>NW_027362762.1:192456454-193074510 GCF_046119375.1 Phyllobates terribilis | reverse complement strand
AGTCTATGGCCCCTTCAGCGCGTACGCCCAAATCTCGTTTTTCTGAGGGTTCAGACATGAGCCCCGACGGGACCAATGGACTGTGCCAAAATGCAGTGTGAGAGCACCGCTAAGCCTTATCATGGATGGAGAGAAGCTGGAGGCTTTTGTATAGTAAGCCATGGTGCTGTATAATGGGGGATCCTGCCTGGATTTCATCCTGTTCGGGCTGCATTAAACTCCTGACAGGTGTGAGTTCCCACGTCTCCTCTGTGGACCCACACAGCGATGTCTGTCTGCAGAGTCCTTTCCCGCTGTGGGTGTCATTGTGATGAAGGAGCAGAGGAGCCGCATATTTTGCCCTTTCCATTCCAAAGGATGAAATTTGCCCCCACATACGGAGCCTAATCTGACGTGCGGCAGATCTGAGACCCCCCACTCCCGTCGTTTTTGGCTCCAGATGTATTTTGCCGCCTGAGCTCTCTTACACTCTCCTGCACTATGTTGGCGCTGTGAAACACAGCGGATTTTTGGCAACTGAATATACACTGAGAAATCCGCTGTGTTTAGCCCCATTGGCTTTCCATAGAGCAGGTCTGCCGCTTTCCCTCAGGATTGTAGTAGTACACGTCTGTCAAAGTCAGTGTCTGACCGTGTTACAATCGGCAGTGAGTCCTGCCAGGCAGACATTTGATCACGCTTGTTGCTATGGTAACACTGACACTTTTCGTTACAGCAGTTTTTATGCATAAAGTCTGAAAACCACTGTGCCCGTCCTGGTCTCCCAATAAATGCTCATACTTGTCATCGTCTTTGCTGTCAGCAGAGTGATTACAGTGTAGAAGTCACCGTATTGTTTCCCACAAGACGTCAGTGACAGGACACATGTTCCAGTAGAGAGCAGACTGCGGCTGTCACTGCCGCGACCACAGACAAGACTTGCTGTCACTACTGGTGTAAGGAGGCTGCCAAATGTGTCTACTGCTAGACGAGGGGGGCATTGATGTAACCCTAGGCTTAGAGGGACAACTGGTGAAAAGGAGGGCTCTACTGTGATTGGTAGAAGCGGTAAGGATGACTCCAGTGTGGCTGGTAATGGACTGTGAGGGTGCAGTGCTGTGACTGTTGCAGGTTCTCCCTATTACTACTGCTGGGGGATGATCTGTGTTGACTTCGGGCGATGTGAATAGTCGTATGGGTGCACTGGTGTGGTAACTGATAAAGGACTATTCCCATTTTAAAAAACGGTGTCCGCTCACTAAGCTACGCTATCACATTATGATTGGTGGAAGTGTGACCTCTGGGAGCACCCAAAAATTCTGAGAATGGAAGGATGCAGGCCTGCGTCCCTCCTCACTTTATTTGTTCTATTGCACAGTGAGCCCCCACTGTGACAGAAAATGCAGAACAGCCCCATGTAAATGAGCACGGCCGGCTGCCGGTCCCTGGACAGCTGGGTTGCAGGGGGCCCCACTATACAGGGCAATGTCAGGATGGGGTACAGAGCGCTAACCCTTCAACTCACATAGTGATTACATACCTGAATGGAGCAGTTCTGTAGCTTCCTGTGCAGCAGGGGGCAATGTGTCCCAGTGCAAGACATAAAGGGGTCTCGGCACTGAATAAGCATCGTGGCCCCTATATGAAGGCTTGGATCACAGATGCCACTTATGCAGTTCATGCTTTCTTCTGGCCTAACAAAGGCAAATAATGGTGTATTTTAATAATGCCTTATATGTGATAGTCCCTCCTTTTACTCTAGATAACCGGTTGCTTTGTCCCATTTCAGTACATTCAGGCCGAGCCCCCCACTAATAAGTCTCTATCCAGCCTGGTGGTCCAGCTCCTGCAGTTCCAAGAAGAAGTGTTTGGAAAACATGTCAGCAACGCTCCCCTTACCAAACTGCCGGTAACTAAAGCTATTGTCTAATGCTTGTCATATTTGGATTATCATGTGACACATACACCGAGGGCATAAAACCATGTTACACAGCTGACTGGACATTGCAATGCTTCAGCCATTGGTCATAATGGACAGATGGATGATCGCAAGGCATAAAATATACCTAACCAGATGGCTACTGTAAATAAAGCATGAAAACCCATAGTGACGGATCCAGCAGTCAGGAACTGCTTCTTACTAGCAGCCCCCGATAATGTGTGCTTTTGTTTGCCTGTAGCTCCTGATTATGAAAGAAGTGGATGGTATCAGATAAAGTTACAATCACATTTACACCACAGCACAAGCTACTAGATGGCTTTCTAATTGTTATGCCATGATGGGATCACATTTAGGGTGCAGTCAGACAACTGTATAGCTCGTCTGAGATCTGACTGCAGTGCACGGACTGATTGTGGGTCTCCCGACCTGAGTGTGTCAGCTGCATAGAAATATATGAAGCTGCCATGCTCGGGTCAGGAGAGCCGCCGTCCGTGCAGTGCGATCCGATCTCGGTCTGCTTCATGCAAACAACTGACTGCACTGCAGTCACTTGAATCTTTGTACTTTTATCGAAAATTGGCAAATCTAATGCATCATTGAAGTCATACACTTACTGTTATCACCAAACAAGAAAGAGAATGATACTTTCCTTATTGCTTCCTTCTCTGTTCACAGCACTAACTAAGATTTTTGGCACTAAAACTGGCCATGCAGATTAGATAGCTGTCAGCCAAGCCATCTCTCCTGTCTCCCCCATACAGAAGAACGCTCATCTCAGCCAAGTGTTCCTGGTTTCTTTATGAGAGCTGCTCCCAGATTAATTGGGCATCAGCTTCTCTCCCCACCAAACAAAAGGATTGGGCAATTGAATTCCAACCGTCCAGTTTCTATGTACCCTGACATCATCTGTTGGGGGACAGTTGGTAGTTTCCCGTACACCTTAGATGGTCAGCTAAAATCAGTGGGTCCGGTCACTGTTAATGTGTATGTTGGCCTCAAAGAGGTTTTCTCACAAAGTACATTTTAATTAGTAGTTCTCGGAGTAATAATAATTTCCACAATTGGGTGTGTTAAAAAAAATGTTCCTGTGCTGAGATAATCTTATAAATGTGCCCCTGCTGTGTACTGTGTAATGGCTGTGTCTGACCGTACAGGAACATGGTCTGATCATACCACATCTCCTGGGCAGGGGAGGAAACAAAAGAGTATACAGACATTACAGCATGGGATCACAGTTGATTCTTTCTGTGAGGTAAAACAAGTTTATAAACTGGCAGAGAAATGTTTTACCTCACAGAAAGCAGCTGTGATCCCATACTGTCCTGTCTGTATACTCTCTTTTGTTTCCTCCCCTGCCCAAGAGCTGTGGTATGATCAGACACGTCCCTGCACAGTCAGACACGGCCATTACACAGTACATAGCAGGGGGGCATTGATAAGATTATCTCAGCACAGGAATATTATTTTTAACACATACAATTGTGGAACTTATTTTTAAGATCTATTGATTAAAATGTACTTTATTCATGGAAAAACTCCTTTGCACGCTAATATATTGTATGTCATTACCTGCTAAGGCTATGTGCCCACAATCAGGAAATAGCAGCAGTTTGGATGCAGCATATTTTTGCTGCGTCCAAAACACTGCGTTCTAATCACGCAGGTAAATCCGCATGTGTTCACTGAACCATGTGGAGTTACCGCACCCTATACAGTCTAATGGGGAGATTTCTATAGTCGAGAATAGCATGTCCGCAACAGAAATTGATATGCTGCGACTCGTGAGTTTACGCAGCGTCAAATAGAAGCACACTGGGCATGGGATTTCTATAAATCCATCCACTTTGCTTGTACTGTATAACGCAGCGTTTTAGACGCAGTGCAGGTGAGCTGCGTCCAAAACGCTGTTATTCCTTATCGTGGGCACGTACCCTTACATCCATTGTTTGCTCAATCCCATGATTCTTGTTTTACAGATGAAATGTTTCCTGGATTTCAAAGTGGGAGGAGCGCTCTGTCATATCCTCGCTGCTGCTTACAAATTTAAGAGTGACCAAGGATGGTAAGACTGACTTACTTTAACCTCATTGTATTCACTCTGTGTTGTGGCTGCAGAGGAACTTGGTGCCTGCTTTTGGGGCTATAATCCCTGATTAATTCTGATGGGCAGAATTAAGGGTGGACCTTCATCAGTATGTGCCATTGGCACTTCTGCAGGACGACAGGTGACACCTTTTGCAAAACTAATTTGCACATTAACCCTCAACTGGTGAGGTGGGGTTTGCCACACCCCAGGGAATTTTTGTTTGGCTGCCATTCATTGAAAAATGCTGGTATGAGGATACGCGTCTCACTAGCTTCCATCCATTTGTGGGTGTCAAAAATTTGTTATACTCATGTGTAATCAATCGCCAATAAGAAAACGATTAAAACAAACGTGATCTTTGCATTTTGTGTAAAAATAAGAGATTTCTAAACACTAGGGTATAGGAAACCCCACATCACCAGTTGCGTGACAAAAACCCCACCTCTCCAGTTGAGGGTTAATGTTGGATATAAATTTACCAGCATTTGCTATCTCTAATTTCAATCTTTTATTCCTTTTAGGCGTAGATTTGATTTCCAGAACCCTTCCCGCATGGACCGTAATGTGGAAATGTTTATGAACATTGAAAAGTCCCTTGTGCAGGTTTGGATGCCTTCTCCTTATTCTCTTGTGGTGGGGTGCAATTATTTAAGAGTGCAGGATTTTTTTTCTTATTCTACCTATAGATTTAGTGCCAACGGGAATTGATGCATGAATGTGCCACAGCAATTGTGTCAACATACCCTTATAGTTTTTACTTTCATAAAATGTTTTTTTTTCTGTATGCTAGACTTGTTATTTATTGTGTTTGTCTTCTTTTTAATCCTTCAGAATAATTGTCTGTCACGACCAAATATATACCTGCATCCAGATATAGACTCAAAACTGCAGAGCAAGCTTAAAGACATTGTAAAAAGACATCAGGTAATATACGGGTGACTGTTTCATATTGTTCACTCTGTAAGGATAAAATGATTTTAAACCCTCTCTCTGCCAAGGACATATCTAATACATCATGATGTTAAGTGCTTTCTTCTGCATGAATATATGGAATAGACCTTGAGTGGCTTTTTTATGAATTATTTTGTTCTAATGCATAGGTTTGCTGAGGTTAAAAAATGTCAAACTGAGCTTTACTCACCCAGTGCTGCTCCAGCCCCAACTGTCCACCACTGTCCCTAGGTTTTGTTGATGGGCTCTGTGACCTTTGCAATGGAGTCAGCGGTCTTATGTTGCCTACCTCGGCAACACTGCTGAGCCCAGTGAGTGACTGCAGCGGTCATGTGCTCTGTCAATACAGGGGGCAGTGGAAAGCTGATCCTGGAGTTTTGGTGGGTCAGAAAAGCCCAGTTTTTTTACTTTTAAACTCTGCAGTCCTATGCAGTTAACCAAAAAAGGAATTCTTGGAAAACACTTTTTTAAATCTTGGTATCATTATACTTGGTGCCATATTCATTTGAAATTGGGGAGTAGCATGAAAACTTTTAATTCCTGGTTATGTTTTCCAAAGTGACATGGGATAAAAGCTCACAGCATAATAAGGCGCCCATACAGATTAGACTGATGTTGGCCAAATCCGCCGATATGTATAGATTTGGTAGATATACGAATGTGTATGGGTGGAAAAATAAGAATCCAACATGTCCTACTTTAGACTGCCAATCCATTTGTTCTCTAAGAAATAACCCACTAGAGATGTTTGACAACTGGTCTCTTAGAGAAAACACAGGAAAACTTGGCAAAAGCAAGCCCCCCATTAAAAGGGAGAGTCAGGCGAGATAGCTACCTACTGAACGAGCACTCCTGAAAAATGGAAGAGTCGGGCGAGATAGCTACCAACCCAACTAACACACCTGTATATGGGAGTGTCTGGCGAGATAGCTACCGACCGAACTAGCATTCCTGGGTATGGGAGAGTCGGGCGCGATGGCTACCAACCGAACTAGCACACCTGTAAATGGGAGAGTCGGGCGAGATGGCTACCAACCAAACTAGCATTCCTGGGTATGGGAGAGTCGGGCGCGATGGCTACCAATCCAACTAGCACACCTGTAAATGGGAGAGTCGGGCGAGATAACTACCGACCGAACGAGCACTCCTGTGTATGAGAGAGTCTGGCGGGATAGCTACCGACCGAGCGAGCACTCCTGTGCATGGGAGAGTATGGTGGGATAGCTACCGACCGAACGAGCACTACTGTGCATGGGACAGCTGGCAACCAAACGATTGGCTAAATCATCGTTTGGGCGACAGTTATCTAAAGTGTGTGGGGTGCTTTACTGTCATCTCTCCACCTTTGTAGCCTTTAGTGACCACAGGGGGATACAGGCATTTGTGTTTATGTTTTGACCACTTTTACCAATCAGTGGGATTATATGGACATACCACATTTAGACTATGTATTCACGATGCAGATTTGAAGCAGAAATTTCCTGAGCGTTTTTGTCTCTCCTTGCCAGAAAAAACGCATGCGGTTTTTACATGCGTTTTTGATGCGCTTTTACATGCGTTTTTTTACCCGTTGTGGTAAAACGCCTCACTTGGCCGCTTCTGGAAGTAGACTCAGGAACCGTGTTTTGTCTGCAGGCTTTAATATGTGGTATAAGACTATGTGCACACAAAGCGATTTTAATGCGTTTTTTGCAAAATCGCTTGTAATAGGTCTGCCATTTACTACAATGCAAATCCACATGTGCTGTGCACATCATGCGGAAATTTCCGCTGCGAATTCGCATTGCAGTAAAAACCGCAGCAAGACCAATTCTAGTGCAATTTCGCTGCAAAATCGCCACCATTGACTTGCATTGGATCGCATAAGATCCGCATGACTACATGTAGTCATGCAGATCTTATGCAATTAATGCGCGGATGGTACCCGGGGCTGGAGAAGAGGAGACTCTCCTCCAGACCCTGGTACCATAGTACCTGTAAGTAGAAAAAGAATTAAAATAAAAAATAACCTTATACTCACCTTCTGATGGCCCCCGCTCTGCTCCCAGCGTCGCTGCTGACTCCGTGGCGGATATCGGTAATATGAAAGGACCTTTCATGATGTCAGCGGTCAAGTGACAGGTCACGTGACCGCTGACGTTATGGAAGGTCCTTTTACAGTACTGGCACCCGCCACGGAGCCAGCAGCGACGCCGGAAGCAGACCGAGGTAGCTGGAAAGGTGAGTATAAGGTTATTTTTTATTTTTTACGTTCTATTTCTTTTTTTTTTTTTTAAACATTATGTTGGTCACACAATATAAATCCATGTCGGTTGCATGGATTTATATTGTGTGACCAACTTTCAAGCACTTTTCCAAGTGATGCTAAAATCGCTTGGAAAAGTGCTTAACAAAAGCATGCATGCTAAAAATGCTTGACAAACGCTTGTCCCTGGCAGAAGAAACACATGTAAATTAAGAATGCATTTTTTTCTGCCAGGGAGATGCAGAAACGCTCTGGAAAAATCCGGAGCATTTCTGCATTGTGGGCACATAGCCTAAAGCTCTGCACCCCAGAAAAATAAACACAGCCTTACTGGCAAAACAACAAAGCAAAAAAAGATAAATGATAACACAGTCCATAGCAGTGTGGGATTATCCACACAGGTTGTAGTCCAAGCTTCCACCTCCTCTCTGAGCTGTGTGGCCTTCCAGTCTGGAGTCTTTGCCACTCCAAATTCAACAACCGAAAAAAAAAAATGGTAACTGAGCATTTAAACCTTGCTCAGCCACACCCTGAGGCGAAGGTGTGGGGAATGACTTCCCTCTCATCTCTACGTCATTCCCATAAAACCACACCCTTTAAAAGAGTTAACCTCCAGCATATAACATGCTGGCAGAAAGTCTATTGGTTTCAGTTCACACAGGCCAGCAACCTGCGTGACACATACCTCACCTCATATACCATACTAGTAAATCTGTCACATATTCCCCCCCCCCCTGCCCAAAGCCGGGGGTTTGGGCACCTTCCGAAACCAGACAGGGAATTCTAGAAAGGGCATCAGTGTTCCCGTGTAACTTCCCGGGCCTGTGCTCTGCGTGAAAGTTGAAGTCCTGAAGAGCTAGGAACCATCTAGTTACCCTGGCATTTTTACCCCTCTTTTCCCTCAACCAACTCAATGGGACATGGTCTAACACCAACTTAAACTTCCGGCCTAGTAGGTAGTATCTTAGTGTATCTACGGCCCACTTTATGGTTAGACACTCTTTTTCTACTATTGCGTAGTTTTTCTCGCAGGACGAAAGCTTCCGGCTCCGATAGAGAAGGGATGTTCTTCCCCATTTATCTCTTGAGAGAGTACGGCTCCTATACCAACCTCTGAAGCGTCTGTCTGGACCACAAACTCTTTCTTGAAGTCTGGTGCGACCAGGACCGGCTGTTTACACATTGCTGACTTCAACAGTTGAAACGCAGTCTCTGTTTCCTCTTTCCACTTCACCATGGTTGATCTCGTGCCTTATAGGAGATCCATCAGTGGCTCGGCCATCATGGTAAAATTTGGGATAAACCGCCGGTAATATCCCACCATTCCCAGGAATGCTCTCACTTTCTTCTTGGAGAGCGGTTTCGGCCAGATCTGGATGGCCTCCAGTTTATTAACTTGCGGCTTTATTTTGCCTTTCCCGACGACATAGCCCAAGTACTTGGCCCCCTCTTTTCCAACGGTGCATTTTTTTGGATTTATTGTAAATCCCGCCTTCCTTAGAGCATCCAGATCGGCCTGTAGTTTAGGTAGATGACTAGCCCAGTCTGGGCTAAAGACTACAATGTCGTCAAGGTAGGCTGCGGCATACTTCTTATGTGGGGCTAGGATCCAATCCATAGCCCTCTGGAAGGCGGCTGGGGCCCCCTGTAGTCCGAACGGCATCCGAGTGTATTGGAAGCACCCTTCAGGTGTCGAGAAAGCAATCTTCTCCTTGGCCGTCTGGGACATCGGGATCTGCCAGTCAGGTCCAGAGTGGTGATGTCCCTCGCTGGTCCAAGCCTCTCGATGAGTTCATCGACTCGGGGCATCGGGTGCGCGTCACACTTGGGACACCTCATTTAGCCGGCAGTAATCATTACAAAACCTCCACTCTCCTTTGGGTTTTGGCACGAGGACGATGGGGCTCGACCATCCACTCTTTGACTCCTCTTTCACACCGAGGTCTAACATCCTCTTCACCTCGGCCAGGATCACCTCCCTGCGTGCTTCAGGAATCCTGTATGGCTTTAGGTTCACCCTCATATGTGGCTCTGTTAGCACATCATGTTCTACTACCTGGGTATGCCCCGGCAACTCTGACAACAAGTCCCGATTCTGCTGGAGCAGTTCTCGACACTGTTGCTTCTGGGCTGGCGAAAGGGTCTCCGCTATCGTGACATCTTCTATCTGGCCTTCGTGAGTGGCTCCTAGGCAAGGAGTTCCCCCTGGTTCCCGATCTCGCCACGGCTTGAGCAGGTTTACATGGTACACCTGGTGTGGCTTTTCTTCGGCCAGGCTGGTGGACTCTGTAGTTCACTTCACCGAGCTTCTCCACCACCTCATATGGGCCTTGCCACTTGGCCAGAAACGTACTTTCAATGGTGGGAGTAAGAACCAGGACGCGATACCCAGGTTGGAACTGTCTCAGTCTTGCCCACCGGGTTTACACCCTCGCCTGGAGGAGATGTTCCTTCATGGTGGGCATCACCTTCGCCATGCTCTCCTGTAACTGGGCGACATGTTCGATGATGCTCCGGTGGGGCGTGACCTCGGCCTCCCAGGTTTCTTTGGCGATGTCTAGGAGACCTCTTGGATGCCGTCCATACAGGAGCTCAAATTGAGAGAAGCCAGTGGAGGCTTGAGGAACTGACAGAGAAAAGCTGAAATGGGAGCAGGTAGTCCCAGTCTCGCCCATACTTTTCAACGACCTTCCTGAGCATCGCCTTTAAGTTCTTATTGAAGCGTTACACTAAGCCGTCCGTCTGCGGATGATAAACTGAGGTCCAAATCTGGGCAATCTGAAGGACTCTGCATAGCTCCTTCATCACCTTGCTCATGAAGGGGGTTCCTTGGTCTGTCAAAATCTCTTTTGGCAGACCTGTCCGAGCAAAAATATGAACTAGCTCTCGGGCAATACTTTTACTGGACGAGTTCCTTAGGGGTACCGGTTCGCATAGTCCATGACCACCAGGATGTATTGGTGGCCCCGGGCCGATTTAACTATGGGACCCACGAGGTCCATGGCAATCCTCTCAAAGGGAACCTCTATGATAGGTAGTGGAACTAAGGGACTACGGAAGTGGGAGGTTGGCGCGGTTATCTGGCAGGGGGGGCAGGTCCTATAATAGTTTAAGATTTCCCGATAACATCCTGGCCAATAAAACTTCCTCACTATTCTCTCCTGGGTCTTCTCAACCCCTAGGTGTCCCCCCAGAATATGTAAGTGTGCCATGTTTAATATCCTCTGACTGTATGAACCTGGAACTAACAGCTGTTCCACTACCTCTTCACTTTTTAGTTTGGTCCAAGTATAATAGCTCCCCCTGAACTGCAAAGTGTGGGTACGTGGTGCTCGCCCCTGGCTCTTGAGCAATTCCATTACAAACAGTAACATTATCCCACGCCCCTTTCAAGGTCAAGTCCCGAACTTGAGCTGACCCAAAGTTCTCTCCGGGCACCTCTAATTCAGGGAGGTCGACCACCTCAGACACAGTCTCGTCCTTGTCGCCGACAAGGACACATAGTGGGAACTCATCCACTTCCGATGTAGACCAGGGTATTTCTCTAAGGTCCTGGCTTTTTCCTACGGGACTCGGTCTGGATCCCTTCCCCCTCAAGTCCCAGAACAAGGGAAAATCGCGCCCCAAATTGATGGGATGTATCAGGTCCCTGACCACCCCGACCTCGTGGGATTATGCGCCACAGTCTGTTCCGACTGTCACTCTGGCTACTGGGTAGTTCTTGGCATCCCCATGTATGCAGCGGCGCCCACAGATTTGGTAGGGATCAGCTGGTGGGGAAGGGTGGCACTGATTAAGGTTACCAGCCTCCCGGAGTCCAACAGCCCCAGGACCATCACTCTGTTAATGGATACAGCACACGTCTGCGGGCCCTTGCTGAGTTGACAGTCCACACTGCAGGCTGGGCAAGCATAATATGAACATCGTCTGCCTAGGCTGCAGTCCATTGGCTCAGCAGATGTATGACACTGGGCGGCTACGTGTCCCGGATTGCGACACCGACAACAGATCACATCCTTAACAACAGTCCTTGCGGCACCTTCAGTGGAAGTGGAATGCCCCCCCAGTTGTGGCTCTGAACCCCTTCCGTGGTGAACCCGCCCCCTTTTGGACACTCCAGTAGTGGGAGGTGATCATGTCAGGTTTCCCTAGGGATTTTTCGACAACTTGGTACCTCTCTACAAGTCCCACAAGGTCGTCCGCATTCTGAGGGTCGCCCTGGGCAACCTCGGCCTGCACCGGCCAGGGTAGAGAATGGATGGGTAGGGAATGGATGAACCTGTCCATCACCACACGCTCAACCATCTGGGCAGGAGTGGAAGACTGGCTGCAGCCACTTCTGGACTAGATGTAACAAGTCGAACATCTGTGACTGTGGAGGTTTGTCGCCGGCATACTCCCAGTGGTAGACCCTTTAGCGCTCTGTAAGACATAGTCACTCCTGAACGTGCCAATATCTCGGTTTTTAATTTTGCGTACTCCTTTGCGTCTTGTATAACCAGATCGTAATAGGCCTTCTACGGCTCCCTGGTCAAATATGGCGCCAGAACCTGTGCCCACTGTTCCGGAGGTAATCTCTCCCGTTCCGCCACCCTTTCAAAAACAGTCAGGAACGCCTCAACGTCATCCCCTGGGGTCATCTTCTGTAAGGTTCTCCTTACCGTTTTCCTGACGTGTGCGTCATCACCTGGATATGGGGGTGGAGCGGATGTCCTGCCACGGATCTCCCTGCTAGGAGCTCCATCTGTTGCTGCTGCTGGATTTGCTGTATCAGGAGTTTTTGTCTCCTGCTGCCGTTGTTGCTGAAGCTGCTCTCTGCTGCTGGTGCATGCTCGGCTGTGTCTGCTGCATGCTCTGCTGGGTCTGCAAGTACAGTTACTGCATGCTCTGCTGGCTTTGGACCTGGTGCCTCACTCGGCCGCTTCGGGAAGTAGACTCAGGAACCGTGTTTTGTCTGCAGGCTTTATTATGTGGCATAAAGCTCTGCACTCCAGCAAAATAAACACAGCCTTACTGGCAAAACAACAAAACGAAAAATGATAAATGATAACACAGTCCATAGCAGTGTGGGATTAGCCACACTGGTTGTAGTCCCAGCTTCCAGCTCCTCTCTGAGCTGTGACCTTCCAGTCTGGAGTCTTTGCCACTCCAAATTCAACAACTGAAAAAAAAAATGGTAACTGAGCATTTAAACCTTGCTCAGCCACACCCTGAGGCGGAGGTATGGGGAATGACTTCCCTCCCAGCTCTACGTCATTCCCATAGAACCACACCCTTTAAAATAGTTAACCTCCAGCATATAACATGCTGGCAGAAAGTCTATTGGTTTCAGTTCACACAGGCCAGCAATTTGCATGACACATACCTCCCGTCATATGCCATACCAGTGATTGTGTCACAACGTTTTTTGATGCATTTTTGAGCATCAATGAATGATTTTTGCAGCTAAATAGTGTTGGTGGGACATTGCTTAAGCCCTTGGATTACCATAAGAACTGGGGTGAGTATATTGGTTTATTTAAATGATTAATGAATGGGTCTGTTGTATTTCAAATAAAGTGTTTACACTGTGTCTGTGTGTTTCTTTACTTTATTTGGTCATGAAAAGATCTGATTTACACCTTGACATCACCAAACAAAAGAGCTGGGTGTCAGCTAGTTCCATTCACCCAATCTTCATTAGCATTTCTATTCATGTAATTTATGCGACTGCTGTGAGCTGTTTTTTTAGCCTGGGAATGTGCCACTAGGCAAACATTTTCCCTGGCCATAATTATCATCTCATAGCTGGTTTGTTAGCCCCTTCGTCCCCCTCCCCGATCAGCACTCAGCAGCGCTTTGGACACAACGTATTTATGTTGCGTCCAAAATGCGGAGCTATAATGCCGCACTTTTGTTATCGGTAAATGTGAATCCACCGCATATAATGACACTTCAATCGGTCAAAATCTGCAGTGGAGACTAGCGTGTCCGCTACAGAAATTGACATGCTGCGGGTGAGTTTGGGTACGTGGCCGCGGTCAGGAGCCCCTGCAGGTTTGACGCTGCGTGTTTATACAGCGTCAAACCCGCAGCGTCCAGAGGTTACAGCATAGTGGATGGGATCTCTAGAAATCCCATGTCCACTATGCGTGCATCTGAGGCTGCCAATCACCCGCGGACACTGACATGCAGGGCATCTTTCAGGACCGCAGCATGTCAAGTTCTCTAGTGGAGTCGCTAGTAGAGATGAGCGGTGTTCGACTAGAACTGTTCGCCAATCTCAAATTCGAGCTGTTTTGGGCGGTGTTCGAGTTGTTCGACGAACGCGAACGATTTGCAAAAAATTCGGCTGTTCGAGGTTATGTTCGATAACTGTTCGTGCACCAAAAGCGTGTCCTGCATGTCTGGTGCTATTTAGAGCACCAATCATGCAGGGATTGTCTGCCACTCACTGTAATGCCACAGCCATGGTGGTTGTGGCATTACAGTGATTGCCCAAATCGATGGGAACAGTGCCAACAGTGAAACATGAAAAGCCGGCAATTCAGCAGCGGCATACACCGGTACCCGACAATTTAGAACCGAAAGAATAGAGCTTCACACATAGATTAGATAGATATAAACATGTCAGCCACATATATACGAAGTACAGTGAAAGTGCTGCTTACTGTACTTGTCATTTAGCGTAAAGGATTTATCAAAAAAAATAATAGTGTTTTCATGCACCGTCTCTTTAAAAAAGCCGGCCGGCAATTCAGCATCTGTACCCGACAATTTAGAATAGAAGGAATAGAGAATCACACATAGAATAGATAGATAGAAACATGTCAGTCACATATATATGAAGTACAGTGACAGTGTTGCTTACTGTACTTGTCATTTAGTGTAAAGGATTTATCAAAAAAAATAATAGTGTTTTCATGCAGCGTCTCTTTAAAAAAGTCGGCCGGCAATTCAGCATCTGTACCCAACAATTTAGAATAGAAGGAATAGAGAATCACACATAGATTAGATAGATAGAAACATGTCAGTCACATATATATGAAGTACAGTGACAGTGTTGCTTACTGTACTTGTCATTTAGTGTAAAGGATTTATTAAAAAAAATAACAGTGTTTTCATGCACCGTCTCTTTAAGAAAGCCGGCCGGCAATTCAGCATCTGTACCCGACAATTTATAACAGACAGAATAGAGCTTCACACATAGATTAGATAGATAGAAACATGTCAGTCACATATATATGAAGTACAGTGATAGTGTTGATTACTGTACTTGTCATTTAGTATTAAAATAAAGGATTTATTATTAAAAAAATTGGCGTGGGGTTCCCCTTAATTTTAGGCTCTAGCGGAGGTTAAGCAGACAGCTGGGGCAGATGTTTGAAGCCTGGGAAGGGGGTAATACCCACGGAGCTTCCCAGGCTACTAATATCAGCCCCCAGCTGAATACCTAGCCTTTACTAGCTATTAAAATGGGGGACCCCCCCAAAAAAATGACGTGGGGTCCCCCCTAATTTAATAGCTAGCAAAGGCTAGGCAGACAGCTGGGGGCTGATATTAATAGCCCAGGAAGGGAGCCATGAACATTGGCCCCCTCCCAGGCTAGAAACACCAGCCGTCAGCCGCCCCAGAAATGGCGCATTCATAGGATGCGCCAATTCTGGCACTTAGCCTCGCTCTTCCCACTGCCCTGTAGTGGTGGCAGTGGGGTAATAGGGCTGGGGTTGATGTCAGCTTATAATGCCAGCTGACATCAAGCCCAGGTTAGTAATGGAGAGGCGTCTATAAGACACCCCCATTACTAACCCCATAGTCAAAGTTAAAAAAAAACACAAACACCCAGAATAAAGTCCTTTAATTGAAATAAAGACACAATTCTTTATTGTTCTAAATTAAACCATACTTACCGTCACGCCCATTCCAGCTGAAGCCAACGATCTCCTGTAATAAAAATAAAATAATAAAGCAACCTCATCCTTACCTTTCCATGGTTCCCACGACAGCTTCAGCTCTGCTACATCGAGATGACAGGCTGGACCGCAGCAGAACGCTGCCATCCAGCCTGTCATCCCGCAGACACTGAGAAGAGCAGGCTTGCTTGCGCTCCACATTGTCTCTCTGTGACGGCATAAAGATGAGCCGAGGTCATGTCCAATGAACTCGGCTCACCTCATGCACGTCACTTACAGCGTGGGAGAATTCTCACGCTGAAGCGCTGAGTGCAGGAGAATTTTCCCACGCTGTCAGTGAGGTGCATGAGGTGAGCTGAGTTCATTGGACATGAGCTCACCTCATGCACGTCACTGACAGCGTGGGAGAATTCTCCTGCACTCAGCACTTCAGCGTGAGAATTTTCCCACGCTGTCAGTGACGTGCATGAGGTGAGCCGAGTTCATTGGACATGACCTCGGCTCATCTGGATGCCCTCACAGCGAGACACTGAGGAGCGCAAGCATTCCTGCTCTTCTCAGTGTCTGCGGCATGACAGGCTGGATGGCGGCGTTCTGCTGCGGTCCAGCCTGTCATCTCGATGTAGCAGAGCTGAAGCTGTCGTGGGAACCATGGAAAGGTAAGGATGAGGTTGCTTTATTATTTTTCTTTTATTGCAGGAGATCGTTGGCTTCAGCTGGAATGGGCGTGATGGTAAGTATAGTTTAATTTAGAACAATAAAGAATTGTGTGTTTATTTCAATTAAAGGACTTTATTCTGGGTGTTGTGTTTTTTTTAAATACTTTACTAGAAATTCATGGCGGTCATGTCTAATACTGGCGTGACCCCATGAATTTTGGGCTTGGGGCCAGCTGATAATACCAAGCTGGCCCTAACCCCTTTATTACCCAGTGAGCCACCGCACCAGGGCCCTGGATGAGTTGGGTACAGCGCCAGAAGATGGCGCTTCTATGAACGCGCCATTTTCTGGGGTGGCTGCGGACTGCAATTTGCAGCGGGGGGGGCCCAGAAAGCTTGGGCCTCCCTGCGCTGCAGATTCCAGCCCCCAGCTGCCTAGTTGTACCTGGCTGGACACAAAAATAGGGCGAAGCCCCACGTATTTTTTTTTTAATTATTTCATGAAATTCATGAAATAATTAAGAAAAAAAGGCCTTCCCTATATTGTTGTGTCCGGCCAGGTACAAATAGTCAGCTGGTGGTTGGGGGCAGCCCGTTCCTGCCTGCTGCACCTGACTGGACACAAATATAGTGCGAAGCCCCACTTCAATTTTTTTAAATTATTTCAGGAAATTCATGAAATAATTAAAAAAAAATTGACGTACGGCTTCGCACTATATTTGTGTCCAGTCAGGTGCAGCAGGCAGGAACGGGCTGCCCCCAACCACCAGCTGCCTATTTGTACCTGGCCGGACACAACAATATAGGGAAGCCCTTTTTTTCTTAATTATTTCATGAAATAATTTAAAGAAAATTGACGTGGGGCTTCGCCCTGTTTTTGTGTCCAGCCAGGTACAACTAGGCAGCTGGGGGCTGGAATCCGCAGCGCAGGGAGGCCCAAGCTTTCTGGGCCACCCCCGCTGCAAATTGCAGTCCGCAGCCACCCCGAAAAATGGCGCGCTCATAGAAGCGCCATCTTCTGGCGCTGTACCCAACTCATCCAGGGCCCTGATGCGGTGGCTCACTGGGTAATAAAGGGGTTAGGGCCAGCTTGGCATTATCAGCTGGCCCTAAGCCCAAAATTCATGGGGTCATGCCAATATTAGACATGACCACCATGAATTTCTAGTAAAGTATTTAAAAAAAACACAACACCCAGAAAAAAGTCCTTTAATTGAAATAAACACACAATTCTTTATTGTTCTAAATTAAACCAAACTTACCATCACGCCCATTCCAGCTGAAGCCAACGATCTCCTGAAATAAAAGAAAAATAATAAAGCAACATCATCCTTACCTTTCCATGGTTCCCATGACAGCTTCAGCTCTGCTACATCGAGATGACAGGCTGGACCGCAGCAGAACGCTGCCATCCAGCCTGTCATCCCGCAGACACTGAGAAGCGCAGGCTTGCTTGCGCTCCACAGTGTCTCTCTGTGAGGGCATCCAGATGAGCCGAGTTAATGTCCAATGAACTCGGCTCACCTCATGTACGTCACTGACAGCGTGGGAAAATTCTCCTGCACTCAGCGCTTCAGCGTGAGAATTTTCCCACGCTGTCAGTGACGTGCATGAGGTGCGCCGAGTTCATTGGACATGAGCTCACCTTATGCACGTCACTGACAGCGTGGGAGAATTCTCCTGCACTCAGCGCTTCAGCGTGAGAATTTTCCCACGCTGTCAGTGACGTGCATGAGGTGAGCCGAGTTCATTGGACATGAACTCGTCTCATCTTTATGCTGTCACAGCCAGACACTGCAGAGCGCAAGCATGCCTGCGCTTCTCAGTGTCTGCGGGATGACAGGCTGGATGGCAGCGTTCTGCTGCGGTCCAGCCTGTCATCTCGATGTAGCAGAGCTGAAGCTGTCGTGGGAACCATGGAAAGGTAAGGATGATGTTGCTTTATTATTTTTCTTTTATTGCAGGAGATCGTTGGCTTCAGCTGGAATGGGCGTGATGGTAAGTATGGTTTAATTTAGAACAATAAAGGATTGTGTCTTTATTTCAATTAAAGGACTTTTTTCTGGGTGTTTGTGTTTTCTTTTAACTTTGACTATGGGGTTAGTAATGGGGGTGTCTTATAGACGCCTCTCCATTACTAACCTGGGCTTGATGTCAGCTGGCATTATAAGCTGACATCAACCCCAGCCCTATTACCCCCTGCCACCGCTACAGGGCAGCGTGGAAGAGCGAGGCTAAGTGCCAGAATTGTCGCATCCTATGAATGCGCCATTTCTGGGGCGGCTGACGGCTGGTGTTTCTAGCCTGGGAGGGGGCCAATATTCATGGCTCCCTTCCTGGGCTATTAATATCAGCCCCCAGCTGTCTGCCTAGCCTTTGCTAGCTATTAAATTAGGGGGGACCCCACGTCATTTTTTTGGGGGGGTCCCCCATTTTAATAGCTAGTAAAGGCTAGGTATTCAGCTGGGGGCTGATATTAGTAGCCTGGGAAGCTCCGTGGGTATTACCCCCTTCCCAGGCTTCAAACATCTGCCCCAGCTGTCTGCTTAACCTCCGCTAGAGACTAAAATTAAGGGGAACCCCACGCCAATTTTTTTTAATAATAAATCCTTTATTTTAATACTAAATGACAAGTACAGTAACCAACACTATCACTGTACTTCATATATATGTGACTGACATGTTTCTATCTATCTAATCTATGTGTGAAGCTCTATTCCTTCCATTCTAAATTGTCGGGTACAGATGCTGAATTGCCGGCCGGCTTTTTTAAAGAGACGGTGCATGAAAACACTATTATTTTTTTAAATAAATCCTTTACACTAAATGACAAGTACAGTAAGCAACACTGTCACTGTACTTCATATATATGTGACTAACATGTTTCTATCTATCTAATCTATGTGTGAGGCTCTATTCCTTCTTGTCTAAATTGTCGGGTACCGGTGTATGCCGCTGCTGAATTGCCGGCCGGCTTTTTTAAAGAAAGCGTCTTCTGAGCAGTTTGTCAGCTTTTGGACACCTTTGAAGGTGTTTTCTATGTGTTTCTATGTGTTTTTGTTTGCCTGCCATTGGTTTTAACGGTGTTCGACGGTGTTCTAAGGTGTTCGACGAACAGTTCGACGAACAGTTCCTCGAACATCCCGGTGTTCGACGAACCGAACCGAATCCGAACACTACGGGGGTGGCTCAACACTAGTCACTAGTCTCCACAACAGAAATTTGACCACTAGAAAGTATTGAATTGTTTAGCCTCGCTCTTCCACGCTGCCCTGTAGCGGTGGCAAGTGGGGTAATGGAGTTGGGTTTCACGTCAGTCTTGTATTGGCGGCTGACGTGAAGCCCAGGTTAGTAATGGAGGGAGTCTATAAGACACCACCATTACTAACCATGTAGTAAAATGGTCGGCACATTTTCAGTAAAAGACACAGCAAGAATAAAGAATTTTAATGAAATGAAACAGGCATGGTTCTACAATTTTTATTATTACACGCTTCCGCAAAGCCCTCGATCTCCTGAAAAAAACATAAAAAAGCAAACAACAATATTCCTCGCCTGTCCGTCGTCAACGACATAATCCACGTAACACCAAGGTCCCACGACAATCCGGATCATTTCTACACCTGTGACATCAACAATCACTGATGTCACAGCTGTAGAATACAGCACTATATACTGACAGGGGTGTAAAAATCACCCCCTGTCAGTATACAGTGCTGCAGGGGGTCACTGGGGTTCATCAGCTGATGAGCCCCGGTGAGATAGAGAGCGTGGGAAAATTCTTGTGAATCTTCCCACTCTCAGCATCAGCTGATCTGATTACTGGCTTTAGCGATCACCTGATGGTCGCGTGACTATCAGGTGATCAGTGACGTCACCGCAGGTCCTGGAAGCACACTGTGGAGCGCGAGCCTGCACCCCGCAGTGTGCAGCGAGCCGCCGACGGGACAGCATCGCCCAGGAAGACACCGGGGGCCGCCGGATAGGTGAGTATGAAGGTTTATTTTTTTATTTTTACTTTTTGATTCTTTTTTTACACTGCCGCTGACACGCGGGCTGGGAGAAGCAGGCTGCCGCTACTCCCATCCACGCTGCTCTCGCTGTTATCAGCCAGAGCAGCAGTCGGATGAGAGGAGTAGCAGCCTCCTCTCCCGACCCGGGTACCAGCCGCGGCGTGATTTTGCGCCTATTGATTTACATTGAAAAGCAGCAAATCCGCATGTATAGATATTATACATGCGGATTTGCTGCGATTCAATGCAAGTCAGTGAACTTTGCATATCCTGGACTTATATTTTTAAGGAGTGTTGTGTGCCTCAGGCTTTGGTCAGATTTGAAACAACAAACACAAACTTTACTTATTAATGCTACATTGCATTAGCATCGCCCATAATTGTAAAATGCAGAACACCATTTTTGTAAAGTGCTAGGTGTCTCCCTGAAAAGATATGGACATTTTTTGGCTAAAAATAATTTTCACAATAGTTTCTTTAATATTGTTGGCCATTTGACTTTTTCTGCCTGTAATAATCCTAGCACAGTGATAATACAGGTAAAGGGGTATTCCCATCTTGAAGATCCTATCCCAATATATAGTAGGTGTAATAATAATAATATTAGCAAATACCTCTAATTAGAAATGTAGCATAGTTTTTATGATTCGCTATGTCTCTTTCCTCATGTGCAGGCATTGTAGGACTTTGGGTATCCATGGTTACAAACACTGATATAGTTACAGTTAGCTACTTGCTAGTGGTCGTAACCATGGCTACCTAAGGTCCTGCAATGCCACCACATTGGGAAAGAGACATAGCGAATCAGAAGAACTATACTACATTGTGATAGGATCTTGGAGATGGTAATACCCCTTTAACAGTGAATTATTCAGTGAGCTTAAAGGCAGGATTGTAAACTTTATCTACTAACATATTTATTACCAAATCAAAGTTTACGGTAGTGCCCCACATTGCAAGGGGACTCCAGCCTGCCCCCCTGTGAAGCCGCTACTATCCCTCTTATTATTTTGTATCATCCCCTGCTTTTTGCAGCTCTCTCCTACGTTAACGATCATTTTGACTATGGTCTCTACAACTCCATAAGCTCCCTCATCTCTCGGTGACCTCCCCACCCCCGTCTGCTCTAACAGCACTTTTATGTGCCACTGGACTTTCTCATGTGGCATTAACTTTTAAACTTGGGCTTATTTGAGGCATAGGACACCACTTGCCTGAGGTTCCTCTGCCTCTTCAGCTTACTAGGAGCCCCCTTTGTACTTCACACGGTCCAACATGCTTTATTTTCACTCGGCAGCTCATCCCAAGAGAAGGCCTTCAGACAGCCGGGCCTTGCGGCGGTAGAGAACCACTTTGCCTCCACATGCTGTAATGAAAAGTTCCAATATGAATAGCCTGTCACACTTTACTCGAAGTTACTTTATCCCTGAATGCCTCATGAGTTCTCTTGGGCACCTGCGACATGAACCCTCTTATGTCCTATCTGAAAAACAAGTTCCTATTGACCAGGTCAGAGATGGCAACTCCTCTGCCTTTGCAGTAGCGGCACTCATCACTCATTGAAAATGATTCAACTTTTTTTTTTTACCTCTTTCTTCCCCTTCTCCTCAAAAAGAATCAAGGTGGAGGGCTTCCTTACTGATCTGGTTTCTCAAGTCTGGCTATGAGGTTTTAAGGTCTTGAGATCTTTTTATGTCCTCCCAAATGATACTTGATGGTCAAAAACTGTAATTGGCTAAAGTGTACCTTAGCACGTGAAAGACAATTTGGGTTCCTGATCTCCAAAAGACCTTAACGGCTTCCATAACTGTCATTGCTCACTGGATCTGGCCTGTAACCACTGAATCCTACCAGTCCATTGGGACATCATGGCTAGTATGTCATCAAGCATCAACCTCTCGTGTCTGCAAGGTTACCACCTGGGCTTCAGTGCACAGCTTCACCAAGAATGCTAATATATATATATATTGAACCACATTTCAGTTTTTAATTTTTTTTAAAAGTTTAAAATATCCAATAAATTTCCTTCCACTTCACAATTATGTCCCACATGTTGTTTCTTCCCCCAAAAAATTAGAACTTTATATCTTTGTTTGAAGCCAGAAATGTGGCAAAAGGTAGAAAAGTTCAAGGGGGCCAAATACTTTCACAAGGCACTATATATATTATAATATAATATATATTATAATATATATTTTTTTTTTTACAGGGCACAGTGACAGAGGACAAAAGTCATGCCTCCCATGTGGTTGTTCCAGTTCCTGGTTCCTTGGAGGAAGGTTAGAATATAACTCTTACTTTCACACAAAGGTTCTCAATAATTTTTCTGGCTTGCTGTTAGGTGGCCAGTGATTTTTATGGGAAGCTTGTGCCATCCACATAACATGGTATTGTTTGTTATATTAAACAAATGTAAGAAAAGGCCCATAAATAACTGGTATAAGCTTCATTTATGTCTGGTGCTTTGTGTTAAATACTAGGTACCTTGTAAATGCTACAATGAATTTTTCAGTTTATTCTTTTGATATTTGTAGTTTTTTTTATTTCACTTACGCTTTTGTCATGTCTTCTTCGTTTAGAGGAATGGGTGAGGCCCATATTGAAGAGAGACAAGCAGGTTCTTCTTCACTGGGGCTATTATCCTGATAGGTAAGGGTGTATGACTGTCCTTTAGACCACAACCCATTATTATTATTATTATTTATTATAGCCCATGTACAATAGTGTTGTGTGTGAATGGGCAGTGGATCTGAATGGCTCCTCAACACCTCAGTCAGTAAACCTGCAGGCCCACACTGTAATCCATGTATATCTGCTATTTCTGTATATGACTATTTTATATTGAAGAGCTGGCCTAACTTGGTTCATACAATCCATAACTAGATTGGAAATAATACCATAATAAGAGATGTCACTTATCGCTTACCTACTTAATCACAGTTTTCAGGTAGCATTTTTCATACTATATAGTGAAAATAGCAATATAAGTTGGAAAAAAAAGTAATTAAAAGGAACCTATCAGCAAAGGGAAAAAACATATCCACCTGTAGCCATAGTGATAATATTCAGGTAAATACAGTTTTAACTATATAGTTTATTAATTGAAAGTGCATCTGCAGAGAGAAAATTTATTTCTATTATTCTGTCGCCTCATTGGGGGACACAGGACCATGGGTGTTATGCTGCTGTCCACTAGGAGGCGACACTATGCATAATCTGAAAAAGATTAACCGTGGCTCCTCCTCTGCAGTATACACCCCTGGACGGCATCAGCCTTCTCCAGGAGGCACACCTAAAACTTTTACTCCGTTTTTCACTGACGGGATTACAGATGAAGAAAAGTGGGTCTAGTGCGAGACTCCCGGCATGGCTCCTTCCTCGGCCCCTTATTATGGGGTGCACGGTTGAAGTTGAGATGGCTATTCCCCATGTCGCTCCTTTCCCAGCCCCTCGAGTGCTGGTTCGAAGTCGAGACCCCCCTCCTTCCCCAATTCTTTTTGGTTTCTGGGTTGAGGTGAGGATATAGCCCCCTGACGGTGACCACAGCACCTCCCTAATCTCCCCCTGGGGGTATTAGGTTGAAACGCCTAAGGTAGGGCCTGTACAGGCAGCAGCTCCCTGCAGCCAGCACACTACGGCTGAATCCAGGGACCCCAGCCTGTCGGGACCGGGGGGGAGCGCAGGCAGAACACAACAGAGGCACAGGCCTCCCTGCGCCCTGTTTCTGCGGCAGCACCAGCTCTGCGGTGCCTCAGGTGAACTCTTCACAGGGCCCCCCTTCCGCTTATACCCCACCTCTATCCTGCCTTTAAATCCCGGTGGGTCCGGTTCAGATCCGGCCCCCTCCCGGACTTCCGCGCCAGCCTGCAGTCCCTTTGGGCTTCAGGCATCTAATTTAGGCCGCCACCTCCTCTCCCCAGCCCGCCCCCCAGATGACAAATATGACACTACAGTGTCATAGAGGGGGCGGATCGAGACTGAAAGGGCGTGATTTCACACAGTTCTGCTGCTCTTTTCAGCTCTCCGCCCCCCTTCTTTCTTAACTTTACTCCAGCGGCCATTATCTGCTGCAGGATAAGGAAAGACCAGCCAGTCTCCGGGGGGCACAGGACCGTGGATCTTCGGCGCTGGACCTAGGGGCACACCGGTGGGATAAGATCATAGCTGGAGTTCTTCCTTGGCTGTGAGTCCAGGTTCCTCTGCATAGCCACCCCTGTAGGGCCCTCTGCATAGCCACCCCAGTGCACTATGCCGGGCTCAAGGTCCAAGAGAACCAGGCAGGACTGCTATTATGCACTCTGTACAGCCTGCAGCAATACTCTCCCAAGTGGCAGCACGTACCCGCACTGCCAGGACTGCATCCAGACTACTGTGCCTCAGCCCCAAGAAGTCCCTGCCAATGCTTCTTTGTCTAATGCCACGCCGGAATGGGTCACTCAGATGTCGCAATCTATGACGGAGTCTATAGATAACCTAACCTCCACATTGCTTCAGGCTCTGCAGAGTCATGCCTCGGCGATGAACGCTACCCAGCAAAGGGAAGGCTCGACTCAGGGACATGACGACCCGGGCACATCCACGTCTAGGTCAGGACGCAAGCGGACCCACAGGTCATGTTCATCTGCGTCATCCCATAGCACACGGTCATCCCCTTCTAGGGAGAGACACCGTAGTTCCAGGTCATCTAGACCGTCCCTTACCAGGGACAGACAATACAGTTCTCCGCAGCGATCCCCGACCAGAGAAGGACTCCACCCTGGTTCACCCAGCAGGAGACGCCTTAGCGATACACAGGATTCGGAAGGCATCTGTGATTCCGACTCAGACAAGGAAACTGAAGGGTCTCTGATCCCAATCCCCCCTAGCAATACAGCGCTAGTTGAGGACGTAATCTCGTCCATCCATCGGGTGCTGGACATTTCTGATCTGCCCCCGGAGGCACCACAACACAAGATTTCCTTTGAAGGACTTCTGAAGCCGCCTAAGGTCTTCTTTGACCACCCAGAGTTTAAGTCGATCCTTAATAAACAGTTCTCACAGCCTGAGAAGAAGTTTACCAATCGCAAATATCTGGAGGCGCGGTACCCCTTCCCACAGGAGACCACCAAGGAATGGACAGATCCACCCGAAGTGGATCCCCCAGTCTCTAGGCTAGCAGCACAGTCACTCCTTTCACTGCCAGATAGCTCAACCCTCAGGGACACAGCAGACCGGCAGGTAGAACGCATGGCTCGTTCAATTTTCGAGGCCGCAGGGGCCTCCCTGGCTCCCGCGTTCGCTTCAGTTTGGGCTGCCAAGGCCATCCTGGCTTGGGCCCAAAATTTACAAGCTGGCCTCCAAGTATCTGCTCCTGAGCTGTCGGACCAAGCCGTTCAAATAGCAGTTGTAGCAGATTACATGCTTCATGCAGCTCTGGATTCTGCAAGGGGTGCAGCGGGGATAGCATCAAACGCCATCACGATTCGGCGTATCCTCTTCCTGAGGGAATGGAAAGCAGACGCAGCCTCAAAGAAGTCCCTCACGCACCTCCCGTACCTCAGTGGTCGACTTTTTGGTGAACAGTTGGACATGATGATATCCAGCGCCACCGAGGGTAAGAGTACCTCTCACCCCCAACTGAAACCCAAACGCACTTACAAGAAGCGTAACCAAACTCGATTCCGATCCTTTCGGAACTCCTCGGGCTGGTCCGTCTCGCGGCCAGCACAAAATATCAACCGCTCCCTACGCAGGGACAACTCGCGGTCGACGCAAAAGTCGGACAAGTCAAAAGCAGGCCAGTCAAAGTTCAAAGGAGGAAAATCTCAGATTTCCTCCTCATCCTGACTCACGGACTCCGGAAGACACCCCACCTGTAGGCGGCCGACTTTTGCTCTTTCATCAAGTCTGGCTGCCTATTACAGAAGACAGGTGAGTCAGGGAACTAGTGTCTTCGGGATACAAGATAGAGTTCACTTCCAACCCACCAAACAGACTCTTTCTTTCTGTTCCCCCAAAACCGCCATCCAAGGCTTGTGCCTTCCGCCAAGCGGTCTTCTCGCTTCTTCAAGCAGGAGTCATAGTACCGGTCCCTGCGGCCGAGCGCTTCCGAGGGTTCTACTCCAATTTATTCGTAGTCCCCAAGATAGGAGGCGGCATACGGCCCACACTGGACCTAAAACAGCTCAACAAATATGTACGGGTATGTCACTTCCGCATGGAGTCCCTTCGGTCCATCATTGCGTTCATGGAAAAGGGAGAATTTCTCGCCTCCATAGCCATACAAGACGCATACCTGCATATACCAATTGCACCCGCCCATCAGAGATTTCTCAGGTTAGCAATCGACCAGGACCACTACCAGTTCGTGGCTCTCCCGTTCGGACTCGCCACAGCTCCCAGAGTGGTTACCAAAGTCATGGCAGCCACAATGGACGTCCTGCACTCCAGAGGCATAGTAGTCGTTCCATACCTGGACAATCTCCTTATCAAGGCTCCCACCTTCAAGGACTGCGAGCTCATCGTCTCAATCACAATCGACACTCTGAGTCGCCTGGATTGGTTAGTCAACCTACAAAAGTAATCACCAACCCCGAGTCAGTCTCTGACCTTCCTGGGAATGCTATTCAACACCTTCAGGGGTCTAGTGCTCCTTCCCAAGGACAAGGCACTGCCTCTCCGTCTAGGAGTTCGCACTCTCCTCAGCAAACCCCCTCGATCTCTCCCGTTTGCCATGAGAGTCCTTGGCAGGATGGTGGCGGCAGTAGAAGCGGTCCCATTTGCCCAGCTTCACCTCAGGCCTCTCCAACTAGCCATCCTCAAGTCATGGGACAGGAACCCTTTTTCTCTCGACAGGGAGTTCCAGCTGACGTCGTCAACCAGGAGGTCCCTTCACTGGTGGCTCAAGCCAACCTCACTAACAAAGGGGAAATCCTTTCTCACGGGTCAATGGAAGGTTCTGACCACCGACGCGAGCCTGACTGGTTGGGGTGCGGTGCATCTACACCACAGGGCAAGTGGTGCCCAGCGGAAGCGACCATGCCCATCAACATCTTGGAAATTCGTGCCATCCTCCTGGCATTGAGAGCCTTCCATCACTTACTAGCAGCCTCTCACATCAGAGTACAGTCGGACAATGCCACGGCTGTGGCATATGTGAATCATCAAGGGGGGACCCGCAGTGCCCAGGCGATGCGAGAAGTGACACACATTCTCCACTGGGCGGAAGACACAGGTTCGGTTCTCTCTGAGGTCCACATTCCGGGTGTGGACAACTGGGAAGCAGACTTCCTCAGCCGGCAAGGAATGGACTCGGAAGAGTGGTGTCTCCATCCCGAAGTTTTTCGACATCTGCCATCGCTGGGGGACTCCGGACGTGGACCTAATGGCATCCCACTTCAATGCCAAGGTCTCCAACTTCATGGCCAGAACTCATGACCCGCGGGCGCTAGGAGCGGACGCCCTGGTTCAGGACTGGACCCAGTTCCAGCTCCTGTACATTTTTCCACCTCTCCCCCTGATATCCAGAGTGGTGAGGAAGATCAAGCAAGAGGGAGTTCCAACCATTCTAATCGCACCGGACTGGCCCATACGTACATGGTACGCCGACATCGTACAGCTCACAGCAGACGTCCCCTGGCGTCTCCCCGACCGCCCGGATCTTCTGTCACAAGGCCCGTTCTACCACCAGAACTTAGGGGCCCTCAATTTGACGGCGTGGCCATTGAGACCTGGGTTCTAATCCAGTCAGGGTTCTCGCCGGACGTCATTGGAACCATGATCAGGGCACGGAAGCCAACCTCTGCTAAGATTTATTACCGTACCTGGAAAGCCTTCTTTACCTGGTGCGAATCTCGTGGCCAGACCCCATTCCCTTATTCCCTCTCCAGAGTACTTGGGTTTCTCCAATCGGGTCTGGAGACCAGACTGTCCCTGGCCTCCCTTAAGAGCCAGGTGTCAGCTCGCTCAGTGCTTTTTCAGAGGTGCATTGCTAACAAGCCGCAAGTAAGGACATTTCTTCAGGGGGTTTCCCGATTGGTTCCCCCCTACAGACGACCACTAGAAACGTGGGACCTCAACCTGGTGTTGACAGCATTGCAGGAAACACCCTTTGAACCCCTTAGGGAAGTCCCACTCCGCCTTCTATCCCAGAAAGTGGTTTTCCTGGTGGCAATCACCTCGCTACACAGGGTGTCTGAACTGACAGCACTCTCCTGCAGACGGTCCTTCCTGGCTTTTTACCAGGAGAAGGTAGTTCTCCGTACGGTCCCATCCTTCCTTCCGAAGGTTGTGTCCAACTTCCACCTCAATGAGGAAATTTTACTGCCATCCCTCTGTCCGGTCCCTTTTCATAGAGTGGAGAAGGCTCTACATACGCTTGACCTTGTCAGGGCATTGCGTATCTGTGTCTAGGACTATGCCCTTCCGGAAGTCTGAATCTCTTTTCCTTCTTCTGGAAGGCGGCCGCAAGGGTCTGCCAGCTTCCAAAGCTACCCTTGCCAGGTGGATCAAATCTACCATACAAGAGGCCTACCGCCTCAAAAATTCTCCTCTTCCAGCAGGTATTACGGCACACTCTACACGTGCGGTAGGGGCCTCCTGGGCCATTAGGCACCAGTCTTCGGCACAACAAGTGTGTAAGGCAGCCACCTGGACTAGCCTACACACCTTTACCAAACACTACAGGGTTCATACCCAGTCCTCAGCAGACGCGAGCCTGGGTAGATGTGTTCTGCAGGCAGCGGTACCCCAATTGTAGGGGCCCGTCTACACAATATTCGTCCATTGCTTCCCACCCAGGGACTGCTTTGGGACGTCCCATGGTCCTGTCTCCCCCAATGAGGCGACAGAGTAAAGGAGATTTTTGTGTACTCACCGTAAAATCTCTTTCTCTTAGTCTCTAATTGGGGGACACAGCTCTCACCCTGTCGTCCGTTCCGGGCCGTTATTATGTTGAGTTCTCATATTGTTTTTTTGAGCTCGTACATAGTTGCCTTCTTATAGGCATGGTTATGTTATCCATGTTACGTTCCTCCTAATGCTTTTGCACAAAACTGGAGAAGGCTGATGCCGTCCAGGGGTGTATACTGCAAAGGAGGAGCCACGGTTAATCTTTTTCAGATTATGCATAGTGTCGCCTCCTAGTGGACAGCAGCATAACACCCATGGTCCTGTGTCCCCCAATTAGAGGCTAAGAGAAAGAGATTTTACGGTGAGTACACAAAAATCTCCTTTCTTCCTACAGCCACTTTCTTCCAGTCATTGGGGGCGCTTCCGGGGCTGTGAGCCGTCAGTACACAGTGCAATCATCCCCCTTCTCATTCACTGACATCAGCAGTGTGGGAGCGTAGCAGGATGTTAATCAAGGAGGGGAAGGATTACAGTGTGCTCATGGAACCCTGAGTGATTACAGCCCAGGAAGACCACCCACATGATTGGAAGCGAGCAGCTGCAGGGAGAATATAACAACATTTTCTCCCTGCAGCTGCAATGCCAGTTAGACACACGAACATGTGTAAAATATTTGCCTGCTGATTACTACTATCCTTCAAGATAACTAGCATTTTTTTTCTTTGCTAATAGGTTGCCTTTGCATTATACAGATATGTTAATCAGAGGTAGAGCATTACTTCAAGTTATATAGAATGTAATGTCACTACAGTTAATTGTCTGCAAGATTGGATTATATTATATTACTGTTGGTTAGACTAAAGCACCACAATATACTTAATATCATTTCCAACAAGCCAGAATTCAAATAGCTTGTGGGGCTGAGTTCGCTTGGCTTCTTAGAAAGTGCAATTCTTTGCTGTCTTATAAATAAATACAATTTGCTATTGTGATGTTACGTGTATTGCAAAAAAAATCGGACTGTTTTTTATTTGGAAGTTATGATACCTGGATTCCAGCAAGTGAGGTGGAAGCTCCAGTTGAGGATGCACCTACCCCAGAAAAGCCCCGCAAGGTACCTCTTTATATATTGTGTATTCAACCCTAGAATAATAATCTCTATTTGTAGATTTAAATCGCAATTTATAAGCAACTGTAAAAAAATTCTGGTTTAGGTTTAATCTGTCTGTGTTTTAAGAAAATAATAAATCTGCAGACAGCAAAGGAGTTGCCCACTACTGGACAACCACTTCTTAACAGCTAAAAGGCCCCAAATAAATTAAAACTATAGAAAATAACCCGAACCAGCACTGTTCCTTGGGTGGTGATACTGTGTCTCCCAGCGGCCACATGACATTCTTATGTCACATGACTGCTGCAGCCTTTTAGTAATCCATCAGAGTGGACGTCCAGCAAGGACATAGGAGGAGACAGTGCCGACATTGAAGGAGCAGAGCTGGTCCAGGGGATAAGTATATGGTGCACTTTAGTTGTTAAGAAGGAGTTGTCCAACCCCTTTAAGACCCAGATCACAGGTAGGAAGTATTGTGCCAATAACCAAGGAGAAATGCAACTTCAAGCAATAATCTATCTATATAATTGTCTTATCCCGTCTGTCTGTCTGTCTGTGTCTGTCTGTCTGTCTGTCTGTGTCTGTCTGTCTGTGTCTGTCTGTCTGTGTCTGTCTGTCTGTGTCTGTCTGTCTGTGTCTGTCTGTCTGTGTCTGTCTGTCTGTCTGTCTGTCTGTGTCTGTCTGTCTGTCTGTGTCTGTCTGTCTGTGTCTGTCTGTCTGTGTCTGTCTGTCTGTCTGTGTCTGTCTGTCTGTGTCTGTCTGTCTGTGTCTGTCTGTCTGTGTCTGTCTGTCTGTGTCTGTCTGTCTGTGTCTGTCTGTCTGTGTCTGTCTGTGTCTGTCTGTGTCTGTCTGTGTCTGTCTGTGTCTGTCTGTGTCTGTCTGTCTGTGTCTGTCTGTCTGTGTCTGTCTGTCTGTGTCTGTCTGTCTGTCTGTCTGTCTGTCTGTGTCTGTCTGTGTCTGTCTGTGTCTGTCTGTGTCTGTCTGTGTCTGTCTGTGTCTGTCTGTCTGTGTCTGTCTGTGTCTGTCTGTGTCTGTCTGTGTCTGTCTGTGTCTGTCTGTGTCTGTCTGTGTCTGTCTGTGTCTGTCTGTGTCTGTCTGTGTCTGTCTGTGTCTGTCTGTGTCTGTCTGTGTCTGTCTGTGTCTGTCTGTCTGTGTCTGTCTGTGTCTGTCTGTCTGTGTCTGTCTGTCTGTGTCTGTCTGTCTGTGTCTGTGTGTCTGTCTGTGTCTGTGTGTCTGTCTGTGTCTGTCTGTGTCTGTCTGTGTCTGTCTGTGTCTGTCTGTGTCTGTCTGTGTCTGTCTGTGTCTGTCTGTCTGTGTCTGTGTCTGTCTGTCTGTGTCTGTCTGTGTCTGTCTGTGTCTGTCTGTCTGTGTCTGTCTGTCTGTGTCTGTCTGTCTGTGTCTGTCTGTCTGTGTCTGTCTGTCTGTGTCTGTCTGTCTGTCTGTCTGTGTCTGTCTGTCTGTCTGTGTCTGTCTGTCTGTGTCTGTCTGTCTGTCCTCGAAATCCCGGGTCGCTGATTGGTCCGGTCGCGGCCAATCAGCGACGCAGCATTTCAGAAAAACATGGCGGCCGTTAGCGGCTCATGTGCGGCACGGAGGTCAGCAGCGATGCAGCCGGCTGCTCGCAGCATAAGTCCCCCGACCGCAGGCGCCGCTGACCTACATGCTTCTATCGTCGGGAGATCAGCGGCACGAGGACAAGTGTGACGCCCCTCCCCTCCTCTCCCGTCCCCTCCCCTCCCCTCCCCTCCTCTCCCCTCCCCTCCCCTCCTCTCCTCTCCCCTCCCCTCCCCTCCCCTCCTCTCCCCTCCCCTCCTCTCCCCTCCCCTCCTCTCCCCTCCTCTCCTCTCCCCTCCTCTCCCCTCCTCTCCTCTCCCCTCCATCAGGACCCCGGCACCCGGCGTCATACTTTCCCCTCCCCTCCCCCTCCCATCCCCTCAACCTCCCCCTCCCATCCCCTCCACCTCCCCCTCCCATCCCCTCCACCTCCCCTCCCCTCCCCTCCTCTCCCATCCCCTCTCCTCTCCTCCCGTCCCTCCCCCCGCTCGATCAGGACCCCGGCACCCGGCGTCATACTTACCCCTCCCCGTGCCTCCGCAGCAGCTCCTGTGTCTTCCGCTGATGCTCTGTGACGTCTCAGGTCAGAGGGCGCGGTGACGTCTTTACACCGCGCTCTCTCCTGACCGGTCACAGCGCACAGCGTGAAGATGCAGGCTACGCTGGAGTCCAGAGAAGCAGTGAGGGGAGTATTGGATTTTTTTTTTTTTGTATGCGGCCATAGGGGACCTGCATGGGGCACTATGGGGGGATGGGACATCCTGCATGGGGTATTATATAGGGGGGATGTGACAGCCTGCATGGGGCATTATATGGGGGGAGAGGTGACATCCTGCATGGGCCATTATATGTGGGGAGAGGTGACATCCTACGTGGGGCATTATATGGGGGAGAGGTGACATCCTGCATGGGGTATTATATGGGGGAGAGGTGACATCCTGCATGGGGTATTATATAGGGGGGATGTGACAGCCTGCATGGGGCATTATATGGGGGGAGAGGTGACATCCTGCATGGGCCATTATATGGGGGGAGAGGTGACATCCTGCATGGGCCATTATATGGGGGGAGAGGTGACATCCTGCATGGGCCATTATATGGGGGGAGAGGTGACATCCTACATGGGGCATTATATGGGGGAACAAGTGACATCCTGCATGGGGTATTATATAGGGGGGATGTGACTTCCTGCATGGGGCATTATAAAGGAGGGTCGGGAGACATATGCTAGAATACCCGATGCGTTAGAATCGGGCCACCATCTAGTAACTGCATACTCCTGAAGTAATGAGTGGATATTTCACATTTTCTTCTGTACTTTTCAAATCCATATTTTTTTTAATTATTGGATCTGAGTCTACATTTTGTGTTCATATAAGATTTGTTAAACCTTACATTCATACTTGCTGCTAACTTTTTGCTAATGAAAACGTTCCATATTTTTCATGCCAGGTCCATGCCAAGTGGATTCTCGACACTGATCTCTTCAACGAGTGGATGAATGAAGAAGATTATGAGGTGAATGATGAAAAGAGTCCAGTTACACGCCGCAAGAAGATCTCAGCCAAGACCTTAACTGATGAGGTGAGATCATTACTGCAAACGGGCCTTGTAGAGGTCACATTATGCTTTGTGTCTATGTAACTGCTAGAATATCTCTGAAGAGATGCATACAGTTATATGAAAAAGTTTGGGCACCCCTATTAATCTTAAGCTTAATGTTTTATAAAAATTGGTGTTTTTGCAACAGCTATTTCAGTTTGATATATGTAATAACTGTTGGACACAGTAATGTTTCTGCCTTGAAATGAGGTTTATTGTACTAACAGAAAATGTGCAATCTGCATTCAAACAAAATTTGACAGGTGCATAAGTATGGGCACCTCACCAGAAAAGTGACATTAATATTTAGTAGATCCTCCTTTTGCAAAAATAACAGCCTCTAGTCGCTTCGTGTAGCTTTTAAGGAGTTCCTGGATGAAGGTATTTTTGACCATTCCTCTTTACAAAACAATTCCAGTTCAGTTAAGTTTGATGGTCGCCGAGCATGGACAGCCCTCTTCAAATGATCCCACAGATGTTCAATGATGTTCAGGTCTGGGGACTGGGATGGCCATTCCAGAACATTGTAATTGTTCCTCTGCATGAATGCCTGAGTAGATTTGGAGTGGTGTTTTGGATCATTGTCTTGCTGAAAGATCCATCCCCTGCGTAACTTCAACTTTGTCACTGATTCTTGAACATTATTGTCAAGAATCTGCTGATACTGAGTGGAATCCATGCGTCCCTCAACTTTAACAATATTCCCGGAGCCCGCATTGGCCACACAGCCCCAAAGCGTGATGGAACCTCCACCAAATTTTACTGTGGGTAGCAAGTGTTTTTCTTGGAATGCTGTGTTTTTTTGCCGCCATGCATAACGCCTTTTTGTATGACCAAACAACTCAATCTTGGTTTCATCAGTCCACAGGACCTTCTTCCAAAAAGAAATTGGCTTCTCCAAATGTGCTTTTGCATACCTCAGCCGACTCTGTTTGTGGCATGCTTGCAGAAACGGCTTCTTTCGCATCACTCTCCCATACAGCTTCTCCTTGTGCAAAGTGCGTTGTATAGTTGACCGATGCACAGTGACACCATCTGCAGCAAGTTGATGCTGCAGCTCTCTGGAGGTGGTCTGAGGATTGTCCTTGACTGATCTCACCATTCTTCTTCTCTGCCTTTCTGATGTTTTTCTTGGCCTGCCACTTCTGGCCTTAACAAGAACTGTCCCTGTGTTCTTCCATTTCCTTACTATGTTCCTCACAGTGGAAACTGACAAGTTAAATTTCTGAGACAGCTTTTTGTATCCTTCCCCTGAACAACTATGTTGAATAATCTTTGTTTTCAGATCATTTGACAGTTGTTTTGAGGAGCCCATGATGCCACTCTTCAGAGGAGATTCAAACAGGAGAACAACTTGCAAGTGGCCACTTTAAGTAGCTTTTCTCATGATTGCATACACCTGGCTATGAAGTTCAAAGCTCAATGAGGTTACAAAGCCAAAAAAAGTGCTTTAGTAAGTCAGTAAAAAGTAGGTAGGAGTATTTAAAACCAGAAAATAAGGGTGCCCATACTTATGCACCTGTCAAATTTTGTTTGAATGCAGATTGCACATTTTCTGTTAGTACAATAAACCTCATTTCAAGACAGAAACATTACTGTGTCCAACAGTTATTACATATATCAAACTGAAATAGCTGTTGCAAAAACACCAATTTTTATAAAACATTAAGCTTAAGATTAATAGGGGTGCCCAAACTTTTTCATATAGCTGTATACTTTTTATCTTTTAAATTTTTTGTGTACACAACTACTTTTGGCTTTTATATGACTTGTATCGTGTATTTTTAGCAGTTTTCTCCTCTGCAGACTCTAGTCACTAGAAGCTACAGCAGTTTCTCTGTGTGTGTCTCTGCTTCACTCTACCTTTAGTTCATACGCCTCCCTTCACCATAGACTTTAACCCCTTAATAACATCTGACGTACTAATACGCGTCTGTGCCCTGGGACTTAAGAGCCAGACCCGTATTAGTACGTCATCGCGATCGCGCGCGCACACAGGCTGTGCGGGCGCGATCGCCGCCGGGTGTCAGCTGATTGTCACAGCTGACACCCGGTACTATGTGCAGGGAGCGGTCCTGCACCGCTCCCAGCACATTAATCCCCGCGATGCTGCGATCGAAGTCGATCGCGGCATTGCGGGGGCAAGGGGAGGTGATCGGCGATACTCACCTCCTCTTCCGGCTTCCAGCGCAGTCTGCAAAGGCTTCCCGGGTGTTGCCATGACGACCCGATGTCGTCATGACAACATCCGGGTCACCAGAGAGCAGGAAGATTGCTTGGACATGCGCAGTGCATCTCCAAACAATCTTCACACTGTGCACCGCTGACAGCCTGCATGGCATAGGGATGGTGCTCCATTCTTGTGCCATGCAGGCGATCAGAAAAAAAAAAAAATGAAAGTCCCAGAGTGGGACAAAGTAATAAAGTGTATAAACTGTGTGAAAGTGGAAAAAAAAAAAAAAAAATGTGCAAAAATATTATAAAAAAATAAAAAAAATAATACACCAAAAATAAAAATGTAATGTACCCATCAATAAATATTATTATAAAAAAAATAAAAAAAAAACAATAAAAGTACACATATTTGGTATCGCCGCGTCCGGAACAACCTGACCTATAAAACTGTCCCACTAGTTAACCCCTTCAGTGAACACGGTAAAAAAAAAAAAAAAAAAAACGAAGCAAAAAACAATGCTTTATCACCATACCGCCAAACAAAAAGTGGAATAACACGCGATCAAAAAGACGCATATAAATAAAAATGATACCGCTGAAAACGTCATCTCGTCCCGCAAAAAACAAGCCGCCATACAGCTCCATCAGCCGAAAAATAAAAAAGTTATAGCTCTCAGAATAAAGCGATACTAAAAAATATTTTTTTCTATAAAATAGCTTTTATTGTGTATCAGCGCCAAAACATAGAAAAATGATACAAATGTGGTACCGCTGTAAACGTACTGACCCGAAGAATAAAGCTACCTCATCAATTTTACCACACGCGGAACAGAATAAAAAAAAAAAAAAAAAAACAATTCCTGAATTGTTGGTTTTTGTTTATTCTGCCTCCCAAAAATCGGAATAGAAAGCGATCAAAAAATGTCACGTGCCTGAAAATGGCACCAATAACAACGTCAAGTCATCCCGCAAAAAACGAGCCGTCACATGACTGTCTGCCAAAATCTGGAAAAATTATAGCTCTCAAAATATGGCGATGCAAAAACTAGATTTTACAAAAAATGCGTCTTTTAGTGTGTGACAGCTGTCAGTCATAAAAACCCCATATGATTCTGGCATCGCTGTAATCACACCGACCCGAAGAATAAAGTCGTCTAATCACTTATACCGCACAAGGAACGGCGTCAAAAATAAACTCTTGGGTTAGGATTGGGTTAGGGTTAGGACTGGGTTTGGGGCTAGGGTTGTGCTAGGGTTAGGGCTGGGGTTGGGATTTTTTTCAAAAGTAAGAAAAAAAGATGACGATATGGCGACTAGTGTTGAGAGCAAGTGCTCGCTACTTGAGTTTGCATCGGGTGCTCTGGTATGCATTGAGTATCGTGGGTATTTGAGTGACATGCTCGAGTCTCTGCCCCATATGCTTCGCAGCCAAAAAACTTTACGGGGATTGCCTGCCATGCACGAGCGATCCCCGCATGTTTTTTTTTGGGTGTCTAATAACCGTGAAACATGCGGAGCAGGGACTCGAGCATGTCACTCGAGCACACGCTGTACATGGTGCATACCTGAGTACCCGATTCAAACTCAAGTAGCGAGCACTTGCGCTCAAGAATAATGACAACTTATTCAATATGATGACCTAATGTAAACAAATTCTGTGCCGTACCTCTGGGTTCAAAATGTTCACTATACACCTTAATAAAATCCTTGAGGGGTATAGTTTCCAAAATGGGGACACTTGTGGGGGAGCTCCACTGTTTAGGCACATCACGGGCTCTCCAAACGCGACATGGTGTCCGCTAACAAATTGAATGGAAAATCGGCTCAAATTGTTAGCGGACGCCATGTTGCGTTTGGAGAGCCCCTGTGTGCCCAAACATTGGAGCTCCCCCACAAGTGACCCCAGTTTGGAAACTAGACCCCCCAAGGCACCTATCTAGATGCATAGTGAGCACTTGGAATCCCCAGGTGCTTCACAAATTGATTCGTAAAAATGAAAAAGTGAAAAAAAAAACACTTTTTCATTTTTATGAATCAATTTGTGAAGCACCTGGGGTTCCAAGTGCTCACTATGAATCTAGATAGGTGCCTTGGGGGGTCTAGTTTCCAAAATGGGGTCACTTGTGGGGGAGCTCCAATGTTTGGGCACGCAGGGACTCTCTAAATGCAACATGGTATCCGCTAACAAATTGAATGGAAAATCGGCTCAAATTGTTAGCGGACACCACATTGCGTTTGGAGAGCCCCTCGGTGCCCAAACTTTGGAGCTCCCCCACAAGTGACCCCATTTTGGAAACTAGACCCCCCAAGGCACCTTTCTAGATGCATAATGAGCACTTGGAACCCCCAGGTCCTTCACAAATTGATTCGTAATAATGAAAAAGTTAAAAAAAAAACACTTTTTCATTTTTATGAATCAATTTGTGAAGCACCTGGGGTTCCAAGTGCTCACTATTCATCTAGATAGGTGCCTTGGGGGGTCTAGTTTCCAAAATGGGGTCACTTGTGGGGGAGCTCCAATGTTTGGGCACACAGGGACTCTCTAAATGCAACATGGTGTCCGCTAATTATTCAAGCAAATTTTACAATCAAAAAGTCAAATGGCGCTCCTTCCCTTCCGAGCCCTACAGTGCGCCCAAACAGTGTTTTTTCCCCAAATATTGGGTATCTGCGTGCCCAGGGGAAATTGCACAACAAATTTTGGGGTCCATTTTTTCTTGTTACCCCTGTGAAAATAAAAAAAATTGGGTCTAAAGTAACATTTTTGTGAAAAAAGTTAAATGTTCATTTTTTTCTTCCACATTCAAAAAATTCCTGTGAAGCACCTGAAGGGTTAATAAAGTTCTTGAATGTGGTTTTGAGCACCTTGAGGGGTGCAGTTTTTAGAATGGTGTCACTTTTGGGTATTTTCTGTCATAAAGACCTCTCAAAGTGACTTCAAATGTGATGTGGTCCCTAAAAAAATGGTTTTGTAAATTTTGTTGGAAAAATGAGAAATCGCTGGTCAACTTTTAACCCTTATAGCTCCCTAACAAAAAAAATTTTGGTTCCAAAATTGTGCTGATGTAAAGTAGACATGTGGGAAATGTTATTTATTAACTCTTTTGTGTGACATATCGCTCTGATTTCAGGGCTTAAAAATTCAAATTTTGAAAATTGCAAAATTTTCAAAATTTTCGCCAAATTTCCGTTTTTTTCACAAATAAACGCAAGTGATATCGAAGAAATTTTTCCACAATCATGAAGTACAACATGTCACGAAAAAACAATCTCAGAATCAGGGGGATCCGTTGAAGCGTTCCAGAGTAATTACCTCATAAAGTGACAGTGGTCAGAATTGTAAAAATTGGCCCGCTCATTAACGTGCAAACCACCTGCGGGGCTTAAGGGGTTAATAGGCAGCAGCTGTAAGTGGTTCCTTCCAGGAAGACAGATTCAAGCAGCTTTTGTGTGTGAATGTGTAATCAGTGAATGAAAAAGTGAAAAGTGCGGAAACAGGATTTATCTCTTGTTACAAAGTTTCTTATAGTTACTTGTATTGTTGATTTATGAAAAAAATAAATGGTTAGTTACTCTTTACAGTTTACTTCCTAAAAAGCAGGAGGCGATAGTATTTGACTGGAAGAGATTTATCCATTGTTGAATCTTTAGTGTTGCTTTTTGCCTTCTCATTAAAGGTGAGCAGTCCTGACTCAGATCGCAGGGACAAAAAAGGACCCAATTATAAAAAGAGAAAGCGTTCTCCTTCGCCTCCTCCAAGTGCAGAAGCAAAGAAGAAGAATGTCAAGAAAGGGTTGGTTCATAAACCAGTTGCATGTGCTTTTGTTACAAAACTTCTTTAAAGAGGATCTGTCACAAGTGACCAGTTTCTGCTATTTATTTTATTCCCACTGCTTCTGCGTATTCAATTATTAGTATTTTTTTTTATAGCCGCCATATGGCTCCAGAGATATGGGCTTTTTTTATTTTGCATTAATTTTTAAAGGCTGCTGTGTATTTATTACTCTGACTGTAAAAATTGGCACTACATAAAAAGGCCCATATCTCTGGAACTGTATGGCGGAATTATAAAAAAAACCCAAAGAAGCAGCATTCCTATATTTACTTACATTTTCCCTCCAAGATCAGCCAAAAAAAAAGGAATATAAAAATGACATAAAAAGTAAGTTCCATGTATTGCAAAAAAGGGACCAAAACTATTTGAATATCCAAGTGAGAATTTTTTTAGAGCACTTAGAAGCGCGCATACAATGAAATCCGAAAAAGTACCTGGTCAAGAAAGGGGGATGAGCCCTATTATAAACTGGCTAAGAGTGATAATTCAACGAAAATGTTACTGTGGGACACCTCAAAATCTTATGACAGACTTTGATACCATGGGGTGCAAATCTTGCTGATGTAATATTCATAGGGGGTATGAGCTCATAGTTTTGTGTTTTCTTTTAAACCTACAATGGTGTATAGTACTACATGTTTTCATAAACTCAAAAAAAATGTTTTAGTAAAAACATAATTAAAAAAACAAACCCAAAAACAAAAGTATTTTTTTTATAAAAAATCACCTCTGACCAAAAAAACTCAAAAGTGCAGGTACAATTTTTCTTAAGTGATGTGTCTGCCACAAACACATCTCCCTGTTTATTATTTACTAATTATAATTATTTGTTAATTTGCTAGTGGATATTAATTTCACTTGGCTCAACTTAACTTAAAGGAGTATTCCCATGTCCAAGATCCTATCCCATTATGTAGTAGGTGTAGTAATAATAATATTATCAGATACCTCCAATTAGATATGTAGTATAGTTTTTCTGATTCGCTATCTCTCTTACCTCAAGTGCAGGCATTACAGGACCTTAGGTATCCATGGTTACGTCCACTGATAAAGTGACAGTTAGTTAGCTAGATGCTAGTGGTCGTAGCCGTGGATACCTAAGGTCCTGCAATGCCTGCACATGAGGTAAGAGAGGTAGCGAATCAAAAATACTATACTACATTTCTAATTGGAGATATTTGCTAATATTATTATTATTACACCTACTACATATTTGGATAGGATCTTGGAGATGGGAATACCCCTTTAATACATTTATGATATTCCCAGTGCATGTCTCTTCTTGCTGCAGTTGGCATAAACTTATAGTGTGTCTGATAGCTACCCTTTTCCCATTCATTTTAATTAAGGAATACAGGAATGATTTGTATAGGCAGCTGCCACTATTGGCTGACAATATGTAAGAAAAGTCCACGTAGTGGTCCGATATTTCTTTATCGCTTCATTGGGGGACACAGGACCATGGGTGTATGCTGCTGTCGCTAGGAGGTTGACACTATGCAAAAAAAGGAAAATAGCTCCTCCTCCGCAGCATGCACCCGCCTGCAGTCACCAAGCTCACCAGTTTAAGCCTAGTGTCTGTAGGAGGTAGACCTGGATCTTTACAGATCCAACCCTGTTGTGTTTATTAACCTTTCTTTTTTCTTTTTCAGATACAGCTCTTCAGGCTAACAGGGCACATTGCGTCCCCTGTTAATCCACTAGCGACCGAGAGAGCAATGTGGCTACCCCCACATCGCCCACTCTCCGACCCACTGGGCAGGACTTATCCCCTGTCACCTTAGGGTGTCTCAGGGTGATCTCGGTGGCCAGTCCTAGCCTGTTCCCCACCCCAGCCCCCTCCTCGGAGCGGCCTGGGAGGGAGACTTTGGTCCCTGCGGGTGACCTTTTCTGGGGTTGACACCGTCTCCTACACTGTCCAGGCCTGGACAGTGCGGGAAGGAGGAAAAGCCAGGATCCCCCCCTATCCAGGAAGGCATCCTGAGACCATCCTCAGAAGGAGAAAGGAAGGGACGGTTCCCGGACCCGCTAAGACAGGTACTTCCGTGCCTTCTAGCTGCAGGTCCCAGTCCCCCGGCGTTACCTGCCTCCCTCCCCCCTCCCCCTCTCACCAAACATGGAGCTTAATAGCGCTTCCCTGGGCCACTTCCTCCTTCTCCCTCATAATGCGTGGAAAATCTGCCACGCTTTCTCCGTGGGTGGGGGGCGTGTCCGGTGGGCGGTCCCGCTCCGACGGCTATACGCCCCCTCCTTTTTGACCAACCAGGGCCGAGGAGCATAGTGACGCTTCCGTCACGCCCTCGTGTTTTCTGCGGACCTATCACGGCGAGCCTCTCAAGCCCGCCCCCCTTCCCATCTACCTATCGGAGCCTCGTCGTGCTCCGTCTTCAACTCTGCGTCCTCTGCACCGACGCCATCTCTCTGCCGCACGCAGCTCACCGCTCCGTCGGCACCTATCGACCCGCTCCAGCCTCACCTTCGGAGCCTTCAGGAGGACACGGGACCGCTTCTCTACAGGATCGGGTAGGCTCTGCCCTGACACCGACCCCCCTGCTCACAGCGCTCCCCTCTGCAGTATCCCTGGTCAGGCACATATGCCCAAACCCAGGGAGCCCTCTGTCCGTCCCTCTCACATCGTCACATACTACGCCTGTACTCTTTGCTGTACTAAGTGGCCCGCGGGTCTCACTACGGCCTTCTGCTCGACCTGCAAACCTCCCGCCATGCTGGCACCCCAAGATCCCCCCGCCGCCGCTCAGGACGTGGTAACCCCCTCCCCTCCGGAGTGGGCTGTTGCTATGTCACAGTCTGTCTCTGACCTCACCAAGGTTTCTCAATTTCTGGTGCAGGTCTTAGAACGCTTGCCTATGCTGTCCACAGCCACCAGCGCTCCGAACGTCCCCACAGACTATTCGCAGGCACCCCTGCCCCCTCCTCACAGGGGCAGACTGATGGCACGTTCTCAGAAACGGACCCACGCAAGCTCATCCTCCAGCTCTCCAGACTCCAAGATGCTCCCTGCGTCTCACACCTCTTCCCCGGAGGTCGCCCAGGGATCTAACTCTGCTTCAGATTCAGACTCTGGTTCTGACTCAGACAAGTATTCTAAGGTCCAGGACATGATAGACAGCCTTATAACGGCTGTCAATCAGACTCTGCATGTTACAGAAGACGAGAGCCCTTCCCGGGACTACTCAATTTCCTTCAAAAAGATTAAGCGTCCTGCACGCACTTTTTGTAACCATGCAGAATTTGACAGCATTTTTCAAAAGCAGTGGGAGCATCCAGAAAAGCGCTTTACAGGAAAGATCCTCCCGTCTCTCACCTTTCCGCCAAGACGGTACTGTCTCTTCTGGATGGTTCCTCCCTTAAGGATACCACGGATAGACAAGTTGAGGCCCTCACCAAGTCATCCTTTGAGGCTGCGGGCACCTCCCTCTGCCCTTCCTTCGCCTCAACCTGGGTATCAAAAGCGGTGTCCGCCTGGGCCAAACAGCTCATACAGGGCATCCTAGCAGGCGCCTCCCCGGACGATCTGGCCGACTTAGCTGATGAGATCGGCCATGCCGGAAAATATCTACTTACGGCGTCCCTCGACTCCGCTGCATGCTCAGCCCGGGTTTCCAGTAATCTCGTTGCCTTACGTAGAATTCTTTGGCTTAAAGCCTGGAACGCCGACCCGGCTTCCAAAAGATCTCTAACTCCTCTTCCTTTTCAAGGTTCCAGGCTGTTTGGATCCAAGCTAGATCAGATCATCTCTGATGCTACTGGGGGTAAGAGCACCTCTCTCCCCCAGCCCATACCCAAACGCCCTTTTCCTAGGAGACGCCCCCTTCAATTCCGGTCCTTTCGTCAGTTCGCTCAACCGAACCCCTCCTCTCAACAGGACCGTACTCCAGCACAGCAGGACAGTCGTAGACCTTCCTTTAGGCCCACGCCTAACTGGCGCCCAAAGAGTCGCTCCTCCAAGTTCTCTGGATCACGATCACAATCCAACAGGTTTTCCTCAACATGACGGGTCACTCCCACCTGGGACTTCTCCCAGGGTGGGCGGCCGTCTCCTTCTGTTCACAGATTCTTGGCTCCCGGCAATAGAAGATGCCTGGGTAAAAGAAATTGTGACTTCCGGCTACAAAATCGAGTTCGATTCCAGCCCACGATCACGCTTTCTCAGGTCCCACCCCCCACAACCATCTCTGCTTCCCGGTTTCCTCCAAGCCATCACCTCCCTTCTGCGCTCAGGAGTCAGTCCCGGTTCCCGTTCAGGAAAGGTTTTCCGTTTTTTACTCAAATCTCTTCGTCGTCCCAAAAAAGGACGGCTCACTACGTCCGATTCTGGACCTCAAACAGCTAAACCGACATGTACGCATCCGACAGTTCAGGATGGGGTCCCTCAGGTCGGTAATCTCCTCGATGGAGGCCGGGGAATATCTATGTTCAGTGGACATTCAGGATGCATACCTTCACTTCCCAATCTGCGCGTCACATCAGAAGTTCCTACGCTTTTCCTTCAAGAACGCGCATTACCAGTTCACTGCCCTCCCCTTCGGCCTCGCCACAGCCCCGAGGGTTTTCACGAAGGTGATGGCAATAGTTATGGCCATTCTTCGAACAAGGGGAATTGTAATCATCCCCTACCTCGACGACCTGTTAATCAAAGGCCCCACTTTCAAGGACTGTCTCCACAGCCTACAGATCACATTGAACACTCTCTCCCGGTTAAGCTGGCTGATCAACACGGACAAATCCTCCCTGGTCCCATGCCAACGCCTAACCTTCCTAGGGATGCAGTTCGACACGACCTGTGCCCGGGTCCTCCTTCCGAGGGAAAAGATAAACTCCCTACGACAAGCAATCCACATCCTCTCCGACCCAGGTCCACACTCCCTTCCCTATGCATGAGTGTCCTGGGAAAGATGGTAGCGGCCATGGAGGCAGTTCCTTTTGCCCAGTTCCATACCCGGTCCCTTCAACTAGCCCTTCTCTCAGCTAGGGACAAGAATCCGTCATCTCTAGATCGACGCATCAAGTTACCTCAAGTAAGACGGTCGCTAACCTGGTGGTCCCGCCCTTCTTCCTTCAGACCCGGGAGATGATTCCTTCCGCTTCGCTGGCAGGTGGTCACGACCGATGCCAGCCTCATCGGTTTGGTAGGCAGTTTTCCTACAACACACGGTCCAGGGTCGGTGGAGTTCCCACGAAGTCTCCCTTCCCATCAACATTCTGGAGATAAGGGCGATTTACCTGGCGTTGCGTCACTGGCAGAAGATCCTGGCAGGGTCCCCAGTCCGGGTACAATCGGACAATGCCACGGCCGTGGCATACATAAACCATCAGGGAGGAACGCGCAGCAAGCCCTTTTTAAAAGAGGTGGCAAGAGTGCTACTTTGGGCCGAGAAAACGGTCCCGGCAATCTCAGCAGTCCACATTCCAGGGGTCGACAATTGGGCGGCCGACTTCCTCAGTTGGCAGGGCCTCGCCTCAGGAGAATGGTCTCTCCATCCCGAGGTGTTTCACCAAATCTGCTTGCGGTGGGGCACGCCGGACGTTGACCTCATGGCGTCCCGGTTAAACCACAAGGTCCCATCCTTTGTAGCTCGGTCCCGCAATCCACTAGCAATCGCTCAGGACGCGCTAGTCATATCATGGTCACAGTTCCAACTGCCCTATCTCTTTCCACCTCTACCTTTGATCCCTCGAGTCATCAAAAAGGTCAAGACAGAGGGAGTACCAGTTCTCCTAGTAGAACCCCCAGATTGGCCCAGACGCGTCTGGTACGCAGATCTGGTATATCTGCTTGTCGACTCCCCCTGGAGACTACCAGACCGTCCGGACCTCCTCTCTCAGGGTCCTATTCTTCATCAGAGTTCTCGTTCTCTGAATTTGATGGTATGGCCGTTGAGGCCGCGGTGTTGAAGACGGCGGGCTTTACTGACAATGTCATTCAGACCCTAATTAACGCCAGAAAACCCGCTACCTCGCGCATATACCACAGAACTTGGAGAGCCTTTTTTCGTCACTGCAAACAAGATCAACTGACTCCTATGTCCTTTTCTTTGCCAGTCATTTTGGCTTTTCTTCAGTCTGGCCTTAAGGCGGGACTATCTCTCAGCACTCTCAAGGGCCAAGTTTCGGCCTTGTCCATTCTATTCCAACGTAGCTTAGCTAGCCGTCCTCAGGTCAGGACCTTTCTACAAGGGGTGGCCCACCTGGCGCCCCCCTATCGCCCTCCAGTGGAACCATGGGACCTTAATATGGTCCTAAGCGTCCTACAACAGCCTCCTTTTGAACCCATTCAGGACATTCCAGCCTCTCTCCTTTCCTGGTGGCTGTTACCTCTAATAGAAGGGTCGCAGAACTCGCAGCCCTCTCTTGTCGGTCGCCTTTTCTGGTATTCCATCAAGACAAGGTAGTGCTCAGGCCGGTGCCTTCCTTTTTGCCAAAAGTGGTTTCCGCTTTTCACATTAATGAGCACATCGTTTTGCCTTCCTTTTGCCCTGCTCCAGTGCATCCACGGGAGAAGTCTCTGCACAAACTGGACCTGGTCAGAGCTCTACGTGTGTACCTTTCCAGAACGGCCTCCCTTCGGCGCTCGGATGCCCTTTTTGTCATCCCTGAGGGGCATCGCAAGGGTCTCCCTGCTTCCAAGTCAACCATCGCCCGTTGGATACGTTCGACCATCTTGGAGCCACATCGCATCTCGGGCAAACTTCCCCCTCCCGGAGTAAGGGCTCACTCCACCAGGGCGGTGGGGGCCTCTTGGGCGGTTCGCCATCAGGCTTCGGCCTCTCAAATCTGCAAGGCCGCAACGTGGTCTTCTCTTCACACCTTTTCAAGGTTTTACAAGGTCCACACTTATTCTTCGGCTGATGCCAGTCTTGGACGGAAGGTCCTGCAGGCGGCAGTTGCCGAAGTCTGACCTAGTCTGTGACTATCTTCTGTTCTCCCACCCAAGGGACTGCTTTGGGACGTCCCATGGTCCTGTGTCCCCCAATGAAGCGATAAAGAAAGAGGGATTTTTGGGTACTCACCGTAAAATCTCTTTCTTGGAGCCTTCATTGGGGGACACAGCACCCTCCCTGTGTTTGGACCTATGTCCTGTTGGCCCTGTTGGGCATCTCATTTAGTTTTTCACAGTTGTGCCCCATTGGGCATTACATAGTTGGTTTTTATTGTGCTTCTCCTACTGCTCTAGCCACTAACTGGTGAGCTTGGTGCCTGTAGGCGGGTGCATACTGCGGAGGAGGAGCTATTTTCCTTTTTTTTGCATAGTGTCAACCTCCTAGCGACAGCAGCATACACCCATGGTCCTGTGTCCCCCAATGAAGGCTCCAAGAAAGAGATTTTACGGTGAGTACCCAAAAATCCCTCTTTTTGGAACTACCATAGAAGTGATTGAATTGAGCCTCACATGTTTAGCCACCTCTCCATTCCCGATGGCTTGTTATTAGGCCCATACTCTGAATAGATACGAGTCCCTGAAGTGAGGCCCAAATCTATCAGCCGTGTATGGCATATCCTGAGATGGCAATAACCCTTTAACAGCATTTGTGTTTAATTCCTATAACTTTATATACCTGTACTTTATAGACCATCTACACCTTATAACAAGTCAAAAAGGGGTCATCGGGAGGAAGAACAAGAGGATCTGACAAAAGATATGGATGAGCCATCCCCAGTGCCTAATGTAGAAGAAGTTACACTCCCAAAAACGGGTATTTTTCTTTTTGTTACATGTATCTGTATATAAAATTTGTCAACTGACTACATGTATAAGGCCTCATTCAGAAGTTAGTTTCTTACATCCATGTTCTGCCAGTGTTTTTCACATCTAGCTCTCATATGATATGCAGATTGTGCTTAGCGCCTCACGTTGGTCTGCATTGATCATTGCTGATCAGAGGGAGAACTGTGCAGCTTCTGAGCGGTCTGTCCAGTCCTGTCGGAAGCTGACACTCCTGGGCTTCCCTAACTGCGACTATTAAACAGGATAAAAAGTTCAATGTATAGTCCCAAAATAAGATATATTCTTGGAGTATATAATATTACCCACAGATATGTATTTCTTCTTTTTCTAGTTAATACCAAGAAAGATTCTGAATCTGCCCCAGTGAAAGGTGGCACAGTGACTGACCTAGGTGAGTTTGTACACTACTTTTCTGATTTCGATAGTCTTTAAGTCAAATATTTTTTAGCATCTTATGTTAACCAGTCTGAGCACTTAATTAAGTAATTCATTATTTTACCTTTACTAAAAAGATATATAAGCAACAATCTGTTAGCTCAGAGCAACAATACCATTAATACTATCACCTTTTATATATATATTTTTCCTAACAGATGAACAGGAAGATGAGAGTATGGATGCTATCACTAAGGTCCGTGTTACACAAGTTGACATTTTGACATTACTCTGCTGCTACTTTTAATGTTGCCTTTTTGGCTCGATCCCCTGGTACAAAGGAGAACAAAGCTTAAAAATGTATGAACACTCAAAATACATGATATATATATCTTTGTTGTCAAATCTGCTCAGAATCTTAAGTAATACTGCTGGAAATGCATGTAAAATTAGTTTTCTTTTTTTGTTTTATTCTCATGATTAAAAAAAATCTACATTGAATAATGGCAGATTTTGTGCTGAAAAGCCACAGATTAACTGCACTGAACTTCAGAGGAGTCAATCTACGTGGTGCATTCTGCTGTGGATTTCATTGTTTAAAAGTGGCCTGAAACAACTGTTTATGAACTTGCTTATTTCAGTTTATAATTTTTCTACTATTCAGTAACATTCAGTCATTTCAAAATAAATTTTATATCTACCCTTCTAGTTTAATGTTGTGAACTATGAGCATAGAGGCTTGAACTTCGTACGAACAATAGAAGTATAGTGTAAATCACTATAATAACTGACATAAAGCATATCGGCATATCATGGGAATACACAGCCCAAAATGAAAACTGGGATGGTGGGCTTTAAAAGTTGCATTTATGATAACATTTTTAGCTATAAAAAATGCAAATATATCTAAGCACTCAAACTTCTCCATGTAGCTGGATCTCTTTCCTATTTTGGCAGGACCAGACCCGTGTAAACAAGGCCTGAGCATGCTTTTTTTTCTTCTTCCTCCTAGGAAGAAGAAGAGAGCCCTACAGGGATCAAAAGTGAACAAGTGAAGACCTCTGATCTTCATGAAGATAATGTAACTGAACAAACACACCACATTATCATCCCCAGCTATGCTGCATGGTTTGATTATAATAGGTAACAAAAGGGTGTTTCATTTTTATTTCTATATATAATTTTATCACAATGCGTTTCATTTTTGCCTTTCATTGGAATTTCTTCTGCAGTGTACATGCTATTGAGCGAAGAGCACTACCTGAGTTTTTCAATGGCAAGAACAAGTCTAAAACGCCGGAGATGTGAGTGCTACCTAATTGTATGCTATTGTTCTTGGCCCAGTTTTTTTTCATTTCTATTAACTGCTCATCTAAATCGTTATTCCCGTAGATGGATATTGTCAGATAGTAAAAACAAGCACTTCCGCAAGTTACTGCTTCTTAAAATTTATAGCCGTTCTTAAGATATTAAAGGGGTTGTCCAGTGAAAACAAGTTGTCAACTATCTACAAGTCGGTGGGGTCCAACAGCTGGGCCCTGCACCAATTGGTAGAACGGGGAGCTTTTATACACATTGGAGTGGACACTCTCAAACGCTGCTTCATTCGTCCCCAGTGGGGCTGCATGCGCTGTGCTCGTTTTTTTCCTGCAGCCCCATAGAGAATAAATGGTGCGGCGACACCCTGCCACTGCTTTTCATTATTACAATAAAAATTCCCCATTTTGCCCATCGATGTGGGATTAGCAGTGGGACACACATCAATCAACAACTTATACCCTGTCATGTGATTAAGTGATAGCTTGTTTTCGCTGGACAAACCCCATTAACACTTAATTTTTCCTTTTGTTTACAGCTCGTTGCCTTGGAGATCGACCACCACTGCTATCTAGCTTGTAAGCAGTTAGCTGAAGCTTGGGAAGTAAAAGATTAGGAGGTAACAACACACTTCAGCGATCCCAGCCCGCTTCAAAACAGTGTTTATAAGCTCAAGAGAAAAGAGCTTGTAAACACTGTTTAACAACAGGGTATGTTTTGTTGTCTAGCCGCAGTGGTCGGTCTCCAAGGCAACGAGTTCTAAAGAAAAGATAAGTATTAATGTCTCAAATGGCTGAAAAATGTAATAAGTAGTAAATTGCTAGAATTTATAAGCACTATCCAACAATACCCATTTATGAAGATGGGAATGAACCTTTAAAGAAAACCTGTCAGATTGAATTTAGATTCCAAACTGCAGACATCATGTTATAGAGCAGGAAAAACTGAGCCGAGTAATATATACTTTTTTGGGGAAAGGTTTAGGAGCCCAGTAGGTGGTCTTATACCGATATTAACAGCTTTTCTGACTGATGGCTATTTTTTAATGGATTAGAGAGACTGTCCCCCCCCCCTAACTCCTTAGCATAGAAAGAGAAGGAAATAGAAGTTAAGTTGCATTGTTTTCCTCATACCTATATATCAATTTAATCCTAAGATAAAAACAAAATGAGCAAATACCCTGCAGTAAATAAATAGCAATAGTGCATGAAAATAACATAGGGTACTTAGTAAACGTGATTTTGATCAAAAAAACGTAAAAGCCATCCCACCACGTCAAGGTGACCCTATTAGGAATGGTCCTAACCGCTAGTATTAAAACCTTACCATATGTCAAATGACGTGAATGTGAATAAGGGTCGAGCAGGACCGTCACCACGACTAATGGACACCCAGCCATGTCCAGCTCAAGGAGAAGGGAGGCCAGGCCCTTACCAGCACAGAGAGCAAAAACCTGAACGAAATGAACTGGAATATAAGTTGGTGTACATGCAGCGTGTAGGTGCATGTTCACACTGTCCACTAAACAGACAAAGCCGACTATCTGCTCAGCTCATTGTCCACAAACGGGAGAGTATTTACAATTTGACAGGTTCCCTTTAAGGTGCTAATCTCTTAAGTTTTGAAGAATGAATGCCTAATGTTTATTTTTTGTGCATGTAACAATTCGGTATGTGAACATTGAGACGCGGTATTTTCTCTTCACTAGATATTTAGCATATCGAAACTTCATGATTGACACCTATCGGCTCAATCCTCAGGAATACCTTACTTCAACAGCGTGCCGCCGCAACTTGGCAGGGGATGTCTGTGCTATTATGAGGTGCGAGTGACAGGTGGTACTAATGCTAAAAGGGCTAAAGAGCAGCGATGAAAGTTGCAATTTATATGCAACCCTTTTTTGGCTATTGGTAGTATGTGACTAGAGAATTTTTTATTTTATTCTTGATTGTTGCAGGGTTCATGCTTTCTTGGAGCAGTGGGGTCTAATCAACTATCAGGTTGATGCTGAGAGTCGCCCTACACCCATGGGACCACCACCTACTTCTCATTTCCATGTTTTAGCTGACACCCCATCAGGGTTGGTACCACTGCAACCCAAAACACCACAGGTGAATTTCCCCTTTGTAGCATCATATCTAGTTGTATTTTTTGTATGGAAATAAGGTTACATAGGTTGAAAAAAAGACATTAGTTGAACTTGTTGGACCTTTCTGACATTAGTTTATCCGTCTGTTACATTATCATTATAACTTGAAGGCATAAATAACTGGTATATCTCAGGCTCTGTTCACACATGCTTCAGAGTCTCTGTAACAGATTCTGGTTTACCTGCAGCACTGTTTTTCCTGCCGGAACTACAGATGTCTTAGTGGAGCCTGATGGACCCCATTATGTCAATAGGGTTTGCCACATGACCGATCCGGCTGAGCATTGTGACTTCTGTTAACCCCCTCATCTTAAAACCCCCTCATTATACTTTGCTTCTCATCTTTTCTTCTCCAGACCCCTGCGTCACAACAGATGCTGAATTTCCCTGACAAAAATAAAGAAAAACCAACTGACCTACAAAACTTTGGGCTTCGAACCGATATGTACAGTAAGAAGAACACCACCTCCAAGGTAAGCTGACAGTTCAGCCATATAAGTCTTACTTTAACCGGTTCCCGACCGCCCACTGTAGATAAACGTCGGCGCTTGCCGGGCTCTGTGCAGCGCCGACGTTTAAAAACGGTGGGTGGTCTCGCAGCGCTAAGGACCCCCAGGGTCCTGCAAGCGCTGCGATTCCGGTGCAGAGCGTTAGCTCTGACAGGGGACATCATCGGGACCTGATTAGATCAGGTCCCAGTGATGTTAACCCTTAGCTGTCTTCTATATGCTGTGATCTATTGTGATCGCGGCATATAGGAGACAGCAGGAGGAGAGGGGGTCGTCAACTTACCTCTCCGAAGACCTCCGAGTCCTTCCAGGACCTGGGGTTGCTATGGCAGCTGGAGGTCACATGACCGACTCCAGCTCTGCCATATATGGTGTCCTGTCTGGCTCAGCTGCAGCTGTAGCCAGACAGGAGACTGACTGAAACAGTCAGGGAAGATCTCATGTAATGTAATATATGTCTATTACATTACATGAGATCAGAGATCAGAAAAATAAAAATTAATGTCCCATACAGGGACTAAGAAAGAAAAAATGTGAAAAAAAGTAAAAAAAAAAGTTTTTAAACTATTAATAAAAAAATCACAAAATAAATAAAAATAAATAAATAAAATATTAAACCAATAAATCCGTATATTTTTACAAAACCAAAAAAAGTACACATATTTGGTATCGCCGCGTCCGAAACAACCCGAGCTATAAAACTGTCACACTAATTAACTCCTTCTGTGCACACCGTAATAAAAATAAATAAAAAACGGAGCAAAAAAATATGCTTTTTCATCATATTGCCAAACAAAAAGTGGAAAAAAATGCGATCAAAAAACAAAATAGAAATAAAAATGGTACCACTGAAAACGTCATCTTGTTACGCAAAAAAAAAGCCGCCATACAGCTCCATCAGCCGAAAAATAAAAAAGTTATAGCGCTCAGAATAAAGCAATGCAAAAAAAATATTTTTTTCTATAAAATAGTTTTATTGTGTAAAAGCGCCAAAACATAAAAAAAATACAGTAAGTGTAGTATCGCTGTAAACGTACTGACCCGAAGAATAACACTGCCTGATCACTTTTACCACACGCAGAACGGCATAAAAAAAAAACTCAAAAAACAATTCCTGAATTGTTTGTTTTTGTTAATTTTACTTCCCAAAAAACGGAATAGAAAGCGATCAAAAAATGTCACGTCCCCAAAAATGGTACCAATAAAAATGTCAACTCGTCCCGCAAAAAACAAGCCGTCACATGACTCTGTCGGCCGAAATATGGAAAAATTATAGCTCTCAAAATATGGTGATGCAAAAACTAGATTTTGCAAAAAAAGCGTCTTTTAGTGTGTGACAGCTGTCAGTCATAAAAACCCGATATCAATCTGGTATCTCTGTAATCACACCGACCCGAAGAATAAAGTAATCTAATCAGTTATATCACACTAGGAACGGCGTAAAAAATAAATAAAACCAATTCTTCACCTGCTACTGATTTGTTTATTATGTCCCCAAAGATCCCAGTAAGGCTCTGCCCACATTTATCCTGTGCTCTGCGCTGAGCACTTACACCAGAGTTTCCGTGTAAATCTCTGAAATACATGATTCAGCCGGAACCCATGACGGAAGATTCCCTGTAATGAGACAGATATAGGCCACTGTGGACGCCGTCTAGCCTGGGATCCCACGGTGTCATTTGTTTTAGGCGTGCATAAAAGTGCGGTTGGCCACAGTTTTGTGCACTTCTGAAAAAAAGGACACCGCTACACAGAGGCCAGACGGTGTCCAGAGTAACTCTGCTGCCTCATTACAGTGAATGGATCCTGCAGGGGTTTCATCTGAATTACATCACTTGGAAATTTAGATGGAAACCCCGATGTAAGTGCTCAGCCTAGAGCGCCGGATAAATGTTACGTAAAATGTTCCCAATAAAAGCTTCAACTCAGTCCTCAAAAAAAGCTAGTCCCCACTCAGGTCCGTCATCTGTTAAAAATATAAGGGACTTCCAAGTTACTGGTAGCAGAAAGGCTCTGGAAAAGCAAAATGACCCTTGCCCCCCAAAAGAAATTCAGAAAATTTTGTGCTCCCAAATCCAAATGCCTATTCTACAATAATTTGTTCTCCAATTGTCAAATAGCGCTCCGTCCCCCCCAGATCTCACCGTATGGCTAAGCGGTACGATACAGCCACATATGGGGTATTGACACTTTTAGAAGAAATTGTGTGACACATTTTGGCACCATTTTTACCCATTGCCCTGTTTGAAAATGTAAAATCTGAGGGTAAAACATTTTTTTGTGGTAAAAATATAATTATGATTTTTTCACTGCCCAATGGTATAAATTTAAAAATTAAAAAATACTCACTACTTCCCTAGATCAATTCCTTGAGAGGTGTAGTTTACAAAATGGGGTCATTTGTGGAGGTTTCTGCTGTTTTGGCATGTCAGCGACTCTTCAAATGTGACATGGTGTCTGCTGCCTATCCCAGCCAACATAGCGCTCCTTTCTCTTTCGAACCTTGCCGTACACCAAAGCAGTGGTTTTCCCCCACATATGGGGTATCGGCGTACTCAGGAGAAATTGTACAACAAATTTCATGGTGCAATTTCTCCGTTTATCCTTATGATAATGCAAAATTAGGGGATGAAAAACATTTTTTATGGGAAAAATGTGAAAATTTTATTTTCACGGCTCAATATTATAAACTTCTGTGAAGCAGCTGGGGGTGCAAGGTGCTCACCACACATCTAGATAAGTTCCCTAAGGGGTCTAGTTTCCAAAATGGTGGCACTTGTGGGGGGTTTCCGCTGTTTAGACACATTAGGGGCTCCACAAATGTGACATGGCGTCCGCTAATTATTCAAACAAATTTTACATTCAAAAAGTCAAATGGCGCTCCTTCCCTTTCAAACCCTGCCGTGTGCCCAAACAGTGGTTTTCCCTCACATATGGGGTATCAGCGTGTTCAGGAGAAATTGCACAACAAACTTCATGGTGCAATTTATCCTGTTACCCTTATGATAATACAAAATTAGAGAATGAAAAAGATTTTTTGTGGGAAAAATGTGAAAATTTTATTTTTACAGCTCAATATTATAAACTTCTGTGAAGCACCTTGGGGTTCAAGGTGCTCACCACACATCTAGATAAGTTCCCTAAGGGGTCTAGTTTCCAAAATGGTGTGGGGGGTTTCCACTGTTTAGGCACATCAGGAGCTCTCCAAACGCAACATGGCGTCTGCTAATTATTCAGACAAATTTTACATTCAAAAAGTCTAATGGCGCTCCTTCCCTTCCGAACCCTGCAGTGCGCCCAAACAGTGGTTTTCCCTCACATATGGGGTATCAGCACGCTCAAGAGAAATTGCACAAAAAAATTTGGGGTCCATTTTTTCCTGTTACCCCTGTGAAAATAAAAAAAATTGGGTCTAAAGTAACATTTTTGTGAAAAAAGTTAAATGTTAATTTTTTTTTTCCACATTCCAAAAATTCCTGTGAAGCACCTGAAGGGTTAATAAAGTTCTTGAATGTGGTTTTGAGCACCTTGAGGGGTGCAGTTTTTAGTATGGTGTCAATTTTGGGTATTTTCTGTCATAAAGACCCCTCAAAGTGACTTCAAATATGATGTGGTCCCTAAAAAAATGTTTTTGTAAATTTTCTAAATTTTCGCCAAATTTCCGATTTTTTCACAAATAAACGCAAGTTATATGGAAGAAATTTTACCACTATCATGAAGTACAATATGTCATGAAAAAACAGTCTCAGAATCAGGGGAATACGTTGAAGCGTTCCAGAGTAATTACTTCATAAAGTGACAGTGGTCAGAATTGAAAAAATTGGCCCGGTCACGAAGGCAAAAACAGGCTCTGGCGCGAAGTGGTTAAGAACTCGTGCAGACGACCATAAGCATAACACTGGTTGCATTCAGACCAATGTTACTCTATGGGGCTGTGCACATGACAGAGTCTAAGGAAAAAAATCGCAGCATGCTTGATTTGCATCCGATACTTTAATCACACTCAGAAATGCAAGTCAATGGAGAAAATCGGCCTGCACTCTGATGACATCTGACCGTGGTCAGATTTTCACAGACTGACCGAATGTAGAGGATGGAGACATGTTTTTTTTCATCTTCTCCACATCCAAGTAAATTGGATCACAATATGATCAAACTCTGATTAGCATAATCAGCCCAATTCTCTCTGGTGAGAGAAAGTATGGTGGTGTGACCCTAGCCTAATAAATACATAGAAAGTGTAGTCTAAAATATTCTTATGTCCTAACAAGCTTTAGGTCTGGTTGTTGCTTTTTTATCAGCATGTGTTTGATTGGTGTATCCTATTGGTATTGTCACATTATAGACCCATTTTAATTCCTAAAATAGAAGTTTTATTATATTATATAACACTGTCATTTTGCTTGGTACTATACATTACAAAGCATTTTATGGCAAGCACCTGCAGCGTACCGCTCAATGCACCAATGGAAGAACTGTATATATTATACATTACAGCACAGCCCTGCTTGCACAAATGTATGAAGTCCTCATTATTTACCGGACATTCTCAGGTAACAGCTTTCATTGTTTTATAGAGTAAATCTGCTGCAAGTGCAACGAGAGAGTGGACAGAACAAGAGACTCTTCTACTTCTGGAGGTGATATATGACAGTCACTCAAAATATAAGGCCATACTTCTTTGTGATGTTTTATAAGCCTGAGCTTTTAAATTACATTCTAGGCTCTAGAAATGTACAAAGACGACTGGAACAAAGTGTCTGAACATGTTGGCAGCCGGACTCAAGATGAATGTATCTTACACTTTCTGCGGCTGCCCATTGAGGACCCCTATTTGGAGGACTCTGAGGCATCTCTTGGGCCTCTGGCCTATCATCCTATACCATTCAGCCAGTCTGGTAACCCAGTCATGAGCACAGTAGCTTTCCTAGCATCTGTGGTGGACCCTCGTGTGGCATCTGCTGCTGCCAAATCGGCTCTTGGTAAGTTCTTTGTAATGAGGTAATTTAGATGGAGTAGAAATATTACTAAGGTTTATGCAATCTCCTAACAGATGAGTTTTCCAAGATGAAGGAAGAAGTTCCTACAGCATTGGTGGAAGCTCATGTTCGCAAAGTTGAAGATGCAGCCAAAATGACGGGTAAAGCTGATCCTAGTTATGGACTTGAGAGCAGTGGTATTGCTGGCACGAACTGTGAAGAAAATGACCGGATAGGTGAGTTTTGTTGTCTTTGCTGAAAATGATACTGTTATGTGACAGTAAGAGCAAACAGCACTGACCCATGTACTCTTTCACTCAGGAGCGGACACAGAAAGCAGAGGGCCTTTGTGCAAAAACAGTATGTGGGCCCCTTGTTTGCCAACTGTTCATTTTATTACAATGGGATGCAAGTCATAGTACTCCTTCATGACTTTCTAGGAGATCCCTTAGCTGTGTGATATTTAGCAGAGATGCAATTGAGGGCCATGTAACCATTGACTTAACATCTTGCATGCATCCTCATAATCTGTAGGGAGTGATTATAAGTTACTTTGAAGTTGACAGTGCCCCCGAACACCCCTCCGCATACTGAGCAGTTGCACATGCAGTAGATCCATTTACAATTGCTAACCCAACTATTGCAGGGGAGCATATATCATTGTGGAACCCCAGTAATATAGATGGTATTACAGCAACACGTATTCTGTATTTAAAGGTGAGACTAATACAAGGCACTTAGAAGCAGACCTGCTCCTCCTTCACTGTCACTGCATGATGGCTGCCTGTGTCTGCAGGGCATCGTCACATTCCAGGCTGACATAAGTAACCATTGTTTCTTGCCAATGGCACCTGCATAAAGGGTGGGATCTACAATTCCCTGCATTGTGTTGCTCCACCATGTCTGATGGGTAAACTAAGAATAGGGTAACAGGATGAAGTATTTTTCCCATGGAGATGTTTTCATTGCATTCTGCCTTTATAAATGTTCTTTAATTTCCAGCACTGACAACAATGTTTCTTCCCCAGAGGAGATCAGTACAGAAGAGCCGCCTCCTGAACCACAGCCTGCAGAAGAAAAAAAAGAGCCAAAGGTAAAATCCCACATGACACAGACAATACTATTGTTCTTTAGTGGTGATAACTTACTATTAGTGTTGAGCAAGCGTGCTCGTTTAACCCTTTAAACGAGCACGCTCGGTTGCTTGCCGAGTAGTTTCGGCATGCTCGGCATCTCTGTTTGAGCCACCGAGGCTGCATGTGTCGCAGCTGTTAGATAGCTGTGACACATGCAGGGATTGCCTGTTTGTTAGGCAATCCCTGCATGTGTCACAGCTGTCTAATAACCGCAATGCATGCAGCTGCGGTGGCTCAAACAGAGATGCTGAGCACGCCAAAGCTATTCGGCGAGTACCCGAGCGTAATTGTTTAAAGGGTTGAACGAGCACGCTCACTCAATCCTACTTACTATATGGTGACCGGGTATGTGAACCCCTTTGTTTCATGTATCTACTGTTGGTAAATAGTTACAGAGGTCAGCGTATTCTGCTCTGACTCTGTACACTAACATTCACTGCTCATCTGAACTGAGAATAGACAAATCTTGAATATTGCAGAGACACTACAAGTGAGTTGGAGCATGGCTTTCATTTTATGATTTTATGGGACAACTGTCATTTGAGCTTACTAGCATACGTAATGGGGTATTCCAGTCAGAAGGGTTTACATGTGTGATTGGTTGACATCTGCCAACTGGATGCCCATAATTTGCCAAAATAGGGTATCCTAGCCACTAAGAACCCAAAAAAGGAGTTTGAATGGTGAGTGGTCATGCACTGCTTCTCTTTTTAAAGTCTATAGCACTGACAAAAAAGCCCAGTTTTAAGATCCCCACTGTCTAGCATTTATCAGCTTTTTAGTGGATGAGTGATAAATACTTCTGGCTGGAATACCCATTAAGCCCTTCACGACCTTTGATGTATATGTATGTCAAAAGTCGTGTTCCTGACTATAACACAGATTCGCACGCTGAGCCCACATCTTTCCCAGCAAAGCATGGCTGATTTAATCTGATTTAACCTGTTAAATTCCACTGTCAATCTCTTGACAGCAGCATTTAGCACACCCTGGCAGGGGGTTGTGTCCTTCCACCCGCCTATCGGCACGCCCATGACACGATCGCGGGGCGCCAATGGGTTGCCATGACAGCTAACGACCCTCATGCCTGTCACTACATTTAGCTAGCATTCATAGGAGATCGTGATTTTAGCTCTACATAACAGTGCTGATGCACAAGCGATCAGACGATCGCAGCTTCAAGTCCCCTAAGGGGACTAACAAGCTAAGTAAAAAGTGAAAAAAAATATATGAAAAAATAAATCACAAATTCAAATCACCACCCCTTTTTCCCCCCATTAAAATTGAAACAAAAAAAATACACATATTTAGTAACGCTGCATTCGTAAAAGTCATATCTATCAAAATATAAAATAAATGAATCCGATCGGTAAACAGGGTAACGAGAGAAAAAAACTCGAAAATCCAGAAGTACGGGTTTTTGGCCGCCGCAGCATTGCAATAAGAGGCGATCAAAACATATCTACCTCAAAATGGTATTAGTAAAAACATCAGCTCAAGGCACAAAAAATAAGACCTCACACAGCCCCATATCCAAAAATTGTAAGCGTTACAGGTCTTGGAAAATGGTCACACAAGCAAAAATTATTTATTTATTTTTTAATACAAATTTCCTAATCATACTGACCTAGAGAATAATATTGTCAGGTCAGTTTTACCATATAGTGAACCTGGTAAATAAAAAAACACAAACAATTGTGGAATTGCTCTTTTTTTGCAATTTCAACACACTTGGAATTTTGTTCCCACTTTCTAGTGCATCACATGATAAAATGAATGGTGTCATTCAAAAGTACAGGGTGGGCCATTTATATGGATACACCTAAATTAAATGGGAATGGTTGGTGATATCAACTTCCTGTTTGTGGCACATTAGTATATGGGAGGGGGAAACTTTTCCAGATGGGTGGTGACCATGACAGTCATTTTGAAGTCTGCCATGGATACTGGAAGCCCGTGCTAGCATTTCTGCTGCGGTGTTGCTATCAGTGTATCAAGAGTGGGAGAAGAGGGTTGCATTGACAATCCAACACAATGGGCAGCACTTTGAACACATTTTATAAGTGGTCATAAACTTGTAAAAAACTCATGAAAGAATAAAGTTACATTAAAACCAAGCACACCATTGTTTTTCTTATGAAATTCTCAATAAGTTTGATGTGTCACATGACCCTCTTCCCATTGGAAAAAATAAAGTTGGATCCAAAATGGCCGACTTCAAAATGGCCCCCATGGTCACCATCCGTCTGGAAAAGTTTTCCCCCTCCCATCTACTAAAGTGCCTCAAACAGGAAGTTGATATCACCAACCATTCCCATTTAATTTAGGTGTATCCATATAAATGGCCCACCCTGTACAAGCAAAAAATAAGCCCTCACACGGCTATGTGGACGGAAAAATAAAAAAACTTATTGCTCTTGGAAGAAGGGGGCGGGGGATAAAAAAGCTGAAAATGGCCTGTTTGTGAAGGTGTAATATGGAATTTGTCAGCAGGTTTTTGCTATGTAATGTTACAGCAGCATGAGGTAGGGACAGAGACCATGATTACAGCGATGTATCACTTAGCTTACTGGATGCAGCAGTTGTGATAGAATCCCGATTTTCTCTGCTGTAGATTTCTATTTATTTATTTATTTATTTTACTCACTTATATAGCGTCATTAATTCCACAGAGCTTTACAGACATTATGGGCACTGTCCCCATTGGGGCTCACAATTTAAATTCCCTATCAGTATGTCTTTGGAGTGTGGGAGGAAACCGGAGAACCCAGAGGAAACCCACGCAAACACAGGGAGAACATACAAACTCCTTGCAGATGTCGTCCTTGGTGGGATTTAAACACAGGATCCCAGCGCTGCAAGACTGCAGTGCTAACCACTGAGCCACGGTGCTAGTTCAGATGTTGAGCTTTATAATCCCGCCCACACCACAGCTTACTGTTTACGGTGGGGACATGGTTGGACTAGGAAGCACGAGGCATGTTGTCCTGGAATGATTATCAGGTTTTGTCTTCTCTGTCTCTTATTATATCTAAGTCCAGAGAAGTCCATGCACGCTCGACGGCCCAGCCTGTCTGTTAGCTATTATGTTTGCATCTCTTGTAGGTGCAAATTTCACCTTAGACCAAACCGTAGCATACTTACTGCTTGTGCACTCCCATCTCCTTTGCCGATGCGCCCTCAGGGGACCCACGCAGCCCTGCGTGGTACTTGGCTTTAGCTCATTCGGTAGCTGAGCTAATCAAGGAATCCCAGACTTTTCTTACGGTTGTGGAACGATTACCCAAGACCTCTGCTGCCCCTGGTACTTGCAGAGTTAGAGCGCTAAGAAACCCTACGGATAGACGTATTGAGTCTTTGGCCAGGTCAGCGTTTGAAGTTGCAGGCTCTGTCCTGTGCCCAGCATTTGGTACCACTTGGGTTTTTAAGGTGGTTACCACAGGCGAAGCGCATTTGGAAAGGCATTCTTTCCTGTTCTCCTAGGGTGGAGTTTTGGATGTGGCCAACCAGATCGCTGAGGATGGCAAGTATAAATCGATTTCTTCAGCCTCCTTTGATGTGGCCAGCTGTTCGGCCCAAGCAGTGAGCAATATTGTGGCCATCTGCTGCACTCTGTGGCTCATAGCATGAAAAGTGGATCTCGCTTCCAAGAGGTCCCTTAAAGGCCTTCATTTTCATGGTTATTGCCTGTGTGGGACCACGTTGGACAAGATTACTGCAGACACCACCAGCGGCAGGAGTATGTTACTCCTTCAGTCAATGTTGAGCCGCCCATTTTGAGATGTGGGACTCATCAGTTCCATCCCTTTCATCATTTTCTATCGACGGATGGTCCTAACCACCAGGATAAACCTCAGGCTCCCCAGGAAAGAAGGAGACATCTTTCAAACCTATGCTATCCTCGGTTGCGTGCTGTCCAGGAGACAGTGCCTCTAGGACTAAGGGCAACAGAGAGTCCAGTGGGTGATGGACTACCTGCACTTGAGGACTTCTCTCGGGTGGGTGTTTGTCACCTTTTTTTCCTAGACGCATGGCTAGGGGTGGTTCACAATGTCTGGGTCAAAGAAGTAATTTCCTCCGGTTACAAAATAGAGTTTATCACTCTCCCACATGACCATTTTTTTGGATCATTAACCCCCCCGGATTCCCACCCATAAGATCCATTTTCAGCCAGGCCATAATGTCTCTTCTCCAGGCAGGGGTCATTATGCCGGTCCCGATTTTGAAGGTTTCAAGGGTTTCTACTCAATTCTGTTCATCATACCCAAGAAGGACAGCTCACTGCGGCCCATCCTGGGCCTAGTGCTATGGAACAAGAAGGACCGATTGTGCCACTTCAGAATTGAGTCTCTGCTCTCCGTCATCACCTCCATAGAACCCGGGAAGTTTTTGTTCTCTGGACATTCTTGATGCATACCTCCACAGTTCCTTTTACCCGACTCACCATAGCTTTTTCCTCTTTGTGTTCAACCAGGATCATTTTTAGTTTGTGGCTCTTCCCTTCGGCCTAGCCACTGCACCAAGAATTTTCATAAAGGTCTTGGCCCCAGTCATGGAACCAGGGGGATTGTGGTTATCCTTTGCCTGGCAACATTCTCATCAAAGCTCCCACTTACTTGGGAAAACCTGGAGAGCCTACAGATTGTCTTGAGCAGATTGTCTTATCTTGCTTTGGGAGGATTCTCAACAGGGCGAAGTCCTCTCTGGTACCGGCGCAACGCTTACATTTTCTGGGATTGTTGTTCAACACAGTCCAGGTGAGAGTCTTTCTCCTGGATGAGAAGAGATTAGTTCTTAAGTCTGGTATCTGATAATTGAGACGACCAGTGAGAAACTCCCTCCGTCTCTGCTTGAGCAACCTAGGCAAGATGGTGGTGGCTTTCAAGATGGTTCCTTTCTCACATTTTCATTACAGACCCTTGCACAACACCCTACTGTCTTGTTGGGACAGGTCTGTTCTCTCCCTGGATTAGCAGGTCCGTCTCTCAGATGGTGGTTAAAGGGGATATCCGGGACTTTGAAAAAAAAAAAAAAAAAAAAGGGCCAAAGCACCAACAGGCAGGTAGTTGCTATCTACCTGCCTGTTGTGTCCTGCACCGTTGTTCACCGGGACAGAGCGGTCACAGATCACTTCTGACGGTGATTCAATTGCTTCCACTGATGTCACGTTACTAGAGCAGAGGCTACTTTTCCGCTCTGCTGTGTTGCGACGGCGGGACTGACTAGGTCATTATGATTGACAGCGGATCCCCGCTGCTTAACTGGGGGAGCCGGCTGTCAATCAGCATGATGTCAGCAGTCACGCCCTGTCGACAGAGTAGGGCAGAAAAGAAGCTGCTGCTCTGTCAGCTTGACGTCAGCAGAGGCAGCTGAATCACTGCCAGGCGTGGTCTGTGGTAGCTCTGTGCTGGCTAAGAACAGCACATTTATTTTTTTTACAAAGTCCTGGATATCCCCTTTAACTCCGCCTCTGTCTTATCAGGGCACTTGCTTTTGGTCTGCCCGTCTGGATTCAATCCAACAGTGCCTCTGCAGTGGCATGTGTCAACCATTAGGGTGAAGCTCGGAGTCAACAAGTCATGGCAAAGGTCATAAGAATTTTGGATTGGGCAGAGAACAGAGTGCCGTTGACCCCAGTGAGCCACAAACCTTTAGTAGACAATTAAGCCAAAGGTTTTTTTTATGCCACAAAAGGTTCTCGGCAGGAGATTGGCCACTTCATCCTGGAGTTTTCAGCCAGATTTGTCTTTGTTGGGGCACTGCAGACTTCTATCTAATGGCATCCAGACTAAACCGCAAGGTGCTGAGGTTTGTGGCGAATTCTTGAGATCATCTGGCTATTGCGGCCGACACTTGGCAATCCCTTGGTCACAGTTTGCTCTCTCGTACCTGTTTGCACCCATGCCCCTTCTAACCAGAGAGTCAGAGGGGATTTCCAATTTGCTCTTCCTTACATATCTACTATAGCACTTGGAAGGTCTATTTTCGTTTGTGTGATGCCAGCGACGTTGCCACATTGTCCTTCTCCTTGCCAGTGCTCCTCTCCTTTTTGCAGTCCAGCCTGGTGTCGGTACTGGCTCTTAGCTCCCTCAGGGGCCAGGTTTTCGCCTTGGCTGTTCTGTTTGAGACATTTGGCTTCCAAGCTTCAAGTCAATACTTTTCTCCAGGGAGTAGCTTTGTCTTTTCTCTTTAATATGATTTCAGCTTTCCACATTAACCAAGTCATTAACCTGCCTTCCTTCTGCCCTTCGCCGTCTCATCCTGCTGAGAGCTTTGCACCAGCTGGATGTTGTCAGAGCTGTGTGGTGCTACTTGTCAGTCAGTGGTCTGTGCAGACATTCAGTTGCCTTGTTTGTCATTCCGGAAGGCCCGTGCAGAGGCCTGGCCATCTCTAAAGCGACCATTGCTGGCTTGATTTGACCATTTTGGAACCATGTAAGGCAAAGGCTAGATCTCCCCCAGTCAGGGTTAGGGCTCACTCTGCACAGGCTGCGGGAGCCTCCTGGGCCGTCTGACACCAGGCGGCTGTTCTGCAACTTTGTGAAACAGCTACTTGGTCATCGTTTCACATCATTTCTAAGTGTTTTTTCTTTTGAGGTAGTTGTACTTTACTTTTGTTCTTTTGCTTCTCCTACTACTTTCTGACAAACTGAGGAGCTGGGACCCAGAAGGCTAGGTATAGTCTGTTGGAGAGGAGCTGACTTTTTTTTTTTTGTTAATGTGTATTATCACCGGCAGCCACCAGGTGGCAGCAGACTTAATCTATAGTTCCCATGTCCCCCAATGAAGGCAGCGAGAAAGATTTCATGGTGAGTACTATGCTAATTGTCTCTTCAGAGAGGAAGAGGACTAGAACTCTAGTGCCACTTTTGGGAAGTAGCAATCCTAAAAGTCAATAGTGACCCTTTAACTAGCCTTGTCAAATGACTTAGGATCATCATCTTTCCGCCATCCCATTCACCCCCCTCCCCCAACTGACCTATCTATCAATGTCAATGGCTGTCCACTCTCCCCAGTCCCTCAAGCTCGCTGCCTTGGGGTAACCCTGGACTCTGATCTCTCCTTCAAACCACATATCCAAGCCCTTTCCACTTCCTGCCGACTGCAACTCAAAAATATCTCCCAGTTCCGCACATTCCTCAACCATGAATCTGCAAATACACTAGTGCACGCCCTCATCATCTCCCGCCTTGACTACTGCAACCTCCTGCTCTGTGGCCTCCCCTCTAACACTCTCGCACCTCTCCAATCTATCCTAAACTCTGCTGCCTGACTAATCCACCTGTCCCCCTGCTATTCCCCGGCCTCTCCTCTCTGTCAATCTCTTCACTGGCTCCCCATTGCTCAGAGACTCCAGTTCAAAACCCTAACCATGGCATACAAAGCCATTCACAACTTGTCTCCTCCATATATCTCTGACCTAGTCTCCCGTTACATACCCGCACGCAACCTCCGATCCTCACAAGATCTCCTTCTCTACTCCCCTCTTAACTCCTACTCCCACAATCGCATACAAGATTTCTCTCGTGCTTCCTCCCTACTCTGGAACTCTCTACCCCAACGTATCAGACTCTCGCCTACCGTGGAAACTTTCAAAAGGAGCCTGAAGACCCACCTCTTCCTACAAGCCTACAACCTGCAGTAACCACCGCTGCATGACCAGCTCTACCCTCACCCAATGTATCCTCACCCATCCCTTGTAGATTGTGAGCCCTCGCGGGCAGGGTCCTCGCTCCTCCTGTACCAGTCGCTGTCACATTGTGTTCAAGATTATTGTACTTGTTTTTGCTATGTATACCCCTTTTCACATGTAAAGCGCCATGGAATAAATGGCGCTATAATAATAAATAATAATAAGAACCAGAACCTCAATTTGCAAACACTGTGTTTCAAGGTACTGCCCCTCGTCACTGCAAAGTGTGGGATCTGGTTTGGCTGGGTGAGAGGTGTCAGACCGGGATCCAAGGGGTAACATTTCTCCTTGCAGAGAGTGACATGTTAAGCATGTCAAGGTGAGGAGATTTTTAAGCCCAATGCTCCTCTGGGAAATATGCAAATTGTCTCTTCAGAGAGAAAAAGAACTCTAGTGCCACCTATAAGAAGTAGGCTCGTTAAAGGGTCGATATTGACTTTTAGAATTGCTACTTCCTATAGATGGCACTAGAGTTCTAAACCTTTTTCTCTCTGAAGAGACAATTTGCATATTTCCCAGAAGAGCATTGCGGCTTAAAAGTCTCCTTACTTTGACATGCTTAACGTGTCACTCTCCGCAAGGAGAAATGTTACCCCTTGGATAATGGTGAGTACTAAAAATCTTCATTTATTGTCAGAGCTGTTGTTCTGGTGTTTTGTTTTACTTCTATTCTAGTGATTTGCCTGCAGCAATATCCCAGACAGGATATTATGCTGAGGATATGTGTGATCATGGGGGTGGAGTTACCGAGGGTGGCATCACTGCTGGTTTACATCCCAGCACAAGGAATGATGGGAAATATAGTTAGAACAGAGCAGTGGACTCTGAAGAGGAAGTGATGACTTATACAGCAGAACTGGTGTCAGGGCACAGGAAGTGAAGCAGAAAGACACAAAACTACATGAAGATTGGCAAAAAAGGTATATGAGGGACATTTCACTTTGGCATTTCTGGCAAAAACAGTAACTGAATTAGGTTAGTGGACAACCTCCTTAATCCTAAATTTAAAGGGATGGTACTAGGTCTTATAAGTTATGTTGCCGAGGATTGTACTCTCCAGAGATCCGATAGAGAATGAATGGAGCACATGCTTGACATTCTCTCCATCCTGGAGGGTCCTGCAAAACCCCTTTCTTGGAATCGCTGTGGGTCCAATCGGTTGAAATCTCAGCATTCATTAAATTTTTCCCTATCCTATCACAGGAAGATAACTAAAAATAATAAAACAAACTTTAAAATGATCACTCATGATGACAGGCTCCAAGTGTTGATTTATATTATGTAATGCAGCGGCTTGCTGCATTGCCAAAATGTCAAAGGGGGTGTGTTCTGGCTGACCACTTACCTCCCCTTCAGGTGACTGATCACATGACTGTGACATCATCACAGGTCCTGTGCGCACAGAAGGATATATAAATCCTGGTGGTTTTTGAAACAGTGGAGAAGCCTGGTCCCTGTGTCTGGGACACCATTAGCCTGGAGAGGCAAGAGGCCTGGTCCCTGTGTCTGGGACACCATTAGCTTGGAGAGGCAAGAGGCCTGGTCCCTGTGTCTGGGACACAGTTGGCCCTGGAAGGCACGTGGCCTGGAGACCACGTCTGGTGAGCCTTAAACCACAGCTGTGGCAGAACAGAGCTGATAGAAGCAGCTAAGACCCGGCAAAGGTAAAAACGGTGCTTTAAATGAATATTGATGTTGTACCTTGCTGAAGTCTGTATCTGAAGCCAAGCGGGCAGAGCTGCCACTGAAAAGGCTCTAGGATATTACATGTGTAACATTCCTGCTAGCCACTGAGATGGACTATGTTATAAGCAGTTTATGATGTGTAATAAACTGCTGGACTTCATATTACCGGAAAACGTTGCATGTGTGCTTTAATTGACCCGGTGAAGTGAGTGCCCCTCAACATGATCATTAGCGCTACCTTACAATTGGTTGGAGAATGCGGGCAACTGTAGCCTGATTGCAAGGGGTAACGGCACAGGACGACGAATGTGGATGCAAGCATCTTGCTGTGGCTTGGCGGGGCCACGAAGATTAAAGCATCTGGCTGTAACTCAGCGGGGTTACGAAAATTGGCGTCGCACTCAAACCTGGTTTGCTGTGGCTTGGTGGGGCCACGAAAATTTTTCCGGGGAGAGCGGTGTGAAGTGCCTAGTGTGAACAGCGTACCGCAATGGCTATGAATGGAGCAGTATCTCCCAGAATGGAGAAGTGGTTGGATGACCGGCTGCAAACGGTCTGCAGCAAAATGGAGTGTCCTGAAGAAATGCAGGAGATGATAAAGAAGGCTGTGAAGGGAGCAGCAAATGAGACTGTAGCTATTGAACGATTAAAGTGCCGTTAAAATCGCAGCAGCAGGCATTTGAGAAACGACAACAGGACTCGCTGCAGGCATTTGAGAAACAACAGCAGGTATTTGAGAAACGACAACAGGACGTGGTACGGGAAGGGCAGGAGCTGTTGGCCCTTTACAGAAAGGTGGCAGCGGACCGTTCCTTGAGTTCTCCTGTGGCGCCGGTACTATCACAGAGTTCCCAGGGACGCAGTAAGATATGGTGTGAACTGGGTCTTAAGACTGTTGCGGGTTTTTTGTTAAAGTACCCCCTATAGGTGTGGTTGTCCAAAAGGGGGTGGAGTCTCAAAAGAGGGTGGAGCATAGAAAACCAAAATTGGTTACTGGTCGTGGGTTGGTACCGCCTAAAAATGACAATTTGACCGTTGATAACTGGGTAGCTCCAGTAGAAGGGGTTGACATCAAAGCGGGAGGTGACTTGTTGGTCCATAACACCATGGGAAGTGACGGAGACACTACGAAAGTAGAAAGAGAGTAAGGTCAGGAGGAGCTAAATGAGGTGAGAAAGTCCCCCTCTCGTCGTCGAAGGCGCAAGGGCCACAAAAAAGTTGCTCCTGTAGCCTTTGCTGAAAGGGTAAATAAAGAAAATGCAATGCTGTGTGCCTTTATTCCAAGTGTGGATCCTCCTTTAGAAGCAGAGGAGATCAGGATGGAAGAGGAGGTGATGTTGCCAGTAGCAACCTCCGGTACAGTATCAGACAACAATGAAGATCAGGTGGAAGAGTTGGATGCAGTTCTGCAGATTCGTTACAAGCAGGATAATCTACTGAGACAGAAGGATCTGGAACCCACAGCCCTGAAAGAGGAGGTGGCCAATCATGACCAAAAGCTGGAGCCTCTCAGGCAGCAGTATCAGAGTGACGTGCAGCAACTAAGGAAAAACATGGAGAACGTGTCCCCGGACAAGCTGAGCCTGGAGTCTGAACTGCAGAAAATAAATCAGGTTGTGAGGAACTTGCAGCGAGAACTGGAGGAAAGCAGCGAGGAAATCAACAAATGGAAAGAAATGTTCCAGAGAAATAAAGTGGAGGTTTTTCAATTGAAGCTTGACAAAGCGTAGTGTGAAGATGAGTTGTGCGAGATGAAAGATCGTTTCTCCCTGGTACAGTTAGAGCTGTACCAAGTGAAGAAAGGCTCTGTGGATGCGGAAGAAGCAGAGATTTCAGGAGCAGGTGAAGCAGCTAATGCAGGAGAAGCAAAGGCTGGATGAGGGTCTACACCTGAGGGATAGGGAGCTATCTGCCTTAAAAGGGGCGCTGCAGGATGAAGTTTCTGGACGTGATCAAGACCTAGAACAACTGCGTGAACAGTTCGACTGGGAGCTGTGTGAATCCAAGAAGGAGTATGGTGAACTCATGAGGAAGCTGCAGCAATTCCAGGACCAAGTAAAGCCTCTAATGCAGGAGAAGGAGCGGCTGGAGGACTCTCTGTACCAGCGAGACCGGGAGCTATCTGCCCTGAAAGAGGCATTAAAAGATGAAGTGTCTGGTCACAACCGTGAGGCAGAAAAGATGCGTGAAAAATTCAATAGGGAACTGCAACAAACTAAGAGAGACTATGAGGATCTCCTCAAGGTTAAGGAAAAACTAGAGGATAAGGCGGATGCAGAGCACATGCGCCAAGTGATTGAGACTACTCTACAGGACACCCGTGATGAGAATGATGATCTCCGCAGAAAGATCTCGGGACTTGAAGCTCAGGTGAAGGAGCTGCAGACGTTCTGTGATGATCTCCAGAGGGCAGAGACGTGCCTTAAGGATAGAATCGGCAGGATGGAAGCTGAGCAGAAAAAGATGGAGGAGTCTATCGGAGAAGGGAGGTATGAAGCAAATGCCTCCTCGAATAATGCGAGCTTGGATGATTCGGTGGATGTAAGAACCGAGATCAAGGAGCTCAAGGAGACTCTACAAGCCCATTTGAAGCAAGAGAAGCTTGAGAGACTGGCTGTCGAGAGCCGAGTGGGCGCATTGGAGACAGGTCTGAGAGAATTCTGCTGATAAAGGAGCAGTTGAAGCAGGAAGAGCTTCAGAGATGGGTTGCTGAGAGGCGAGTAGCTGAGCTAGAGGAAGAAGTTGTCGAGCTCAAAGGTCGCCTGCAAAGTACCAATCAGTGAACGAGGCCTCCTTGGAGAAGGAGAAGGGCAAACAAATTGCGCTTAATCCTTTAAACCATGAGAAGGTGGACCTGAGGAGAGCTGAGAGTGTTAAAAGATGATAAGTATAGAATGGAACTTGTCATGACGAGAAATCTTGAGTTCATAGCTGTGAGGCAGCTCAGGGAAAGCATACAGGGTGAAGAAGCTGAAAGTCAGTTGTCCCTGAAACCTGAGCTGGTTGATCGTCTGGAAACCACTGGTGAGACAGAAACATCTCGGTACAAGTGCCTCATAGATGTACCCGAAGATTTGAGAGAAGAATGCACCAGAGAGTCAGTGCATGAAGAGTTGTAGAAGGCCGTGGGAGCCTGTAAGGTGTACTCGACCTCAGAAGCTAAATAGCTGGTGGTCCTGTCCACAACCGAAGTCACAGTGAAGAGGGTGGCTATCCTAAGTGACATGCACTGGCGATGTGTTCGCACGAAGCGGTTTGTCCAGTTGAAGACGGAACAAGCCATTAGACAACTGGAGCTTATGAGAAAAGCTCAAAGTCTGCGGGAAGAAGTCATCCGGGTGCCTCATGCTCTGGTAAGAAAGCTCATTGGGAGAAATGGCCGAACCATACAAATGATGGTAAAGAAGTCTGGTGTGATAAAAATAAGCAGTCCACGTGATCATCAGGACTGGATACCGGATGAAGACTGCATGGTGTCATTCTCTGCTGTAGGCACAGAAGAAAATCTTGCATATATACGAATGCTGATGGAGTACCGAGTGACCCACCTGCGAGAGGTACAACAGTTGAATCTTGCCAGACTGCGAATAGAAAGACAGCGTTGCCTGAGCAGCAGAAGATGGCAGCCTTCTATAAATTGTGAGACCAGACAGAGAAAGGGCCCCCTAAATATTAGAACAGCTACAGCAGAAGTTAGAGACCTTTCAGGATGTCCTGAGGGTAGTGGACGTGGGTTTAGAGGTAGTGAGATCTCCCGTAACGCAGGTCTGAGAGGCCCATGCAAACGTCTCAATAGAGTACGAGACAGTACGGAGTCGGACCGGACTTTATATACAAGTGCAAGTGAGTCGCACTGCTGTATTGACCGCTGGGAGTGGGGGAGGTCTGACAAGGTTACGACTAGAAAATGTGACTTGACGAAGTTGTAGACAATGATGGATGGTAGGTCCCTAAGGAATGGGCTAATGTTGATGACTAATGTTCCAGGGGCTGAGCAGCGCAAATGTCAAGTGCATGGTCTCTGTATGAACTGTGGGTTATAATGTGATGGGGTATATTATGTGTTCAACCCCACAAGTTTGAACAGGGGGGGGGATATGTAATGTAGTGGCTTGCTGCATTGCCAAAATGTTAGAGGGGGTGTGTTCTGGCGGACCACGTACCTCCCCTTCAGGTGATTGATCACATGACTGTGACATCATCACAGGTCCTGTGCGCACAGAAGGATATATAAATCCTGGTGGTTTTTGAAACAGTGGAGAAGCCTGGTCCCTGTGTCTGGGACACCATTAGCCTTGAGAGGCAAGAGGCCTGGTCCCTGTGTCTGGGACACCATTAGCCTGGAGAGGCAAGAGGCCTGGTCCCTGTGTCTGGGACACCGTTGGCCCTGGAAGGCACGTGGCCTGGAGACCACATCTGGTGAGCCTTAAACCACAGCTGTGGCAGAACAGAGCTGATAGAAGCAGCTAAGACCCGGCAAAGGTAAAAACGGTGCTTTAAATGAATATTGATGTTGTACCTTGCTGAAGTCTGTATCTGAAGCCAAGCGGGCATAGCTGCCACTGAAAAGGCTCTAGGATATTACATGTGTAACATTCCTGCTAGCCACTGAGATGGACTATGTTATAAGCAGTTTATGATGTGTAATAAACTGCTGGACTTCATATTACTGGAAAATGTTGCATGTGTGCTTTAATTGACCCGGTAAAGTGAGTGCCCCTCAACATGATCATTAGCGCTACCTTACAATTATTATATTGGTCATAATGCAATTCCCATTTCTACTATAATTCTAAGGATTCTCCCAGTGAACCGGCACCTGAGGAGGACACAAAGGAACGTGTAATTGATGCTACCAAGAAAGAAGAGGATAAGAACAAGGATGTTGACACAGACAAGGACTCTGAGAAGAGTGATGTTGATATGGGTAGGTGTTTGCAGCCTTGAAGTGAAACACACTCATGTTTTAATAGATTTCCAGCATGTTTAAAAAGTTTTAAAGGCATTTTCAGGCGCATGGATTATTAAAGCAAAAAACTACCAGAAAATATTTTACTTGCTGTTAAAATTCTGCTGTGTTCCTGCTCTGTCACATGTGGTGATGTGACCTCCAGCACCTCCTACAGTTCACTCCAAGCACAGACTGCAGAGATTTGCTGCCTGTGCTTAGAGCAGCAGCTCTGCAGTGTGCACTGATGTAAGCAATAACCAATCAAAAGGATTGCTGCAGGGGGCTGAGTGGAACCTAAAATACAAAATAAAGGTAATGGGGGAATTTGGGGACTATTTACAGGGATAGTCAGATTGTGTTTCTTGTTTTTTTTTTGTGCGCCCAGAAAAGCCTTTTAATATGATTCTGTCACTGTCAATTGAAATATGATGATTTCTAATACATCATAACTTGCCTATATTCCAAGGAGAAAATGTATTTATAGCCTTAAAAATTCCTTTCTTTGATCTAACTAACATAGTTACAAGACTGTTTAATTTTTATTATTTTATATTAGAGTTGGTGCCTTATTTAAAGAGGACTCGTCTGCTCTCCTGACATGTCTTTTTTAGTAAATAATTTCATTCCTAATAATTGTTTTCACAGCAAGTTAGACAGTACATAGCCGGGGCACATGTCCCCATGTGGTGTAAATTATGCATTTTTCCTTTTGCATTTTTTGCACAGAAAATCTCCGTTTAACAGATCAAGCAAAGTGGATGTGATTTCATGAAAACTCATGGCCACTGTTAATGCTTTTGAACTGTGCATTTTTGGATGTGTGTACCCCCACACCCGCCTTATAGGCTTCTCTGGGGCGTCTGAAAAAATGTAGGGAAAAACGCAATTATATGCATGTTTCTGCACTAAAAATAGCTGTCAAATCTGCAGCAAGAATGCAATAATCACAGCAGATTTCTATTGTGCATTTTGGTCCTGACACCTGCAGAAAAAAAACAAAACTGTCTAATTCATCAAGACTGTCGTAGCGCATGCTCGTGCTATACCAGTCTTGATGGAGTAGAAGAGGCGTGCACCTCTTCTGAGTGGTTTGCTCCAGAAATGCTACTCTGGTCAGGAACTGGAGTAGCATTTCTTGCATAAAAAAACGCCGCCACTTTTCATGAATCATATGACTATGCCATGCTCCACCCATTTCGGTGAAGTTTAACCAAAATCACGTGAAAACACAAAAAGTCACAGATTTTTTTGCACAGCTCTACATTGCGCGAAAAAAAATTGCAACTTCTCAAAGCTTTTACACTAGTCTTGTGGCATGAAAGCTTTGATGAATCGGCCCCACAGTATTTTTGCATATGGAAATATGGCTTGAAAGTCCCATGGTTGTTACTTTTCTGACCTAGACATGTAAACCTATAGTGCTGAGGAGTCTAGTTTACTATTACTATTAGATGAGTGTTTTAACCTTTGGAGGAAAGAATTTCACACTAATTGCTAAGAAAATCTAAATGAGGATCACAGCGTCAAGAATCCTCCCAAGATATACAGTAACAGGCTTGTTTACTTTGTTTCTTTTTCAGCAGATGGAGAGAAAGTTTCAGACAGCAAAGAAGGATCAGAAGAGACAGATAAGGAAGAGACTGAAGTAAAGAATAAGGTAGAAAGAGAGGTTGGAGAAGGCAACCTGTCCACTGCTGCTGCGTCTGCTTTGGCTGCCGCTGCTGTGAAGGCTAAGGTGAGTAAGGTATCTGGTCCTACAGTTGGCAGCGTACTGGTATTGTGGGAACCGCAGATGTACAGTCTGTTTTATCAGCTGTTATGTGATATGAGATTGTGAATATTGCATGGCCTCAGTATCTCAGTAATGATTGAATTGTTTCTACTTTCCTAGCACCTGGCAGCAGTGGAGGAGCGGAAGATCAAGTCCCTGGTGGCTCTGCTAGTAGAGACTCAGATGAAAAAGCTGGAAATTAAACTTCGGCACTTTGAGGAGCTTGAAACCATCATGGACAGAGAGAGGGAAGCTGTACGTTCTCATTTATGTTTCCCACTTGTTTAACTTTAGCCACTAAACCATATGATGACGTTGGCGCAAAATGCGCTTGTGCCATCATCTGTCGAGGATTGGCTTCCATTGGCATCAGGAGTAATTAGGTGATCAAACTAATGGAAAGAGGGATCCATTTCCATCCAATCTCTGACCTCCACACAACACATATGCAGGGGCAGCAGTTAAATGTGGTAGTCGGGCCCTCAGATTGGCCCTGTTAAATGCCATATGTATTTAAAGGGAAGCTGTCACTAGATCCATACTGACCAATCATGGGCAGAATGAATCAGACACTGCTGCAGAATTTCAGAGAAAATCCTGGTTTGGAAATCTGTCCGGGGACTATAGGGAGGGAGGAATCTGAGTAATCTAGTGTGGCCCCCAGCCAGCTTCTCACCACACCTCTGGTTGATTACAAGTCTCTCCCTTTGTACACCCATTGGGAGAGACCAGTTTCTCCACACTCCAGCGGATTAATAGAAGTGTCCATTTGACTTTTGAGACCATTTCTCACTGAAATACTGCAGCGTTTCAGGGTGCAGTCGCACAGCCAGGCTCTGGTTCCTGCTGTCCATGGTTTGGACAGCATGGATCTAATGACAGGATCTCTTTGAAAATAAAATGATGACCTTCACTTGATTGGATTTTTCATCACTAAATTTTTGCTTTAAAATGTACAAATAATTAATATGCATCCAACCAAAGCATTTTGATAAAATCCAAGTAGTAGTGATACTGTGGTAATAGCGCTGACAAGCTAGACATCACAGAAACAAGTGATCTTGGCATCTTGCTGCAGTATTCGAGTGGCAAATATTTGCGCCCTAGTTTATCGATTGATATATTTCCATCATTTAACTATGTCACTTGTGTTCAGTTTCAGTAACATGAATGTAGGACATGTGAGGGGTAATTTGAGCACCCGCTTATCAGCAGCTCTTAACAGTTGTATTTCTGGATGTGGGGGCAATCCGTCTAAGAAAAGGCCGCAAGGTTTTTATTACTGATGTGGCTCATCACTGTCTTTTAGTATTTGAATGTGACATTCAGACTTTAATACATTTGTGGCCAATTATCTGGTCAGCCCGTCTTGAAAAAATTGTGCCTTATTTTTTTATTTTGTAGCTGGAATACCAGAGACAGCAGCTTCTAGCAGACAGACAATCATTTCATATGGAGCAGTTAAAATATGCAGAACTGAGGGCTCGTCAGCAACATTTCCAGCAGATTCAGAACCAGCACCAGCAGCAACACCCGACCCCACCGAGTGGTCAGCCGGTGCCGCCCACTGCCCACTCCATCCCAGTACCACAAGCATCGGTCACACCCGGGCCTGCAAGTACAACTAGCAGCTCAGAGGGGATTGTTCAGCCAAATGCGTCCTCCGCGCAGCCACCAGTAAATAGTCAGCCGCAAGGAGCAGCACAGCCCAGTCCAGCACACAGTGAGTGACCAGACTTCTGCATTATACATTTTATACTTGTTTAGCATCATCCTTTTTATTTCAACTTCCTTAAAATTTTTGTCCACCACCTTGTTAGATTTCTGGAAGATTTTTCCCATCCCATGATTCAGGGCCATTAATGCGATTAAAATGACTTGTCTCCCAAAAACTTTAGATCTCTATTGCATACTTCTATGCACCAGCCCTGAGGACTCCTCCACCTGCCCGCTGTCATTGAGTGATATCTTTGTCACACAGCGCCCTGGAGCTCCAATAACCAGCCTCCTTCAAGCTTGAATCAACAACAATTTTTGATGTCTATACATTTCTGCCAATGTCAATGAATCACGCATGACTTGCATTACTATAGGATCTTACAATTTGCTTCAGCTAAAGCCCCTCGTACATTTTTGAAAACTGTCTTTAGATGGTTTGTCCAGCAGCTATCTCACACCACACTCTCATACACAGGAGCGCTCTCTTGGCCGAGCGAGTACTCCGGTGTTCTTTATGAGAGAGCTGCTGCCAGATATCTCTGGCATTGTTTTTTCTCTCCAAGGATAAAAGAATCATCAGTCTGAAATTGTACATGCCAGTTCTTTACCTTTCCTGACAATCGTCTGTTGGGAGCCCACATACACATTAGATTGTCGTCCGGACCCGTTGATATCTGCTGGTTCAGCCCACGTTAGTCTGTGTATGGTGGCCTTAGGTTTCTAGTTGTTAATTAAACACTATTCTGTCTTAACCCCTCCACCCCCAGTCGATTTTTCATTTTTGTTTTTTCCTACCCTTCTTGCAAGAGCCATGACATTTTTATTTTTCCAGCCATATAGCCATATCGGGGCTTGTTTTTTTGTGGGAGGAGTTATACTTTTGAATGACACCATTCATTCTGCCACATAGTGTTCTGGAAAAGTTTAAAAAAATTACAAGTGTGGTGAAATTGCAAAAAAAGTGCAATTCCACAATGTTTTTTTGGATTTTTTATTTACCATGTTCAATATATGATACAACTGACCTGGCAATATGATTCCCCATGTCAGTACGAGTACGCAGATACCAAACATATCAAGTTTTTTTTTTTTTTTTTTTTTTTTTTTTTATATAAGTGGTGATAAAAAATTCCGAAATTTGTTTTTTGTCGCCATTTTCCGAGACCTGTAATGTTCTCGTTTTTTTGGGATCTGCGTGAGAGCTTATTTTTCTTGCCCTGAGCTGATGTTTTTACTGATACCATTTTGGGGTAGATACGATGTTTTTATCACCTTCTGTTACATTTTATTGCAATGTTGCGGCGGACAAAAAAACATAATTCTGGAGGTTTTTTTTTCTCATTACGCCATTTACCTATCAGATTAATATATCTTATATTTTGATAGATGAGACCTTTCTGAATGCGGTGATACCAAATATGTGTTGTTGTTTTTTGTTGTTTTTAAGTGTTTTATTTTTAATGGGTCAAAGGGGGGGGGGTGATTTGATGATTTGAACGTTTGTGGGGTTTTTTTGTTTTTAATATTTTTTAAAACTTTTTTTTTTTTTTTTTTTATTCCCTTAGGAGACTTGAAGCAGCGATCGTCCGATCCCCTGTGCTTCAGCACTGCTATGTATAGGAAAAATCACGATCTGTGAACGCCGGCCACGAGCTGGCGTTCACAGTAGGATTGTGACAATAGGCACGGTAGTCTTCAGCAGACCCACGGCTGTCATGACAACCCTTCGGCGCCTTGCGATCGCCATGATGGGCGGGTTCAATGACACACTTCCTGTTTGCATATGTTAAATGCTGCTGTCAGTGATTGACAGCGGCATTTAATTGGTTAACAGCTGCAGATCGATTTGAGATCCACACATGGCTGTTAACCAGTTAAATGCTGCTGTTAGACGTACTTGATGGCTGATAAAATCAGCCATCAAGTTTGGGGAAAGATGCGGGCTCAGCGTGTGAGCCCTCATCAAAGGCAGGGACACGGCTAATAACGTAAATATACTTCATCGGTCGTGAAGAGGTTAAAAAGTACATATACTATTGTATATTAGTATTAATAAAATTCACTTTATCTTAATTTCTTTCTTGCAGGTTCTGGTTCATACACAGGTCAACAAACATCTAACCCAATGATCCCAACAGCAGTACCAGTTCCTTCCCAGCCACCGGTGCCTGGTAATCAGCATCCCAGCATGCCTCTTCCTGTCCCATTTAATATGGGTAGTGACTTAGTTGACTCTTTTCATCACAGCCCTTCAACTAACCCCTACTCAATTCACCATTCCATGCATGGCACCTTTCCTCCAGCAGCATGTCTTGTTGGAGGGGCACTCCCACCTACACATAACCCTACTGTAACCATGTCTTCAGCCCTTCCTAACTTGCCATCCTTCCTGAATTCAGCTGCATCTCATAGCCCCGCCATCGTAGCCGCAATGCAGGGAGGCTCTGTCATCACTTCCAGTCCTGTGCCAGGTGAGCTCAATTAAGAAAGTGAGCAAAAATGAGTGATCATACTCCTCTCATTCTGGGCCGAGTGCTGAAGGAAAAGGGAATACTTCATATCAGTGTTAAATGTGATAGTTCAGAAAGTCTTCTGAGCAGTTATATAGTGTTACATAGCCTGGAAACCTTTATGTAATATAGTAGGTGAATATTAATGTGTGTGAATGTGCTTCAAAATTAAATGGAGGTCTTACTGTAGCTTACCAGAACTTACAAGGCGCCTACTCTTAGTTATGAGTGTAGTTAAGTCTACCATGAAAACGTTTCAATGTGATTGTGAAGCTCAAGTGACTTTAGGTTGTATCCTAGTTGTGACAGTCGTGACACAGTACATATATCCTTCGCCTTAAACAGCGCATAGGGGTTTTCTGGCGCCACTCGCTTCCTCATCGAGGTGAGAAATGCTAATGATGATACAACCCCATGTAAGGAGATTTAGCAGCACAACCTCATAGTAGAAAAACAGGTCATTAGGTTCCTGCAAATCAAAACCCTTGCCCACTAGGATTTCCAACCACATACAAGAGAGATAACCATAGGACTCCATAATGAAAAACTGCTGTATGTGTGTTATGGTGTTAATAAACGCATGCAGCAGGATTTCAATATGGAGTGGTGCAGTCATCGCTATCGAATGTTACAGCCCCACACACCTACCAAGATGCGTGCACGATCGGCAGGTATTATGCACGTACCTTGTTCATTAGAATAGGAAGCGTTTGCCATACTGGACAATCGTGCTCTTGTTTCAGTGGATGTGTGAGATTGTAACGTCATCGGCACCACTCACCTCTTATGCAGAGGTGAGCGGCACATTATAAACCTTCTAAACTTTTGGGAGTCGAGGCTTCCCATATCATGAGATATACTTTAATTTTACTGCTAATAGAGATTGAGCAATAGCACTAATTGGGCTTTCAAAACCCTTAATGTTTTTTCAAGGCCCCATTCCCAATTAACTGGAAGAAGCTGTGAAGCTTTCAGTGAATGTTACAGATTATTTTTGTCATTTTAATTTCAGATTTTGAGCAAGATTTCACTTAGTATGTTATGAGGGGTACAATTTGCATGTGAACAATTCTGTATGTCAAAGAAAGGCACTTTGTTAAAAAAAAAAAAAAAAAGCGGTTAAAAGTAGGAAATCTGCCTCTGTGTTGGGGCAGTGCTGTGACTGTACATGTTGCTTTGCCTCATGTGATTTCTCATGCTCCCTCTGTTTCTGACTTTTTTCCTATACATAACTCAAGGTTTTCCCCAAAACATCATATGCTGTCTAAATGGGCATGCAAGCAAGGTTGAATAACATTATACCATAATATTTGCAATCTGAAATCTTATTAAGAAAACATGGGTTTCTCTGGAATATGCAAATTAGCTGTTAAGATCCATGAGCGGAACATAGATCTTCCCAAGAGTTTGCCTCTAGGAATGTGTACTTCTTCCTCCTGTATTGTATTAAACAAGCAGCAACATACAGGGGAAAGGAGATCACGCCCCTCAATAACTTAGAGCAGGTTTCTCAGTGTGTCTTCTTGCTGAGCTGTGTATGATTACAAAGTGACAGGAGTAGGTCAGAGATACGTGTGATTACTAACACTTTTTCAGCTTTCATCACAGCAGCCACAAGTGCCTGGGGAGGGGCAGTACAAAAGATCTGAGCTTTGTCTCATCACAAACCTATCAACTTTCCTATTTCAGGGCTGTCAGCTCAGCCTTGATGAAAGTTAAAATGTTAGTATTCACATTTATAGTGTAGGTAGTAGCGCAGAGATAAGTGTAATTACTAACACTTCTTCAACTTTTGTCCCTGCAGCTTGTGGGGGGAGTGCAGTAATGCTGAGCTGACAGCACTGTGAGAGGAGTAGAGCTGATAGTTTGTAGTGAAACAAAGCTCAGCTCTTTTCTACTGCCCTCCTCCCACACTTGTAGCTGCTGTGATGACATCTGAAGAAGTGTTTGTGTTGTAAATAGAGCAGAGATAAGTGATTACTTTGTAATCACACACAGCTCAACAGGGTCACCAGTTAGGAGAGCAGACTGTCTGTCTTTATACGTCTCACACTGAGTACCTGCTCCAAGCTTTTGTGGGGGCATGTTCTCCTTTCTCCTTCAAGTTGCTGCCCAATGATTTGTCACAGTCATACAGGGGCAAGAAGTACACGCCCCCAAAAGACAGACTCTCGGGAACATCTCTGTGCTGCCTGTAAATTTTAACAACTCTATTAAATATTCCAGAGAAATCTTTTGTAATAAGACATCGGATCGCAGATATCAAGGCATCATTTCATTCAACTTTCTATAACTTGCATGTCCATATAGACACTTAGGAGTGTTGATTCTTCTGACAGATTCCCTTTAAATTTAGACTTGGGTTACATGGGCAGGTTACTATGATGGATGTAATTTTCTATGGCATGAAAGCCAACAGTTGTGTTCAAGTTTTGTTTTTCTTTCTACATGGCACCACTGATTTCACATATAGAATATTTCTATGGACAGAGATTTTATTTGATTTTGACAAGATGTCATCTAAGTTCAGTTTGCTACATTAGTTTCACACAAATACATGTTCTTTCTTAGACACTTGGGGGAGCAATGGGCATGTTACTGTGTTACTCCTCTCAGATCTCTGTGCTGCTAACCTCTTTATACCTGACTGCAGAGAATTGCTGCACTCATTATTTTTGGGTTGCTTTATTTATTTTCTATTAAAGTTGGACTGACTAATTCTGTGTTGTTTTTTTTTACTTTTACTAACAATTTTCATGCTTTTTAGGAAAAATGGCTTACTTATATTGTATACAGCTATATGTATTTCTTGATTAAACAATCCTACACTAAAAAGTATATATAAAAACTTATTAGAAATAAGTATAATACTGGGTTAAAAAAAAAAAGTCGGTCACAAAGTGGAAGAGGCAGCGCACACTCTTAAGGCCCCGAGACACATCAGACTAAAGTCATCCCAACCTGGCGATATCGTTCCCCCATCGGTTTAATGTGTATGAGGGCATCCTCACTCTTTCCCAACAGATGATGTCGGTGGAGATAAAGTTTGGCCATTTTAAAGGTTAATGCCCGACCTTTTTCATTGGCTGCCGTGGTCCATTGACAGCGACTTTCTCAGCTCTCCCCTTTTAAAAACACGTGACCGCTCAGCCAAGCTGAACTTTAATTTTTATGGGGTATTTGGAAGAGGTAGCTGACCTCCAAATGCTTGGCCATCAGCTATCATACATCAGGTCAGATTTTGTTTGGATACTCACTATCGGCTTTGTCATTCTTTTAATGTATGTCAACGGATAGTCAATGACCTGGAAACACTTTTGTTTTGTCTTTCAAAGTTTTCTTTTCCTTTTTTGTTTTTAGATTTTTCACTCATCTTTGGATGTAATATATAGATAAAAATGGAGATGTGATAGAGACATGTTTCCACTTTAATTGTTGGCCATGTCCACTCTTCGTCTTTTACATGTGTGCGTACCGTTCGAGTCCCTGAAGCGTAGTTTGTGGTGTCTTTTTGGACGTTTTTTTTTTCTTGTACTGCATAAGATAATGAGCGGCTTCCGCGTCTTTTAAGTGTTTCATGTTTACCATGAAGCTCCAAAGGAACAGCAATTCATTTTTACATTGAACTGCATATGTTAATTCTTTTTAGCATTTATTTAGCGCTTTTTTCGGACGTGTTATGAAGGGTATGTGCTGATAAGTGTTTGCTGCAGGCATTTCTGCATTAAAAACTTGTCTCTTGGCTGAAAAAATGCGTGTTTTTTTTATGATTTTTTTTAATGTGTTTTATTTCCATTGATTAAAATGGATGAAAATCGCTGAAAAACTTCTGAAAGGATTGACAAATGAAAGATTTGAAACTGCTTAAAATCTGCGAGGAAAAAATAAGCAACATGTGTATGAGATTTCAGAAATCTCATTCTCTTTCCTGGGATTGTAAAATGTGCAGGAGGGGCGACGACGCAACGTGTGAACATACCCTTACTCTTATGATCAGTGTGAAATGTGAAAAATTCCAGGCTGTAAATACTTTTTGTAGATGCAAAAAAAAAAAACATAAAACATAAACCAGTACGGGAGGTAAGTAATGATTGGAGTTATGAAACGGCTGGGCTGGACACACAGCAGAGTTTATAATGTCCAACAAGTCTCTAATATGTGTATTTCTTATTCCAGATCCTGTGACACCTTTGCCTCCAGAGACTTTGGGGAACACAGTTGCTCCTGCCCAGCAGTAATTTTAGGACGGTTCTTTTATTGGGGTAAAAGGACAGTGGGTGAAGTGGGAACGCTTGTGGAAATATTCTTTTTCCTGCCACTTCATTCCGGTTCCAGATTCCCCAACAGGTTCAGTACCACACAGTGAGCTCGCCAGGGACATGGTGCCCCTTTTTGTGTCATGCCTGTGATTCATGTTATGTAATGACTGTCCCGGACCATAAGGTTTGCTGCAGTTTATACCTGAACTGGGGGACGTATCACTGACGAGTAGGCTTTACAGAAATCACAGTTACATCCGATAAATTCAGAAGAGGAGCCGAGACTGTGGTTATCTGCAATAAGAGGATGGACTTTTTACTCTGATGAAGCTATGGACTTGGTTAGAAGCTGATCGAGATATCTGTCTTACAGAAGACACAACCACAAATGTTGCCAGGGAGAGGAGGAGCCTTTCTGCCATTTTTGTTCAATAGAACCACATATTTCTCCATCCTCTCGTCTGTCTACAAAGACTTATAAGGAAGGAGAAGGAGACTTATATTGTTTGGTTTTCGAAGACCACAAGTGGTTGCTGTAATGGGGATCCAGGTCATGGTGCAGTGGACAACCCGTCTCTGTACAGGTCAGCGGAGAACTGAACTCTTGTATCGAACGTTGGTGTCTCCAGAGGAGCTAGGGCTTTGATGCATCTTTGCTTCTGTTGTTACTGGTATAAAGGGAGTCATCTCTTGCCAACTTTAATGTCCAGTATGATGCTAATTGCACTGGGTTGAAGGTCATTTCATTCTTTGATGTCTGACTAATGCTATTGGGGTTGTATATTCCTGTAGCTCCTTTGTACAAAATGGGGAGATGCACAGATTTCTACAGAGGGCGAGTTCTTCAGTGAAGTGGGTCCATTTGTTTCAGTGGAAGGAGAGGGTGAGCAATTTTATATCCCTGTGGAAGGATAAAACAGGGAATCTGTCTCGCTCTACAGTGCACTATTTGACCTATTAGTAAAATATTTTAGCTTTTATCTATATAAGCTTTTTTATCATTTTGGATCATTGTATTTTAAATATTGTTGGGCAGAGATTGGAAGATCGGGGGTTCAGAGTGCACTTTATTGAATGGAGGCTGTGAGAGTTAATGTTTTTTACTGCAAGGTCTAGAGAAGAAAGCATTGAGTGATTTGTTAGCACATTGAAAGAAGAGGACTCCTCTTTTTTTTTAGGGTGAGTACTTTATCAACCTCCTTGGAGCTCTGATAACCTCCTGGTTATGCTGACCCCCACCCGGTCTGTCATGTTACCTGTACATTATCTTGTGTCTGTGCATCTTACAGTTCCCCATCAATGGGGCATTAAAAACTTAAAATTTATAAAAAAAAAATCCATGTGAACATTTTCTTGCGTTATTGGGGGAAAAATAAAACTGGATTTATAATCCTACACCAACAACAAGTGATGTAATTGTACAGAGCTGCTGGGCTGAATACCACACACATGTACTATGTATTCAATCTAAACTTCCAACTATGAATGAAACATGCAGCTGTTATAATATCCATTATATGACATAGGTACAGTGGTGCGAAAAAGTGTTTGCCCCCTTCCTGATTTCTTAACACAATTAAACACAAAATGCAGTTTGTAAATAAAGGTCTTTATTATTAAGGGGGAAAGAAATTCAAACCTACAGGGCCCTGTGTGAAAAAGTGATTGCCCCCTAAACCTAATAACTGGGTGGGCCACCCTTAGGAGCAACAACTGCCATCAAGCGTTTGCAATAACTGACTTGAGTTTTTTTTATAATGCTCTGGAGGAATTTTGACCCACTCATCTTTGCAAAATTGTTGTAATTCCACCACATTGGAGGGTTTCCAAGCATGAACCGCCTTTTTAAGGTCATGTCACAGCATCTCAATCAAATCAATGTCAGAACTTTGACTAGGCCACTCCAAAGTCTTAATTTTTGTTTTTCTTAAGCCATTCAGAGGTGGACTTGCTGGTGTGTTTTGGATCATTGTCCTGCTGCATAACCAAGCGCGCTTCAGCTTGAGGTCACGAACAGATGGCCAGTAGTGATGAGCAAGTATGAATTGTTAGCCCTTTCGGTGAGCACGCTCGGGTGCTTGCCAAGTATTTGCGGCGTACTCTGCATCGATTTTAATGTCGCTGCGGCGGCATGTGTCACGGCTGTTAGACAGCTGTGACACATGCAGGGATTGCAGTTTGACAGACAGCTGTGACACATGCAGGGATTGCCTGTCAAACTGCAATCCCTGCATGTGTCACAGCTGTCTAACAGCTGTGACACATTCTGCGGCGACATTAACATCGAGGCCGAGCACGTCATAAATACTTGGCGAGTACCCGAGTGTGCTCGCTGAAAGGGTTAACAATTCATACTTGCTCATCACCGATGGCCGTACATTCTCCTTCAGGATTTTTTGGTAGGCAGCAGAATTCATGGTTCCATTTACCACAGCAAGTCTTCCAGGTCATGAAGCAGCAAAACAGCCCCAGACCATCACACTACCACCACCATATTTTACAGTTGGTATGATGTTCCTTTTCTGAAATGCTGTGTTACTTCTACGCCAGATGTAATGGGACCTATACCTTCCAAAAAGTTCAACTTTTGTCTCGTCAGTCCACAGAGTATTCTCCCAAAAGTCTTGGCTCATCAAGATGTTTTCTGGCAAAACTGAGACGAGCCTTTATGTTGTTTTTGCTCAGCATTTTTGCCCAGTGTCTTTCACATGGTGGAGTCATGAACACTGACCTTAACTGAGGTAGGTGAGGCCTGCAGTTCTTTCGATGTTGTTGTAGGGTATTTTGTGACCTTTTGGATGAGTCGTTGCTGTGCTCTTGGGGTAATTTTGGTTGGCCGGCCGACCACTCCTGGGAAGCTTCACCACTGTTCCATGTTTTCGCCATTTGTGTATAATGACTCTCTGTAGTCCCAAAGCTTTAGAAATCGCTTTATAACCTGTTTCCAGATGGATAGATCTCAATTACTTTGTTTCTCATTTGTTCCTGAATTTCTTTGGATTGCCATATATAAAAAGATAACCTTCGGCACAGAACGGGAAATCAAAAGGAAGCCTACTAGACACCAATGAGATTATGCAAATGAACTTGTGCAGTACCTTTTATAGCTTCCACGCCAACCGATACCACACAGATAATCCTGACGAAGGCTTGTAAGCCGAAATGGTGAAAGAATATATCTGTTTTTCATTTGTTGGCTATTGAATTTCTAAAATAAATGAGATTTTGAGCACCTCAAATTTCCTTTTGATCTCTCGTTCTGTGTCGAAGGTTATCTTTGTATATGCACTTCCTTTCCTTCTGAGAACGAACTATTCACTGTTCCCTGGAGTGCGGGCCCTTATCTATTTTTGATTTTCTTTAGATTGCAGCATGATGTCTAGCTTTTGAGAATTTTTTGGTCTACTTCCCTTTGTCAAGCAGATCCTATTTAAGTGATTTCTTTATTGAGAACAGGTAACAGTAATCAGGTCTGTGCATCGCTAGGGAAATTGAACTCCGCTTCCCAAAGATGTGATAAACCACAATTAATTTGTTTTTCACACAGGGCCCTGTAGGTTTGGATTTCCTTTTTCCCTGAATAATAAACACCTTCATTTAAAAACTGCATTTTGTGTTTACTTGTGCTATCTTTGTCTAATATTTAAATTTGTTTTGTGATCTGAAACATTTAAGTGTGACAAACATGCAAAAGAATAAGAAATCAGGGTGCGAACACTTTCAGACCACTATATACAGTATGTTCTCATGACTGAAAAGGATATAAAAGTTCACTGGTATAGGCCGTCAGTGTTGTAGAGGTACAATATACATATTCCTGATTGTTACATCTGCTTCATATTAACCAGCCCATAAAAGGAGGCTCTGCAGTGTCTGTGCCTCAGGCCATTTAAAGAGTGTTTTCGCATTCTGCATTTTTGAAGTTAAAAGGAGGGATGACATCTCCATGGAGTGACCCTGTTCAGAAGAGATGGAGCACCCAGCTGCGTCATGAAAGAAAGTTTTTGGAATAACCGTGTTAGTTAGCCCCTTGAATCATAGATATTGCTAAACTACCAAAATGGAGACACAATTAGCAGAGTTTGCAGGTGTACATGTTACCACAACTATTTTCACCTTAATTTATACATTTTTAAAGTGCATTTCTGCAAGTAGATAATCGGCGAAACAGCGTGTAGTACATTCCAGTTATTTGCTTATGTAAACATGCCAGCAATCACCCAATGAACAAGCAAGACTCATTTGTTGTTTATCTGCAAACAAACAAAATTATTGGCAGCACATTATATGTGTAAGGGTGTGTGCTCATGGTCAAGAGCCGCTGCGGGTTTGATGCTGTGTTATGCAGCGTCAAATCCGCAGCGGCAAGATGTTACAGCATAGTGGATGGAAATTGTAGTAATCCCATGTCCACTGTGCATCTCTGTGCATCTGCGGATCACCTGCGGAAACTGACATGCGGCACGTCTTTCCGACCCGCAGCATGTCTTTCAGACCCGCAGCATGTCAATTTCTCTTGTGGGTCCGCATGTGGACTTGCCCCATAGACTATCATCAATGAGGAAAGTCTGCATGTGAAAAAATATCACAGCCGCTAATTTGCATAATGAGGGTGGAAGGCACGGGGCTGTTCTGCAGCGGCTCTGCATCGTGGGCACATACCCGATGTACTGTCAACAGGGTACTGTATGGACACTGATTGTATCAGAGATTGTTCTGTCCCCATCATTGTTTGTCGGCTTGTGTAAAAAGGCTAGTAAATGAGTGATGTACTTGGCCCTCGTTAGAGGTGTATTGATGGGCACATCTAAAAACTCATGCCGACATCCGTGGATCTCTGTCCGATCTCGGAAAGATAGATATACATGAAGCTGTCATGCTCCAGTTTGGAGAGCTGTGTCCAGTGCGTGCATTATAAGTCCATGCTCAGACCTACTTCACGGACGTCTGCATGAGCCCTAAATGTACCATTAGAATTTTCTTCCAAGGATATCTAAGATTCATTACATGATAGTTGTAGATTCAAAAGTGTAGGAATCTCTATACGAATACATTTGTTAGCATATGCTGGGTGCTTAGTCAATGTCAATAATGTATGAACTTCTGCCTCACTCCTTATCTAACCTGACATTGTGCCCCACCCAAAAGATGTCATCCATTACGGATCCCAAAAGAGCACACCTCTTATTGTTGTGTTGTGAGGCGATTACCATAACACTGACATTTGAGACCATGCAGAAGCCTGCAATGAGTGTTGGGCTCTGAAGCTAATAGATTAATGAAAGCACCTCTAGATGATGACACAGCTTATCATTATTTTGCATTGCCTTTACAGCGCCATCATTTTCTGCAGCGCTTTACATTCATTACCATCACTGTCCCCATTGGGGCTCACAATCTACATTCCCTATCAGTATGTCTTTGGAGTGTGGGAGGAAACCGGAGAACCCAGAGGAAACCCATGCAAATAGGGGGAGAACATACAAACGCCTTGCAGATGTTGTCCTGGGTGGGATTTAAAGTCAGGACCCCAGCGCTGGAAGGCTACCCACTCAGCCACCGTGCAGACCACAGAACTAAATGACCCCTTTACATAGGCCGATAAATGATCATCATCTGACTAGATGCAAGCTGATCAGGCTGGCGAACATTCTACGCACACAGGACAATTGTTAATACGATTGATCTGTCCCATTTGTGCTGTAGATAACGATGACTTTTAAGCCAGCTTAAAAATTATCACACCCAACAAATGAGCATATTGTACGTTCATCAGGTGTTTGCCGGGCTTTTTAGATTGGCCTATAGCCAGGATCAATCTTTCCTATGAACACTTGTCCCCCCTATTGTTGGCCGATTTAAATGGACCATATGTATCTGTTTTAGAGAAGTATCGCAACATATATCCAAAGTTACTAAATTGTGTATGAACTCTGGATGTAAACAGATTCCATTATCATCATGTATATTTCTGATTGCTTATACTTATACGCACATGCACGTTATAATCTACTGTTGGCACATGTAGACACATTACGTTTGTAAACACTGGTAATCTGATTAATTCAATAATTATATCTATTTTACAGAGTATTTTTTGCAACTTATTTTATGATAATCAGGAGCCCATTGATATAATTATGGAAACTCAACATGCCTGATGATCCATTTCCTAACACACCCCATACACACACAATAGTGGTAATTTTGACCTGGTGTTGGTTCTCATTGGCAGTTCTATGTCAGATGTCATAAGAGGATGTGCTACATAAGCATGACTGTGGCCTCTGGAGGCTAGCAATGATTAAGAACCAGTAGGTTCAAAAACGCGTCTGCTCCGGTCAGACCCCCCCCCCCCCCCCCCCCGTGGGGTTGTGACTATATGCTACTAGTCCATCTATATTTTTAATTGATTCAATAATAAAGATTTTGGATTTTACAAGTTTCCTGAAGCTGGATGCACTCCTTCGCTACATAAAATAGTGAGCCTGCACACGAAAATGTTGGATTGAGCATTTTTTCCTTCTATATACACAGTGAATGTATACATTCTATATACAACATTTCTGTGATGCAAATTACTTCAATTCTAGCTATAATATATGGTTGGGACAAGATGGACCCTCTACATAGCGTATAGTTTGTATGAGGCATGTAGCATTGTGGTGGGAACCCGTATAACCAGAGGATGGTTGTGGAGGACACAGGAGCCTCCTGCCGACCATATTAGGTCTCTGAGCTGCAGAGGAATGTCTCTGCTCTATGTTTATCTGGGAGCTGCACTTACCAGATGGAGTCAGATACTCGCCTGTTTCCCTTTAATGTTGTAGCAAAAGTACTAATTCATATAGTTGAATCTTATGAATAAGTAATGAGCACAGAAACCCTGTTCATATATCAATTCTGGAATAAAAAGGGAAGAACTGATATTTTCAGAAAGGGAGGACAATGAATATGTTTAGGGGAGGAGAGAAAGCGCATTGCTAAAGTATCCCATCTGTTTATGATCAAGCCATGACTTGGCATTTTTTTCAGCCCTAATTATAAGGAGATTTGACAGAAGTGTATTGGTTGGATCAAGTTATTTTAGTGAAGAAGAAAAAAACAATAAATAAAATGGTTGTGTGGTGGCATCAAAGTTCAATTGTATGTACAGGATTGGTGAAATTGTCTCTATAGTCTAAAAATGTAAAATCCTATGTATTTGTGAAGTCTTTGCTTTTTTACCATCTGCAGATGCAATTTTTAAAAAAGTCCTCCCACAAAGATTTTTTTTCTACAATCACGTGTATGTCTAAATATACTCACCTACCCTCCGTCTTCTCTGGGATCTGTGACAGTAGGTGTACACGCCCGAAAATGATGCACGGCGGAGTGCAGGTTCGTGTACTAAACGCCATGTGAAAGCACCCTAATCTTTCGCACCTCATTTGATTTTTATTATGGTACAGAGAATATTCTTTTTCCAATTGAAAGTGATGGTAAAGACTATAGGAGTCGCCCTGGAAAATTAAAAGCTTGTCCAGGGAACCGAAAGTGTAAAAAAAAAAAAAAAAAAAAAAACTTGCGTGGATGCAGAGGCTGCACTGTGGTCTATGCCGGCAAAGGAAGTGGAGATCGTTCAACCAGCCACTGGATCGCTGCAGTGGTCATGTGACTGTGAGTAGAGCATCATCAGAGAAACATCCCATGGTGTGCTGATCATGTCACCTGACTGCTGCAGCCATTCACCGGCCGCAGCCTGACAGCTGGGTGGACGGTGATGTCACTTCTTCCTGTGTTGGTGTTGACCATGGAGTGGCCTGCACTATATCTAGCTAGTTGCTGGTAGGTATTAAATAAGTTTTCCGGTCTAAGAAATAAGTTCTGCCGCCACATAAATGACACTGTCACGATTCTCCTGTACTTGCTGTGCAAGTGGGTGAACACATGACCGTAAGTATACGATTTGCATACCTGCGGTAAAGCGCCAACTACACTCCTGTGCTTCTCCCAATTTTCTTCTATAGACAGAAGCCACTTGAAACTAGTTGGCATGTGACCGCACATTTGCATAGGGAATCGTGACCGTGTGCATGCAGACTTTTCTTCTTAATCTAGAAAACTCCTTTAATATTTTTTTTTAATACATCCAGACAATCCCTTTTAATTCAAAATGTTCAGTATTAATTTCTCATCCATGCCATTGGGGGACACAGGTCCCTGGAGTCACTACTTAGCTGATGCCAATAGGAGGCGAACACTGTTTTTTTTCCTCCTTTCAGCTAAACCCCTAAGTGCAGACCATGAGCTAAACCTGTTTTAGGTTAGTGTCTGTAGGAGGCAGATATACCTGCTGTGCAGGTTCATCTTTTTTTAATTTTTACTTCTTTCCCGTTTAGGATGTTAATAAAGATCTGAGTCATCAGGAGGAAAGATAATTGTGTGCTGCCCTGCAGGGCTGTGGAGTCGGAGTCGATGCTCATTTTGGTGGAGTCGGTATAAAATGGACCGACTCCGACTCCTAAAATATATAATAAATTGGGTACAGTAGTTCAATGCAGAATGTGCTGAATATTTTTTCAAAGGAATTTGGGAAAGTTATGAAATGTCCTATAAATGGCTGTTCTATTCCTGATCTAAGGCTACATTCACACACAGCGTTTTTGCTGCGTTTTTTGAGGATACATTTTTCAGCTGCAAAAGCAGATCAGCTTTTTAAAAAACCGCATCACCTGAAAGGTTTTTGAGCTCATAAATGTTTTCAATAGCAAAAGCAGATTATAAAAACGCCGCACAAACTGACATGCTCATTCTTTGTGAGGATCCGTTTTTGAGCCCAAAAACTGATCCTCACAAAACGATGTGTCTGAATGTCATATCTTGAAACCCACGGACTTTGCTGGGATGCCCAGAGACGCTGCATTTTACTGCAAAAAAACGGATCCGCAAAAACGCTGTGTGTGAATCATGGCCGTAGCCAGCGAGGAGCAGGGGGCAGCTATCAAAACTCACTTGTATGCTGCAGTGCTCCCATCGTGCACTGGCTCCAGACTGCAGGGGGCAATCTCCCCTCCTCTGTCCTGTCTTCTGCCATCTTCACCAGAGAGAGGAGGGGGAGGGGTGCCTGCCCTGCACAGGATTCGATTCCTGGGCCCCGAGCTGGAGAAAGTGAAAGTACTACTGCTCATCTCTGTCACAGGAAGGTAACTAATGCTAATATTGTAGGTGATTATTATGTGCTCTCCGTACAATGTGTGAACTATATGGGCAATGTACTATTTGCTGTCTGTAGCTGTCATCTGTCTATCACACTCTATCTATCCCTCCATCTATCCCTCCATCTATCTGTTCATCTATCCTTTCATTTATCCCTCTATCTATCCATCCTTTCATCTATCCCTCCAGCTATCCATCCATATGGCTGTCATCTATCTATCCATATAATTATCCATCCATCCATCCATGTATCTATCTATTTATCTATCTCTCCATCCCTCTATTTACCTATCCATCCCTCTATTAATCTATCTATTCCTCCATCTATCCCACTATCTATCTATCCATCCCTCCATCTATCTATCTATCCATCCATATGGCGATCTATCATCTATCTATCCATATATTTATAGAAAAATGATTAAATGTCTGATGTTCACATTGTACTACAATAAATTTTTCACTTAAATATAAGCAATATATGTGGGAGTCTGAGTCGGCGTAAGGGAAATTGAGGAGTCTGAGTCGCAGGTTTGGCTTACCGACTCCACAGCCCTGCTGCGCTGCCTTTAGAAGAAAAGGGCGGTCAGTCTCAACACGCTGTAGCCTGCAAGCTATAGTACATAGTACACCTGTCCTCTTATCTGGTGCTGTCTCCCCCAAATTTAGGTCCCAGGTTCAGGGCTCATCCAAGCTGTAACTTCAGGAGAGGGATTCCTACATCTCAGCATTTCGATCTTATCTCACTCCTCCTCTAGCAGAACCAGTGTGCTTATCACTTGGTGCTGGGTTAGCCACAACAATCACCTGGGGGTTGTCTCTTCCTCTGCACAGATACGAACTGGAAGTTGTGAAGGACTTCATCCTACTCTGCTCAATGCTTACACAAAATGCAGCGACGACACCAGAAGTCAAGAGAATAGCTATGGGCAAACCAATAATGAAGTCACAGGACAAGGTCTTAATATCGAGGAACATTTTACTGGCGACAAAGACACGACTCGAACATAGTCTGTTTTTGTCTGTAACAACATATGTATGTGAAACCTGGATGATTAAGAAACAAGACAGAAGAATCGACGCCTTTAAAATGTGGTGTTGGATAAAGATGTTATCAATACCATGGATGACAAGAAGAACAAACAAATCAATTTTGGAACAAATCAAGCCAGACATGTCACTCGAAGCAAAGATCACCAAGCTATGACTTGCCTACTTTGGACACATCATACGAAGAGAGCAAACACTGGAGAAGGACATCATGGTTGAAAGAATAGAAGGAACAAGGCGAAGAGGAAGACCAGCAACCCGATTGCTTGATACAATCAAGATAAGACCCTGGTGGTATCTAGTGTTGCACAAGATCGATCTTCCTACACATCATTCATTCATCAAGTTGCCATAGCGCAAGATTGAGACAAAGGCCATTAAATAATAAATGTCTCTTCCTCATTTGTAGCAGGTGCATCTCCCCTCCTCAGCCTGTGTGCAACTATGGGCTCCCTGCTGTTTGCCTGAAATGGTATGCTCTCCCACTGTTGGTGTTTTTGTTGTTTTTTTTTCTTCTCAGTAGCTGTGCCTTTTTTGAAGCTCATATTCACCAGCCAGTTATGTATCCACTCTGCTCCCTGCAAATATGAGAGCACCATACCATGTCAGAACTCAGAAGTAAAGCAACAGCGGTAGTACAGCATTTTGAATGTTTGCACTATAGTGCAAAATGTGTTCACTCAGAAACTTTCAGCATTAACTGGGTTCTAGGCAGTCCCCATCACAGAGTTTCAAACCTGAATAAATTGTCTGCCTATTTTAGGCGATAGACTCCATAAGGTGCTTAGATTAATATTGACATGTTGGGTTGCAAAACCTTACAGGTTCCTGCAACACTAAGGAAGCCACCACTGCAGGAGGGTTTTAAGCCAGACCTGTAAATGGCTAAGGGTCTACTTCATTCAGCTATCAACATTGCCATCTCCTCGTCCTTTCTGCCCTGATTCCCAGCACTCAGACATTTTGTATAGAAATAAGAACCTTTCTAAAGGGACAAATCCTCCAGTCAAAATGTGACTTAAATGAGGACCTGTCTTCCAAACTGTCCTTGTAGCGGGAGTCAAGGAAACTGTGATCATAGACAATGGCCCTTCTCCCTCCCAGGGGCGCTTTAGCACCCTCACCGAACCGGAGTATATTTATATGTTTTGTATTCCCTCATTGTTAAACTGGAGGTTCTACTGTTGGCAAGAAAAAAAAACATTTTGTAAAGCACAAGTTACTATCGATGGTAATTGCAGTTTCATCACAGGACCTGCAAGACTGCAAAATGGAGTGCTTCCCAAAAGATTTCTTTGAGGCAGATGGTTCAGCCCTCATGCCAATATTTGCCACCTTGTGAATGGGTAGGGCTTTATCAGTTGGGCAAAGCAACTGTGAGATGGCAACATTGCCCATCAGATCTCTAGCAGAAAACACTAGAGACTAAGGCTTCTTGTTTCTTCCTCATTTCTCTCCATAGACCTTTTTCATGCCTAAAGAGGACGTTACACCAAAATTTTAATTTGAAACAGCACATGATGTAATATTAAAAGGCTAGTCTGCTCTGCAGTTACTAAGGATCTGTCGGGGGGGGGGGGTCAAATCACAGAAAACTGCAATTTTACTTTGAAATCGGGTGCCACTCACCCATGCAAGTCTGTGGGTGCGTAGAAAACATCGGATAGACCGATTTTGCGTGGACTCAGAAGATGGAGATCAAAACGTATCCACTCTAAGTGTATGCAGATTCTCTTATTAAAAATAATTCGCTGATCAGTTTGTCCGATTATGCCAATGACACTCGGATCAGATTCTCTAGGATGAGAATCTACCGCCGTCTGACCGTAGCTTCAACAGAAAGTTATTTCATACAGAATCAGATTGGATGTTCTAATTTATATACCAACTCGCTACAAGGATTAAATATCAAGCAGGCCATGATTTTTTTTATTTATTTTTTTTGTTCAATATTGACCATTTGGTTATAATGTTTAATATATTAGGTTAATATGGTACATTCTGTAAGCATGTTTTTCATCATATGATTTTTAAAATTGTGGGTTTTTTTTACCCTTCTTTTTCCATTTTAAAGAAATCTGTATATTTGAAATCACTAAATGTTTAATGGATTCCTGTTGCTGGAGACCAGTTTTTCTGATGATGGCCCTTTCTAGAGATCTGATTAATTAAACTTGGATCACCAGAGTAGTATTAAAGGGGTTTTCCAATCTTGTTGTAAAAGTCAGCTGTTCGGCTATATGCACACGGTGCGTTTATGCGTTTTTGATGCGGCAATTTCGCGCAGAATTGCCCTCAAACGCATTACAATCCTTATGCCTAAATCTCATAGGAAATTATGGGATATCTGTGCACATGATCAGGATTTTTCCTGACTGAATTTCATGTACGGAAAAAGAAGCAGCATGTCCATTCTTTTTGCCTGCGTTTTCCTATACAATGCATTGGAGAAAAAAAAAAAAAAAAAAAAAAAAAAAAACACACCTGGCAAATCCGCACAAAAAAAAAATAATGCATTAAAAATGTGTGGAGTTTCCATAGTAGGGAGGGGGGTGTAGTAATAAGATGCCCATTATGGAATGTTATGAAACTTTTCAAATCTGTCTTCATTCCTGCAACAAACTTTGCATGCATGTGGCTGCCAAAGTCCTGCTTTTTCCACCCTAGTCCATTTCCTGCCTCCAGCTTTATGGATATCAGCACATAAATCGAAGTACAGATGCCGACAGTAAAAGGTTCAGCCAAAGTGTTGGGCTTACCAGAACAATCTTCTGCAGCAGACCCTCACTGCCCCCTATATACTGTACTGTAATAGAAGCATTGGATTTACTTCCACTCTGGTTTTCATTACAATGCAGAGGCTACATTTTAGACCTAATGTCTCTGAGGAATACCTTGTCTAGGCCATCTTTTCTAAGCCAAAAATACATAGCAGCAATCCTGTACCAATGGCATAAATTACCCACTAAGGCTAGCAAACCCATTTGCCTATACACATCAAGGAACAATACACAGGATCAGCAAAGTATACACGTATATGGCAGAGCTGAGAAGTTTAGCTGTTTTTTTTTTTTTTTTTTTTATGTATACCCCTTTTCACATGTAAAATGGCATGGAATTAATATGATTTATTAATACTTGAACTACACAGAACTTACAAGAAGAGAAAGCTGTCATGCAACCAAGTCATTTTGTTCCTGCCACATGTATCTGAGTCAAACAACATTGTTCTGTATTGACAGTATTTATTTTGAGCAGACATTGCAAACAATGCAGTATTAACTTATCATCCGGTCCACAATTTTGAAGGCTATACCGGTTAGTACAAAGAAAATACACAGGGAATTTTTGAAAAACATGGAAGTTTTCTTTATTTGGTAATTGGGAAAACAGAATAATTTATTGAGTGGTAGTACAGAAATGCCAGATTATTTTTTGCTATTGTTCATTCTGGGTGGAAACCAAACGCAGTCAGTCAAACCTTGCATTATGGGCACCAACTCCTTCACGAGATCAGATGTCAACACTCAGCGAGATGGACTAGTAGGACAAAAAGGGTGAAAGCTTTCAGGGACCTTTGCTATATAACCCTACTGCCCCTCCATGTAAAGTATAGCAAATAGAAACATTAATACATGAAGCTGCCCCTCTGGTCTGGCTGGTAGAACACTGTAGAAGATTCAACCGTTCATTACCATCCGGACAAGTTCTGCAAAAGAAAACAAATCAATTATAGAGCGGAATATGGTTTGTACCCTGCTGCTTAGCGCAGAACATATGAACAACTTTTGATGCCTTGTAATGTCCAAGCTCAGAGGGAAATTGCTTCAAAGAGTTGTTTCATATAAAAAGGTATAAAATACTAAGAGGCTCATAAAGCAGCGGGTCAGCGAGCACACATTCCCATGTAAAGGGGGCAAGAGCTCCTATATTAGTAGATGGGGCACTGAAACTAGGAATTTCCAGATCCTAAGTTATAGATACCAAACTCATGTCATCTACACAATTTGGTATCCGTTTCCAAGTATGAAAAAACGAACAGTGCATGAACATGATCAAGAAGTGCTGAATGTCTGATCAGTGTTCATGTATCCAAGTAACACAGTAAAAGTAAAAAAAGTACCATCTTTCCAAATCAGCTGAAATGTGGACAGCTGGATCTCTTAAACTAGACTACAAATTCAAGGCTTTTAATAATTCATCATTTAAGCATTAAAAAAAAAAAAAAAAAGTCTAGTGAATATATAATGAAGGATAATTGCACGTCACCCATCCAACGAACCATAGGAGCCCTTCTCCCAGATCAACGATCTACTAAGTTCTACTAATGATTAAGACATGTAATCTACAGCAAACTAAGCATATATTAAATGGCATAGGCAAAAGATATTTCTATTTTCTACAGAAAAAGTTGGAAGCAATCAGCAGATTGCCATTAGCAATGAAGCAGGAAGTTTCAGAACTGCAGGAGAAAAACACATTTCACACAAATCTCACACTTGTCCACGGATGTGTGAAACTGGCCTGTTACCGCATCAGAATACCCGGTCTGACATCGGGTCTGAGCGAACTACTTTATATATTCCCATTAAGCAGTTTAGATTGGGGGGAGTGAGAACAGTCAGGATTTCACTGATGTATGAAACTGGCTTTATGCTGGACCAACGCCTGTCAGGACACAGTCATCTGCACAATGGGGCTGAACGTGCCATTCTGTCTCCCCCAGTATATTTTTGCTGTGGATTTACAATTTACTTGAAAGCAAAATATAATTCTTCTAACGCAAAACCCTTTTACAAGAAAATTTTGCTTTTTATGCGACTCCATCTCTAAAAGCACAGGATATTATTTGCGCTGCAGCTATGGTGATTTTGCAGCAGAGTCTTGTTTCAAAACACAGTATTTTGTTGTGTAAAACAGACAGGGCTTATTCATCATGTCATCAAATTTCCATTTGTAGATACTCCCATTATGCAACATCCTTTTGTAGAGCAAGAACTTGTTCAGTGTTCTACTGTCAAGAAGTTTTTAATCCGGCCCCGTGTTTCTATAACTGCACACACCGTTCCACACTCAGTCACTGCAGCAGGAGGAGCTGGCTTTCTGCAAAGGAGACTTCTTTGACAGAATAGAAGATGCAGATTTGATTTTTAGTTTCTCTACAGTTGCTATCTAGTAATATCGGCTCTGGCACAGCAGATAGCATGCAGAGAAATGCCAAGGCATCCAGAAGGACATTCTAGAGGCTTAGAGAAGGGGAATAAGAATCAAAAGTATCACAAACTGAACCAGATGATGGAACCAGCGTACCCAGGAGGGGAGAGATCACAACGCCATGATGTGCCTGACAAAGTCTGCAGGAAGGAAGATTCATCAGAGACTCAATATAACCCTACACACTGATACCAGATTTAGAAGTCATTGTAACTCTGCCCTAAGACACTCATAAGTAGTGCATAGGCTACAGATTTTGCAGAAAGTTCTACAAGTATCCCATGCATCTGAAATAAACAGATTTTCATACACAAACTTCTCAAGCAAAATCTGCAGCCTAAGAAGTCACCATTAGGTCATGTCCCTACATGCAAAAAAAAAAAAAAAAAAAATCCCCCCCTTCACAAATGTATGCACCAAAACAGTTTGCTCAGTTTGTTTTTTGTTTAACTATATAGGTTTCCCTCCCCCCACTCATTTTTTTAATACACTTTTGGTGCAAACAAAGATTCTAGACTTAAAATGCAATTTTTCCCCCAGACATCCCATAAAAGTATAGGGAGAGGGGAAGTTTACACAGCATTCATGCCACGTTTGAACATAGCCTTAGGGTGACATTGTGAGTGGAGATTTCGTTAAGAAGTTTCAGTGACTGCCCCATTCATTACAATTTGGAAAATTGTGAAAAAAAAAAAAAAAAAAAAAAAACACCCACCACACAACCCCTCGTTGACATTAACAGAACTGTTAAATTCCACCACAAAGTTTCCTGCAACAAATCTGCCACATCCAAATACACCCTTAGGCTGTGTGCCCACAATGCGTTTTTAATGCGTTTCCGCAGCGTTTTTTGTAGCTACGGAAACGCATTAAAAACGCATGGTAGAAGGCCTGCCATGTTCCCCAATGATAATCCGCATGTGCTGTGCACATGCTGCGGAAATTTCTGCTGCGGATTATCATTGCGGAAAAAAAACGCAGCACTACCAATTATTTTGCGGAAGTGCTGCGTCTTTGCCGCCATTGACTTGCATTAGACCGCATGGATTACGCATCACTGTATATGTAGATGTGTAATCCAAGCGTTCTAATGTGTGGATGGTACCCGGGTGTAGATGAGAGGAGAGTCTCCTCCACACCCAGGTACCATTAAAAAAATCTGTAAAAAAAATGAATAAAATAAATGTATACTTGCCTTCTGTCGGCCCGCGCAGCGCTCCTGCTTGCTTCCCGGCACTTTGCAGTGAATGAAGGACCTGCGCTGACGTCAGAATCATGTGAATGGTCACGCGACGCTGACGTCGGCAGGTCTTTCAATTCACTGCTGCCGGCAGCTGGGACCGAGCGAAACAAGACAGCGCAGGCCATCGGAGGGTAAGTATATATTTATTTTTACCACTCTCTCGGGTCACACTATATAAATCCATGCTGTTTGCATGGATTTATATAGTGTGACCTAGTTGTCACAAGCACTTTCCAAGTGATGGTTGTCAATCCACATGCGGAAATGTCAGTGAATAACGCTCCATTTCCACATGTCCCTGGCAGGAAAACGCATGTACAATCCGCATGCATTTTTTCTGCCAGGGAGATGCAGAAACGCTCAGGAAAAATCCAGAGCATTTCTGCATCGTGGGCACATAGCCTTACAAAGGAAGAAAAAAAAAAATGGGAGTGTAAATTTCTGCTTTCAGAAAAGACAGAATTTAAAAAAACAAACAAATAGTATTCCCTAATGAAAGTATGGAAACCCAGGGAGGAGAGAGTATTTAGGCTGTGTTCACACGATGCGTATTTCATGCGTTTCCGCGGCGTTTTTGCAGTTGCGTAAACGCCGCGGAAACGCATGAAAAACGCATGGTAGAAGGGAAGCAATGTTCCCCAATGGAAATCCGCATGTGCTGTGCCCATGATGCGGATTTTTCCGCAGCGTTAACGCTGCGGTCAAAAATCCGCAGCATGTCAATTAATTTTGCGGAAACGCGGCGATTTCGCCGCCATTGACTTGCATTAGAACGCGCCAATTCCGCAAGACAGCATTTGTACTTGCGTAATTGGTGCGTTCTAATGTGCGGATGGTACCCGGGTGTGGAGGAGAGGAGAGTCTCATCCACACCCAGGTACCATTAAAAAAGCTGTAAAAGAAGAATAAAATAAAAAATAAATGTATTCTTACCTTCTGTCGGCCCGCGCAGCGCTCCCGCTTGGTTCCCGGCACTTACAGTGAGTTGTAGGACCTGCGGTGACGTCAGAGTCATGTGACGGGTCACGTGACGCTGACGTCGGCAGGTCTTTCAATTCAAAGTTGCCGGCAGCCGGGAGAACAGATTGAGCAGGACAGCGCGGGCCATCGGAGGTAAGTATATACACTCTCTCGGGTCACACTATATAAATCCATGCTGTTTGCATGGATTTATATAGTGTGACCTAGTTGTCAAGCACTTTCCAAGTGATGCTAAAATCGCCTGGAAAGCGCTTGTCAATCTGCATGCGGAAACGCATGTGAATCTGCATGTGGATCCGCATGTATTCTGCAGGAAAAACGCATGCACAATCTGCATGCGTTTTTTCTGCCAGGGAGATGCAGAAATGATGCAGAAATTTTCTGCTTCATTTCTGCATCGTGTGCACATACCCTTTGGCTGTTATTTCTTTACTTAATATTATCCTCTTCAACATTAGACAAATTACCAAAAGTTGTTTTCCCCATCAAAGCCATTCGTTATATACTGGATATTCCAGTTATAGTCACACTGTGGGTCCAATCAAAAACAAAAAAAAAAATGCAACTTTACATGATGGTTCTTACATTGAGTTTAATAGGGAGGGACCACTCACGAACAAGACACTCCTGCTCTTGGTACCGGCAAGGTATCAGACACTTATGGAATAACTATGAAATATTATGTAAAATATTTGCAGGTAGTAAGAAAGTTCCCCGGAAGTATTATTTTATTTATTTATTTTTTTAAATCAAGACATCACAAGAGCAAACATGCAAGTAAGGCTACGGCCCCACTATCGGTATTTGTAAGCCAAAACCAGGTGAGGAACAATCAGAGAAACATCACCATTTCTGCATTTTTGGTTTTGGCTTACAAATACTGACCAAATACTGATAGTGGGGCTGTAGCCCAGGAGTATAAATTCCAGAGTACCATCTTTAACCCAATATAAAGGTTGCCCTCACCTTCATAATTAATGCATCCATTGGCATCTTCATGGCCACAGACTAGCATTTCCACCTCTTCCTCGGTCATCTTTTCTCCTGAAAATTGAGGATTGTTACACAGTCAGAACGCATCATTACACAACAGGCTGCAGATGAGGCGTATGGGCAATGGCAGACAACAAAGCAGATGTATACCCAAGTGTGAGCATTACAAAGAGTCTCACATCCTTGGGAGCGTGTTTTTTTTTTCTTCTTCTATATATTAAATGCAGGTCAAAGCTTTATATTAAATCATGAATGTTAAGAAAAATAAAATACACGTCAATATAAGTGTTGTCCTTAAACTGGGGATAAATTCCTCTGCCTGCCCCCTGTTCACTAGTGCGTACACACACCCCTCTATCTAAAAGGATAGATGGAGCAGATTTACATTTCCAGTTACCTAGTGTGACAAGAACATGACGGAGCTCTGAGCCCATAACTGTGCCATTGCCTTCCTTATCAAATACTTTCAGCCCCTCAATAAAGTCATCTGTTGTGCCCTGGTCCTTGTTCTTGGCAATGGTTTGCATCATAGGTAGGAACTGATCAAAGCCGAGTGTCTTGCTGTTCAGCTCTGAAAAATCAAAGAAACACTAAAAATTAGAAGACCACCAGGAGCAGATAAGGCTATGTATGCAAATGGGACGTTCTAGGTGAAGAAACTACACTGCTCAAAAAAATAAATAAAGGGAACACTTAAACAGCACAATGTAACTCCAAGTCAATAACACTTCTGTGAAATCAAACTGTCCAGTTATGAAGCAACACTGATTGTAAATCAATGTATCCTGCTGTTGTGCAAATGGAATAGACAACTGGTAGAAATGATAGGCAATTAGCAAGATACCCCTTATAATTAGCAAGATACCCCTTATAAAAGGAGTGGTTCTGCAGGTGGTGACCACAGACCATTTCTCTGTGCTCATCCTTTTTGGCTGTTTTGGTCACTTTGTCATTGCTCTCACCCCTAGAGGTACAGTAGCATGAGACGGTGTCTACAGTACAACCCACAGAAGTTGCTCAGGTAGTGCATTTCATCCAGGATGGCACATCAGTGCGAGCTGTGGCAAGAAGGGTAGTTGTGTCTGTCAGCGTAGTGTCCAGAGCGTGGAGCAGATACCAGGAGATGTGGAGGGAGCCATAGGAGGGCAACAACCCAGCAGCAGGACTGATACCTCCGCCTTTGTGCAAGGAGGAACAGGAGGAGCACTGCAAAATGACCTCCAGCAGGCCACAAATGTGCATGTGCCTGCACAAACGGTTAGAAACCGACTCCATGGAGGGTGGTATGAGGGCCCGACATCCACAGATGGGGGTTGTGCTCACAGCCCAACACCATGCAGGACGCTTGGCATTTGTCACAGAACACCAGGATTGGCAAAGTCGCCACTGGCACCCTGTGCTCTTCACAGATGAAAGTAGGTTCACACTGAGCACATGTGACAGACGTGACAGAGTCTGGAGACGCCATGGAGAGAGATCTGCTGCCTGCAACATCCTTCAGCATGACCGGTTTGGCAGTGGGTCAGTAATGGTGTGGGGGTGGCATTTCTTTGGAGGGCCGCACAGCCCTCCATGTGCTCGCCAGAGGTAGCCTGACTGCCATTAGTTACCAAGATGAGATCCTCAGACCCCTTGTGAGACCATATGCTGGTGCGGTTGGCCCTGGGTTCCTTCTAATGCAGGACAATGCCAGACCTCATGTGGCTGGAGTGTCAGCAGTTCCTGGCAGATGAAGGCATTGAAGCTATGGACTGGCCCGCCCGTTCCCCAGACCTGAATCCGATTGAGCACATCTGGGACATCATGTCTCGCTCCATCCACCAACGTCACGTTGCACCACAGACTGTCCAGGAGTTGGCGGATGCTTTAGTCCTGGTCTGGGAGGAGATCCCACAGGAGACCATCCGCAACCTCATCAGGAGCATGCCCAGGCGTTGTAGGGAGGTCATACAGGCACGTGGAGGCCACACACAATACTGAGCCTCATTTTGACTTGTTTTAAAGGACATTACATCAAAGTTGGATCAGCCTGTAGTGTTTTTTCCCCCCACTTTAATTTTGGGGGTGACTCCAAATCCAGGCCTCCATTGGTTTGATTTCCATTGATGATTTGTGTGCGATTTTGTTGTCAGCACATTCAACTTTGTAGAGAACAAAGTATTCAATGAGAATATTTCATTCATTCAGATCTAGGATGTGTTATTTGAGTGTTCCCTTTATTTTTTTGAGCAGTGTATATCCAATTAATGTTTGATCTAAAGAACCCTCTTGTGTCTCAGAATTAATGACTTTTTGGACCCCAGATCACTCACCTTCAGCCTTAGGATTTCCCAAGACTTTGAGGACCTCAGCATTGGTGGGATTCTGACCCAGAGCCCGCATGACATCTCCACACTGGTTGTAAATGATTTTGCCATCTCCAGTGCGATCAAAGAGAGCAAAAGCCTCCCTGAAATCTGGTATGACGAAGATACAATGAAGGATTAGATAAATATCACAATTGATAATTCCAAATCATTTCTGCCCAAAAAAAACAAACAAAAAAACAAACACCCACACCTTCTGGGAATTGCCCTTATATCACAAAAGCACAATGACATAGCCGCAAGTAAGGCATCAGGACGGGATTAAAAAAAAAAAAAAAAAAAGATTCTGAAATGATTCATGCGGCTTCAACATTCTTCCTTTAGCCCAAAGTCAGACAAATAACCAAAGAATTTAGGAAAATCAGAGTTAAAATAGCACAATGGTCAAAAATCATCATGCATACTGTGCAGGTATGTCAGCAAAAAGCCAAAATCACTGGGAATTTCCACATAACCCGGTGGACCAGTGATGGGCCTCACAGCCCCTTGTTAGAATAAATGCTCTTTTCCTGGAGTGCCTACTATACAGATTTTTCCACTCCTATAGACTGCAATCAGAAAGAAAAAGTTGTGCTATACATATAGGAACCAGACAGGCTACTGCCGAGTGCACAAGTGATTCCGGTGAGTAATAGCGGCCGTGTATAGGGGCATTATAATGTGAGTGTATACTGTATGCGGTCACCACCAGGGATATCCTGTACTGGCAGCTATTCTCCGTCACTCAGCACAAGCTCTCACAGTCTGCCGCTTCCTTCCTGTGGCACTCCCTGCAGCCGCCCCTCCTGCTGCATTCCTGGGAGAGAAGCTGACCCCATCCCACACAGGGCTGTAGTAAAGCAATACTGAGGAGGCAGCTGCGCTCCTGTTACGCTAACCCCAGTGTAGACCCTAATGTAACGTTATGGACTATGTACAGTGTGAACGATGGTAAAGATGCCCAGGGCACTTCCCAGAGAAGAATGTACAGTACTGACTCCCATCATTGACTCCTCCTTCCCGGCAGCTCTGTACTAACAGCCCAGAATGAGGCTTTGTTACCATATAAGGCATCACATAGCAGCCCGGCAGCCATGTTTGTGGAGGGGAAGGGAGGGGGCGCAGGGCTGTGTCAACAGAGCAAGGCAGAGGATTGCATGCAGAACACAACATCCCCACAGCTGACCACCTTATAAGGCTGGTGCCGGCCCAGGCACATCATGGATCACACGCAGACTATGGTCTATATACACAGCATGCCATCCTATTGTAACCAGTCTCACAGCTATTTCTCACTACTGTGTATTGGACTAAAGTTCCCAATGTAACTTGTATCTGTAGCATATACTCATAGCCTGTAATGTAGGAAGTTACACATCCAGCTATTCCCCAATATCAGAACTGTTGGGTTGGACAGGGGCCACACATAGACCTAGCGGACCAGGCGCTCCTGATGTGCAAGGATACCAAGAAGGGGTACACAGACCACGACACTTGCCTCTGATGGGGAGAATGTGGGGAGGGGGCATGCAAGTTTTTCTTTAGTTCAATGGTGATGCACGCTCCACACGTAAATACAATGTGTACAGCATATTTTATCATACTTGATAGAAGTTGAATTTAAAAAAAAAGGGGGGAGGGAATAGGGGGGGGGGGGGGGGACAACAGCACCACATCAGATTAGTCCATAAAATGTGTCCCATATTACAGATGATCACCATTCAAGGGGATGGAGCCAACCCGCAATACCAGTCACAGCCTATAGGAAGAGGCGACACCATTTATGGTGGGAAAAAAAAAAAAAAGTAAATAAATATTTTTATAGTCTTCAACAAGCACATAGTGATACTGTGTAAAATCCCATCTGCCTAATATTGTAAGCAATTCTGACAGCTTCAGAGGAGAGAAAGTCTGAATGTGTGCATTACCCTGCAGGAGTATAGTGACCCTATTATCGCAGGAATCGCTAATATCATCGCGGCCATAAAAAGCACCAAAAATTTAACCTAGGAGACCCCAGAAGCCTGCAGTCTGCGACACATGGGCGATCATCATACAGGAATCTGCTGACTGATGCCATACTAAGTTTTACTAAGCCACAAGCTATATACAAAAGGAGGTTATTAGGGAACTGGGGCTTCACATCACTTTGGCATCGTTTGCCTTCCATAGCCCCTGTGCTGTATTGGTGGCCGCAGAAGCTCACTATGATGGTCTGAGGAAACGTTATATCTCTTATCTGTCTTTTTCTGAGCTCCTCTCAGAGCTGCAGCTTCCCCCAGACCACACCAAAGCTCAAAGTGCAGAGAAACAAAAGTTTGTAAGAGACAAGCGGTGCAAAAGTTATAATGAAACGCAACAGCAAAAATATTTAGCCCCAGATACATCCATAAAAAAAAATATATGACACAGACGCAAAGAACCGCTGTAACTGAACAGGTGCAATTATCTGCTGGGAGAGGTGACAGAGGCAAAACAGTTCTGAACAACAAGGGTGAAACCAGGGAGAGGACGAGCACCGCAGACCCCTCTAAGTGAGTAGCATGGGGCCAGGACACACAGCACCCCCTAAGTGAAGATTACTGGGATTGTACTAGTGACTTCACAGCTGACATGATACAACAGGCACAGAGTCCTACAGATATTAGTAGTGGATGATTGGGGTACTAGTTCTTCACAGCACACAGTCCACTTACCACCTATCAGATGGGGGCAATGCAATCTGGTCACCAGAAGAAAGAGAGGCAGACAGGAATGAGAGGTGGAGGAGGTGCTGGAAATGAAGGATGACTGGAAGAAGGAAGGAGAGTACAGAAGCAATGACCGATCACTGGGAGCAATCACAACACAGACATGATCGTTCACTTACCAGCGATCTGATCTTCTGAGAAGTCACACTGTGTGAAACAAGACAAGGTAAATGCATCAGACAGGACAATGGCAAAACGCATCCACACCCAGAACCTGAGCCGCCTGGTGACGTCATAGCAGTACTGAGCCCGGAGCAAAGGTGAGTGCAGACCCCACTGCACTACAGGACCCCACCATTATTACACCCGGGTGCGAAACAGCGACATCAACGGCTTACAGTGTCTGACCAAACCCACCACTGCAGCCCCGTCACAGACAGCCCCGGACTACAAGCTCCCTGCCCGCCCTCACCATGTTGCCTGCTCGTTCCTCTTCCGGAATGTGACTGCTGGTGGCCGGGAAGGCGCTTTCTAGTCGCGTCTACGTCACCGGCCCGGTCTGGCCGCTCCCAGCCAATGAGAGTGGAGCAAGTCTGCGCTGTCAGCCCGGGTTTACGTTCTATCTACTGGCGCCATCTTCTGATGCCAATTAGAATTGCAGCGTGGGGTATATGGACAATGTGTTGCGAATTCTGCGCCTTTTTTTATTTCCAATTAAGATTTTACTCCGTTTTCTACACTCTAAGGCCACGTTCACACATTCAGTATTCAGTCAGTATTTTTTCTCAGGAGTGGGTGATAAATGCAGAATTGGTGACTTGTTTCTATTATACCTTTTCTCTGATTGTTCCTCACCTGGTTTTGGCCCCCACTTCTGAGAAAAAATACTGACAGAATACTGAGAGTGGGACCGTGGCCTAAAAATTGGTGAGCTATTTGCCGTAGTTGGTTAGTCTCTAGCCTGAATGCTATAGCTAGAGAGTATCATGCCACACTTTGATAAATTTGGTGAAAATAATGGCAACATTGCCTCCAGCACAACTGCATAGATTCTCCTCATGGTAAAACACACACCTGTGACCAAAAACATCTGTGTAGCTTAACTGTGACTGTTTTTAGAGACTGTGGATTACTGTAAAAAAAAAAAACACAAGAACAAAAACTAAAAAAGCCAAGTCCCAGAGAAGCCGCAGTGGGATGTGACTGGCATTGCTACTAGTGACCAGAAGATCCAGCATGTGTGGACACATTTGTGACTGTTGTAGCAGCAGGAGGTCGCGGTGACACCATAGGAAATCACTATAGTGGCTATTGTGATCTCTGTGATACACATTGCCTTTTATCCCAAGCCGTATTCTCATCCAATGGCGTGTGCAAATCTCCACTGAACTGCCCGATTATCCTGCCCACCCCCTCTGATCAATGGGGATGTCCTCCTCACCACTATTCACATCTAGTAGCCAATCTTGTGCTTGCCCCCCTGTAGCCAAAGTTTGTGGTATGCCGGGCAGCGGGGGGCTCAAAGTCTACCAGTCTCTTCTTTTGGTGGGAGTTTGCAGTTGCCACTAGACAGGAAGAAAAGCTGTTTATACAGGTATTCTGCGGTGACGGACTAAGTGTATGGCTTACATTAGGAGCATTGCATCACAGGCACTTGGGACAGGTTCTCATTAAAGGGAATCTGTCACCAGGTTTCTGCCACCTAATCTGAGAGTAGCATAATGTAGAGACAGAGACCCTTATTCCAGTGATGTGTCACTTACTGGGCTGCTTGTTGTAGTTTTGATAATCTGCTGATAAAATCACTGATTTTATTACTAGAAGACTAGTAAACCTGCTGCCATGTAGTTCTTCGTATTCATGAGCTCCATATTATCCTGCCTCCACCATGATTGCCAGCTTTCTACGTACACTGTGCATAGGCAGAAAACTGACAATCAATGGTGTGCAGTGTTGGATTGGAGTGCCAAGAGCCAGGGGTGGATTAAGAGCAGCAAGGGCCCCAGGCAGTTTAGAAGGCGTGCCCCCCCCCCCCCCCTCACACACACACACACACACACACACACACACACACACACACACACACACACACCTGATGTATCACATGTCACATGATCCCCTGTGATAGATCATGTGATAGTTCACATGAAATTACTTTGGAACAATATTAATAATTTTTTTTAGGCTGTGTGCCCACTATGCGTTTTTTAAGCGTTTCTGCAGTGGCAATTCTGCTGTAGAAACGCTTAAAAAACGATTGGTAGAAGGCCTGCCATGTTCCCCAATGTTGATCCGCGTGTGCTGTGCACATGCTGCGGAAATTTTCGCTGCGGATTATCATTGCTGAAAAATCCGCAGCATTACCAATTATTTTGCTGAAGTACTGCGTTTTCGCCGCCATAGACTTGCATTGGAACGCATGGAATCCGCATCACTGTCTTTATCCGATGCGTCCTGGCTTGCCCGCAGCTCGCGATGGTCTGAAAAGGACCTGCCGTGACGTCATTTAGTCATGTGACGGGTCACGCGACCGCTGACGTCGGCAGGCCATCAGAAGGTAATTATATATTTATTTTTTACCATTCTTTTACGGTCACACTATATAACTCCATGCTGGTTGCATGGATTTATATAGTGTGACCAAGTTGTCAAGCACTTTCCAAGTTATGCTAAAATCGCTCGGAAATGCATGTGAAGAACGCTTCACATCCGCATGTCCCTGGCAGGAAAAGCGCATGTACAATCCGCATGCGTTTTTTTTGCCAGGGAGATGCAGAAGCGCTCAAAAAAAATCCGGAGCATTTCTGCATCGTGGGCACATAGCCTTACATTAATTGTATGACTCAATATTGAGCACACGTAGCCATCTATACACGGCAGGAGGTCGCACGTAGCCATCTATACACGGCGGGAGGCCACACGGCGCCATCTATATACGGCGGGAGGCCGCACGTAGCCATCTATACACAGCGGGAGGCCGCACGTAGCTATCTATACACAGCGGGAGGCCGCACGTAGCCATCTATACACAGCGGGAGGCCGCACGTAGCCATCTATACACAGCGGGAGGCCGCACGTAGCCATCTATACACAGTGGGAGGCCGCACAGTGCAATCTATACACGGCGGGAGGCCACACGGCGCCATCTATGCACAGCGGGAGGCCGCTCGTAGCCATCTATACACAGCAGGAGGCCGCACGTAGCCATCTATACACAGCAGGAGGCCGCACGTAGCCATCTATAAACAGCGGGAGGCCGCACGTAGCCATCTATACACAGCGGGAGGCCGCACGTAGCCATCTATACACAGCGGGAGGCCGCACGTAGCCATCTATACACAGCGGGAGGCCGCACATAGCCATCTATACACAGCGGGAGGCCGCACGTAGCCATCTATACACAGCGGGAGGCCGCATGGTGCAATCTATACACAGCGGGAGGCCGCACGTAGCCATCTATACACAGCATGAGGCTTCACGTAGCCATCTATACACAGCAGGAGGCCACACGGCGCCCCCCCCCAGAGACAGTGGCACGCAGTCACGCGCACACAAGCATATACAGACATAGACATACATACACGCATAAACATTTGAAACACAAAAATACTTATAAACAGACATCACACAATGATATCTGCCTGCACACACACACACTCACTCACTCACTCAATCACACACACACTCACCATCCCCCAGCTCCAGTCCTCCTGCTCCTCTCCAGTGCAGCAGCGCAGGCTGGGCGCGCACTGAGTGACGTCACACTAGCAGACACGGCCGCGCACAGGATCATGTCTCCAAGCTGTGCCACGGCCGGGCCAGCACAGGGAAGTTAACAGCTGCAGTGCTGGCCCGGCCGAAGAAGAAGTAGCGGCCGTGCGCCGCTGCTGGGGGAGCGGTCCGGGGTCCCCCCTCCACTGTCTGCCGGTATGTGCCCCGTTGCCGCACATATAATGAGGGCAATCTGGCCATAGACACCCTGGAGGCCCGGGGCCCTGGACGGTAGCCCAGATTGCCCTCATTATAATCCGCCTATGCCAAGAGCCCACGAGTAACACTGGCTCTGGAGGTCCACTGTCCAGCTACCTACAAATATCATATTACCCTCATTCACTAATTTACCTTTGATTTTATATAATAATAATCCAGCTAATTTGTTAATTAAGTCAAGAGATGCTTCCCTTGTCTGTATACATGTAACGGGTCTGGGAGGCGGAACCTCTGAGCTACTATACAAGGGGGCGGTCCTTGTAAGGGAGCGGGTGGCGACCAGGCAGGCAGTCACAGCAGGTGACCGGGACAGTCTCTAGAAGAACGGGCAGGAGGTCACGGCAAGTGACCGGGGCAGTCTCTGGATGAACGGGCAGATGGTCACGGCAAGTGACCGGGGCAGTCTCTGGGTGAACGGGCAGATGGTCACGGCAAGTGACCGGGGCAGTCTCTGGGTGAACGGGCAGATGGTCACGGCAAGTGACCGGGGCAGTCTCTGGGTAAAGGGTTGGTACGACCTGTGGCGGCTGATGGTCGACGTGAGCTCCCAGGTGAGCAGGCGAGAGTCTCTGGATAAACGGGTGGTCACAGCATGTGACGGCGGAGCCTCCAGGAAGACCAACAGACAGGCGGCAGATGAGCGCTCCCAGGTGAGCGGGCAGAAGTCTCTGGACAGGCGGGTGGTCACAGCACGTGACGGCAGAGCCTCCAGGTAGGCTAGCAGACAGGCAGCAGATGAGCGCTCCCAGGTGATCCGGCAGGAGTCACTGGACAGGCAGGTGGTCACAGCACGTGACGGCAGAGCCTCCAGGTAGGCTAGCAGGCAGGTAGCAGATGTGCGCTCCCAGGTGAGCGGGCAAGCTGGTCCATAGACAGACTGACAAGAGTTGGAAGGCAGACCGTCGGACCTCAGGCAAGCAGGCAGGTAGTTGATGTGCGCTCCCAGGTGAGCGGGCAAGCTGGTCCTTAGACAGACTGACAGGAGTAGTAAGGCAGACCGTCGGACCTCAGGCTAGCAGGCAGGTAGCAGAATATCAGGCAGGAATAAGACAGCAAGCTGGCAGGAATCTGGCAGGTAACTGGCAACGGGACCTGAGGGCTGAAGCAGAGTAGTGAACAGTGCAACAACATTGCTCGGGCACCTCCATTTTGGAGGAGGTGCCTTATATATAGTGAAGTCCTCCGGCCATTGGCCGGGGACTCCTTAGGATGGCGCGCGCGGCCCCTTTAAGAGGGAGGGAGAGCGCGCGCGCCCTAAGCACAGTGGCCGGGAAGGAGCGCGCGCTGCCAGCAGAGCGGGAGGAGGACGCCGGGCACGGAGCAGAGAGGTGAGGGGAACAGCGTCCCTGCCTAGCAGAGGGCAGGGACGCCGGCGCTACAGTACCCCCCCCTTTAGGCCCCCCCTTTTTTAGACAGAAATTTAGCAAGGATGAGCGGGGCATGGATGTTCTCCCGGGGCTCCCACGTTCTCTCCTCAGGACCAAACCCCTTCCAATCTACTAGAAAAAAGGTCTTTCCTCTTACCCTTTTGGTGGCAAGAATGTTCTCTACCTCAAACTCGTCCTCAGCAGAAACCGGAGCAGGAGGCGTACCTGTAGACTTGGAAAAAGAGTTAAGTACCACAGGTTTGAGGAGAGATACATGGAAGGAGTTAGGGATCCGTAAGTTGGCCGGGAGTTTCAATTTATAGGCCACCGGGTTGATCTGACTGATGACCTCCAGAGGACCGATGAACCGAGGCCCTAACTTGTAAGAAGGTATCTTGAGTCGGACATATTTAGATGAGAGCCAGACTTTATCTCCAGGACGAAATTGTGGAGGATCCAGGCGTTTTTTGTCAGCGTGTCTTTTCATCCGTTCGGACGACTGAAGGAGTGCGGATCGGGTACTCTCCCAAATGGAGGAAAATTTGCTAACGAGAGATTCCGCAGCCGGGTTGTCCACAGAGGTGGAGACAGGAAAAGGAATCCGAGGATGCTGACCGAAGACTACAAAAAACTGGGATTTGGAGGAGGATTCGCTCTCGTGATTGTTATAAGAGAACTCGGCCCATGGTAGGAGATCCACCCAGTCTGAATGATGGGCATTAACGAAGTGCCGGAGGTAACTGGTCAGGTTCTGATTGATCCGCTCCACTTGACCATTGGACTGTGGGTGGTAAGCGGAAGAGAAGTCCAGGGTGACATCTAGCAGTTTACAAGTGGCTCTCCAGAAGCGTGAGGTGAACTGTACCCCACGATCCGACACGATGTGGAGGGGCAGGCCATGAAGACGAAAGATGTGACGAATAAAGTCTTTAGCTAGCTCGGGTGCAGACGGGAGGCCTGGCAGGGGAACGAAATGAGCCATCTTGGAGAAGCGGTCAGCGACCACCCAAATGACCGTACAACCGGCAGAGACTGGGAGGTCAGTTATAAAGTCCATTGCTATATGCTGCCAGGGGGCAGCAGGTACAGAAAGCGGAAGGAGGCGACCGGCTGGCAGATGTCTCGGAACCTTGTTGCGGGCGCAGGACACACAGGCAGAAACAAAGTCTATTACGTCCTTGTGCAGGGTAGGCCACCAGTAGTGCCGGGTAATAAGCTGGAGGGTCTTTTTCTGACCGGCGTGGCCAGCCAGTTTAGACGAGTGACCCCAGTGAAGGATCTTCTCCCGATCAGGTACTGATACGAACGTCTTTCCGGGAGGGAGACGATTTAGACTCACGGGAGCCACCTGCATTACTCTGGCGGGATCGATGATGTGTTTCAGATCTTCCTCGAGATCAGACACCAGAAAGGATCGAGACAAGGCGTCCGCCTTGACGTTTTTGTCAGCCGGGCGAAAATGAAGAACAAAATCAAAGCGAGCAAAAAACAAGGACCACCGGGCTTGGCGCGGGTTAAGTCTCTGGGCATGCTGGAGGTAAGCCAAGTTCTTGTGGTCAGTGTAAATTATTACCGGGTGAAGAGCCCCCTCGAGCAGGTAACGCCACTCCTCCAATGCCAGTTTGATGGCCAATAACTCTCGGTCTCCTATGGAATAATTGCGCTCTGAGGAGGAGAAGAGTTTAGAGAAGAAGCCGCAAGTTACCATCCTCCCGGAAGATGATTTTTGAGTAAGTACCGCTCCGGCTCCAGAGGAGGAGGCGTCAACTTCCAGGAAGAACTGCTTGTTGCCGTCCGGGCGATGCAGCACCGGGGCGGAAGAGAAGGCCTGTTTTAAGGAAAGAAAGGCCTCCTCTGCTTCGGGCGGCCACTCTTTGGGATTAGTACCCTTACGGGTGAGCGCGGAAATTGGGGCAGTCCGGGAAGAGAAGTGCGGTATGAAGAGGCGGTAGTAGTTGGCGAAGCCCAGGAACCGCTGAATGGCCTTCAACCCCTCCGGTCGAGGCCATTTCTCGATGGCAGACAGTTTCTCTGGATCCATTCGTAGGCCGGTCTGAGAAATAATGTAGCCCAAAAACGGAAGCGAGGTCTGCTCAAAGAGGCACTTCTCGTATTTAGCGAAGAGGTGATTCTGCCTGAGCCTGAGCAGGACCTGACGAACGTCCCTCCGGTGAGTCTGGAGATCCGGAGAGAAGACCAAGATGTCGTCCAGGTACACCACTACGCAGGAGTAGAGAAGGTCCCGGAAGATGTCATTGACCAACTCTTGAAAGACGGCAGGAGCGTTACAGAGACCAAAGGGCATTACCAGATATTCATAGTGGCCGTCCCGGGTGTTGAATGCCGTCTTCCATTCATCCCCCTGACGGATACGAACCAGGTTGTACGCCCCACGGAGGTCCAGTTTGGTGAAGATTCTAGCCCCCCTCAGACGATCAAATAACTCCGGAATGAGCGGAAGGGGGTACTTATTCTTCACCGTGATCTGGTTAAGGCCTCTATAGTCTATACAGGGACGGAGAGAGCCGTCCTTCTTTTTGACGAAAAAGAAGCCTGCTCCCGCCGGGGAGGTAGATTTCCGGATGAATCCCCTGGCCAGATTCTCCTCAATATATTCGGACATCGACCGGGTCTCAGCAGCGGATAATGGATAAATACGCCCACGGGGAGGAGTAGTACCAGGTAACAGGTCGATAGGGCAGTCGTATGGTCTATGAGGGGGTAGTGTCTCTGCCTCCTTTTTATTAAAGACATCAGCATAAGACCAATAAGGAATCGGAAGTCCAGGTAGATTAGCTGGGGTAGGAGAAGGACGGACGGGATGGACGGGAACCAGACAGGTCTTATGACAGTCCTGTCCCCAGCGAAGGACTTCTCCGGTCTGCCAGTCAAGCACGGGTGCATGTCTCTGGAGCCAAGGTAGACCTAGCAAGAGGGCGTGAGAGAGTCCAGGCAGAACATGAAAGGAGATACTCTCAGAATGCAGCATTCCCACCTGCAGAGTAATGGATTCGGTGATGAGTTGGATGGGGCGTGGTAAGAGACCCCCATCCACGGCAGCAACAGACAAGGGTACAGCCAGAGGTTTGGTGGGGATGCGGTATTTCTCTACCAGGGACTGTGAAATAAGATTCCCGGCTGCTCCAGAGTCCAGTTGGGCTAGTTCGAAATAACGGTTCTCCCCGCAGACGATTGAGACTGACAGCAGCAGAGATGGAGAGGATTTATTCTTGTCTAGGTCGACCTCTCTGAGCGAACCTAGACACAGGAGTTTCCCGACCTCTCCGGGCAGGCACGGATCCGGTGCTCCTTACTGCCACAGTAGAAGCAGCTCCCCTCGGCACGGCGTAAGTCCTGACGGGTTTTGACCATCTTGGTCTGGTTGACCTGCATAGGCTCAGGAGAGTGTACCTGGGGAGAGACGGATTTCTGAAAAGTAGGAGCTAGACGTGGAAACCTCCTCTCACGGGTGACCTCTTTGGCACGCTCCTGGAACCGTAGGTCAATCCGGGTGGCAAGAGTTATTAGGTCATCGAGAGTGGTAGGAATGTCCCGACCGGCAAGTTCATCTTTAATACGGCCGGACAGACCCTCCCAGAAGACGGATACCAGAGCGTCGTTATCCCAGGCCAGCTCCGAGGCAAGGGTACGGAACCGTATGGCATATTGGCCCACGGTGAAACTTCCCTGACGGAGGCGTAGCAGTGATGATGCGGATGAGGTCTTCCGTCCGGGTTCGTCGAAGACTTTCCGGAAAGCCATGAGAAAGGCAGGCAAGTCGGACACCAGGGGGTCTCCTCTCTCCCATAGAGGATTTAGCCAGGCCAGGGCCTCTCCGGTGAGATGGGACATGATGAAGGCAATTTTGGCCCGGTCGGAGTTAAACTGGTGGGACAGGAGTTCAAAGTGCAGGGTGCACTGATTTATGAAGCCCCGAGCCTGGGCGGAGTCGCCTCCGAAGCGAGGAGGTGCAGAAAGCCGGGGTCCGGTGTAGGATACCATGGTATTAGTGGACAGCGGAGCTGCCGGATTGCGAGTCATGGCACTGGCGGAGGTTGCTGGCGGAGCAGTCAGAGTGTCCAGGCGAGAATTGACATTCCGCAGGTGACCCAGGATGGACTCCTGTTGGGACCTCTGACGGGACAGTTCATGACACAGGTCCGAGAGCGAGGGAGCTTGGGTGCCACCGGGTTCCATGGCCCGAGCAAACTGTAACAGGTCTGGGAGGCGGAACCTCTGAGCTACTATACAAGGGGGCGGTCCTTGTAAGGGAGCGGGTGGCGACCAGGCAGGCAGTCACAGCAGGTGACCGGGACAGTCTCTAGAAGAACGGGCAGGAGGTCACGGCAAGTGACCGGGGCAGTCTCTGGATGAACGGGCAGATGGTCACGGCAAGTGACCGGGGCAGTCTCTGGGTGAACGGGCAGATGGTCACGGCAAGTGACCGGGGCAGTCTCTGGGTGAACGGGCAGATGGTCACGGCAAGTGACCGGGGCAGTCTCTGGGTAAAGGGTTGGTACGACCTGTGGCGGCTGATGGTAGACGTGAGCTCCCAGGTGAGCAGGCGAGAGTCTCTGGATAAACGGGTGGTCACAGCATGTGACGGCGGAGCCTCCAGGAAGACCAACAGACAGGCGGCAGATGAGCGCTCCCAGGTGAGCGGGCAGAAGTCTCTGGACAGGCGGGTGGTCACAGCACGTGACGGCAGAGCCTCCAGGTAGGCTAGCAGACAGGCAGCAGATGAGCGCTCCCAGGTGAGCGGGCAGGAGTCACTGGACAGGCAGGTGGTCACAGCACGTGACGGCAGAGCCTCCAGGTAGGCTAGCAGGCAGGTAGCAGATGTGCGCTCCCAGGTGAGCGGGCAAGCTGGTCCATAGACAGACTGACAAGAGTTGGAAGGCAGACCGTCGGACCTCAGGCAAGCAGGCAGGTAGTTGATGTGCGCTCCCAGGTGAGCGGGCAAGCTGGTCCTTAGACAGACTGACAGGAGTAGTAAGGCAGACCGTCGGACCTCAGGCTAGCAGGCAGGTAGCAGAATATCAGGCAGGAATAAGACAGCAAGCTGGCAGGAATCTGGCAGGTATCTGGCAGGTAACTGGCAACGGGACCTGAGGGCTGAAGCAGAGTAGTGAACAGTGCAACAACATTGCTCGGGCACCTCCATTTTGGAGGAGGTGCCTTATATATGGTGAAGTCCTCCGGCCATTGGCCGGGGACTCCTTAGGATGGCGCGCGCGGCCCCTTTAAGAGGGAGGGAGAGCGCGCGCGCCCTAAGCACAGTGGCCGGGAAGGAGCGCGTGCTGCCAGCAGAGCGGGAGGAGAACGCCGGGCACGGAGCAGAGAGGTGAGGGGAACAGCGTCCCTGCCTAGCAGAGGGCAGGGACGCCGGCGCTACAATACATAGTGAAACAAGTAAATTGTGCAACCGACTACTCACACACAGGGGCCCACGGGGAAAGATTCACCTGCTCCCCTGTTAGCCAGCCTGCACCTGGTGCGGGCAGGGATTGTATCATACCTCCCAATTTTTGAAGAACAAAAAGAGGGACAGATCATGCGGTGTGCGTAGGGTGCCGCAGCAAATTTTGGCTACATCCCAATTCACACCCATTTGCCATTTCTTTCTACCCTGGAGGAGATGTCAGAGGGGCAGTGGTAGTGAGGGAAGCAGACACCCGAGACTGCAGGGTGTAGACCAAAATCCGTGACAGTCCGCTGTATCCGGGACAGTGGGGACTATAAATGGGAGGATGGATTCAGGGGTCTCTGGTCCAGGTTAGTGGTACCTGGCGGCTGGACGGGAGGCTGCGAATCTCTTACCTTCCGGTGTCCCCAGCGCAGCTTCTTATTAGCCAAGGCCGGAGTGACGCGTCCTGCTCATCTCTAGTTGGGACCTGTAGATTATTTTTTGTTCCTTTATTCACAGTCGGAGCCGCCAGAATTTTCTCATCTTTATGTAGCTTCACTATACGACATCTGGCTTTTTTGTGTCTGTAAGGCCGTGTTCACATGTTGCATAAATACTGTGTTTTAGGTTTTCAGCAGATGTCCGCAGCAAACTACTCAATAACAATCTTCTCCCCCTTATTTGATGCGGTTTTGATGCAGACGTGAAGCCACATTTTTAATGTGTTTTCTACAGTACAGAAAAGCTTTGATTCGGCACTTAAAGTATCTGCAGTTACAAAAAATAAAACATGCGTTTTTTTAGGCTCCACATAGAATATGACGCGCCCAGGGGATGGGGACGCAAATACAAGAGAATTTAAAAAAAAGCACCAAAACCACGCAGTTCAGCAGCATCTTTAGACGCAGTGCTCATGAAATCACATCCACTTTGCTAGGACAGTTAAACACAACAGAATTTTTGTGCAAAATAAGCAGCAGAAAATATGCAGCATTTATGTTACATGTGTACAAGGTCTTAATTTAGAAGTAAACGGGATGTGATTCGATGAAATCTCCTCCCTCTGTGGTCTCAAGACACTGCTGAACTCTGCGGCTTTGGTGCATTTGTCTCTATAGGCTTCTTCTGAAACACATGCATGAAAAAAAAACCTGCAGTTGCATTTTTAAGCGCAGAATAAAAAAAAAAACATTAAAAACTCTGTTTCATATCCGCCCCAAAATCACATCTAATAAGGTGGAAAAAGCATAAACGAAATGCAGCAAACATGCAATAATCAGAGAAGATTGTTATTGCATTGTGTGGTGAAGACATCTGCAGAAAAAAAGCAGCAGAAAGAACAGAGCAATTACGCTACATGTGAACACGGCCTCAGCATTACAGTTTTATAACTTTTTTTATGGGTTTAAAAGAGAAAAAATATCAAATCACACCATTTTTTTATGTCATTTACCGATCCCCATAAATAATCTGATCGCTGTGTTGTGCGGGTCGTTACAATTACAGGGACACCAAATATGTCCGTGCTATTTGCTGATTTGTGATGTTTATTATTTTTAAAAAAAAGTGCATTAAAATGCAATATTTTTTTCATCATCAAGTGGTTTTCATTATTATTTTTTAGTAATTTTATGGGATGAAAACAATCTCTTATTCTCCCTCTAGAATACAAATATATAGAAATACACTGCTATGTACAATGTATCAGTATAATCTGCCTGTGGAGTCAGAGTCTGCAATACAGATCAAGTACAAATAATTCTCCCCATTAGATCATCAGAGTTGGGGCTCATTATCTTAGGTGCCTGTCTGCAGTGTTAAGGTTGTGGGTTTGAGACCCGGGGAGACTCGCAGAAAAAAAAATTACATTTTTGTAATTGCTTATTATTTTTATAGGAACAAAAAAAATATTTTTCTTTACTTCAGTATACAGGGACCATAAAAATACATTGCTACACACAATGTATATCTATGGAAATGTATAAACTGCTTCTGGGTTCATAGACTGCAATAGAGGTCAAGATTACCAAATTCTCCTATCTACACCATTGTGGGCCGTGACTCCCAGATAGAGAACACGGAGATATGAATTAGAGTCCCTGGGAGACCTGATCACAGGAGGGAATAGAAGTGAATAACACAATTTAATTTATGCACTAAGCAGGGAGCAGCCCCACCCCCAAGGAGGAGAAGCTACGGAGTGATGAAGCCGTCTGAGAGGTGAGTATAGAAACGGGACAAAAGCTCGGACAGGACGGGACGCGGGACTGAGCCCTCAAATCGGGACAGTCCCGCTGAATCCGGAAAGTTGGGAGCTATGGTGATATAACATTCAGCATTCAGAAAACTGGTAGATCTGCAGCAGAGAAAACAGGGATTTTATGGAAACTGCAGCAAAGCTGGAACAGGGGCTCTGTCTCTACATTATGCAGCTCTAAAATGAGTTATCAAAAACATGGTGACAAATTCCCCTTAAAAAGGTTTTCCCACTAAGGAAAATGTTGCTGTTCCAAATTCAAATCCTTTGACTTAGTTTAGATGGTAACATGTACAGTTCTACATTTCCTGCACTGCTTCGGTCATGTTCTCGGTGTCTCTGCCTTGTGCACACTCTGTAGTGGTCACATAACGGCTTGCAAGCAGGGTCGGACTGGGGTGTCTGGGGCCCATAGGGGGAATTGACTCTAGGGGCCCACCTACTGCAATATGCAAATATCTGATATCCGCTATCCCTGTTATAGTGGAGCATTGACTGGCGGCTCTTACACATATACTGTGCACATTATAACTGGGATGTACAATTACGGTAGTTTGCATTAAAGGGTTCTTTGGTTAAAACAAGTTATCACCGATTCATGGGCTCCACAGAATAGGTGATCACTTATTGATCGTTTGGGTCCGAACATTGGAAAACGAACATATCTGAAGAATGGGGAAGTTTTATCCCTGACAGGACACATTTATTCCCATTTTAAAATGCAGCGACAGGTGGGACGTCTGACCGCAGCTATATTTATTCTCTTGGGGGCTTCCAAAAAAGAGCAGCGCTCACAGCCACTGAGGGAGCCAAAACCAGGTGAGGAACAATCAGAGAAAAAGTATAATAGCAACAAGTCACCAATTCTGCATTTATCACCCACTCCTTGTTTTGACTCCCACCCCGAGAAAAAATACTGACCAAATACTGATAGTGGGGCCGTGGCCTAATGGAAAAAAATATTTTCCTAATATCAGCGAGAACAAAATGACCACCATACACAACACAGTCCACTATACCAACACCAATAATACCACATACAAAAGGGACAAATATCGCCACACCAAGACTTGATCACATAGTACCACCACATAGTGACCGATTAATATCACATACAAGGAGCAAATACAGCCATACCATTGTGGCACCCCAGGGGTCTGGTTACCACAGTAATAGAGATATTATGTCTGAGAGCAAGTGGGAGGTTTCTCTGGTCAGGAGCCCTAAGCATGCAACACGGCCCACCCAGACCTGGGAGGGGAGGAATCTGCCCTTATAAACTGGGTCTGGGGCGGGATTAAGTCAGTCAGAGCCTGGAGTGAAGGTCCAGACACAGGGAAAGGAAGAACTAGGAGCTCTGTAGGAGCAGGAGTGAGTGCCAGAGGCTGGAAGCTAGAAAGCTCGCCTTGGCTGAAGACACTAACCCGGACACGGAGTCCGAGGCTGTGGGGACATCCAGGTCCAGCAGCAGAATCCAACTGGCAGGGGATTCCATGTCCTCTGGCCTTAGAAACCCCAAGGCACGGTCACAAGCAAGGGACCAGCACCGCCATCGTGAAGCGAAGGCTAACGGAAGGCCCCAAGTCACCGGCCATACGGGTGAGCACCACACGGTATACTCAGGGACGTGGGCTACTTCTACCCGCATAGAGCAAGGTAGCCAGGAAAGAGTGCAGATAGTCGGGGAGGCCTACAACTCCACCTGGCCAGGGGAGATCCTGCTTGCTCACAGACTGACCAGGCCCCTACTGCTAACCAGTACTCCCGGGAGGGTCTGCTTTATACCATCAGTAAAGACCCTGAACTGCACCACACGTCTCTGTGATTCCTTGCCGCACCAGCACCATTACTACTGGGACGCTCACACCATCACTCCCATCATCCACATTAGCTGCCCTGAGGCAATACTTCTCTCGTGGGGAGTTATCCCATACTCGGCTGCGCAAACTACATCAGCCTCAGCGGTCGGCAGCGCAGCGGCGGTCCCCACTGACCGCAATCCACGGGTGGCGTAGTCGGACATTATTATCACACTCAGACTGCCACTGGTTTGACCGCCCTGGGCACGGACCGGGTCACCGCCACGGAGGACTACAACCCCCAGCGATCCGGCTCCGGGTATCCCCCTGCACAGCACAGGCCCAGGGGGCGCGTCAACTTTGGCGTAGTCGGCAGGATTTCGTGCCCGCAACCACCGGGTACTGCGTGCCTGAAAAAGACTTTTATACTTACCTGTGGTGAAGTTTCCCGCCGTCCGGAGTCGTTTCCCGCCATCGGACGCCATCTTGGACTGTTTCCCGCCGTCTTCTGCCATCTTCCCGCCATCCGCAGCTGCTTCCCACCTTCGGACGCCATCTTCGGGACGCCGCGCGGGAAGAAGAGGGGCGTGGACGCCGAAAGCGCGCGAGATCCGAAGCTCCGCCCCAAGCTCCACCCCACGCACTGACGCTGCGCAAGGTCCTGGAAGGGAGGAAGAGCGACGCTGACGTCATCAGAGCGCGACGCCAGGTCCTCAACCCCGACGATCGACTGCGGAGCCGCGGCCTACGGAAGAAGAGCATCGCAAGGTAGGCCACGGTCCACTAGGGGGGAAGGAGGATGTCGGACACCGAGGGGAGCTCCACTGCCACAGCCACCGCCAGCGCAACCGCTGCTGCGGTCATGCCATTCACCATGCCCTATATCCCGGGGGCAACCTGGCTACCCCAGTACTCAGGGGAGTCACATACCCTGAGTGACTTTAGGGAAAGACTGGATAGCCTCTTCCAGGTATACCCCCTCACAGAAGAGCAAAAAGTGAGCATCCTGGTGGCCCAGTTAATCGGGGCAGCCCAAAGGGAGGTAAAGTCCTGGTCACCTGGGAAGAAGAGGACTGTCAGAGAAATACTAGCCCGGCTGAAAGACACATTTGACACCCGCACCTCAGCCGAAATAAAGCTCAGATTTTATGGGTGCCAACAACGGGCACATGAAAGTATAAGAGACTATGCTCTAAACCTACAAGAGGCCCTGAGAGCCATTAAGCAGGCAGACCCTGGCAGCGTGGGAAATGAAGACAAGCTGTTGACCGAACAATTTATAGAGGGTCTACTGTGCAATGCCCACCGAACCCAGTTGCGGGCAATGGCCTTACAGGACCCTGACCTGGACTTTGCACAGTTCAAGGACAGAGCCATCCGGGTGCTCCGAGAACCGGCACCAGGTGGCGCTGTGACCCACAGGCGCCCTGCTATCACTTATCACCAGGACACGGCGCCCTTGTCTGCAGGTCCTGTGGGAGCTGATGCGCAGGCTTTGAACAATGACCCGGCAACAGACCTGCACCACCAGGTCCAAAAGCTGACTAAGAGTGTTGCCGCGCTAACCAGAACTGTGCAGTCTTTACAGGTCTCTTCTCCAGAAAAGATCCAGCTGGCATCCGGACCGGAGGACGTCCCGTGACGCCGACTGAGGAGGACCCCACCGGCCAGAGGAAGACCCAGCGACAGATACAACGAGGACGGACGACCCATCTGCCGCCGCTGCAATCAACCCGGACATATGGCAAGGTACTGTCATTTAAACGGGCACAAACTGGGGTAGAGGGCCAACCCCCAGGCATAAGATCATCAGGCCCATCAAACTGGCGTGACAAATACGTAGGGGGACGTCCGGTCTTGCCTGTGGTACTGGATGGCATTCCTATGAGTGCCCTACTAGACACCGGGTCACAGGTCACCACCATCCCGTACGTGCTCTTCAAGCAGTACTGGAATGACTCGGACATAACCCGCTACCCAGATGACGACCTGAGCATTATCGCCAGCAATGGTCAGCCCGTGCCGCAGATAGGATTTAAGGAAATGACCATCAAGGTCGGTAAAGTTGAACTGCCGGCACAAGGACTTATCATTGTGGACATTGACCGTCGCGAGAGTCACCCAAAAATCACCCTAGGTACTAACGTAATTGAAAACTGTCTTGCAGAGGTGATTCTTATTTTGCAGCAGGTTGCCAAGAACGCCAGTTCCAGCCAGCAACGTGTGCTCCAAAAAGAGATCCGGGCACTGATGAAACGGCAACAGGTGGAACTATCTGGTGGTGAGATAGGTAGCGTGAGAATGTGTGACCTGTTCCCTATTGCCATGCCCCCAAAAAGTGAGATGATGATTTGGTGCCCGGCAGCTATTGGTCTAAGAGGTAGAGACTACCAAGCAATGGTAGAACCCGTCTACTCAGTGAGTAGGCCCATCATTTTGACAGCACGGGGGGTGGTCGATGTACGCCATGGGAGGGTGCCCGTCCGCATCATCAATATCGGGGAGAGAGAAGTATACCTGCCCCGGTATGCCACGCTAGCTAAATTGTTCACCATCAACCAGAACTCTGTACAGGCCGTGGAACCCTTGCCTCCATCTCAACCAGAGGAAGGTAACGGCTCTAAGAAACCACTGGAGGACTGGTGTCAGCAACTGCATTTGGGTACTGACTCCACTCCCTCACACCAAAAACAGGGAGCCTACCGGGTGGTTCAAGAGTACGAGAGAGTGTTTAGTAAACACCCGCTAGACTTCGGGCGAGTAAAGGGGGTAGAACATCACATCCCCACAGGAGACCATCCTCCCATAAAGGAGAGATACCGACCCGTACCCCCTGCACACTATCAACACGCCAAGGGGATGCTAAAAGACATGAAGGAGGCTGGGGTAATTAGGGACAGCTGTAGCCCCTGGGCAGCTCCACTAGTCTTAGTAAAAAAGAAAGACAACACCATGAGAATGTGTGTAGACTACAGGAAGGTCAACCGTATCACACACAAAGATGCGTACCCGTTACCAAGGATAGAAGAGTCCTTAGCTGCATTAAAATCTGCTAACTTCTTCTCTACTTTGGATCTCACTAGCGGGTACTGGCAGGTTCCTGTAGCAGAGGCGGACCGGGAGAAGACCGCATTCACCACCCCGATGGGACTCAGCGAATTTAACTGTATGCCGTTCGGGCTCTGCAACGCACCAGGAACCTTCCAATAGTTGATGGAATGCTGTCTGGGACACCGGAACTTCGAGACGGTCCTATTATACCTGGACGATGTCATCGTCTATTCCAAGACCTATGAGGACCATCTGGAACACCTGGCCGAAGTGTTTGAAGCCCTGGCAAACTATGGCCTAAAGGTAAAACCCTCGAAGTGTCATCTACTGAAGCCAAAGGTGCAGTACCTGGGACACGTGGTGAGTGCTGACGGAGTGGCTCCCGACCCTGACAAGATCACCGTGATCAAGGACTGGCCAAGACCATCCAGCATAAAGGAAGTGCGGCAGTTCCTCGGGTTGGTAGGCTACTACCGAAGATCCATTCCCGGTTTTACCAAGAAGGCAGCTCCTATGCAGGACCTCCTGATAGGCCAGTCCAGGAAGGCCAAAAACCAGAAGCCACCCTTCAAATGGGAAAAGCTGGAAGAGGAGTCCTTCCGCCAGCTGAAGATGGCCCTCACGGGGGATGAAATCCTGGCGTACCCTGATTACAGCCAGCCCTTTATCCTCTACACGGACGCAAGCAACATCGGGCTAGGAGCCGTACTGTCCCAGATCCAGCAGGGGAGAGAACGGGTAATTGCTTACGCCAGCCGAAAACTGCGACCCACGGAAAGAAACCCTGAGAATTACAGCTCGTTCAAGCTCGAGTTCCTGGCAGTGGTGTGGGCAGTAACCGAACGTTTCAAGCATTACCTTGCCTCTTCCAGGTTCACCGTGTACACGGACAACAACCCGTTGACACACCTGGACACTGCAAGACTGGGTGCCCTGGAGCAGAGATGGATGGCCCGCCTGCCCAATTTTGAGTTCACGATCAAATACCGGGCAGAACGCTCCAATACCAACGCAGACGCCCTGTCCAGAATGCCAAACCTACCGGACGAAGGGGAGGATCCAGAAGAATTGGAAGAGATCGAACTCCCTGCGTTTCACCGTCATGGGATTACCCAGTATTCCCACCGTGTAAGGGGCCAGCGATCCACTACGTTCAACCCCTTACCCCACTACAACTGGGCGGAGACGCAAGACAGTGACCCCGCAGTCCGTCTCGTGAAGGAGATGCTCACCCAGGCTGACGCCCGCCTAGACCCAGACGCTCCGGAAGAGACCAAGCAACTGTGGACGGAGAAGAGCAGACTGTTCCTCTACAAGGAGAAGTTGTGCCGCAGAATGGTCAATTCCCGGACACATGAGCTGATCTGGCAGGTGGTGGTACCGAGACGGGACACGGCTATGGTGCTGGAGGCCTACCACAATGGAGCCGGGCACTTCGGATGGAAGAAGCTGGAGTTCCTGCTGCGTGAACGGTTCTACTGGATAGGCATGAGAGGAGCCATTGAGAGGTGGTGTAGAGACTGTGGCCCGTGCAATCTAAGAAGAAGGGACCGTGCCAGCCAGAGGACTCCCCTGCAGCCCATCATCACCAGGCAGCCGCTGGAACTGGTCGCTCTGGACCATGTTAAACTGGCTCCAAGCAGAAGCGGGTATGTCTACGCCCTAACCATCGTGGATCACTACTCCCGATTCCTAGTGGTGGTCCCCGTCAAAGACTTAACAGCACAAACAGCAGCTAGAGCCTTCCAGCTGCACTTCTGCCGCCCACACGGGTACCCGGACCAAGTGCTGACGGACCAAGGACCAGCCTTCGAAGCGGAGGTCTTCCAGGAGTTCTGCAACCTGTATGGCTGCAAGAAGATAAGAACAACGCCCTATCACCCCCAAACCAATGGACTCTGCGAGAAGATGAACCAGGTGGTGATAGATCTGCTAAAAACATTGCCCCTGGAAGAACGCAGCCTGTGGCCTGAGAAACTGCCCGATCTGGTAGACCTGTACAACCACATCCCGGTAGGTTCCACCAACTGTACCCCAGCTTACCTAATGCGAGCAAGACCTGGTAAGCTGCCTGTTGACCTGAATATGGGAGTCCTGATACCCGAGGACACCTCGCCAGAGACAGACTGGGATACAGAACGGCAGCAGCAGTACCGGAAAGTACAGGAGAGCGTCGAGCGAAGTCTCTGTCAATCAAGAGAAAGGCAGGAGAGGACTTATAACCAACATGCTCCCGCTGTTCCCCTGGTGCCTGGAGAGCAGGTCTTGAAAAGAAAAAGGCGGCTCCATAAGTTGGACGACCAGTGGGAAAAGGACCCGTACACCGTACTGCCCTCAAGCCACAATAATCCAAAGGTGTACGTCATCAGCAAGGATGCAGGAGAGACCACAACCACTGTCTCCAGAGACCACCTGAAAAAGTGCCCCGAGAAGTTGCAAAGCACGGATGAAGATCAGGAAGACCCTCAACCCGTAGAGGAAAAGGAGGAAATGATCACCACCGTACTCGGAGACTTTCCCCGGTCCTGGACACAAGTAAACAACGCTATCGTGGTGCCCGTCCTCACCTTTCTCCAGCCAGCCCCTCAAGTGCCTACAGAAGACCAGGTAGAGCTGGAAGAGCAACCGGCCCAGGAGGCAGAAGAATCCACACCACCAGCCCAGGAGAATCAACCCTCTGCTAGTAGTGAGCCTGCCGTACCCCTAGTGAGCCAAAGAGTGCGCAGACAGCTGCCCAGCTTACCCATAACACCTCCTACACCCTGTAGTGCAGGACCAGTTAGTGAGCTCCGTAGGTCCACTAGAGTCACTAGAGGTCAGATGCCCGCTCGCTGGAAAATCTAAACTAATGCACTGTGAATTTATCTGTTTAACTGTTTATGGTTTATGTTTGTTGCCTGTTATTAATTATGTTTCTCAGTTACCCTGCAGATTTATTTGGACTAACAGGTTATGGACACTGGATAACCGGAACATTCTTGTAGACAGTTGCACCTTGGTGCCTCTTGCGAAGACGGCCGCGGAAGAAAAAACCTGTCTGGCGTGGCCTATTTGCGGCCCAAAGTAGCTAGCTCCAGCCTTGCAGCCACGCCCAGGGCCAACGCAAGGGGTTTGCTTTGGACAGGTCCCCTACTTCGCTTAAAGCTTCACCTTGGGTGATATGGACTCCTGGTTGCGGACACGCCTTGACCTTTAAAGAACTAAAGCTTCTTGTAAATATGTTATTGTATTATTGTTATACCCTGTATTTATGTTTCTTTAAAAAAATGTGTTTAGTCCCGGAGTACTAAAATTTACTAGGGGGGAATGTGGCACCCCAGGGGTCTGGTTACCACAGTAATAGAGATATTATGTCTGAGAGCAAGTGGGAGGTTTCTCTGGTCAGGAGCCCTAAGCATGCAACACGGCCCGCCCAGATCTGGGAGGTAAGGAATCTGCCCTTATAAACTGGGTCTGGGGCGGGATTAAGTCAGTCAGAGCCTGGAGTGAAGTTCTAGACACAGGGAAAGGAAGAACTAGGAGCTCTGTAGGAGCAGGAGTGAGTGCCAGAGGCTGGAAGCTAGAAAGCTCGCCTTGGCTGAAGACACTAACCCGGACACGGAGTCCGAGGCTGTGGGGACATCTAGGTCCAGCAGCAGAATCCAACCGGCAGGGGATTCCATGTCCTCTGGCCTTAGAAACCCGAAGGCACGGTCACAAGCAAGGGACCAGCACCGCCATCGTGAAGCGAAGGCTAACGGAAGGCCCCAAGTCACCGGCCATACGGGTGAGCACCACACGGTATACTCAGGGACGTGGGCTACTTCTACCCGCATAGAGCAAGGTAGCCAGGAAAGAGTGCAGATAGTCGGGGAGGCCTACAACTCCACCTGGCCAGGGGAGATCCTGCTTGCTCACAGACTGACCAGGCCCCTACTGCTAACCAGTACTCCCGGGAGGGTCTGCTTTATACCATCAGTAAAGACCCTGAACTGCACCACACGTCTCTGTGATTCCTTGCCGCACCAGCACCATTACTACTGGGACGCTCACACCATCACTCCCATCATCCACATTAGCTGCCCTGAGGCAATACTTCTCCCGTGGGGAGTTATCCCATACTCGGCTGCGCAAACTACATCAGCCTCAGCGGTCGGCAGCGCAGCGGCGGTCCCCACTGACCGCAATCCACGGGTGGCGTAGTCGGACATTATTATCACACTCAGACTGCCACTGGTTTGACCGCCCTGGGCACGGACTGGGTCACCGCCACGGAGGACTACAACCCCCAGCGATCCGGCTCCGGGTATCCCCCTGCACAGCACAGGCCCAGGGGGCGCGTCACCATGACCAGACCACAAATTACCACCGCAAAGTGACCAAATACTACAATACTGATCATGAATACAAACCACAATACTAACAACACTGTTATTACCACCAGCGACATTACACTGTGTTCCAAATTATTATGCAAATAATATTTTCTCAGATTTTCCCAAATTACCTATATGAATTGCAGTCATTGTAATTTTCCAGTCAAATAACTATTAGAGTACAATTGAAAGGTTTTTGTACAAACTGCCTATGATAACAGTATATTTTTAAAAAAATAAAACACTCAAACTGCACTCAAAATGCGTGTTCCAAATTATTATGCACAGCAGAGTTTTCAACCTTTTCATTTTAATTACGAGCAAAAAAAATTGTCATTTTTGAAATTATAAGCATTAGCAGGTTATTACAAACTGAAATCAAACAGTTTTCACCTCAAAACTTTATTCTAGGTGATGTTGCATTTGCACATAGGACCGCTTGTTCGAAAGGAGCTTCTGAACTCTCTCGTCCATTGAATTTGTCAGGTTTTGGATGGTTTATGCTTCAATTGTTTTGCATGAGGACAGAATACCCTCCCAGAGCTGTTGCTTAGATGTGAACTGCCTCCCGCCATCATAGACACGCCTTTTGATGATGCTCCAGAGGTTCTCAATGGGGTTGAGGTCAGGGGAGCATGGGGGCCACACCATAAGTTTGTCCCCTTTTATGCCCATAGCAGCCAGAGATGCAGATGTGTTATGTGCAGCATGAGACGGGGCATTATCATGCATGAAATGATCTTGCTGCGGAATGCACGGTTCTTCTTCTTGAACCATGGAAGGAAGTGCTGTTTGAGAAACTCAACATACATTATGGAGTTCATCTTTACCCCTTCAGGGATCCTAAAAGGGCCGACAATGTCTCTCCCCATGATTCCAGCCCAAAACATTACTCCACCTCCTCCTTGTTAGCGCCGTAGCCGTGTTTGCATGGGGTGTCCATCAACCAGCCATCCTCCACTCCATCCATCTGGACCATCGAGATCATTTCATGCATGATAATGCCCCGTCTCATGCTGCACATAACACATCTGCATCTCTGGCTGCTATGGGCATAAAAGGGGACAAACTTATGGTGTGGCACCCATGCTCCCCTGACCTCAACCCCATTGAGAACCTCTGGAGCATCATCAAAAGGAGTGTCTATGATGGCGGGAGGCAGTTCACATCTAAGCAACAGTTCTGGGAGGGTATTCTGTCCTCATGCAAAACAATTAAAGCAGAAACCATCCAAAACCTGACAAATTCAATGGACGAGAGAGTTCAGAAGCTCTTTTCGAACAAGGGATCCTATGTGCAAATGTAACATCACCTAGAATAAAGTTTTGAGTTGAAAACTGTTTGATTTCAGTTTGTAATAACCTGCTAATGCTTATAATTTCAAAAATGACCATTTTTTTGTTCTTTATTAAAACGAAAAGGTTGAAAACTCTGCTGTGCATAATAATTTGGAACATGCATTTTGAGTGCATCTTGAGTTTTTTTTTTTTTTTTTAAATATACTGTTATCATAGGCAGTTTGTACAAAAACCTTTCAATTGTACTCTAATAGTTATTTGACTGGAAAATTACAATGACTGCAATTCATATAGGTAATTTGGGAAAATCTGAGAAAATATTATTTGCATAATAATTTGGAACACAGTGTATACACAGGAGCTCTGTATATAGTGTCAGTGTACAGGTAACACAGTGATCACCAGTGATATTATAAACGGGAGCTCTGTATATAGTGTACAGGTAATACAGTGATCACCGGTGACATTTTACACAGGAGCTCTGTATATAGTGCACAGGTAATACAGTGGTCACCAGTGACATACACAGGAGCTCTGTATATACTATATACACACACATGGTCAAAATTGTTGGTACCCCTCGTTTAATGAAAGAAAAACCCACAATGGTCACAGAAATAACTTGAATCTGAGAAAAGTAATAATAAATTAAAAATCTATGAAAATGAACAAATGACAGTCAGACATTGCTTTTCAACTCTGCTTCCACAGAATTAAAAAAATTAAACTCATGAAATAAGCCTGGACAGAAATGATGGTACCCCTGAAAATAATGTGACAAAAGGGACATGTTAAATCAAGTTGTGTCCACTAATTAGCATCACAAGTGCCTATGACTCGCCGCCTGGGCCGTGGGGCACCCGGAACCGGGCTTTAGTGCAATGTTGGGGGTAGTAGTGGCAACCCGATCCCGTGGCTCAGGGTGGTCAGACCAAATGCTGTGGCAGTCTATTTGTAGGGTTTTGAATGTCCGACTACGCCACCCGTGGATTGCGGTCAGGGATGACCGCCGCTGCAAGGCAGACCGCTGAGGCTGATGTTGGTATGCAGCACAGGGATAGGATAACTCCCCACGGGAAGAGTGTAGCCTCAGGGCAGTGTAATAGGATGCTGGGGGTGATGGTGAAGGCCGCAATAATAAGGGTTCAGAGTCTGCTTCAAACAGTCCAGGGTCTTTATTGTAGTTAGTACTTATGACCCAACAGGAGTACAGGGTAGGAATGGGCCTGGGTGTCTGTGAGCATTCGGGCGAGCCCCACTGATCAGGGTGAGTGGGTAGGCCTACCGTTCTCTCTCTGCCCTTGCTGACTGTCCCCCTTTTCGTGGTGTGATAGCCCACGTCCCTGAGCTGGCCGTGTACTACGCCTGTATGTCTTGCGACTCGGGCCTTAGGTACCTGTTGCTTCTCAGTGCTGTACCGGTCCCTCTGTGTGGCGGAGCCTCCAGGCTTCTCAGGCCAAGGGACCTGAAATCCCTCGCGGGTTGGTTATCTGCTGCCGGGCTTGCAACCCTGACAGCCTCGGACCCCAGTGTCCGGTTGTGTAGTTCTCTCTCAGCCAGGACCGGCTCTCGTCGCCTCTGTCCCTGGCTTGCTGTTCCTCCTCTGCCTCCCGGACTCATCAGCTGCTGCTGACCTGTCCCTTTCCTCTGGGAACCCTTCTGGATGCTTCAGAAGTGGGTCCTGGTCTCTCTAACCCTGCCCTCAGTTCCAGCTTTTATAGGGGCAGCCTGCTCCCCCTACTGGCCTGGGACAGGAGGTGCTGCATGCTAATGGTCCCTGACCAGGCAACCTCCCTCCTGCTCTCAGACACAGCCTTTAATATTTGTGGCATCCAGGCCTGGGGTGACACATTCCCCCTTAGTAAATTTTAGTACTCCGGGACTAAACAAGAAACACAAATACAGGGTATAAATGCATGACCATAAACACAACAGGGAAGCAAATAACAAACAACACCACATATTGAGTTCTTTAGGTCACAGTGTGGTCTGTGACCGGGTGTCCATATCACCAACAAAAGGAGAGGGTCACAGTATGATCTGTGACCGGGTGTCCATTTCACCAACACAACGGGAGCCTTAACCAGGTGGGGGGGTCTGTCCTTGCCCCGAGTCCTTGACAGTCTTTATTCATTCCTTTGGTTAGGCTCCGAACATATTTACAAGGAAGTCCCGGTTACTCAAAGTTCATAACCTGTTAGTCCATATATCTAGAAAAACTGGGAAAACAGTATTAATAACCAGGGTACAAACATAAAACATTAAATATATACACAGTGCATTTTAGATCTTCCAGCGAGATGGTATTTGACCCCTAGTGCTCCGGGTTGACCTTCGTAACCCACTGTCTGGTGGTGGTCTAACCTGGCTTTCCCCACTAGTATTAAGGGTACAGCAACTAGCTGGGTTTACAGGCAGGGCAGGCAGCTGTCTGCGGGTTCTTTGGCTTACCGCAGGCATGGCAGGCTCACTGTCAGCAGGGGGTTGACTCTCCTGGGCTGCTGGCAAGGGTTCTTCTGCCTCTGGGGCTGCTTGTTCTTCTTGTTCTTCCTGCTCTCCTGTAGGCTCTTGCTGGGTAGGCTGAAGGAAGTGTAGGACGGGTACCACTATGGCATCGTTTATTCGAGTCCAGGTGCGGGGGAACTCTCCGAGAACTGTGCTGATCATTTCTTCCTTGTCCTCAGCGGATTCAAGGTCATTTTGATCTTCACTTGGACTCTGCAGTTGCTCGGGGCACCGTTTTAGGTGGTCTCTGGAGACGGTGCTAGTGGTTTCTCCTCCATCCTTGGTAATCACACATACCTTCGGGTTGTCGTGGTTGGACGGCAGTACTGTGTACGGGTCTCTCTCCCACTGGTCGTCCAGCTTGTGAAGCCTTCTCTTCCGCTTCAGGACCTGCTCTCCAGGTTCCAGGGGACCAGCAGGGGCGTGTTGATTGAAGAGCATCTCTTGCTTTTCTCTCGCTTGAGCCAGACTCCTCTCCACACTCTCCTGTACCTTCTTGTACTGTAGCCGCCGTTCCGTATCCCAGTCCGCGTCTGGGGAGGTGTCCTCGGGTGTCAGGATTCCCATCTCCAGGTCTATCGGCAGCTTACCTGGTCTTGCCCGCATCAGGTAAGCCGGGGTGCAATTTGTAGCATTCACCGGGATATGGTTGTACAAGTCTATTAGGTCTGGCAGCTTTTCCGGCCACAGGCTGCGTTCTTCCAGGGGCAACATCTTGAGGAGATCAATGACAATATTGTTCATTTTCTCACACAGCCCGTTGGTTTGCGGGTGGTACGGCGTTGTCCGAATCTTCCTACAGCCGTAGAGGTTGCAGAACTCCTGGAAGACTTCTGCCTCAAACGCTGGACCTTGATCTGTCAAGATCTGTTCCGGATACCTGTGTGGACGGCAGAAGTGTTGCTGGAAGGCTCTGGCCGTTGTTTGGGCCGTCAGGTCTTTAACAGGAACCGCCACCAGGAACTGGGAGTAATGGTCCACAATCGTGAGGGCATAGACGTAGCCGGACTGGCTTGGAGCCAACTTCACATGGTCCAGAGCTACTAGCTCAAGAGGCTGCCTGGTGACGATGGGCCTCAAGGGTGTCTTCTGGCTGGTACGGTCCTTCCTTCTGAGGTGACATGGGCCGCAGTCCCTGCGCCACTTCTCTATGGCCCCTCTCATACCGATCCAGTAGAACCGCTCTCTCAGTAGGAACTCCAGTTTCTTCCACCCGAAGTGTCCCGCTGGTAGGCCTCCAGGACCATCGCTGCATCTCGCCTTGGGATCACTGTCTGCCAGGTCAGCTCGTGCGTCCGGTGTTTAACAAGCCTTCTGCACAGCTTACCCTCGTAGAGGAATAGCCTGCTTTTCTCCTTCCATATCTGCTTGGCTTCCTCTGGAGCGTCCGGGCCAGGGCTAGCGTCTTCCTGGGTTAACAGATCTTTCACCAGGCGTATTGCAGGGTCACTATCTTGCGTTTCAGCCCAGCCGTGGTAGGGTAAGGGGGTGAACATGACAGTGGTTAGGTCTTTGTCTCTTACCCGGTGAGAATACTGAGTGGCCCCATACCGGTCGAACGCAGGGAGCTCTACTTCCTCCAGCTCTTCCGAGTCTTCTTCTCCTTCAGGTAGGTGGGGCATTCTTGATAGGGCGTCTGCGTTGGCGTTGGTCCTGCCTGCCTGGTACTTGATTGTGAAGTCATAATTGGATAGCCGAGCCATCCACCGCTGTTCTAGGGCACCTAGTCTTGCATTGTCCAGGTGTGTCAGCGGGTTGTTGTCCGTGTACACAGTGAACTTTGCGGAGGCCAGGTAATGCTTAAACCGTTCTGTGACGGCCCACACCACTGCCAAGAATTCTAGCTTGAAGGAGCTGTAATTCTCCGGGTTTCTTTCAGTGGGCCTCAGCTTCCGGCTGGCGTACGCGATCACCTTTTCTCTGCCCTGCTGGTTCTGTGACAGTACGGCTCCCAGCCCCACATTGCTGGCGTCTGTGTGGAGGATAAAAGGCTGGCCATAATCGGGGTAGGCCAGGATCTCATCCCCCGTGAGGGCCACCTTCAACTGGCGAAAGGACTCCTCTTCCGGCTTGTCCCACTTGAAGGGTGGCTTGTGACTTCTGGATTTAGACTGACCTATTAGGAGGTCCTGCATTGGAGCTGCCATCTTTGTCAACCCGGGGATGAACCTTCAGTAGTAGCCTACCAACCCGAGGAATTGCCTCACTTCTTTGATGTTAGAGGGGCTTGGCCAGCTCTTGATGGCTGTAACTTTGTCGGGGTCGGGGGCTACTCCCTCTGCACTCACCACGTGTCCTAGGTACTGGACCTTCGGTTTCAACAGGTGACACTTTGAGGGTTTCACCTTCAGGCCATAGCCTGCCAGGGCTTCGAACACCTCTGCCAGGTGTTTTAGATGGTCCTCGTAGGTCTTTGAATGGACAATCACGTCGTCCAGGTAAAGTAGGACCGTCTCGAAGTTTCGGTGCCCTAGACAGCATTCCATCAGCCTCTGGAAGGTCCTTGGTGCGTTGCAGAGCCCGAAGGGCATACAGTTGAATTCGCTCAATCCCATCGGGGTGGTGAAGGCGGTCTTCTCCTTGTCAGCCTCTGCCACAGGAACCTGCCAGTACTCGCTAGTAAGGTCCAAAGTAGAGAAGAAGTTAGCTGATTTTAGGGCTGCTAAAGACTCCTCTATCCTAGGTAACGGGTACACGTCTTTATGGGTGATACGATTGATTTGTCTATAGTCCACGCACATTCTCATGGTACCGTCTTTCTTTTTTACCAGAACCAAGGAGGCTGCCCAGGGGTACAGCTATCTCTAATGGCCCCAGCTTCTTTCATTTCTCTCAGCATGCCCTTTGCGTTCTGATAATGTGCAGGGGGTACAGGTCTGTGTCTCTCTTTTATCGGTGGGTGACTCCCCGTGGGGATGTGGTGTTCTACTCCCTTTACTCGGCCGAAGTCTAGCGGGTGCTTACTAAAAATTCTCTTGTACTCCTGAACCACCCGGTAGACTCCTTGTTTTTGGTGCAGGGGAGTAGAGTCAGCACCCACATGGAGTTTCTGGCACCAGTCCTCCTTGTGTCTCTGGGAGCCATTACCCTCCACCGGGGAAGATGGAAGCAAGGGTTCCACGACCCTGATAGCATTGTGTTCGACGGCAAACAATTTGGCTAGTGTAGCGTACCGGGGCAAGTGTACTTCCCTTTCCCCGATGTTTAAGATCCGGACGGGCACCCTTCCATGGCGGACATCAACCACCCCCCTGGCTGTCAAAATGGTGGGCCTGCTGTCTGAGTACACGGGTTCTACCATGGCTTGGTAGTCTCTCCCTCTTAACCCGATTGCAGTCCGACACCAGATCATCATTTCGCTTTTGGGAGGCATGGCAATGGGGAACGAGTCGCTCATCCTCACGCTACCGATCTCACCACCAGACAGTTCTACCTGTTGCCGTCTCATCAGGGCCCTTATCTCTTTCTGGAGGACCCTCTGTTGGCTGGAGCTCGCATTCATCGCCACCTGCTGCAAAATCACAATTACTTCTGAAAGACAGTTTTCAATCACATTAGTACCCAAGGTTATTTTAGGGTGACTTTCACAACGGTCAGTGTCCACAATGATCACTCCCTGTGCCAGCAGTTCCACCTTACCAATCTTGATGGTCATCTCTCTGAACACCACCTGCGGCACGGGTTGGCCATTGCTGGCGATGATGCTTAAGTCATCGTCTGGGTAATGAGTTATATCAGTGTCACTCCAGTACCGCTTGAAAAGTACGTAGGGGATAGTAGTCACTTGAGACCCGGTGTCCAGTAGTGCACTCATGGGGATACCGTCCAGCACTACGGGAAAGACCGGGCCTCCCCCCACGTACTTATCACGCCAATTAGATGGGCCTGATGACCTTATGCCTGGTGGTTGGCCCTCTGCCCCAGGTCGGACCCATTTAAAGTACAGTACCTTGCTATGTGTCCTGGCTGACTGCAACGGCGGCAAATCGGCTGCCAATCCTCGGTGTAACGGTCGGCGGGCCTCCCTCTGAATGACGGGATCCTCCTCTGTCGACGCCACGGGACATCCTCCGGACTGGAAGCCAACTTGATTGGTCTTGACGGTCCCACCTGCAACGACTGTACGGTCCTGGTCAGTGCAGCCACACTCTTTGTTAGCTCTTGGACCTGATGGTGCAGGTTTGCAGGCTGGGATGGATTTAGGGCCTGTGCATCAGCTCCCACAAGGTCTGCAGGGTAGGGCGCCGCCCCCTGGTGGTAAGGGATGGCAGGGCGCCGGGAAGCTACAGCGCCACTTGGTGCGGGTTCTCGGAGCACCTGGATGGCCCTATCTTTGAACTGCGCAAAAGTCAAATCGGGGTTCTGTAGGGCCATGAGGCGCAGCTGGGTTCTGTGGGCGCTGGACAGCAGACCTTCTATGAACTGGTCAGTCAACAGTTTATCGGTGTCCTGCACGCTGCCAGGGTCAGCTTGTTTAATTGCTCCCAGAGCTTCTTGCAGGTTCAAGTCATAGTCTCTGATACTATCTTGGGCTCGCTGCTTACAGCCATAGAACCGCATTTTGATTTCTGCTGAGGTATGGGTATCAAAGGTACTCCGCAGCTGGGTCAGAATGTCCTTTACAGTCCTTTTCTCTTCATCTGACCATGATTTCACTTCCCGCTGCACCGGTTAGCTGCCCCGTCAGAATGCTCACTTTCTGTCCTTCTGTCAGGGGATAAACTTTAAATAAACTGTGCAGTCTTTCCTTAAAGTCAGTTAAGGTATGGGATTCCCCTGAGTATTGGGGCAGCCAGGCTGCTCCGGGGATGTAGGGCATGGAGAATGGCATCACCACTGCTGCAGCCACGCTGGTGGTAGAAGGCCCCACCGCGTCCGTCATCTTCCTCCCCCCTAGTTAACCGTGGCCTCGTGGCCTACCTTCCAACGATCTTCTTCTGTAGGCCGCGTCCTGGTGACGTTAGCGTCGCTCTCTCTCCTTCCAGGACCTTGCGCAGCGTCGGTGCGTAGGGCGGGGCTTCAGGACTCGCGCGGTTTGGACGTCCACGCCCCTCTTCTTCCCGCGCGGCGTCCTGAAGATGGTGTCCGATGGCGGGAAATCGGCTGAAGATGGCGGGAAACGACTGAAGATGGCGGGAGACGACTGAAGATGGCGCGAAACGGCTCCGAATGGCGGGAAACTTCCTTTTGAGGTACGTGTACAGTCTTTTTCAGGCGCGCAATACCCGTTTGTGGCGGGTTGGTCACAATCCTGCCGACTACGCCAAAGCTGACTCGCCCCCTGGGCTGTGGGGCACCCGGAACCGGGCTTCAGTGCAATGTTGGGGGTAGTAGTGGCAACCCGATCCCTTGGCTCAGGGTGGTCAGACCAAATGCTGTGGCAGTCTATTTGTAGGGTTTTGAATGTCCGACTACGCCACCCGTGGATTGCGGTCAGGGATGACCGCCGCTGCAAGGCAGACCGCTGAGGCTGATGTTGGTATGCAGCACAGAGATAGGATAACTCCCCACGGGAAGAGTGTAGCCTCAGGGCAGTGTAATAGGATGCTGGGGGTGATGGTGCAGGCAGCAATAATAAGGTTTCAGAGTCTGCTTCAAACAGTCCAGGGTCTTTATTGTAGTTAGTACTTATGACCCAACAGGAGTACAGGGTAGGAATGGGCCTGGGTGTCTGTGAGCATTCGGGCGAGCCCCACTAATCAGGGTGAGTGGGTAGGCCTACCGTTCTCTCTCTGCCCTTGCTGACTATCCCCCTTATCGTGGTGTGATTGCCCACGTCCCTGAGCTGGCCGTGTACTACGCCTGTATGGCTTGCGACTCGGGCCTTAGGTACCTGTTGCTTCTCCGTGCTGTACCGGTCCCTCTGTGTGGCGGAGCCTCCAGGCTTCTCACTCCAAGGGACCTGAAATCCTTCGCGGGTTGGTTATCTGCTGCTGGGCTTGCAACCCTGACAGCCTCGGACCCCAGTGTCCAGTTGTGTAGTTCTCTCTCAGCCAGGACCGGCTCTCGTCGCCTCTGTCCCTGGTTTGCTGTTCCTCCTCTGCCTCCCGGACTCCTCAGCTGCTGCTGACCTGTCCCTTTCCTCTGGGAACCCTTCTGGATGCTTCAGAAGTGGGTCCTGGTCTCTCTAACCCTGCCCTCAGTTCCAGCTTTTATAGAGGCAGCCTGCTCCCCCTACTGGCCTGGGACAGGAGGTGCTGCATGCTAATGGTCCCTGACCAGGGAACCTCCCTCCTGCTCTCAGACACAGCCTTTAATATTTGTGGCATCCAGGCCTGGGGTGACACACCTACAATCTTGCAATCAGTCAGTGGGCCTGTATATAGGGCTACAGATACTCACTGTGCTCTTTGGTGACATGGTGTGTACCACACTCAACATGGACCAGAGGAAGCAAAGGAAAGAGTTGTCTCAAGAGATTAGAAAGAAAATTATAGACAAGCATGTTAAAGGTAAAGGTTATAAAACCATCTCTAAGCAGCTTGATGTTCCTGTGACTACAGTTGCACATATTATTCAGAAATCTAAGATCCAAGGGACTGTAGCCAACCTCCCTGGATGTGGCCGCATGAGGCAAATTGATGACAAATCAAAGAGACAGATAATACGAATGGTTACAAAAGAGCCCAGGATGACTTCTAAAGAGATTAAAGGTGAACTTCAAGCTCAAGGAGCATCAGTGTCAGATGGCACCATCAATCGTTGCTTGATCCAAAGTGGACTTCATGGGAGACGACCCAGGAGAACACCATTGTTGAAAAAAAATCATAAAAAAGCCAGACTGGAATTTGCCAAACTACATGTTAACAAGCCACAAAGCTTCTGGGAGAATGTCCTATGGACAGATGAGACAAAAATGGAAGTTTTTGGCAAGGCACATCAGCTCTATGTTCACAGATGGAAAAATGAAGCATATCAAGAAAAGAACACTGTCCCTACTGTGAAATATGGAGGAGGCTCTGTTATGTTCTGGGGCTGCTTTGCTGCATCTGGCACAGGGTGTCTTGAATCTGTGCAGGGTACAATGAAATCTCAAGACTATCAAGGGATTCTAGAGAGAAATGTGCTGCCCAGTGTCAGAAAGCTTGGTCTCAGTCGCAGGTCATGGGTCTTGCAACAGGATAATGACCCAAAACACACAGCTAAAAACACCCAAGAATGGCTAAGAGGAAAACATTGGACTATTCTGAAGTGGCCTTGTATGATCCCTGACCTAAATCCTATTGAACATCTTTGGAAAGCGCTGAAACATGCCGTCTGGAAAAGGCAACCTTCAAACACGAGACAACTGGAGCAGTTTGCTCATGAGGAGTGGGCCAAAATACCTGTCGAGAGGTGCAGAAGTCTCATTGACAGTTACAGGAATCGTTTGATTGCAGTGATTGCCTCAAAAGGTTGTTCAACAAAATATTAAATTAAGAAGAACCATCATTTCTGTCCAGGCCTATTTCATGAGTTTAATTTTTTTTAAATTCTGCAGGGTTGAAAAGCAATGTCTGACTTTCATTTGTTCATTTTCATAGATTTTGAACTTATTATTAATTTTGTCAGATTCAAGTTATTTCTGTGACCATTGTGTTTTTTTTTTCATTAAACGAGGGGTACCAACAATTTTGACCACGTGTGTAGTGTAAGTGTACATGTAATACACTGACTCACCAGTGACGTCTCTAGGTGAAGTCCTTCATCTTTGCTTTTCTTCATCTGACACAGACCGCCATCACTTCTTCCAGCAAGGACTCATCTTTGCAGAAAATAACACACAGTTATCAATAACTGATCTCTTCTAGAGCACATTCCCACTTCACCCCCCTGCCCCCCCGACTTCTACACTACACCAGTTGAAGAAAAAAAGCGACATAGTGCCGCCCTGCACACTAACAGGCTCCCCTTTTGTCCCCTCCCATGGAAAACAGTTTCCTAAAAAGTAAATTATATTACAGAAGTAATAATGTCCCTAATTGGACTCTAAAGTAATAATGTTCCCCACTCACCACCATAAACTAATAAAGTATGTTCCTCAATCTGGCCCCCAAACATAATTAAGTCCCTTGTCCAGCCTGGCACCCCCATATGTCCCTTCTGGCCCCCATATATTTATCCTAGCCCACGTGTATCGAGCCTGCCCCCTCCCATATATCCATCCTAGCCACCCATGTGTCCAGCCTGCCCCCCCATATATCCATCCTGGCCCCCCCCTCCACCCCGCATATATCCATCCTGACACCCCCCCATATATCCCTTCTGCCCCCATATGTCCAGTGGGACCCCTCCATATATTCATCCTAGCCCACGTGTATCAAGCCTGCCCCCTCCCATATACCCATCCTAGCCCCCCCTCGCGTGTCCAGCTGGCCCCCCCCCCTCGCGTGTCCAGCTGGGGCCCCCCCCCGCTCGCGTGTCCAGCTGGGGGGCCCCCCGCTCGCATGTCCAGCTGGGGGCCCCCCTCCCATTCTGTATCCACTCATATATATACACACAAAGATTCCTCTTACCTTCCTGCGCTCTGGTGCGGTGTCCTCCTTCTCCGGCGGCTGAGTTGCGTGCGTCCTTCACAGCAGGTGCATGACGATGACGTCATACGCCGGCCGGCAAAGGGAGATGAGCAGCTTCAGCTGCTTCACTGGGACGTGCGCCGCAGCCGTTCAGGTAATGAACGCCGTGTCCCTGCATACACTGTGCCAGGGGCGGACACAGACTGTAGTGGGCCCCTGTGCAAGAAATTTTTGGGGGCCCCCCCCTGCGCTTCATAAGACAACAAAGTTATGTAAACATAACCCCCCCATGTGCATCTCTCGCCCTCCCATGTGCAGCGCTCATCCCCCCCATGTGCAGCTCACTCCCCCGGTGCATCTCTCACCCCCCCCGTGCATCTCCCACCCCCCCGTGCATCTCTCATCCCCCCCCCATGTGCATCTCTCATCCCCCCCATGTGCATCTCTCATCCCCCCCATGTGCATCTCTCATCCCCCCCACTCCTAGTTAATTAATTGTATTTAAAACAAATAAAACTTGTTATACTTACCCCCATGCGATCCCTGCAGAATCCTGGCGCTCGTCCACGTCGCTGCCACCAGGCTCTCCTGACGTTCGGCCATGTGACGGTGCCACATGCATAGCCATCAGCTTTTGTTTTGGCCAAAAGATTTTTAAAGCCGCCACCACGATAAGGTAGACTCTTCTGGCCGGGCCCTACTCTAACCTATTAAAATTTTCTTAAAATATCCAATACTCTTTTTAGATATATTTTTATTTAGTTTTCTTTAAGGGAATGTGTCATATACATTTTTTTTTTTAAATGACCAATAATACCACATACAGGGAATACCGCCACACCATGACCAGACCACATATTACCACAACATAGTGACCGAATAATACCACACAGAAGGGAGAAAAACTGTCACACCATGACCAGACCACATATTACCACCACATTACTAATATTACCACCACATTACTAATATTACCATAAGTGTCATTATACACGGGAGCTCTATACATGGTATGTATAATGTAAGTGTCCAGGTAATCTAGTGATCACCAGTGACATTATACACAGGAGCTCTGTATATAGTGTCAGTGTACAGGTAATACAGTGATCACCAGTGACATTATACACAGGAGCTCTGTATATAGTGTCAGTGTACAGGTAATACAGTGATCACCAGTGACATTATACACAGGAGCCCGGTACATAGTATATAGTGTAAGTGTACATGTAATGCACTGACTCACTGGTGACGTCTCTAGGTGAAGTCCTTCAGCTACGCTTTTCTCCTTCATCCAGCACAGACCGCCATCACGTCTTCCAGCCAGGACTCGTCTCTGCATAAAATAGCACAGTTATCTAGAGCACATTCCCCAACTTCTACATTACGCAGCTGAATACAGACGTGCATCCACCATCAATATATGGTTAGTTATTATGCAACCTACCATTCCAAATATAAATTGTAATCCACCACGGTGCCCCCATTAACTGTAAATAGGCACTTAATATATAATTTAATTAGAACCTCTACTCTTTCCGCCAATTTGTTACCAGTTACACTCCTGCATCCGCAACGCTCTCTACTCTATACTTCCTGCTCCCCGCATTCATTATTTACATGCACCCCCTGCCCCAATTCATTATATCATGTCCTGCTCTCCCCACCCCATCATCATTTATCATTTACTGTCCCCCACCCCACATTCATTATGTGCAGCTCATTATCCCCCTACTCTCAATTCCCCCATGTGCAGCTCATTTTCTCCCAATTCCCCCATGTGCAGCTCTCATCTCCCCCATGTGCAGCTCTCACCACCCCACCATGTGCACATCTCTCATCCCCCTCCCCCACATGTGCCCCTCTCTCATCCCCCCCATGTGCACATCTCTCATCCCCCTCCCCCACATGTGCACCTCTCTCATCCGCCTCCCCCACATGTGCACCTCTCTCATCCGCCTCCCCCACATGTGCACCTCTCTCATCCCCCTCCACCACATGTGCATCTCTCATCCCCCCCCACATGTGCATCTCCCATTCCCCCCACTCCTAGTAAATTGTATTTAAAAAAAAAAAAACTTGTTATACTTACCCCCATGTGATCCCTGCAGAATCCTGGCGCTCGTCCAAATCGCTGACACCAGGTTCTCCTGACTTCCGGTCATGTGACGGCGCCGTCACATGACCAGAAGTCAGGGGAATCATGAAAGCGCTGCCGCAGGAGCGCAGCGCAGCGCTGATATGTCCCGGACCCGGCGCTTAGCATGGGGCCGGGGGCCCCATGAGGAGAGAGACGCACAAGAGGGGGGCCCCCAAGGGGGCCCCTACCGGCTGGGCCCCATACTGGAGTCAGGGCAGTCATGCCCTGATGGCGGCCCTGCTGGAGGCTGGAGGGGCCCCCTCTCCCTCGGGGCCCCCGTTCAATGAACCGTCTGCACGGGCGGTAGTTCCGCCCCTGCACTGTGCCTGCGCTTTTAAAGGGCCCGTGCCCCTTAAGTTTTTTTTTTTTTTTTTTGTTGGTTTGTTTTTCGTTCTTTTCTCTCCCCTCTCCTCTTCAGCAGGGGGCGGGGCCCACCGGAAAAATTCCCGGTACCCTGCCAGCCCAGTCTGACCCTACTTGCAAGGCTATAAATCAAGGAAGTGCCACAGAGCATGAAAAACCTCATACATTGATTTATTGCTGGTCCATGCAGCAGCATTAATGAACCTTGTAACCAATTTTTGTGTGGGTGGAATTGGGGGTGCACAGATGGCAGAAGTGCAAGTGCAATGTCTGGACCAGTGCACAAAAAAATATCTGAATATATGCTGTTTGCCATTAAATCATTCATCCATCTTATAACAGGTGTTTATCAATTTATATGAATCTGGTAACAATGTTTCTAGCTCTAAAAAAAACAACAAGAAACAGCAGCTTAAAAACATGTTTTTCTGAAAAATTAAGTGGGAGCATCATGCAAATTGCCTCTTCAGAGAAAAAGAGGACTTGTACTCTATAGTGCCACCTATTGGAAGTAGCAATCCTACAAGTCACAGTCAACCCTTTAACGAGTTGTGCAATATGACTTAGGATAAAAGCCAATTCAGAATCTCAATTTGCAGAGACGGTGTTTCGGTCTGTTGGCCCTCGTCAGTGCAAAGTATGAGAACTGATTTGGTTAGATGAGAGGCTCTGGACTAGGTCTAAGGGGTGACATTTCTCCTTGTGGAAAGTGACATATCAGCTCTGACATGTTGAGGTAAGGATCCTAAGTCATATTGCACGACTTGTTAAAGGGTTGATTGTGACTTGTAGGATTGCTGCTTCCAATAGGTGGCGCTATAGAGTTCAAGTCCTCTTTTTCTCTGAAGAGGCAATTTGCATATTAAATTTCCCAGAGGAGCATTGCACGGCGAATAAGCCTCCTTACCTCAACATGCCAGAGCTGGTATGTCACTCTCCACAAAGAGAAACATTACCCCTTAGACGTGGGAGCATCAAACATTTTTGCACAAAACAAGTGTAGGTACATTTCCAATAATTTTTCCCCATCAAAATTCAAGCACAATTGTCATAATAAATGTGCCCTATCCCTAGTTAGGCTTGATAAAGTATGTAAAAACGTATGTCCTGCATTTCTGATTTACATTTTTTAAATGACTTTCCTTTTTTGTCTCGTATTAGTTCAAAATGGTGCATGTCGGTTGATGGGTTTTGCAAAAAATCAGGGATGATCCTTTTTAGATCAAAATGTCTCATCATCATTTAAAATGTCACACATTGGTCTTCAATTGCACAAAAATATATTTAGACATATTTTTTACTCCACTAGGGTTTACTGGCGCACAAATGTTGAATTAGGCTACAACATTTGGATAAATTAAAGTTAACTTAAAAAGGTGCAAATTAAGTAATAAGGCGCAAACATAAAAGTCACTACAAAAACCATGTTTGCTAAATTAAAAAAAGTGCAACGACTAATGAATACAATGATACAATGTTAAGTTTCTCTTTGTTTGTTTTTATAGGATCGGTTTTTTATATTTTGGACAGCTAACAAAGAAGGTCTCGGTCTCTCCTTTCACAAAATTGCAAATGAGAACACAGTGCAGGCTTCGCGATCTGCGTTTCTGCCTATACAGGGCGCAGCAGCTGGGATGGCTTTGTCTTTGACTGCTGTACTCTGCATAGGCATCAATTGATATGATAAAGCTCACTTCATCATATTCTGAACTTTGTCATCTTGGCCACTGCTTATGAAGAGTGCAGCAACTAGTGTCAAACTCATGTTGATACCTGCAGTATTGGAACCAAGTTGTCCAAGCAGTTCCTGACAGCTATCCCTGTGCCACTCCCCAACTCCATGCCACTGCGAGATGGAAATCTGAGTTAGTTTTGGAGCTGGGTTGTAGAGTCTCCCTTTAAGGGCTCATACCCATATGTGAGAAAAAAAACATTCCGATATTGGGTCCGAAAAAATGGTGCCATGCAATTTTCTCACCTAGCATACGATTGCCATGCGTATGCAATCCGATTGCAATGCGATTTTAACATGGGCTTTTACATAGGGGAATTGTCTAGGTAATTTACACAGTTTTCTATGGAAATATTCTTCACTACATATATAAATATGTACATATATGTGATAGATAGATACATACACAAATTCACAAATATATATACATAGATATAAATATGTGAGTGAGATATATATTCAGCGTTTTGCATGTGTTGCTTACCGTACATGTAAATTATTGTTAAATTAAAGACTTAAAAAAAAATGGCTTGGGGTCCCCCGTAATTTTGCACACCAGCAAAGCGTAAGCAGACAGCTGTGGGCAGATGTTTCTAGCCTGGGAAGGGGGTAATACCAATGGAGCTTCCCAGGCTATTAATATCAGCCCCCAGCTGTATGCTTAGCCTTTACTGGCTATTAAAATGGGGGACCAAAAATATTGATGTGGGGTCCCACTATTTTAACAGCCAGCAAAGGCTATGCAGATAGCTGGGGGCTGATTTTAATAGCCTGGGAAGAGGACATGAATATTGGCTCCCTCCCAGACTACAAACATCAGTTGTCAGCTGCCCCAGAAATGGTGCATCCATAAGATGCACCAATTCTGGCACTTAGCCTCCGCTCTGCCCACTGCTCTGTGGTGGTGGTAAGTGGGGTTATAAGGTTGAGGCTGATGTCAGCTTATATTGGCAGCTGACATCAAGCCTAGGTTCGTAATGGAGAGGCGTCTTTAAAACGCCTCCATTACTAACCCCATAGTCAAATAGTGAAATAAAACACCCACACCCAGAATAAAATAATTTATTTGAAATAACCACACAGACTCCTTTAATACTTTTAAATTAAACTCAACTTACCATTACGCCCATTCCACTAAATCCCTTGTTACCTGCAATAAAAATAAAATAATAAACCAACCTCATCCTCAATTCTCTGACGTGAAGAACATAATCCATTTGTCCGGCGATGGTTCCAGCTCTGCTACATCTAGATGGCAGGCTGCATAATAGCTTGATGCGACTATACAGCCTACCATCCTGCAGAGACACTGAGGAGCGCATGCTTGCGCACCTCAGTGACTCGCAGTGCCGTCATCAAGTTGAGCGGGGTTCATATCATATAAACTCCATTCACCTCATTGATGTCAGGGTGAACATGGGAAGTTTCTCACCGCACATGCGCTGACGTCATTTGCCAGCACCGCGAGCATGAGAACTTATGGTTTGGGTCCCCCATTTTAATAGCCAGTAAAGGCTAAGTATACAGCTGGGGGCTGATATTAATAGCCTAGGAAGCTTCATGTGTATTATCCCCTTCCCAGTCTAGAAACATCTACCCACAGCTGTCTGCTTACCCTCTGCTGGTGTGTAAATTTACGGGGGACCCCACACCATTTTTTTAATAAATTCTTTTATATAGCAAAAAATTACATGTACAGTAAGCAACAGTCACTGTACTAATTATATATGTCACTGACATCTTTCTAACTATTCTATGTATGTATAGCTCTTCTCTCTATTCTATAATGTCGGGTACCACTGTGATTTTACAGTATGCGGCTGATGAATTGTCATGTTTCCAGGAGATGAGTGCGTGAAAAATCGGATGGCACTCGCATGGTCCGAATGCCGTGCAATTATTGTCACACACCCATTGACTTGCATTGGCAAGTCTTGTCCGAGATACGCGACAATACGCAGCATGCTGCAATTTTTTTTTCAGTCCGATTTCAAATCACAGATGAGATGTAGCCCACTGAATAACATTGGTCAGAGCGCAATTCAATTTTTTATCGGATTGCACTCGTCCACTTTTCTCGAATATGAGTATGAGCCCCAAATTTTACGCTCTCTAATTTTGGAGTCCATTTTAAATGTTTTAGGAAATCTGCAAATATTACACCAGCCCATAGCAGCTCATCCATTGTAGGCAGCACATTACTGTATCGTGTAATCTATATCTAATGGAACAGAAACTCTATAGTCTTTGCTTATCTAGTTTTCTCATGTGTTGCACATGTCCTGGTCCTTTCATATTAAATGTTTATATGCAGCAAGAAAATGCCACTTTAGTATGTAGATTGCAATCCAATTGCTGTAAAAGGGGTCAGAACATATTTAAAAGTGAAACCTTCCCTTTATGGTGCAAATCATTTATTATAAAAAAGCAAAGACATAGAAAATATGAGTTTTACAAATATGTGAAAATGGTACAAATATAATTTGCAGCTAACATGTCATGACTCATGAACAATTAATTTAAACTTTTTATGCAGATAGCAATTATCCTGAAAAGTTGAAGCCCGACAATAAAAAAAAAGAAAAAAAGGTGGATGGGGGAAAATAATAACTGTGAAAATATAGCTATTAAAAGAGGACCTGTCCCCAGGTCAAAAATATGCTTTTGCTCATATTATATTCCCACTGCTCCCCTGAGTATCCATGCCTTTAGGCTGTTTTGCATTATTAACCTGTGAGCAATGCCCCCTTAGTAAAGACTAGTGATGAGCGAGCATACTCGCAAGTACTCGGTACTTGCCTGATCATCTCAGTACTTGAGATGCTCGGAGCTCGCCCAGTATTTCTGTGGTTGCTCGGCGGGAGCTCGGGTCCCCTCTCTGCATGTTTGGAGCTCTTTACAGATCCAATGAACATGCAGGGATTGCCTGCCACTCACTGTAATTCCGCAGCCATGGTGGTTGTGGCATCACAGTGATTGGCTGGCCGCACAGCGTCATCAGGTCTATATCAGACCTGGTGCCGCTGTGCTCGTCAGTCTACTCCGCAATCAGACAGTGTAGGGAGAGGTGCTGCTGAGCTTGGGAGAGATTTTCTTGTTTATTAGGTAGTGTAGGTAGAACAGAAGTATATTACACATATTCATCTCAACAAACAGTTCTTCTGAGGACTAATCCATCTGCAGAGATATCAGGCAGGCAGTATATATAGGCAGGCAGGCAGTGTATGTAGCAGACTGCAGTGCATATAGCACAAGAGGCTCCATTTCAGTTCTGCCTTCTGCTGCTGTTAAACATTTCTAGACATGGGCCCAGGTCTCAGGGGCCAGGAATAATTTTTTTTGGGATCTTAATCCTCATTATTTGCTTAAGAAGCAATCCAAAGAACACAGTTTTCCTGCGCCATTTGCTTGTTGGCAGTGCAGAATACAGCCAGGTCCTTTCCATATTACAGTGCTAAAAATCTAGCTGTTTAAAACTGTGGTTTCTCAGTCACACGGATCACATATACGTTTCAGAAAATACTGCCATTTCTGGCCTCCATTAAAAATTTGTTTCAGTGTGTCAGCAAAGTTTTTGACACTGGTTTGCTGTTCAAAATAGTTACGTACAGGCCAAGTATTTAAAATTGTGGTTTCTCCGTCACACGGATCACATATAAGTTCGCTCCAAATTCAGCCATTTGTAGTGAGCGTGGAAGATATTGTCCTCCATTTAAAATGGACAAGGCGTGTGGCAAGGGACGGGGAACTGGACGTGATAGTGATGGTGCATGCAGAGGCCGAGGCCGTGGGCAAGCTGAAATTGGGCCACAACAAACACCCACATCTTCTCGCCCGACCTTCCTGTCCCAATTCCTAGGCGGCTGCAGCACACCACTATTGAACCCAGAGCAGTGTCAAAAGGTTGTTGGTTGGATAGCGGATAATGCGTTCAGTCACTTTGCCACCACCACTATGTCTTCCACACGGTCAAGTCTCAGTAGCCATGAGTCTGGACTGCATATTCCTCACCCTGATCCTCCTTCCTCCCACCATGCTGAGTGCCCGGAGACAACTGATCCCACACTTGGACACTCCGAAGAGCTGTTCACTTTTCCATTTATAGATTCGGGCCTCTCACCCAGTCCACTTGAAGCGAGGAAAGAGGAGATCGCATGAAGCGATGCCTAAATATTTGAGCAGCCACAGTCACACGAAGATAACGGTGAGAAAGTGTCACAAGAGGTGTACAATGATGAGACACAATTGCCAGAAAGTCAGGAAAAGGACCAGGGTGCGGAAGCGGAAGACGAGGTGGTGGATGATATAGTAACTGTCCCAACCTAGCAGGAGGATATGCAGAGCGAGGACAGCAGCACACAAGGGGAGGGAGGCAGAGCACCACAACAGGCAGAAAGAAGCAGTGTGGTGGCCACAGACAGAAGGCAGGCAACCGTTCCCTGTAACACCAACATGAAGGAAGTTGCCAGTACAACTGTTAGGTCTTCCCGAGTCTGGTTGTTTTTTAAAGGCTCTGCCGATAACCCCAAAAAGGCCATTTGCACCACCTGCCAGGCAAGCATCAGCAGGGGTGGCAAAACGACCAGCCTGACCACCACCAGCATGATCAGGCACATGGCAGCAAAGCACCCGACTTTGTGGGCCGAACCCCAGGGTCCTGGAACAGTGTCTGCAAGTGGCACCACTGCTTCTTCCGCTGTTGTGCATGCAAGCTAATCCCCTGTCCATGGTGCATGCGAAGATGCCTCCTGCTCTGCACCTGTCGTTGCACACTCTCAAGCAGCAGCATCAGGAAGCACGTCCACGTCCTTGTCCCACTACTAAATTCCCACATTTCGCGAAATGTTGCCTTTTAGGCTCGTGGAGACGGAAGCATTCCGCAACCTGATGGCAACGGCCATCCCTCGGTACTTGGTCCCCAGCCACCACTATTTATCCCAGTGTGCCGTCCCTGCATTACACAAGCACTTGTCCCAAAACATTAGCCGTTCCCTCAACAACGCAGTTACCAGGAAAGTCCACGGACATGTAGACAAGTGCTTGTGGGCAGGGACGGTACATCTCGTTGACGGCACACTGGGTTAACATAGTGGAAGCCGGGACCCAGTCGGACCTTGTGACGGAACACGTCCTCCCGATGCCAAGGATTGTGGGGGCCCTAGGTCAATCAGGGTTGCCCCCACAGTCTACAGCTCCTGCACCTCATCCTCTTTAGCCTCCTCCTCCTCTTCAACCTCCATCTTTGAAATGACTACATCAGTCACAAGCTGGAAGCACTGCAGCACTGCCTCGGCCAAGCGGCAACAGGCTGTGCTGAAGCTAATATGCTTAGGTGACAAACCGCACAAGGCTGAAGAGATGTGGACAGCTCTGAAAGAGCAGGCAGATCTGTGGCTCACACCGCTGAACCTACAGCCAGGCATGGTCGTGTGTGACAATGGCTGGAACCTGGTGGCGGCTCTGAGTCGAGGCAAGCTCACACACGTACCATGCCTGGCCCATGTGCTTAACTTCGTGGTTCAGCAGTTTCTCAAATCCTACCCGGAGCTGCCGGATCTGCTTGTTAAAGTACGCCGCCTGTGTGCCCAATTTAGAAAGTCACCTACAGCTTCCGCAGCCCTTGCCGTGTTTCAGCAGAGTTTGCAGCTTCCGGCTCACAGACTGGTGTGGGATGTCCCCACGCATTGGAACTCTACACTGGAGATGTTGGGAAGGATTTGTGAGCAGAAGAGGGCAGTTGTTGAGCACCAGCATCAGCAAGGTGGTCGGTATTCAGTTCAGACTCCACACATAAGACCTCAGGAGTGGACATGGATGTCAGACATATGTACCATCCTCCAAAACTTTGAGGACTCCACCAAGATGGTGAGCGGCAATGACGCCATAACCAGCGTCACCATCCCACTTCTCTGTCTTCTGAAACACTCTCTGCTCACAATCAAAGAGGATGCATTGCAGGCGGAGCACGATGAGATGGAGCAAGGAATCATACAGGGTGATTACACACAGCCCAGCCTCATCTCATCCCAACGTGGATTGGGTGACAATGAGGAACTGTCATACCGTCTGTTCAGCGTGAATGGCCTGAGGACAGAGAGGAGGAGAGCATGGTCAGTCGTCCTCTTGGTGAGGATACGGAAGTCATTCCTGTTAGCAGTCTGGCACGCATGGCTGAATTTATGTTACACTGCCTTTCCCATGACCCTCGCATTCTCAAAATTTTGGGTGACCATCATTACTGGTTGGTGACACTTCTAGACTCACGCTACAAGGAGAACTTTATATCTCTTATTCCTGAGATGGACAGGTCTACAAAAATGGGGCAGTACCAGATGGCCCTTGTTGCGGAGATATTAAAAAAATTCCCATCTGAAAACGCTGGCGGCAGAGGTCACAGTTCGTAGGACAACCAAGGACTACATGCGAGAGAGACAACTCCAATCCAGCAGAGGCAGGAGAACACTGTCAAAGTTCTGGGAGAATTTTCTCAGCCCCTCCCATCGCACAGGCCCTGAGGCGCGGGGTACTCTCACAAGGAGTGCAAAGTTTGGGAAGATGCTGAGGAATTTCCTTGCCGACCATACCAACGTCCTCTGTGATTCCTCTGTGCCTTATAATTATTGGGCATCCAAGCTGGATACGTGGAATGAACTGGCTCTCTACGCTTTGGAGGTCCTGGCCTGCCCTGCCACTAGCATTTTATCAGAGCGGGTTTTTAGTGTCGCTGGTGGAATTATAACTGATAAGCGCATCCGCCTGTCAACTGAAAATGCTGACAGGCAGGCTGACTCTTATAAAAATGAACAAGGGCTGGATTGGGCCAGACTTCTCAACACCACCGAATGACAGCAGTGTGTTACGCTCACGCCCAGACTGTTTGGCGTAAGTGTGGTTAGTGGTCCCACTGGGCCAGGAACCGAGGAGTGCATGGAGGGGCGTGACTAGGGGCCTCGCCAGATCCGACCACGGACGCACGGTGGCTTAATCGACTCCGTGGTCTGAGGAGGGACGAGGGAGGTGGCCCAGATGCTACTCCAGGTCAGACCCAGGTCACACAGCTGTTGACCCACACCAGGGAATGCAGGAACGAGCAGGTTTGGCTGGTATGCAGACTGGCGGGTACTGACAGGCACGACTGGTATACAGACAGGCGGGTACTGGCAGGTAGGTAAACAGGCTGGATAGAGACCAGTACAGACTGGAATACAGGAACAGATCCACAGGTGTGGAGGGGAAGCGGAGCAGGGCAGAGTCTCAGGTGCGGAGGGCAAGCGGAGCAGGGCAGAGAAGAGCAGAGCCGCAGGTGCGGAGGACAAGCGGAGCAGGGCAGAGCAGAGCCGCAGGTGCGGAGGACAAGCGGAGCAGGGCAGAGCAGAGCAGAGCCGCAGGTGCGGAGGACAAACGGAGCAGGGCACAGCAGAGCAGAACCACAGGTGCGGAGGACAAGCGGAGCAGGGCAGAGCAGAGCTGCAGGTGCGGAGGTCAAGCGGAGCAGGGCAGAGCAGAGCCGCAGGTGCAGAGGACGAGCAGGGCAAAGCAGAGCCACAGGTGCGGAGGACAAGTGGAGCAGGGCAGAGCAGAGCCGCAGGTGGGGAGGACAAGCGGAGCCTGGGCATTCAGCCCCCAGGGTGGCGAAAATAGACTTGAAGTCACAGATACAGGTAAAGGGCCTGGGTACTCAGCCCACAGGGCGGCGGAAATAGACTAGAAGTCACAGATACAGGTAACGGGCCTGGGTACTCAGCCCCCAGGGTGGCCGAAACCGGCAAGATTCAGGACAGGATCTGGCAACTCACAGTTGCACAGAACACACTGAAAGAAAGTGTTGCTCAGGCACCTCCCACTGGGTGGAGGAGGTTTAAGTATCCAGTGACTCACAGCAATAGACTGGGGACGCATTAGGACTTCGCACACTGTAACTTTAAAAATCAGGAAGTCCCAGCACCGCCGCCGCCCTAAGTCAGCAGACAAGAGACATGCATAGAGCAAGTAGAGAAGCATAGTGCACAGCCTGGACTGGTAGGTAAGTTGGCGGTCTTGCATGGTGGGAAATGGTAAGCCATGCCAGCACGCCGCCAGTAATCTTACAGTACCCCCCCTTTACGCCCCCTCTTCTTCAAGCCCGCAAGTATTTTCTGCAGAGAAGTTGCAGGCCGATCCTTCTCAATGGACTCCCAAGACTTCTCTTCAAGAAGACTACCTCTTCTGTCCACTAGAGGGAACGAGACAGGTCTCACCATCTTGGTGACTAGGATGCTTCCTCCCTTCGAGCCATCCTCAGGATCAGATGAAGTGGACGAAGTACCAGGAACAGGCCAGAGGAAAGTCTCTCTCCATTTGTTATTATCAGGTAGCACCCCAAAGGATTCAAGGGACAACTGGAGATCCTCCAACGGGTTGGAGGGGTGCAGAGACTCGGGGGTAACCACCGCCTTGACGTACACTTTGCCAAGCTTACTGGATGAAGTGGGCGAAGTACCAGGAACAGGGTGCAGGAAAGTCTCTCTCCATTTTTTAACATCAGGTAGCACCCCGAAGGATTCAAGAGTCAACTGGGGGTCCTCCGCCTGGTAGGAGGGGTGCAGAGACTTGGGGGTAGCCATCGCCTTGATGGACTTATTGCCACACTTATTAGAGATGGAAGATCCTTGCATCGGGACCATCTTCAGTCTGGTCTCTGAGATGACACGTCTATGAGGCAGGGTGGTACCTGAAACCAGATCACTGGTACAATCGTCGAGACTGTGTGAGGACATCGCCTCCGCTTCCCTTCCTTCGGAGACTTCAGCGCACAGCAAGTCAGCGACTAGCAGATCTGGTGAAGAAGACGACGACATTGCTGACTGTCCTGAAGGTATGGGGACTGGACACCCCTTGTAACTCAGCAGTCCCCCAGGAAACACCATGCAGGATCTCCAGACCTGAGCGGGCACTAGCACTCTCGGCTCTGGACGACCTGTGGGTAAACCAGACAGCACCTGGGATGTGAACTTCTTCATGTGTAATGCTCCAATCTGGAGCTTAATTTGTACAGACATATTTTGACTGTTTCTGAGTAGGGCTCGCCCTACCCCTGATAATGCCCAAACCGGATTCTGGAGTTATCGGCCAGGGATCAGACACCGACTCTTCACGGCTTTCAGCCCAAAACTTCCGGTTAATCTGAGGCCTTCACTTGCCACGGAGACAGTCACAGTCATCTGTGGAGAGGAAACACTAACGCCAAGGGCAGCCTCTCCTACAGGCTTAATGTCTTGGGACTCTCCAACCTTCGCTTGACAAAGACCGTCAGGGTGTTCCAAACAACCGCAGCGGGTCCACAATCCGATTTTATTACTGAGTTCCGGCGTCTGCTTTGCCTGACGAACATGGTCAACCCTCATGGATCCTGTGCGGGTAGCTGAGTCTACAGGCTGGGGAACAGGAGGTCTTTGGAAGGACAGAACCTGACGTGACGGTTTACCTCTATGCCTTGCTCGTCTGGACTGCCTCTTGAGGTTGACTGCCTCTTGAGGTTGGAAAGGGAAGTATGCTGCGGAGCATTGTCATCCTCTGTGGATTCTGCGTAGGCAGCAGTCTCTTCAGGCTGGGGAACTGGTGGACTACTTACACGCATCACCCATCTGGACTGCTCCAGGATATTGGGAAGGGAAGCTTTAGCAGAAGATTCAGGGTTAGGGTCATCGAAAACCGTTAAAAAAGCCACCAGGAAGGCCTGCAGGTCAGAGACGATAGGATCCCAGGCTTCCCATAGGGGCGTGATCCAATTCAAGACATCACCCACTAGGTAGGATATCTGAAATGCTACTTTAACCCGATCGGTGGGAAAATAGTGGGCATAGAATTTGAAATGCAGCATGCATTACTCCACAAACGCACGGCTTTGTTTTGGATCCCCATAGTACCGTGGTGGATCCGCAGGAACGAGTCCTGATAGCTCCATTAGGGCTGGTGCTTAAATCTCCTGGACCTCAGCTTGGAAAAAAAAATTTTCTTGGTGCATGTATTCTCCAGACAAGGATTGAAATGTCTCCAAGAACGAAAAGGGCCGTGGGACTTAACGGGGACCATGGCCTGAGTAAACTGTTACGCTCACGCCCGGACTGTTTGGCGTGAGTGTGGTTAGTGGTCCTACTGGGCCACGAACCGAGGAGTGCCTGGAGGGGCAAGACTAGGGGCCTCGCCAGATCCGACCACGGACGCACGGCGGCTTAATCGACTCTGTGGTCTGAGGAGGGACGAGGGAGGTGGTCCAGGTGCTACTCCAGGTCAGACCCCGGTCACAAAGCTGTTGACCCACACAGGGGAATGCAGGAACAGGCAGGTTTGGCTGGTATGCAGACTGGCGGGTACTGACAGGTACGGCTGGTATACAGACAGGCGGGTACTGGCAGGTAGGTAAACAGGCTGGATAGGGACTAGTACAGACTGGGATACAGGAACAGATCCGCAGGTGCGGATGGGAAGCAGAGCAGGGCAGAGCCTCAGGTGCAGAGGGCAAGCGGAGCAGGGCAGAGAAGAGCAGAGCCGCAGGTGCGGAGGACAAGCGGAGCAGGGCAGAGCAGAGCCGCAGGTGCGGAGGACAAGCGAAGCAGGGCAGAGCAGAGCCACAGGTGCGGAGGACAAGCTGAGCAGGGCAGAGCAGAGCAGAGCCGCAGGTGTGCAGAGCAGGGCAGAGCAGAGCAGAGTCGCAGGTGCGGAGGACAAGCGGAGCAGGGCAGAGCAGAGATTCAGGTGCGGAGGACAAGCGGAGCCTGGGCATTCAGCCCCCAGGGTGATGGAAATACTAGAAGTCACAGATACAGGTAACAGGCCTGGGTACTCAGCCCCCAGGGTGGCGGAAACAGGCAAGATTCAGGACAGGACCTGGCAACTCACAGTTGCACAGAACACACTGAAAGAAAGTGTTGCTCAGGCACCTCCCACTGGGTGGAGGAGGTTTAAGAATCCAGTGACTCACAGCAATAGGCTGGGGACGCATTAGAACTGCGCACACTGTAACTTTAAGAATCAGGAAGTCCCAGTGCCGCCGCCCTAAGCCAGCAGACAAGAGACATGCACACAGCAAGAAGAGAAGCATAGTGCACAGCCTGGACTGGTAGGTAAGTTGGCGGTTTTGCATGGTGGGAGATGGTAAGCCATGCCAGCATGCCACCAGGGATGTTACACAGCGCAACATAAACTCAAATCCAGTGTCTTTTTTTGGGAGGTGTATTCCCATGCACCTTTTCACACCCACACATGGGTATACGCTCCTGATCTTGGCTATTTGCTCTCTTCCTCCTACTTCTCCTCATTCTCATCCTTCACCACCATATCACCAAGGTGACTCTAACTGGCTTTTTTGACAGCAGTTTCGGCCAGGTTTGGATTGCCTCCACTTTACTGATTTGGAGTTGATCTCGCCTCTACACACTACATAACCCAGGTATTTGGCTTCTTAGTTCCCCATGTCACATTTCTTCAGGTTTATTGAAAACCCCGCCTTCCTTAGAGCATCAAACACCGCCTGGACCTTTTCCAGATGACTCTCTCAGTCCGTTCTGAAGATAACAATATCGTCCAGGTATGCAGTGGTGTATTGCTTATCGGGTGCAAGGATTCGATCCATAGCTCTTTAGAAGGTTGCAGGGGCCCTCTGCAGTTCAAACGGCATCTGGACATACTGGAAGCATCCGTCCGGTGTAGAAAACGCAGTCTTCTCCTTGGCTCCCTGTGCCATGGAGATCTGCCAATATCCCTTCGTCAAATCCAAGGTGGTTATGTACCTTGCTGGCCCAAGTCTCTCGATCAGCTCATCGATGCGTGGCATGGGATATGCGTCGAACTTGGAGACCTCATTCAGCTTCCGATAGTCGTTGCAGAACCTCCATTCACCATCGAGCTTTGGGACCAGGACAATCGGACTCGACCAACCGCTCTTGGATTCCTCAATGACCCCTAGTTTCAACATACGCTCCACCTCCTTGGAGATCACTTCTCGTCAGGCCTCTGGAATTTGATAGGGCTTTACGCGCACATGTGGCTCTGTCAGAACTTCGTGTTCTACGACCTTTGTGCACCCCGGCAATTCCGAGAACAGGTCCCTGTTCTTCTGGAGCAACTCCTAGCACTGCTGTTTTTGGACCTTCGGCAGCATCTCCGCTATGATGACACCTCCAGCCTCACCTTCTGGCTTGCTCAGCAAGCACAGAGTTTCAGCCGGCTCTCTGTCTTTCCATGGGTTGATGAGGTTGACATGGTAGATCTCATATGGTTTCCGTCTTCCTGGTTAATGAATCTTATAGTTCACATCACCAAGCTTCTCCACCACCTCATACAGCCCTTGACTTTTGGCCAAGAAGTTGCTCTCCACAGTAGGAATTAGCACAAGGACTCGTTCTCCCGGTTGAACTGCCTCACTCTGGCTGACCAGTTGTAGACTCTGGCATGAGCTTCTTGTGCCTGGAGGAGATGTCCTTTTACAATGGGCATCACCTTCGCAATCCTCTGCTGCATTAGTGCCACGTGTTCGATGACGCTTCTGTGGGGCGTGACTTCGGCTTCCCAGGTTTCCTTGGCTATATCCAGGAGACCTCGCGGATGTTGGCCATACAGAAGTTCGAATGGTGAGAACCCCGTAGAGGCCTGTGGAACCTCTCGGATGGAGAACATATACGGTAGGAGACAGTCCCAGTCTCTACCGTCCTTTTCTATGGCCTTCCTCAGCATACTCTTTAGCGTTTTATTAAATCTTTCCACAAGGCCATCTGTCTAAGGATGGTATACTAATGTTCTCAGTTGGAAGATTTGCAGGACCTTGCATAACTCCCTCATCACTTTACTCATAAAAGGTGTTCCCTGGTCGGTCAGGATCTCCTTTGGTAAACCAGTCTGGGAAAAAACATGAATCAATTCCCATGCTATACTCTTTGGGGAGGAGTTTCTCAGGGGAATTGCTTCTGGATAGCGTGTGGCATAGTCCAGGATTTAACCAGGGGACCGACCAAATCCATGACAATTCTCTCAAACGGCACTTCAATAATGGGCAATGGCACGAGGGGACTTCGTAAGTGAGAGGTGGGGGCAGTTAACTGGCATGTAGGGCAGGACCTGCAATACTTTAAAATTTCCCGGTGACACCCGGGCCAATAGAATCTCTGCATAATCTGTTCCTATGTTTTATCCACCCCTAGATGTCCCCCTAAGATATGCGAATGGGCCATGTCCAACACCTTCCGTCTATAGGGACACGGCCCTATTAACTGTTCCACCAGCTCTTCCCTCACTTTCGTGACCCGGTACAACAATTCCCCACTTATCATAAAATAGGGAAACCTTGTGTCAGCCCCCGGCTCCTGTGCCACCCCATTTATGACGGTGACAATATTAAAGGCTTCCTTCAGAGTTAGGTCCCTATGTTGGGCAGACCCAAAATTTTCACTGCTCACCCCTAACTCCAGAATGTCAGACTCAGGGGACGCCACCTCCTCATCCCCCACAAGGACATGAAAGGGAAATCCGTCTGGTGTGGTGATACCTCATTAGGGGGTAACTGGTTCCCTATCCGAGCCAGCGAACCCAGAACCTTTCCACCACAGATCTTACAGACCTAGTGGGACTCAATACCGTGGGCCATTTTAATGTTCACTCTGGCCATAGGGTAGTCCTTAGCGTCACCATGAATGCACCGAACGCCGACTTTGTTCCCCGGGATCAGTTGGAGAGGAAGGGTGGCTCTCACAAGGGTCACCAGACTCCCGGAGTCTAGCAGTGCCGTTACCTTCTGCCCGTTCACCTTCACGGGACACACTTGTGGCCCCTCGCTGGGTGGACAGTTCACACTGCAGGCCGGATACACATAATATGAACAACGGCGTCCTATGCTGCAGTCCATCTGCTTGTGGGTCAAGGAACAACGAGCGGCTATATGGCCTGGGCTGTGGCACCTCCAGCAAACATCATCACCCATAGGGACATTGGACACCCCACCCCCTTTTGGGCTTCTGCCCCCTGTTGGGGCCCCCAATATGAAGTTGGCTGCCTTCCCAAGGAACCTTCAACCCCCTGGTATCTCTCGACCAGTCCGACCAGTTCATCGGCATTCCGGGGATCGCCCTGGGCAACTCAAGTCTGTATAGGCCTCGGCAGGGAGTGCACAAACCGTTCTGTCACCACCCACTCTAACATCTGCGCAGGTGTAGAGGACTCTGGCTGCAACCACTTCTGGACCAAGAGCTACAGGTCAAACATTTGGGAGCAAGGTGGTTTGTCTTGGTGATACGCCCAGCGGTGAACCCGCTGCGCCCTGATAGTCATTGTCACCCCCAAGCGCGCGAGAATCTGTTTTTAGCTTGCCATACTCGTTGGCGTCCTGCAAAACTAAATCATAATACGCCTTCTGGGACTCTGCCGTCAACTATGGTGCCAGTACTTCTGCCAACTACTCTGGCAGAAGTTTCTCCCTCTCGGCGACCCTTTCAAACTCCATCAGGAAGGCCTCAACATCATCCCCCGGGGTCATTTTCTGCAAGGCCCGTCTTACCGCCTTCCGGACTTGGGTGTCATCAGCTGGACTTGGGGTCGGGACGCTCATCCTGCCCTGGATGGCGGCTGCCAGAAGCTGCATCTGCTGCCATTGTTCCTGTAGGTGCTGCTGGATCTGCTGTAACAACAGCATGTTGGTCTCCTGCTGCTGCTGCAACTGGACCAGGTGGTTCAGCAGGTCCTCCATTTTGTCTGGCGATGCTTGCTGGCTTGCGACAGACTTAACCCAGGACATGCAGTCCTTCCTGTAGCAGTTACACGTCTCTGCTGGGAACGGTGCCTGCACGTCTAACACCATTTGTAGGGATGGTACTCACTCAGGTGCGATAAGAGGTATGTTCCTTTAAACCTCTATAACGGTTTATTGGCTTCATAAACCGGTCACAGGCAAAATGCAACAAATCAGCCTTTAATGCAGGCAAAAACAAAGAAAACAGTCCTTTTAGCAAAGTCTCAGGTTAGGCAGCGCTGTGGTCACACAGGCTGGTAGGCACCCCGTACACAGCCCAGTCTGGAGACAACCACACACAGGAGGCCTTCTCCCTCCAGACATACAGACCATGTGTCAAACAACAGCCTCCATTATATAGGCTGTTAACCACATCCAGAAGGGAGGTATGTGGGTGGCTAGACCCACCCAACTCTCTAAAACTATCCACTTAGTGCTTACTCGCACTAGAGAAACACTCCGGGTTACATCACAGAGACCAGCCATCTCTGTGACACATACCTCCCATCGACTATGCGACCATTAGCCACCTTACATACCTCCCCCTCTGCCACTTTCTACTACCAGACTGGGGATTCTCGATAGGGCATCGGCATTACCATGTAGCTTCCCTGCTCTATGCTCTTGAAATCTACCCATAACCCGGTCCCAGGTGCACCAAACGATCCTCTTTGTGCTTACTTAACCTAGAGAAACACTCAGGGGTACATCACAGAGACCAGCCATCTCTGTGACACATACCTCCAATCAACTGTGTGACCATTAGCCACTAATAAATATATAAATATATATATATATTTATTGTAACATGGCATGTGGCATGGGCAATATTAAACGGCAATAATAAAGGTACCCTTTGCTTACACAGCATTTGATTTGGAACAATGACAGTCTCTACAGCTTTTTTTTTTTTTTTTGCCATCCTGTGAACTTTCTGATCCTTTCTCCCTGGAGTTTTTTCCACTACAATTCTCCCCATAATCTTGAATGCTTGCCCAAAAAAAAAACTAAAAAGAAAACCTAAAAAAAAAAAAAAAAAAAAGAAGAAGCAAACAAACAGATTTCTGCTCTCTCTAATGATTTTCATTTCAATTGAGATCATGACTGATCGCTGACCTGTTTAAAACAGTCCACTTTTTGCTTCTTAGGGTACCTACTCACGATCCGGAATAGTAGCGTTTTAGACTACACGTCAGGCACAGTGGATGGGATTAATACAAATCCCATGCCCACTGTGCTTCTTTTTAACCCCTTTACCCCCGAGGGTGGTTTGCACCAGCCCAATTTTTACAATTCTGACCAGCGTCACTTTTTGAGGTAATAACTCTGGAACGCTTGAACGGATCCCACTGATTTAGAGATAATTTTTCATGACATATTGTACTTCATGATAGTGGTAAAATTTATTCGATATGACTTGCATTTATTTATGAAAAAAAAATCAGAAATTTGGCAAAAATTTAGCAATTTTCAAACTTTTAATTTTCATGCCCTTAAATCAGAGAGAGAAGTCACAGAAAATAGTTAATAAATAACATTTCCCACATGTCTACTTTACATCAGCACAATTTTGGAACCAAATTTTTTGGGGGTTAGGAAATTATAAGGGTTAAAAGTTGACCAGCAATTTCTCATTTTTACAACAAAATCATTTTTTTTTAGGGACCACACCACATTTGAAGTGACTTTGAGGGGTGTATATGACAGAAAATACCCCAAAGTGACACCATTCTAAAAACTGCACTCCTCAAGGTGCTCAAAAAACCACATTCAAGAAGTTTACTAAGCCTTCACGTGCTTCACAGCAATTAATTGATTGTGAAAGGAAAAAATGAAGATTTAACTTTTTTTCACTAAAATTTGAATTTAGACCCCATTTTTTTTTATTTTCACAAAGGTAACAGGAGATATTGGACCCCAAAAGGTGTGCAATTTCTACTGAGTACGCTGATACCCCATATGTGGGGGAAAACCATTGTTTGGGCGCACGGCAGGGCTCGGAAGGGAAGGAGCACCATTTGACGTTTTCAATGCAAAGCTCGCTGGAATTGAGAGTGGACACCATGTTGCGTTTGGAGGGCCCCTGATGTGCATAAACAGTGGAAACCCCTCACAAGTGACCCCATTTTGGAAACTAGACCCCTTAAGGAACTTATTTAAATGTGTGGTGAGCACTTTGAACCCCCAAGTGTTTCGCAAAAGTTTATGATGTAGAACTGTGAAAAGAAAAATCACTTTTTTTTTCCATAAAAATGATCTTTTAACCGCAATTTTTTTATTTTCCCAAGGGTAACAGGAGAAATTGGACCCCAAAAGTTGTTTTACAATTTCTCCTGAGTACTCTGATACCCCATATGTGGGAGAAAACTACTGTTTGGGTGCATGTCAGGGCTCGGAAGGGAGGAAGACTTTGATGGAATCTTCTGTGGGCTTCATGTCGTGTTTGCAGAGCCCCTGATGTGCCTAAACAGTGGAAATACCCAACAAGTGCCCCCGTTTTGGAAACTAGACCCCCCCAATAAATTTATCTAGATGTGTGGTGAGCACCTTGAACCCCCAAGTGCTTCACAGAAAATTATAACGTTGACTTGTGAAAATAAAAAAAATATAAACATTTTTCCACAAAAATTTTTATTTTAGCCCCCAAAAAAATGATTTTCACAAGGGTAACAGGAGAAAGTGGACCTCAAAATCTGTTGTGAAATTTCTCCTGAGTATGCCAATATCCCATGTGTGGGAGAAAACTACTGTCTGGGCGCACATCAGGGCTTGGAAGGGAAGGAGTTACATTTTGGAACGCAGACTTCGATGCAATGGTGTGTGGGCGTCATGTGATGTGCCTAAACAGTGGGAATGCCCAACAAGTGCCCCCTTTTTAGAACTGATCTACTGATTCCTGATATGTGAATTTTATAATGTAATGTCATACGTCAGTTGTGTAGCGTAAGTTAGGTTGTCATACGTCAGTTGTGTAAGTCAGAAATTAATTTAGTAGTCCATGGATGTGTGTGTTACAGTCTGAAGCATTCTTTCATACACAGGCCAGGTTTGTAGGGGCAGGTGTGTCGCATTGATAAGTGGTGTCTGTGCGTATCCCCCTTCGGTAACACGCTTGGCACCTCTTTTTGTGACTTACCTTTTTTTGCTCTTTGAGGGACCTCCCCCGGTGCGATTCAAGGTCCTTCAGTTCCGGAAGTACTGGGTCCCGCTCAGTCGCCACTGCCAAATATCGGAGCCTTAATCACTACCTCCTGGAACTGAAGGTACGACACAGAAGTCTGGCCTGCACATCGTGATAGTAGGAAAGCGTTGTGTATTGCCATCTGTACAATGTGCACGGCAAGCTTCTTGTACCACACGTTGGCTTTTCTCAAGGCACTTTACAGCTAGAGGACTTGATCAGAGAGATCAACTCACCCATGTTTTTGTTGTACTCCAGTACACAGTCTTGTTTGACGACCTGTGTAGAGGAACCTCGTACAGTGCTAGGGGTGTTACCATCACCATGTATGGAGGTCAAGAAAAGGACATCCCTCCTGTCATTGTACTTGACCACCAGCAGGTGGTCACTACTTTGGGCTCTCCTCTGACCCCTTCTGAGCATCTGCCCAATTAGAGTCTTTGGGAGGCTTCTCTGATTTTTGCAGACAGTACCACAGGCTGCGATACCTTGAATAGAGAGGGACTTGAAGAGAGGGATGCTCGTATAAAATGTATCCACATAGTGGTGATAACCTTGATCCAGCAGTGGGTGCACCAAATCCCACACAATTTTTCCACTCACTCCCAGGACAGAGGGGCATTCAGGGGGCTCAATCCGTGAGCCCTTCCCTTCATAAACCCTAAACTTGTGAGTGTACCCTGTGGTACTCCCACAGTTTGTAAAGCTTAATTCCCGCACCTGGCCCTCTTACTGGGCAGGTACTGAAGGAATTTAAGCCTCCCCTTAAAATGAATTAGAGACTCATCTACGCAGATGTCCCTTTGGGGCACGTACCCTTCAGCAAACTTGTTGTTGAAGTGCTCGATGACCGGCCGAACTGTGAAAAGACGATCAAAGTTGAGGTCATCTCATACAGGACACCTTGCATTATCATTGTAATGCAAGAACTTGTGGATGGCCTCAAAACGTGTCTGTGTCATTGTCATTCGGAACACTGGAGTGTTATACAAAATATCAACATTTCAATATTGCAGAATTTCTGGCTTCTTCAGGATCCCCATATGCAGGACCAGGCCCCAAAACTTCATTATTTCTACTATGTCTACAGGAGTCCAATTAGAAAAAGATGAGCGGTTCTGTGCCAAAAATTGTTGAGCGTTCAACTTAGTTTGACACACTATGAGGTTTACAAAATCCTCAGAGAAAAAGTCTTTGAAAAAGTCTGTTTCTGTTATGCCAGTGGTGTCAAACTTGATTCATGATTCTACCACAAAATCAGGAATCAGTGGCTCATAATTTTTGGGGGTCAAGGTCCATACGGGGTCAGTAATGGGGGGCGCTGGTTCATCTTCTGTCCTGGGACGTCTTCATGGCGGTTCAGCAGCACCTGAGGAGGAGGAGTCAGAAAAATGAAGAAAGGTGGGATCCTCTCCCTCACTCTCAGTGTCAGAGGCAAGGGAAGCGTATGCCTCCTCCACTGAATAGCGGGTTTGGGACGAGCGGGACGACTTTTTTTTTTTAAATGTATGTGGTGTTTGTGTCAGTGCTTTATTCAGAGGTGTGTGTGTGTGTGTGTGTGTGTGTGTGTGTGTGTGTGTGTGTGTGTGTGTGTGTGTGTGTGTGTGTGTGTGTGTGTGTGTGTGTGTGTGTGTGTGTGTGTGTGTGTGTGTGTGTGTGTGTGTGTGTGCACTTTTTTTTTCCTGAAAGAAAAAAAAAAAAAAAGGAACAACCGGTGGTGTTGCAAACAGTGAGCATGAGTGCGGATCAGTAATCTGGGTCACTAATCAATGCTTGGCGGCTGCTAGATGTACGGACAGAGGTGGTGCAAAGGGGCGGGAGAAAAAAAAAAAAGAGTAAAATAGCGAGCACGAGTGCGGATCAGTGATCTGTAGTGATTGATCAGTGCTCAACCGCTGCAGGACGCAAGAAAAAAAAGACTGACAAAAAAAATCGACTGATCAAACACTGATCAGCGCTCGGTGGCAGAACGGAGGGGTGGGGAGAAGGAAGGGGAAAGAGGAGGATTGGGATGGTTGAAGAGGGATAAAAAAATCTACTTACCAATATCTTCTGTCTTCTGTCGCATTAGGAGCAGCGATTGTGCTGTCACAGGCTTCTGTGGTACCGCAAGGCCCAGCACGGTGCACGATCGGACAGTGTGATGGCCCTGTACAAAAACGAAAAAAAAAAAACCTGCCAAAAATCGAGAAATCAAGTACTGAGCAGCGCTCGGTGGCAGAAAGGGTGGGTGGGGAGGGGTGGATGAGGAGAGATCAGACAGGAATCTTCTTACTGATGTCTTCTCTCCTCAGCAGCAGCAGGCAACAGGAGCAGGGATTGTGGTGTCACAGGCTTCTGTGGCACCACAAGGCCCAGCACAGCGCAGATCAGCAGCCTGACCGCCCTGTACAAATCCTCAGCTACTATGAGGACGTGCAGGACGGTTACAGGTAGGTCACACAGCAGTCACGCGCTGTGATTGGTGCAATCGATGTCATTGTCGATCGCACCAATCAGAGCGGGCTGGCATTGCCAGGCACCAGCCTATGATGGGTGCTCTTACAGCACGGATCCTAGGCGGGACATCAGCATTTCAGGCAATCTGATTGCCTGAAACACTGAGAAATGTTGTGATTGGCTGTTCGGAATTGAACAGCCAATCACAGCGATCGTACTTGCGGATGGGGGGGGGTATCACCCCCCCAGGATGATGACACCATCTACCCTAAGGTAAGATGGCTCCGGAATTTTAATGCGACCACCGCAACTTCGGTCGCTGTGCCGCATTAAAGATTTGTCATAATAGTACATACCTGGTCCATAAGTACCAGGGCGCAGGGATGTACTATTACTGACAATGTCAGAAAGGGGTTAACACTGCGTAAATTCACCTGTGGTACGGGTTTACGAGAGTACATTTCTTTCTAAAATTCTCCACTAATAATTTGAGGTCATTGCTCCTCTAACGGTTTTAACCCCTCACAGACATTAATGTAGCACCCCGAGGGTTCGGTTGCTACAGAGGTATTGCATCTCACCCAGATGTGCGATATCTCACTTCCAGGTAAGGATGGAGTGTGGCTCAGGACCCTAACACCCACATGCACTACACAACATTTCCGGGGGACAGCTCGACGGTGCTCCCATTAGTTATGCAGGCACGAGTGAGCATGTCCCTGGCTGGAGTGGGGGGAGGGAACACCTAGAGAAGGGAACCCGGTAGTGTGTGCGTGGGGGAAGTAGATCCTGGGTGCACTCTGTACAGGAGTATAAAGGGAGGCACCATCTTGGAAAGAGAGAGAGTTGAGAGAGGAGAAGACAGGGAGCAGAGCTGCTTTATGGGCTCTGCTCCACAGGCAGGCCCTGTCAGGAGGCCTGAGCCTGGAGGAGGGAAGAAGGAGGAAGAGGAGCAGACTGGGCTCCAGGAAGGACAGAGGGGACCCCAGGGGTGTGGACTGGCTGGTAGCCACCACACGCCCGCCGCTACCTGAGTAGGGGTGTCAGGTCAAGAAGATGGGAACCGGATCCCAAATTAGTGGAGGAGAGAAACTACCCTCAACTAAGAACCGGAGGCTGCGACATTACATGTGGAGCAGCCCCTCGCCACACCCGCTAGAAAGGCACCACATAGGACCTGGGAAACGCAGGCCAACGTTTGCCCACCAAGAAGGTCCGGGGCAGCTGGACATAAGCGTGGTCACTAGTGGGGTTGAAGACCAGAAACAGGGGACATAAAGGGGGTCCTGCAAAGCACTCCAGAAAGACCTGGGAGTTAACCGAGCCCCTCACCTGGTGAGCACAGCGCGACGCAGGCGGCCACCTCTGCAGCGGTGGCCTGGAGCAGTAACCAAGTAACCGTGAGTAAAGACCCTGAACTGCACCACCAAGACTCCGAGTTGTCTTTGTTGCGCTCGTGTACCACCATCACCCCCATCATCTATCCCTGCTGCCCTGAGGCCATACCCCTCCCGTTGGGGGTTATACCACCACGCTGCACATCCTTATACACCTGGCCTCAGTGGACTGTTCTGCAGCGGCGGCTTCAACGGGTGGCGTAGTCGATCAAATTAACATCTACTGCCATAGACGGCCACTTAGTTTGACACCCTGGGCACGGACCGGGTCACCGCCACGAGACTACAACCCTCAACAGATCCGGCTCCGGGTAAGCTCCCGCGTGCGCAACGCAGCGCGACACAGGCCCAGGGGTGCGTCAACTTTTGGCGTAGTCGGCAGGATATGCCAGAAATACTTCTTTTTTTTTCGGTCGCTGCAACTAAAAAAAAAACAAAAATGAAATAAGAAGCGATCAGCTAGCTATGCTAGAAAGAAGTCCTCCCTAAGCTCCATAGACAAAAAAAGTGAAAATGTAACAAGTCTAAAAAAAATAAAAAAAATTTGATTTGCATCTAACAATTTTCCACTTAAAAAACAAAAACAAAGAAACAAACAACTTCCCAAGTTTGGTATTGCTGTAATCATAGTCCTGTTTTGCGGTCATGTTTACTGTATGGTGTTGTGAAAACAAAACCCCAAAATAGGTTGGAGTTGCTGGTTTGGTTTTAGATTTCATCTTTTCAGCGCATTTGGATTTTCTCTGGAGTTGTCCTGTACATTGACAATTAATTTTACAATACAATCAAAACTACAACTCGTCCTGCAAAAAAACAAACTCTCATATGAAAATGTAAATGGGAAAAAAAATAAAGTTATAACTCTTGGAAGAGTTGGAGGGAAAAAATAAAAAGTGTAAAAGCAAAAAAGTCATCCAGGTGGGAAGGGGTTAAGGCATACTTCTCAACCATCCAGGATTTATAGGGACTATCCCGATTTGAGGGCTCAGTTCCGACTTCTAATACTCACCCTCTCCGAAGGAATCATTGCTCTGTGGCTCCTCCTCAGGGGATGGGGCTGCATTTCTCTGCTTACACTATTCCCTTCTCTTGTGATCTGGTCTCCCAGAGACTTGAACTCACGATCTCATGTTCACAGGCAGCAGCTCTAGCTATGAGCCACATGCCAGATTGATAAACATAGGAGAATTTGGTAATATTGAGCTGTATTGCAGGCCCTGAAACCATAATCCACCAATCCTGCACTACATTACTAGTGCAGAGAAACAAAGAGATGCATGAATATAAAATAATCAATTTTATTTCATCAATCAATAAAAAATCAGAAACCCGATATTAAAAACGTATGGCTAAAAAACAGAGTGCCCAGAATGTGGGACTAGCTCCTGACTAGGAATCCAATTATAATAAAGGCTCATAAATTATTAAACTATCATGATACGATAGATCAGAAAATTATAGAAAACTCCTTAGAAACCAAATATAACAGCATACAACCCCTGGCAAAATTTATGGAATCACTGGGCTCGGAGGATGTTCATTCAGTTGTTTAATGTTGTTGAAAAAAAGCAGATCACAGACATGGCACAAAAATAAAGTCATTTCAAATGGCAACTTTATGGCTTTAAGAAACACGAAAAGAAATCAAGAAAAAAAATGTGGTACTCAGTAAAGGTAATTTTTTTTCTCACCAAACAGAGGGAAAAATTATGGAATCACGCAATTCTGAGGAAAAAATTATGGAATCATGAAAAACAAACACACAAAAGAACACTCCAATACATCACTAGTATTTTGTTGCACCACCTCTGGCTTTAATAACAGCTTGCAGTCTCTGAGGCATGGACTTAATGAGTGACAAACAGTATTCTTCATCAATCTGGCTCCAACGTTCTCTGATTGCTGTTGCCAGATCAGCTTTGCAGGTTGGAGCCTTGTCATGAACCATTTTCTTCAACTTCCACCAAATATTTTCAATTGGATTGAGATCCGGACTATTTGCAGGCCATGACATTGACCTTGTGTGTCTTCTTTCAAGGAATGTTTTCACAGTTTTTGCTCTATGGCAGGATGCATTATCATCTTGAAAAATGATATCATCATCCCCAAACATCCTTTCAATTGATGGGATAAGAAAACTGTCCAAAATATCAATGTAAACTTGGGCATTTATTGAAGATGTTACGCAGGAGTGGTAGATTATGAATTTGTTTAAAGTGCCATTCTTGTATATATGGATATCCAGTTTTGAAGCTAGGTCCTGAAACCATTAGCAGATTATACAGGTACTTAGAGATACACTGCTTTATACAATGTATCTCTACATGTAAATGTAATTTTGTCTTTTGTCCCCAAGACTTGAACCTACAATCTCTATAATTGCAGACAACAGCTAAAGCCATGAGCCACAGGCTCTGTTGACATCACTGGAAGAATTTTCTATACTAGATCTGTATTACAGGCAGTGACCCACAGGCAGATTATACTTGTACATAGAGGTACATTATATATAACACAGTATTTCTAGGTCCCCATAGTCTAAAGTGAAAATAAGATTTTTTTTTCCCCTAAAATTACTAAAAAAAAAATGAAAACCAGTTACAATAATATAATTTTTGATGATTATTTTTTTAAAAGTGTGCATTAACACATCAGCAAATAACACCGACCTATTTGGTGTCCTTGTAATCATAACGACCCACACAACACAGAGACCAGATTATTTAAGGGGATTGGTAAATGGCATAAAAAAAAAAAAGAGTGATATTTTTCCTCTATTAAACCCACAAAAAGTTATAAAAATGTAACGTTGAGGCGGTGTTCATATGTAGTGTAAATGCTGTGTTTTTTCTACTACTTTTTTTCTGCAGATGTCTGCTCCACATGACAATAACAATTCTCTCTGATTACTGCGTGTTTGCGGTGTTTCTTTTATGCGTTTTCCCCCATATTTGATGCATTCTTGGTGCAGTTGTGAATCTGCATTTTTAATGCTTTAATAGAACAGAAAAGCTTTCATTCTGCAATTAAAAAGGCAACAGATTTTTTTATTTGCGTTTTTTCAGGCTCTGCATACTCCCATAGAGAAAAAAAACAAAACACCAAATCCGCAAAGTTCAACAGACGCACCAAGGGTGGAGATTTCATGAAATCACATCCACTTTGCTTGGACATTTAGACAGTGTTCACATGTAGCCTAAATGCTGCGTATTGTCTGCACTGAAATTCTGCTGTGTTTAACTGTCCAAGTAAAGTGGATGTGATTTCATGAAAACTTCGCCCTCTGTGCGTCTAAAGACTGCTGAACTGTACGGTTTTGGTGCTTTTTATTCTCTAGAGGCTTCTATGTGGAGCCTTAAAAAAAAACGCCAAATACTTTAAGAGCAGAATCAAAAGTTTTCTGTACTATAAAAAAACCACATTAGAAATGCTACTTTACATCTGCACCAAAAATAAGGGGGAAAAGGCCTAAAAAATGCAGCAGAGATCCAAGAGAAGATTGTTATTGTGTAGTTTGCTGCGGACATCCACAGAAAACAAAACACAAAGTATTTACACTATGTGTGAACACGGCCTTACAGACACAACAAATCCAGTTGTCATTCAGTGAAGCGACACAAAGATGAGACAGTTCTGGTGGCTACAACTGTGAATGAATGAACAAAAAATAAATCCACAGTTCCCAACTAGAGATGAGCAGGACGCACAGATGCTGTCGCACCAGCCCAGGCTAAACAAAAGCTGCTCCGGGGACGCCGGAAGAGATTCACGGTCTCCCGTCCAGCCGCCATGTAGCACTGAACTGGATTGCTGGAATGGAATCCCGTGAATACATCCACTCAACTCTTGTCCCAACTGTCCCGGATTTGGGTTTATGCCCTGTAGTGTCTGGCTTCTTCTAAATGTCCCACACTGCCAAGGTAGAAAGAAGTGACAAATGGGCATGGATTGAGGTGTGGTTAGGCGCGCTGCCAAAATCTGCCGCAGCACACTGTGCGCGCCTTTTGATTTCTCTCTTTCTCTATTCTTCAAAAGTTGGGAGGCATGGTTAAGACCCCCATCCCAGAAAGAGCAAAGCAGTCGAACAAAATTATAGGTCCTCCATGTCTCACTACATAACGTGCACTTAACTTGTTGCCTGCTATGAATTGCCAAAAAAGCTTTTGTTTGGTTTCACCTGCTCATAAAGATTGTGGTTTGTCTATGTAACTTTTAGTAAAAGTTCATTCACTCTATTGTATGCCCTTCTTAAAGGGGTTCTCCGGCCTTTGGGAACAAGTCTGTAGTCACTGTATGGGACTACAGACTTGAGAATCCTCACAGAGTGTGCACTGCAAGTTCTGAGGATTCTCCAGTGCCAGGAGCGGCAGTCATATAACCACAAGTATGTGATTTGCATACTTCCAGTCACATTCTGACTAGATGCAACCAGACTCGCTCAATGCACTTGCATTGAACAAGGCCGCGTACATCTAGTTGGCACGTGACTATGTACAGTAGTGTTCAAAATAGCAGTCCAATATGACTAACCAGATTACCAATGTTTTTATTATAAATTATATTATCGAAGAATAGCCAGAATGGCAAACGCTCAGCCAATGATCAGCTCCAGGATGATCAAAGACAGTCTCAAGTTACCTGTGAGTACTGTGACAGTTAGAAGACGCCTGTGTGAAGCTAATCTCTTAGCAATAAGTCCCTGCAAAGTCCCACTGTTAAAAAAAAAAAATACATGTACTGAAGCAGACACAATTTGCCAAAGAACACATCAACTGGCCTAAAGAGAAATGGAGAAACATTTTGTGGCTGATAAAAGTAAAATTGTTCTTTTTGGGTCCAAGGGCCGCAGACAGTTCGTCAGACGACCCCCAAACTCTGCATTCAAGCCACAGTACACTCTGAAGACAGTGAAGCATGGTGGCGCAAGCATCATGATATGAGCATGTTTCTCTTACTATGGTGCCGGACCTATCTACTTCGTACCAGGGATCATGGACCAGTTTCCATATATTAAAATACTTGAAGAGGTCACGTTGCCTTGCGATGAAGATATGCCCTTGAAATGGGAGTTTCAACAAGACAATGGCCCTAAACACACCAGTAAACAAGCAAAATCTTGGTTCTAGTCTAACAAACTTGAGGTTATAGAGTGGCCAGCCCAATCCTCGGACCTTAATCTGGTAGAACACTTGTGGAGCGACATCAAAAATGCTGTTTCTGAGGCAAAGCCAACAAATGCCCAAAAATTGTGGGATGTATTGAAAGCATTCTCGGCTGGAATAACAGCTGACAGGTGCCAGAAGTTGATTGACTCTATGCAACATAGATATGATGCAGTTCTAAAAAACTGTGGTTATACAACTAAACATTAGGTTAGTGATTCACAGGAATACTAAATCCTCAAAAAAAAGAGTACATATTGTGAGTTTGTAAAGACAAATGCAGATACTGCTATTTTTTAGAACAGTCCAATCTTCATTTTTTGCTATTTTCTGTTAAAAATTATATATATTTATCTTCATGTTTTGAATTAGAAAACAGTGTGCAATGTTCCCAATGCATGGAAACAAAAACTAGTATAAAGATTTTGTGCTTAACTCATGTTTTTGAACACTACTGTATGCTAATCACATACTTGCCAGTCACACTCCCGGGCACTGGCATCGGGGAATCCTCACAGCGTGCACTCACAGAGTGACTGCAGACTTGTACCCTAAGGCCGGACAACTCCTTTAAAGCAGTGTGGTCCTCCTCAGACTGAAGTACTGAGAATGTTGTTTGTGGTTTCTTTGCCACATTTCAAGCCGACATTTGTATGGATCTGATAAATATTCCACTTTCCACCCCATCCTAGAAGACTCTTGCCAGGTCCACAAGAAGCTACAGTAACTTCTTGACAATATTGTAAACTTTCAGGATACCAACATCTTTGGAGATAGTCTTGTACCCTCTAGGGCAATATCCCATGAGGAGTATTTGTCGAGTTTTGACATTGCAGATTTTCTGCACAAATTACACTAGTAGCGTTTTTTTTTTTTTTATTGTTTAACTCCATTTTTATCTAAATGTTTGTGTCTTTTTGTTATATCATCTTTGAGCCTGCATAGTTTTTGATACTTACTGATATTTGACAAAACATTATTGATAAAGTAATGTGCGGAACACAGGCGTTTATAGTCATTTCAACAGCAGAAACACACTAAAACTGCATGGGTTTTTTACCTATGGATTTTCATCTATTGCAATTCTATGAGAAAAACCCACACATAAAATTCAGCGTACCCGCAATAGAAATTTACATGTTGCAAATTGAAAACGCACCGTAGGTCAGTTTACGCAGTGTAAAAAAACAAACAGTGGGCATCAGATTTCTATACATTCCATTCACTTTACTGACACTGTAAGACGCTGTGTTTTATGCAGGCAATAATACACAGCTTCAAAAACTCTAGTAATCGTAGGAGCGTAACCTTAGACTGCTTGTGCTTGATGATAGCATTTTTTGGTCTTTTTAGACAGACTGTCCATTTTTGCCAGAGTGAACAAAACAGGGAATAAAACTGGCCTTACTAAACATCAAAGTCACCATCCATAGGACAATTAAAGTCATGAGAGTGGGACAAGTGAGCAATAATCACAGGTCAGTTTGATTTCTCCACTTTGTTTTAAACTGAATGGTGGGTGTCAGTCATAGTGTCCTGGCATTATGTTTAATTTTGTATCCTTTTTTCCAGGTGAGAGATAAGCAATAAGGCTGCAAAAACATATGAACCTGCAGTATTACGCGCCATAAACTGCTAACATACGGCTCTCGCCTGACCAGATACCTGCTGATTGGTGCAGCTGCCTTGGTTCAGACTCCCACCAATCTTATTCATGATCTAATCATATTGTAACATATATATCATTGAAGTTCAGCACCAAAATTGAAGGAATTGCTTACGGTGAGTAGTTTTAATCTTGTATCATAAGTGATATGTTGACATTCTAATTTTTTTTCTACACTTGTCATTAAATAACTCCATAGAGACATAGCGAGAGCGTTTTATTGAATATGTAACAATGATCCAGAAAGAATATTAACAATTTGCTAATGGAATAACAAAAGAGTAAACAAGTATACGTAGAGGTACAGATAGTGCAAATGTTGCTTCCGCATAATAAAATATTTGTGTAATAAAAAAATGCACATAAAAACACAAAAATGTAAAGCTAAATTTTGGCTTCCATTTGAATGCAAACAGGACAACACTGTAAACAGACCTAAAGAGTTACAGACTTCACAGCTCATGATTACCACTGATTTTCCAGCTACTATTCACATTGCTGCTCCATATACTAATGAGTCTTATGGCAAATTGGCTTCAATTGCAGGTTCATGTTTTGGATGAGGTCTCTAATAAATGCAATACAAATAATATCTTGAAAGCACCACTCCAGAATTTTTTTATTTTTTTATTTCAGCACTGGAGTGGTGCCACTAATCTAAGTTCCCTGCCCCTAGTACTACTCATCAGTGCCACCATCTTGTGACTGACTGGTAGTCAGAGGTTACAGTCATAAGTTCTCAATTCAAGTCTATGAAAGCCATGTTCTGCCTCTCATAGACTTACATTGGAGTTGTGACTTCCGGCTTGCCCAGCAAACACTGCAGAGATCCAGCAGGTCCAAGCTGTAGAAGACGACCAGAGCGGAGCCAATAACAAGATGGTGGCTGGTAACTACAATACTATGGGCAGGGAACTTAGATTAGTGACACATCTCCAGCAGTAAAATAAAAAATAAACAAAACGCTGGAGTGGTGCTTTAAAACACTTAAATATTTCCAATGTCTAATTTTCAAAGAGATTTAACTCTATGAGACCAATTCATAAAGATTGTTGTTTTATACGCCATATTTGATGATTAGTTTGCTTGAGTAAAATGCACTAAGAGGTGGTAAAGCAGCACAAGAAATGTACTCATATTATGGAATACAGTATATTTCTGTTGTTGTAATTTGCCTCCTTGGTTATTATGTAAATTACCAAGCTCTGCCCACTTTTCAGAAAGTTGAGAAAGCTGGCTAAAAGAAAGCAAAAAGTTGCATAATTTTAGCACAAATTGTTGACTAATCTGCCCAATTAACTAAGAATTTTGCTAAATTAAGGCTTACTAACCTGGAGCTTTTATGGATGTTAAAGGGGTTGTCTAGGATCTCCAAAACAAAAGGTGAAGAGGGTGTGGGGCAATGCTAAAAGTGCATATTCCCATGTAGCCATTATGTTGTTGATTTCCAACTGCAGATTTGCTGGTGAAAGACCCACAGTGTTTTAGGGAAACATTTTAGGTAAGATTTCATCATGCACAGGGTGATATCTTTGAAAAATCTCCAGTTTCCAGAACACGGTCAGCCAAAAAATGAGCACAATTCGGTACGGATTTTGTTGTTTTGGAAAACCAGTAGCATACTGGTCATGTGTGTACGTACCCCAAAGAAAAGCATCATTATTTACCTGATAATCCCTAAAACTTCAGTGCTCCCCTCCTGTCTTTGTCAACTTAGCTGCAGTGATGACCCTTCATCTACACACGTGAAGCCATAAACTAGAGGAGTTTGGCAGCAGCTGTCTCATACAGAGCACTTGGCAGGGCGAGTGCTCCAAAGTATAGAGAAGTGGGAACAGATAGCTGACGGCAGAACGATTGGCTGACAGTGATTTATTGTGTATGGAGAATGTAATGCTTCTTTTATGATTTTATAGCATTTACCATCCTTTTACATTTTCTTGTTTTTTTTAAATCCTACACAATCCCTTAAAAGGCGGAGATAAGAGATCTGCTCATTTTGCTGTCAGCGATCTCCCACTGCATGTTTAGGCAGGCCGTCCATGCATGTTCAATACCAGACACCTTTTGTAGTATTTATATACTGGGAGAAAACGGATTTAGCATGATGGAATCTATTGAGTCTGATACACATTGACCCGTGGCCATGACACGTCAGTGGACAATGCACTGTCCCACACATTTTATATTGTAAAATCTGTCAACTTGTATCTCATGTATAAGTCCAACTTTAGACTTTCAAGGAGGACCACCTTTACTATAGGGGTAGAATAGGACATTTTTTAATCACTTGAATTTTTCTCACTCATTAGCAAAACACATTGCTCCTGCTTAATGGGTTATTCCCAACTTGGAAAGTGAAAACCGATCCAGTGAATGAGGCTTTGTAATGTCCTGTTAGAATGGAGCAGTGGCCAAGCATATGAACCATAGATGGGCTATAGGACTGGCACAAAACCCTATTCCTGGGATCTGCACACTAGTCACTTACTACGGTCAGAGGGACTCCCTCTATTACCAATTTACTTGGGTCAGAAGGAGATCTGTTAAACAATGAATATTCAGAGACGTTTAAGCTATACACACCAGATGGCTGTCGACCAACAGCCACCTCAGCCGACACTTTCTTACTACACTGTTCTCTATGACAAAGCCGCCAACTGAAACGTCAGTCAGTAGCTTATCTCAGGAAGAACAATGTGATCGGACATGTGCGATAGACATCTTTCCCGATCATCAGTCGGCCGGTGCCATCAAACACATCAGACTGTCGGCTGAACCAGTTAATATCGGCGCATTCAGCTGAAATAATATGGATGGGTCCCTTACTCTTAGAACAAGATTGCAGATAACACTAGTACACCTCAGCACCGCTGGACGTAACTAAACATGTAACATATAGTGACATGTAACATACAGGGGCTGTCTCATCTTATTAAATGTTTAAAATTGCTTATTAAAAAAAATTACATATTAAAAATCCCCAAGAATGTAAGTTTTATTGACAAGATTAACAATCTTGTCAGAGGTGGCTGATCTCTTGGCAAGGAGCACGTGGCTAGTAAACTGTTTGCTATACAACGGGCAAGTGCTGCTCTGAAGCTCACCAGATCAGCCAGCTTCAGTGTCACTGCGCACCACTGGCACTGCAGAGGCAAAGTATGGGAGAGCTAGACCTCGGGCATGTCCATCATCAGGAGCACCCTGACCCCCATAAACTAGGACGCCTACTCTCCTGAAGATACAACATGAGATAAACACTTTAAGCATTTACTTTTCATTGCTAAATAGTAATGGAGGATGGTCTCTCATGGTGCTTTATACCATAACTATTTCTCATATACACATTGATTTGTCTCATGAGAATATATCTCACATGATGGCACTTGAAAGCACACAAAGCTAAATCAATAAGTTATAAAAAATAAAAGCAGTATTTTCAGTGATATGTTGGAATACAAAAGGAATATGTTAATTCTCCAAACTATTTGTACTCTGCCTTCACCTAGAAACATAATTAAATAGCTGCAATTCACATACCAATATAGATTACATCTTGGCATATCATAAGACTTTTTTGGTGAACAGATAGAAATTTGGAATGCTATACCCAGCAGAATGTAAGGTATTAGGACATGATAAAGCATGTAAAGCGTTACTTTGCAATGGATGGAGTGTCTAAAGCATGTTCTGTAAAAAAAGAAAAAAATACACTAACTTAAAAAGTCTATTATGTAACACTGAAATGTTAAAAGGACGGAAAGTAACTTATAGCTAGATTTACATCACACTCAGGAGATCGCCCGCCCATGTAGCCCCCTCTCCTTGTGCCACTATCCTAACAAGGAAACTAATCTCCCAAATGCAATGTATATCTAACCAATTTGGTAAAGCTATATTCACATTGTGTAAAAGGTAAGCCTTTTTTCCATGGTTTTCTGAGAAAAAGATGCTGTTTAACCTTAATTTTGCAATTTGTGAACACAGCCTTATAGGGAATTACATCCCTTTAGAATAAAAAAAAAATTAAATTTTTAAAAAAAAAATAAGACAGTTTGTTAAAAAAAAAACATATAGCTATTAAAAAGTGAAAAGTATATAAAAAGGTCCAGGACAACAGAAAATATTTTACCTTCAAGCTTTGGATCACATGTAATAGGATATGAAGTATTTTTGCCTAACCATAAAAGCTAAAATGGAAAAATTAAGTAAAAAAATCAAGAACATCCAAACCTGACAGGTTCCCAGCCGTCAGTGTACACAGACTGAATATTTACTACAAGTGGATGCTCCTTTTTGTAAACCACCAGTAAACACTAGGCTTTTGTACTAGAAATATCCAGACATTTCTATCGGGTTCTTGTTTGGGGGTTACACATTTTTCTGATTGGTCTTCTCTCCGCCTCTCTATATGGCAGTAATAACTATATAGGAAAGTGTAAGCAGACTGCTGGACAGAACTGGGACTATGTTCCCTTGCAACATTAATAACATCAGAATCCAAGCAGCAAAATGGTCCCGTTGTATATGGTGGCACAAATCCTGGGATTGTCTTTGCTTTTCCTGCTATTGAGACCTTTTCTTTTCTGCTAGAGTTGCCTTCAGACTATCACACCTCCTTATGTTAAGTGAGGACTTCAGTAGAGAACATCTCCGAGAAGAGAACGACGGCTCAACGCATTGTCATTGTAGATGATAGTTAGACGCTTGTCCTCTCACCCTTCAGGTCGTACCTGACAAAAAATAAGTTTACGAGAAAGAACAGACATCACTTATAAGAGATATGGTATAAAACCTGGTACATCCATATCCAAAAAAAAAGGATACCAATATTAACTCCAATTTTATTATTGGGCCGAGACATTACAACAGTTCCCTTCTGTCCTCGTGGCCAGCTATGCACACAGAACTACTGGTGTATTTTATGGAAGCTGTAACTGGAAGATCTTTTTATTTTTAAGTTTTTGGATTTTGCAATGATAGACGCAAAAAACTAAAAACAGGTTAAAATAGTTGCCCAGGATTTTCAAAAAGTTGCACATCATGATTGCGGTAAATCAGTGTTTGCCAAGTCCAGTCCTCAAGAACCACCAGCAGATCATGTTTTCAGGATTTCGTTAGTATTGCACAGATGAAGAATTATCACATGTGTTATACTAAGGAATTTGTGAGACCATGATCTGCTGGTGGCTTTTTGAGGACTGCAGTTGGGGCACACTGATCTAAAATAATATTAAAACAATACCTGTTCAATTCTATTTCTATTCAATTTTATTTTGCCCCTAGGTGGCATATATGTGGCAGCAACTCAATAACGGCTTAGGCCATCAGTGATCTACAAAAAGCTCAATTTCCTTTGGAGCCGGTGTAGAGTCAGAACCCCCGCACCAGGGAATGAGGCATCTCTAACGGAGCAGGACTCAGCAGAGGATACTTAGAGGGTTGACCATACTGACAAATTTCTTTTATGGGCATGCAGGTCATAGGAAGCTGAAAAAGGGATACCCTGATATCTGCGATCCAATGTCTTATTCGGGAGAAATCAACATTTTTTCTATTATGTAAATGAGCTGTTCAGATCTATGGGCCGGACACTGATCTGTACAAGGATCTGCCTCCAGAGATTATTTTTAATAAAAGGGGGAGTTATCAGTGTGAGACAAGTAACTAACACAGAACAGGAGAACTGAACTTTGTCTTCTTACAAACCCATTTTTGCAGCGCTCACAGCTCTGCTGTATAGTAACAATATTACAACCCTGTCTGCCTGTGAGATGGAAGCTGAGAGGAATCTTCAGATATGTCGGGTATAATCACACACAGCTCTGCAGTGAGATCAGGAGAGCAGAGAGCCGCCATTACATCACACTGGTAACACTGGTAGCCATCACACTGGCAACTCCCTCTTTTATATAAATTAATTTCTGGAGGCAGATTCTCATGCAGATCAGTGGATTTCTCTGGAATTAGACATCGGATCGCATATATCAAAGCATCATTTTATTTTGCTTCCCATCACTTATATACCCATATAGACTGGTTAGGAGGGTTGATTGTACTGAAAATTTCCTTTAATGAAAACGGAGGGCTTTTTACATATTTCTGATGGCTGGTCCCTTTAAAAGGGAAATACGGTCAAGGTAGACACAAGTGAATTCAAAATCTCAATTTCCTTATTTTCCTTCTTATGGTTATCAGATTCGGTATCATAACAATTTGTTTTCTAACAGAAACATGCATGATCAATTTAAACAAGTGTGCATGTTTATCCTATAGGGAGGAGGATGACAAGCTGCAGCCAGTCACTTCTAACAGAAGGTTACCTCCTGGCAGAGTAAACGATCAGGGTTGTTAGAACCCAACACGCTGGACTCTCATATCACCCACTAGTGGGGAAATGGGAAAAAAGGAAGTCTTCATGTATATTGCGATATTCCCCGAGTGATATAAGGTGGAAAAATGATGGCCTGTTCTGATGCTCTAGAAAACTTACCAATGATTAATTCCTTTGGACAAATCTACCTGGGAAAGATCAATGATAACCTGCAAAATGAGGGGAGACAGATCTCATTAGCACCAAATGAATATCAGGAGTGGTAAAGAGAAGTGTGAATTGTTTGCACCAGAATTTATAAGTTTATAATTCCCTCTTATCCTCAGAGCATCGGGTATGATTGTTAATTCTTTCTTAGATTTGATAATTGGCAGTAGCATACGTAATCAGACTGATGTAATAAGTATTTGCAGCCTTCCCTTGTGTCCTGTATTACTCCATATTGGTAACACTTAGGGAAGGTAAATGTTATTACCCAAAAACTTCAAATTCGAGTTAAAAAACTAACAAAGCGGATTTCTTCACTAAAGGTATTTACCTAACCTGTATAGCAGCCCCACTATGGCCATGCCTTTACTTTAACTTGCAAAATCGTGCTGCCAGATTCTCTTTCAGATTTCACTTTGATTGGTTTTAAAAATAGAAATGTTTGATAAAAAAAAATAAACTAGCAATTAACAAAATGCATACTTTACAGCATTTTTCCACACTGGACTGTAATTCTGCACATTACTGTATATGTATTTTAAAGCATGCCTTCACAAGTTCACATGTATAATACGTTTTTGTGTTGCTGCATTATAAGACCCTTTTGTTTCTGTCAATGTAGCTGAATGACGGATTATTTATTTTCTTGTGCAGGATAACTTGCACACACATCTTTTAGATAAAATATTATTCTGACATTGCTTTTTTAGTATTTTTTACTTTGAAAACATTCACTATGCAAAACAAAAAGGGATTATTTTATAGTGCAGGTTATAAATGTTTTGCAGCACTGACTGCAGCATCTGAGGGGTTAAAAGTCATTCTAACCTTGGGCTAAAACACACTGGGGCCGATACAGCAAAGTGTTTACACCAGAAATCTAGTGTAAAACTGTATAAAAAGGCACAAGATGTTTTCGTAACGTGAGGCTGCATAAACATTTTGCGGCTTTTGGCATTTTAAGGCAAAATGGGGGTAGCTGGGGAGTGACCGGGCGTGTTGATGCCAGCTCTTCTAATTCATGATGAGTTGTAGCGTCTCTTAATGAATTGGATGTCTCAATTTATCACGCCCCAATCTCAAGACTGGCATGAACAAAGCCCGTCTTGATGAATCGGGGCCACTGAATTCTGTATGGAACAACCATTCCTATTAATTTGTTAGGTGGTCAGACAGAAGGGGTAGCAGAGGAGTGAAAGAGACTAGGAGTTAGGAATCCTTTTTATTGCAGTTCAAGGAGGAGAAAAGTCACAGGGATCCCCCTACCCAGAAGAAAGCACTTGTGTAAGAAGGGTTAAGCCTTAATTCACTTTCTGCACAGAACATGAACACAGAGCTCCATGCTGGTGGGGATGTATGGGATAACTTCCTTAATACACACATACTTATTATCCCCACTACTTTAGACAGTAAATTGAGCGCACTCAAACAGGGAACTTTGGGACCCCCGTTCTTGTGATAATAGCAGTAACAGTTAGACCTTCAGTTATGAGGAAACCCCCCTTAAAAGGAGTTTCAAGAGAGAATCACACCAATTTTTTTTTCTATTCAGGTTTCCTATGGTTAGATCAGTCCTTCTTGTAAAAAGAACAATTACAATAATAAGCAAATGTAATACAAGTGTTGCTCATGAAATAATGCAATCCCCCCCCCCCAAAAATCAAAGTATAGATAGGCTTAGAATAAGAAATACTGCTATGCATAAACTTATAAGATAATAAAACCATTTTAGTCATTAGCTGGAATAACTGATGTCTGGCCTCCTGCATTTTAATAAACTGTACCTTTCCAAGCAGCTCTTTTTCTCTTGACATGAAGGACACGCTGTTTTTCACTGAGATTTCTAGCTTCCTCTTTGTTGCTTCCTCCAATGGTATTTCCCACTCCAACCTATAGTAATGAGAGTTATGCAAGGTCTGTAAGAGTCCAGTTTAAAGGGGTTGTCCCCGATTAAAACAAGTTATCATCTATCCATAGGTAGGGGTCTAACTGCTGTGACCCACACAGCTTGGCAGCACGAGGGAACTTTACCCCCCGTTAGAATGGAGTCGCAGCATATATGTGCGGCCTACACTCCATTCATTCTCCAAGTCTGCTGAGCTCTGCTTATTCCAGCAACCTTATAAAAAATGAATGGAGCGAGTGGTTGTCTGGTGACCGGCCTGCCACACCATTATGTAATAGGGGTTAAAGCTCCATGTCGGGAACAAAAATTCACTGATCTGCCGATTGTTGTGCATTTTTATGCAGGATGCAGCCAGGCCCTTTAGTGTAGGTTGGGTGAATTGGGGTATCTGTGTTGTGGGGTGCACTTCTATAGTACTGGGCAGCCCGTCTGATCTAATAGTATGGGCAAGTACCTGTGTGACTGGCATCCGATGCAAGCTCCACCTGTGTGCATGTTTAATACTAGGCAGTCACCCCCCCTCCATGAATTGGCAGGTCTGTGGGTGGTTGCTCCATCAGGATTTTGCACCTGTGCTGCCCCTGCCTTTATCATCGGGGTCTGCTGCGTCCTGCTGGTGCATTTGTAATCTGATCTGGTGTTTGGTAAGGCTGTATCTTTTACCATGATGTTTTTTTGAAATGTTGTCCTTATGTTAGCCACAACTCAGATTGGACAAAACTGACCACTCACGAACACTCCTTGGAGTCTATCTATTGTGCCACATTGTCTCAGGAACTGTTAGAAAAGTCTGCAGTAGTGTTGCGCATTCCGATACTGAAATATCGGGTATCGACCGATATTCGCTGTATCGGAGTTCCGATACTGAGTTCCGATACTTTTACAATATCGAATACCGGAATCGGAAGTTCACATAATGCCTGCGCTCTGCAGTGTCTCTGAAGGATGACAAGCTGAATGGCAGCGCTCAGCTGCGATCCAGCCTGTCATCAGAATGCCATCCCAGCGTGGGAGAATTCCCCTGCTCAAGCGCTGACATTACATTATCTCCCTTACATTACAATTAAATGGAATAGCAGGAATTAATATTTTTTTAAGACGTTAATGCCACAGCCATGGTGGTTGTGGCATTACAGTGGTTGCCCAAATCGATGGGAACAGTGCTCACAGTGAAACATGAAAAGCCGGCAATTCATCAGCGGCTTATACCTGTACCCGACAATTTAGAACAGAAAGAATAGAGCTTCACACATAGATTAGACAGATAGAAACATGTCAGTCACATATATAAGAAGTACAGTGACAGTGTTGGTTACTGTACTTGTCATTTAGTGTTAAAATAAAGGATTTATTAAAAAAAAAATTGGCGTGGGGTTCCCCGTAATTTTAGTCTCTAGCGGAGGTTAAGCAGACGGCTGGGGCAGCTGTTTGAAGCCTGGGAAGGGGGTAATACCCACGGAGCTTCCCAGGCTACTAATATCAGCCCCCAGCTGAATACCTAGCCTTTACTAGCTATTAAAATGGGGGACCCCAAAAAAAATGACGTGGGGTCCCCCCTATTTTAATAGCTAGAAAAGGCTAGGCAGACAGCTGGGGGCTGATATTAATAGCCCAGGAAGGGTGCCATGAATATTGGCCCCCTCCCAGGCTAGAAACACCAGCCGTCAGCCGCCCCAGAAATGGCGCATCCATAGGATACGCCAATTCTGGCACTTAGCCTCGCTCTTCCCACTGCCCTGGGATGCCGTCACAGCCAGACACTGAGGAGCGCAAGCATGCCTGCGCTTCTCAGTGTCTGCGACATGGCAAGCTGGATGGTAGCGTTCTGCTGCGGTCCAGCCTGTCATCTCGATGTAGCAGAGCTGGAGCTGTCCTGGGAACCATATAAAGGTAAGGATGATGTTGCTTTATTATTTTTCTTTTATTGCAGGAGATCGTTGGCTTCAGCTGGAATGGGCGTGATGGTAAGTATGGTTTAATTTAGAACAATAAAGAATTGTGTGTTTATTTCAATTAAAGGACTTTATTCTGGGTGTTTGTGTTTTTTTTTTAACTTTGACTATGGGGTTAGTAATGGGGGTGCCTTATAGACGCCTCTCCATTACTAACCTGGGCTTGATGTCAGCTGGCATTATAAGCTGACATCAACCCCAGCCCTATTACCCCACTGCCACCACTACAGGGCAGTGGGAAGAGCGAGGCTAAGTGCCAGAATTGGCGCATCCTATGGATGCGCCATTTCTGGGGAGGCTGGTGTTTCTAGCCTGGGAGGGGGCCAATATTCATGGCACCCATCCTGGGCTATTAATATCAGCCCCCAGCTGTCTGCCTAGCCTTTGCTAGCTATTAAAATAGGGGGGACCCCACGTCATTTTTTTTTTTTTTTGGGGGGTCCCCCATTTTAATAGCTAGTAAAGGCTAGGTATTCAGCTGGGGGCTGATATTAGTAGCCTGGGAAGCTCCGTGGGTATTACCCCCTTCCCAGGCTTCAAACATCTGCCCCAGCCGTCTGCTTAACCTCCGCTAGAGACTAAAATTACGGGGAACCCCACGCCAATTTTTTTTTAAAATAAATCCTTTATTTTAACACTAAATGACAAGTACAGTAACCAACACCATCACTGTACTTCTTAGATAGAAACATGTCAGACACATATATATCTAATCTATGTGTGATTCTCTATTCTTTCTATTCTAAATTGTCGGGTACCGCTGCTGAATTGCCGGCCGGCTTTTTTAAAGAGACGGTGCATGAAAACACTATTATATTTTTAAATAAATCCTTTACACTAAATGACAAGTACAGTAAGCAACACTGTCACTGTACTTATTATATATGTGACTGACATGTTTCTATCTATCTAATCTATGTGTGAAGCTCTATTCTGTCTGTTCTAAATTGTCGGGTACCGGTGTATGCCGCTGCTGAATTGCCGGCTTTTCATGTTTCACTGTGAGCACTGTTCCCATCGATTTGGGCAACCACCTCCCCCAATACATTCTACATTATTGTTAGTTGTTTTCCTTCATGTAGAATTAACCTACAAGGAAAGAAAGGGTTTATTTTCATTCCGATATTTGTGTCCCATTGACTTGCATTGGTTTCCGGTATTGGAATCGGCGATATCCGATACTTTTTGAGTATCGGCCCGATCCAATCCGATCCGATATTTCCTGATATCGGAAGGTATCGCTCAACACTAGTCTGCAGTATTCATCACCAGAATGTAGATTAGCCACATATGAGCCTGAATCGCACAGTATGGTCAATTTTCAAATAACAGATCACTTAATAAAGTCACAACTGCCAGCATGTGATGGCAGTACTTACTTTTCATTGAACTCTGGATTAAGGGTCCGTTTCTTGACACTGGTTTTCCGTTTTGTGGTACGATTTTTGTCTGGTAGCAAGATAGCTGACAAGTATGGATCAGGAAGGTCCTTGGTACCAACGCTTAAATTCCTAAGGTTAATTGAAAAAGGGAACATAAAAAAAAACTATTTGCAAGTCTAAAGTTAAGGGCAAAATATCAGAATGACACTATAAAGATTAAAAGTAACTATAGTCATGACTTCAGCACATATGTGAAAAAAAATAAAAACTTAATAAACACAGTGGATCATTTAATAAATTTAGGATATTTATTATTCAAGCACCAAACTGGTCTCATAGATGCTAGCTTAAAGAGATTGCCTCAACCTAGCACTCCAAGAGAGAATTTCTCCCCTTGCCTTCTGGCTACCTGCTAATTTACTGACAGTTCAGCCCAGTGGCCCAGCTACGCCGATTGCCAGTTCAGCCCAGTGGCCCAGCTACGCCGATTGCCAGTTCAGCCCAGTGGCCCAGCTACGCCAATTGCCAGTTCAGCCCAGTGGCCCAGCTACGCCGATTGCCAGTTCAGCCCAGTGGCCCAGCTACGCCGATTGCCAGTTCAGCCCAGTGGCCCAGCTACGCCGATTGCCAGTTCAGCCCAGTGGCCCAGCTACGCCGATTGCCAGTTCAGCCCAGTGGCACAGCTACGCCGATTGCCAGTTCAGCCCAGTGGCACAGCTACGCCGATTGCCAGTTCAGCCCAGTGGCACAGCTACGCCGATTGCCAGTTCAGCCCAGTGGCACAGCTACGCCGATTGCCAGTTCAGCCCAGTGGCACAGCTACGCCGATTGCCAGTTCAGCCCAGTGGCACAGCTACGCCGATTGCCAGTTCAGCCCAGTGGCACAGCTATGCTGATTGACAGTCCAGCCTAGTGGCACAGCTATGCTGATTGACAGTCCAGCCCAGTGGCACAGCTATGCTGATTGACAGTTCAGCCCAGTGGCACACTTAAGCTGCTGGTCAGAGCTGTATGTTCACCGATGCTGGAAGCAGAGAGGCAGCTTTACCTCTGCAGCATCGGAGGTGCTCAGGGACACCAAATCTGACAGAATCCAGCACCGGAGGCAGATTTGGAGCAGCACTTGCAAGCTCTTTTGCCAAGCCTAGGCAATGATAGAATTAAAATTCCCTCTGTTCTTCAGAACAGAGCATTTTTAAGAAAAGATAAATTGCAAAATAACTTGTTTTTACAAGCACTTTGCAATTTTAATAATTGATAATTTTGACAAACTAAAGTTAAGGCCCCAAAACACATTGGATAAAAATTGTCCAAACACGCCAATTTCATCCGTATTGGCATACCATCTGATGTGTATGGGGTCTCCAAACTCTTTTCCAACAGATGGCGTCAGGGGAGAAAAGTATTGGGCTTTTTGAACGGGAGAAAATGGGACCGATAGGTGTTGGCATAAGATACATTCAGCTGACAGCTATGTAAGGTGTATGGGCAGCTTTACTGCATATATGTGTAATGGCCCCCCATACACATTAGACTACAGTTGGCTGAGACCACCAATATTGATGGGTTTGCTCAACAAACATAAGTATGGGCGTCCAGGACAGATTATGTTAGTGAGCTAAGGATTCAAAATATCCTATTCTGGACTGAAATCCTTTTTCTCTCCCTGAATTAAGTCGCCATCAGAGGAATCTGGCAAGAGAGCATACAACAAAAAAGCGCTCGTGCATGTGAGAAGTTGGTGAGATAGCTTCTGACCGAAACATCAAGCGGCCAACAGCCATCTAAAGTGTATGGTCGAATGAAGAGTGCAAGAATATATTCATGTGTAATTAGTCTAACCACATTCAGCCATGAGAACCCAGAGAAGCTTGCCTGCAGCTGGGCGTTACAGCGAGGCGCTCGCCTGCAGCTGGGCGTTACAGCGAGGCGCTCGCCTGCAGCTGGGCGTTACAGCGAGGCGCTCGCCTGCAGCTGGGCGTTACAGCGAGGCGCTCGCCTGCAGCTGGGCGTTACAGCGAGAAGCTCGCCTGCAGCTGGGCGTTACAGCGAGAAGCTCGCCTGCAGCTGGGCGTTACAGCGAGAAGCTCGCCTGCAGCTGGGCGTTACAGCGAGAAGCTCGCCTGCAGCTGGGCGTTACAGCGAGAAGCTCGCCTGCAGCTGGGCGTTACAGCGAGAAGCTCGCCTGCAGCTGGGCGTTACAGCGAGAAGCTCGCCTGCAGCTGGGCGTTACAGCGAGAAGCTCGCCTGCAGCTGGGCCTTACAGCGAGAAGCTCGCCTGCAGCTGGGCCTTACAGCGAGAAGCTCGCCTGCAGCTGGGCCTTACAGCGAGAAGCTCGTCTGCAGCTGGGCCTTACAGCGAGAAGCTCGCCTGCAGCTGGGCCTTACAGCGAGAAGCTCGCCTGCAGCTGGGCCTTACAGCGAGAAGCTCGCCTGCAGCTGGGCCTTACAGCGAGAAGCTCGCCTGCAGCTGTGCCTTACAGCGAGAAGCTCGCCTGCAGCTGTGCCTTACAGCGAGAAGCTCGCCTGCAGCTGTGCCTTACAGCGAGAAGCTCGCCTGCAGCTGTGCATTACAGCGAGAAGCTCGCCTGCAGCTGTGCATTACAGCGAGAAGCTTGCCTGCAGCTGTGCATTACAGCGAGAAGCTTGCCTGCAGCTGTGCATTACAGCGAGAAGCTTGCCTGCAGCTGTGCATTACAGCGAGACGCTTACCTGCAGCTGTGCATTACAGCGAGACGCTTACCTGCAGCTGTGCATTACAGCGAGAAGCTTACCTGCAGCTGTGCATTACAGCGAGAAGCTTACATGCAGCTGTGCATTACAGCGAGAAGCTTACATGCAGCTGTGCATTACAGCGAGACGCTTACATGCAGCTGTGCATTACAGCGAGACGCTTACATGCAGTTGTGCATTACAGCGAGACTCTTACATGCAGTTGTGCATTACAGCGAGACGCTTACATGCAGCTGTGCATTACAGCGAGAAGCTTCCCTGCAGCTGTGCATTACAGCGAGAAGCTTCCCTGCAGCTGTGCATTACAGCGAGAAGCTTACCTGCAGCTGTGCATTACAGTGAGAAGCTTACCTGCAGCTACAGCGAGCTTACCTGCAGCTGTGCATTACAGCGAGAAGCTTACCTGCAGCTGTGCATTACAGCGAGAAGCTTGCCTTCCTTTGCTGGGTAATACACTGTGACATGCAGCTGACTTGCGTTGGATTCCATGGGATTCAGATCACTGTGAGAAAACATCAGACATTTTTGCTTATTGGATTTCTTGACTTGTCATAAGGTCCTGTCCCTACGTCCTGGTGCTGACAGCGCAAATTGGACAATGTCAGACAGTAGGGATTCGCCCAAGTGAGAAAGAAGCATTAGCTAGAGCAGACGGATCCTCTAAGGCTATTTGCACACTGAGTATTTGCAGCGGATCTTTCTGAACTAAAAAAAAATGTGTTTCGTGGCAGGAAAAATGCAGCGTATAATATATGCATTTTTTATATATTTTCACTTTAATTTTCACTGCAGCATGCACTATTCTTTTCCGTATTTCAGAGAAGACACGCCTGTTCTAGTCTATTGGTCAGCAGAAAAAAAAATGGATCCCATACGGAGCAACTGTATACTACCCGAGTTTTAGGGATACATTGTGATTTTTTAACATAGGGAACTGTATTTGGTCTTCTAAATTTTAATAAATGCTAATGCATAAAAATGGATGCCATATGGAAGACAATACAGATGAAAAATAGTCTTTATTTTCTGGATGAAAATTGGATAACTTTTTAAAAGCTTGTGTAAATCTAGCCCAACAGAAAAAGGTGAACTTTTTTTTCAAAGACATCTGACTATTCTTAACCTCATGCAGCATCCATTTGTGACATGTTGTTATCGCTAAGTGGAGTAAATACACAGCATGTGCAAAAGTAGAAAAACTTACTGAAGACTATATAAAAGACGGATTTTGGTAAGACCTTACCTGTAAAATCCTTTTCAGCGAGGGAAGGAAGGGAGACACAGTCATTACTAGTGGGTAGGCGGAGCCCACATAGGATAGAACACCTCAGATTAAAAAAGAGTGTTGTCCGGCCCCTCCAGCTTGGGCTCCTCCTACTCCAGCTCTCCAGTCCGTACACAAGCTAAGGAAGAGCAAATATCACCAGCGGAGCAACATAACCCCTTCTGAAGAACTTCAGAGAAAAAACAAGAGACAGGTTATGCATATAACAGAAAAAACCACACAGTCCCAGGTACTACTCACTGGACCTGACCACTGCGATGAGCTGGCAATGCTGGAACAGAGCCTTAGCGCGCCGACCTCAGCCCAGATAATCGCTATCAGAGAAGGGTCACGCTGCATCTGAAAACACAACAACACACTTCTGCCATGGGAGGGAGCTGTGTCTCCCTTCCTTCCCTCGCTGAAAAGGATTTTACAGGTAAGGTCTTACCAAAATCCGTCTTTCAGCAGCAGATGGAAGGAAGGGAGACACAGTCATTACTAGTGGGACGTCCCAAAGCAGTCCAAAAATTAAGGGTGGGAAAAAACCAACAAAGGCAGAATCCCAACAACCTAGAAAAAATGCGCAACTAGCGCTAAATACAAGTTAACGATAACTTAAACTACAGCCGCCTGCAGGACCCTACGTCCTAAGGCTGCATCAGCGGAAGCACTGACGTCCACCTTATAAAACTTTGTAAAAGTGTGGACGGAGCGCCAGGTAGCCGCCCGGCAGAGTTGAGCTGCCGAGGCCCCTTGATGAAAAGCCCACGATGAACCCACAGCTCTCGTGGAGTGAGCTCGAATCTTAATTGGACAAGATTCGCCCTTGAGTCGGTAAGCCTCTAAAATGGCCGACCGAATCCATCGAGCTATAGTGTCCTTGGAAGCTCGTTGACCACGCCGACGACCTGCTGGAATCACAAACAGAGAGTCCGATTTCCGAAAACCTTGAGTAATAGACAAATAGAACTTCAAAGCCCGCACTAAATCCAATGCGTGCAAGGCCCGTTCCTTCGCATTCCTCGGTTCCGGACAGAGCGAGGGCAACACAATATCCTGGTTAACATGAAATTGTGACACCACCTTAGGTAGAAAGTCGCCCCGTGTGCGAAGCACCACGCGATCCGGGAGAAACTCCAGAAAAGGAGGCGAGCAAGAAAGAGCCGCCAGTTCAGAAACCCTTCTCAAAGAGGTGACTGCCACTAAAAAGGCAACCTTCCAAGAAAGCAAAGAAAGGCTAACAGAGTGCATAGGCTCAAAAGGCCCATGTTGAAGAGCCTCCAAGACCAGATTGAGCCGCCAAGGGGACACAAGCGCCTTCCGCGGCGGAAACTGACGGGTTACCCCGCGAAAAAAGGAACGAACGTCCCTACGCGAGGCGATAGCCTTCCGAAACAGCAAGGACAAAGCAGAAACCTGACCCCTCAGAGTGCTAACTGCCAAACCCTTGTCCAGGCCATACTGCAAAAAGGCCAACAAATTGGGAATGGAAAAAATCCTCGGGTTCCTTGAAGAACCCGAACACCATGAAAAGAAGGCCTCCCAAGTCTTGTGATAGATCCTAGTAGTGGCAGGACCCCTGGCAGCTCGCAGAGTGGCAATGACTTCGGCTGAAAAACCTTGACGAGTCAAGATTTCGGTCTCAAGAGCCACGCCGTCAAACGCAGAGACTTCAGGTCCGGATGACGAACGGGCCCTTGGGTTAACAGGTCCGGGCGAAGAGGGAGAGGAAGTGGAGGCGCAGCCAGAAGCGACACCAGCGTCGAGAACCACGTCCTCCTTGGCCAGTCTGGGGCTACTAACATAGCCGAGACTCTTTCCAGTCTGATCCGACGCAACACCAGAGGAAGTAAGGATATCGGCGGGAACACATAGATTAGCTCGAATTGGTCCCACGGAGCCACCAGAGCATCCACCGCCACAGCCTTCGGGTCCTTGTACCTGGACATGAACGTCGGTAACTTGGTGTTGAACCTTGATGCCATCAAATCCACTTGAGGAGTTCCCCAACGGGAGCACAGCTGTGCAAAAATTTCTGGGTGAAGACTCCATTCTCCGGGATCCACCTTCTCGCGACTGAGGAAGTCCGCCGTGATATTCTGAACTCCCGGAATGTGAATCGCAGAGATGGCTGGCACCTTGGCCTCGGCCCATACCAGGATCCGAGACACTTCCATCATGAGCCTGGAGCTCTTCGTTCCACCTTGATGATTGATATACGCGACCGCCGTCGCGTTGTCTGTCTGCACTCGGACTGGCAGACCGTTTAAAGGGACCGTCCAGTGTTGAAGGCAAAGGAAAATCGCCCTCAATTCCAGGATGTTGATCGGCAGGACAGACTCTTCCGACGACCATACTCCCTGAATCCAGAGATCGTTCCAGACACCCCCCCAGCCTGACAGGCTGGCATCGGTGGTTATAACCGACCACCTCGGAAGGAGGAAGGACTTCCCCAGGGATAACGCTTCCGGACGTAACCACCATTCTAGAGACTCTCGCACCCTGTGGGAGATGATGACACTGCGATCCAGCGAAGCCTGTGATCGATCCCAACGGTTCAGAATGAGCATTTGGAGAGTCCTGGAATGAAATTGGGCAAACGGAAGTGCCTCCATTGACGCCACCATCAAACCCAAAAGGCGCATACACCTTCGAAGGGACATTGCTGTCGAAGACTTCATAACCTGTACATGTCGAAGAAGACTTGCTTGCTTGTCTGGAGGCAGGGACACCACTGCTCGTACCGTGTCGAAATGCATCCCCAAAAACAGGATTGACTGCGACGGTTCCAGAGACGACTTCTTCCAATTGACTAGCCACCCGAAGTCCTCCAGGAGCTGAAGGGATAGATTGCGAGCCGTCACCGCCTCCTCCTTTGAGGACGCCACAATCAAAAGGTCGTCCAGGTAGGGAAGAACCGTAACCCCCTGTCTTCGAAGGATCGCCATGAGAGGTGCCAGAATTTTTGTAAAAACTCTGGGCGCCGAGGCCAACCCGAATGGTAGGGCCACAAACTGGAAATGGTCCTGACCTATGGCAAAACGAAGGAAGCGTTGGTGGGCCCTTCCGACAGGAACATGCAAATAAGCGTCGCGAATGTCGATTGACACCAAAAAGTCGTTCTGCGACAGGGCCGCCACAACAGAGCGAAGCGACTCCATGCGGAATTTCCGGGTGCGGACATGCCGATTCAATCTTTTGAGATCCAGAATGGGGCGAAATTTGTCCTCCTTTTTGGGGACCACAAAGAGGTTTGAATAAAACCCTCTTCCCCGGTCCTCCGGCGGAACCGGTACCACCACACCCTTCTGCAGAAGGGAATCGACCTCCTGCCGTAGAGTGGCAACTAGCTCGGTCTCTTTCGGAATGCGAGATCGACAAAACCTGTCCGGGGGTCGAGAAAGAAACTCTATGAAGTAGCCTGCTGACACAACCCGCGTCACCCAGGCGTCCGAAACGCGGGACGCCCAAGTCGATTCGAATTGGAGCAGGCGACCCCCCACTCGAGAGCCCTCGAGAGAAAACCTGGCGTCAGTCCGCCTTAGCGGGCTTTTTGTCAGCTTCCCGCTTGTCTTGACGGAAGCTCTGTTTCCAGGGAGTGCGGGATTTCTGAGAAGCCTTTTTTCCTGAAAAAGAGGGACGACCCGATCCCCAAGAGGGCTGACCGGACCGTCCCCTGGACCGAAAGGGCCGCCGACTACTACCGGCACTAGGCCTGCCCGACGCAGAAGCCACAGTTCTTCGCTGTGGTAAGGCCGCTTCTTTTGCCTTTGCCTTGACAATCAGCTCCGTGAGGTCAGATCCAAATAACTGACCACCCTTGTAAGCTAAAGATAGCAAACCTTGCTTGGAAACCGCGTCCCCGGTCCACTGTCTGAGCCACAGTGCTCTTCTGACTGTGACCGCCGAGGATTGCGCCCTGGACAGCAGTGACGCGGTATCCAAACCTGCATCACTGCCATATCGGGCCGCATCCTCCAACAACTTGAAAAGCCCATCTACCTCGGATAGCGGGGATCCATCCTGCCACGCCGTCCGTAGACGGTCCAACCAGCTTAGGGAAGCTTTACAAGCACACATGGATCCTAGCACCGCTCTGAATCCATGACCCGCGGCCTCGTAGATGGATTTCGCCGCCATCTCCGTTTTTCTGTCCAGCGGATCCTGCAGACTCGCCTTCCCTTTAACAGGCAGTAATGAGGATTTGCTAAGTTGGGATAAAGGGACATCCACTTCAGGAGAAGGAATCCAATTATCAATCAACTCCGTGGAACACGGATACAGTGCCTCAAAAAACCGTGTCCCCTGAAAACGTTTATCTGGACACAGGCGTTCCTTCTCCACTGCCCCATTAAGCTCATCCAGAGATGGTAATGCCAAGCGCGACCTATGCGACTCCTGAAACATCCGGGCCGACTTACCAGGACGTCTAGTTACCTCCTCCGGAAACTGTAACGCCTCCCTCATGGCTCCAATAAAAGCCTCTGCACGGCCTAAAAAAGAGGCAGAGTGCCCCTGCCGATCCTCCTTATCCGAATCGGACATCTCCCCATCTGAGCTTGAAGGGGAACCCTCCATAACAGAGATCTCCGAGTCGCTGCGCGGGGAGGGCAGTACCGGCCTGTGGCGCTTCCTGCCATGAGAGGATCTAGCTGACACCCAATAACCTAGAAGGTCAGACAGGCCATCAATAGAACGAGTGAGGGCCTCCATTTTGACCACTGCCCCATCACCGAAACCCCCGACCGCTGCGCTTGACGCCGTCGAGGACTCCTGCGTGTCAGACACGCGAGACTGATCCTGTAGCGGACCTGGGAGACGGTCCACACCTCCTGGACCCTGATCTGACATGCCCTCACACAGTGTATGGCAGGATAAACCTGTCAGTAAGTAGGACAGTGTGGTTTCTTAAAAGAAAGCTGAAGGGTTAAAGCTCTTAAAAAGAGAGCTACCCCAGCTGACCCCCAATTAAGGGATAACCGCCTAATAAGGGGTTAATGTCGCAGACTCCCCACAACCTCTGTGAAATGAAAAGGATGTGCGAGCCCCAGACAAAAAAAGAGACCTCTATATGAGGTAATAGCTGCAGGACAGCACAGTCTGTCACCTTATTGTGCCTCAGAAAGGTGCCCTGCGCTGAGGGGGTGAGGGGTTAAGCTTCTGCCCTGACAGGCAGAAGCGACTCACCCAGCTGGCCGCGGTGCAGTGTTCCTTCGGTCTATCGGGAGGAGAGGAGAGTGAGGAGCCCGATGGAGGCCTCAGTAATGGCCGCCGCGCTGTGAGGAGAGAGAAACCGGAAGAGGAGGGGCAGGAGAAAGCGCGCGCTCAGAGAGCTTCCTGCCCGCGAAAGACCGGGAAGGCGCGAAGCCACGCCCCCCGCCGGCTTCAAAAAAAGCGCGCGCGACTCCTCCGCTCTCCGCTCCTGCCCCGCTTCCATGTCCTGCAGGCCTCCACCTGCGGACAAAAAAACACAAGTCACCACCTGAAAACATGTAGCAGCGGCTGCCGCAGCAGCCGCTGAAGCACTCAAAACACATTAACATGCTGAGTACTCACCCAGCTGAGCGCCACAGGGACCCCCAGGGATTTGTGGCGCTGTGCCCAAGCTTCCCCCCAGGGCGGAGAACGCAGTGACCCCAGATGCGCGGTTTGCGTCCCCGCCAGGGAAGCATCCCTCATCCCCCGGGGCCGGCAGGGTTCTGCAGGGACCTCTCTCAAAGGGTAATGCAGATCCGCCAAGGGAGGGGTGGGGGTCCAGCAGCGCTGAGACCCCTGAGACCTCAAGACCACAGGGGTCCAAGTCTCTGTCCGATAAAAAAAAAAAAAATTTTCTGAGGAGCTGCTTCCAGCAGCGACCATCCTCTGTGACCTCAAATTTTAGACTGGAGAGCTGGAGTAGGAGGAGCCCAAGCTGGAGGGGCCGGACAACACTCTTTTTTAATCTGAGGTGTTCTATCCTATGTGGGCTCCGCCTACCCACTAGTAATGACTGTGTCTCCCTTCCTTCCATCTGCTGCTGAAATCTAGGATGACTGTACACCATAATGGTGCCACTAAAAAACTACTAATCTCACATACACAAATTATCATATGGATGCTCAACAGAGAAAAGGTTCCCATATACATTGATGCAAAGGTAGCAAAACCTGACAGCCGGATGAAATGAATATTCAAATAAGTGACTGCCAACGGCTGCTTAAGTACCACAGATCCAGAGTGGATCAAAAGCTTAAAAACTGTATGGTCACCTGCATATAATACAGTCTGGGCAATGGCTCTGTTAACAAAAAATCTTGGACTTAAGACCGATATATTGTAGCAAACATTTACAAAGTATATTCTAACTTTTAATATGCATAATGGTTAAACTAACTACATAGGACCAATAAACCACTTCAACTCGACAACATGTGTTCTGTATGTGCTCATTCATGCTGCAAGAACAGAGAAGTGCAGCTGAACGGTGGATTCACCATCTGAAATGTAAGACACTGGTACAATTCTCTCCATGCCCCACTATCTACCCTGCGCAAATAATCACAGTAGACTGTATGCATCTTTTTAGGAAAAACAAGGCACCTCACTTTACATACAGTGGCTTGCGAAAGTATTCACCCCCTTGGCTTTTAAGCCATTCTGTTATATTACAACCTGTGTAAATATTTTTGTAATCTGATTTGTGTGTGACGCATCAGCACTAAATAGTCTAAGTTAGTGAAGTGAAGTGAAAAAAATATAGGCATAAATTAAATTTATGGGATCAAATAACTAAAAATTGGCATGTGCATATGTATTCACCCCTTTTACTATGAAGCCCCTAAAAATTTCTGGTGCAAGCAATTACCTTTATAAGTCACATGCTTAGTGAAAGGAAGTCCACCTGTGTGCAATCCAAGTGTCACATGGTCTGTCAGTATATACACTTTACCTTTTCTGAAAGACCACAGAGGCCACAACACCATTAAGCAAGAGGCTCCACTAACCAAACAACACCATGAAGACCCAGGAGATCTCCAAACAAGTCAGGGACAAAGTTGTTGAGAAGTACAAGTTAGGGTTGGGTTCTAAAAAAAATATTTCAATCTCTGATGATCTCCCGGGGCACCATCAAATCCATTATCAAATGGAAAGAACATGGCACCACAACAAACCTGCCAACAGAGGGACGCCCACCAAAACTCTCACCCCGGCAAGGAGGGAAGCACAGAGACCATGATGGTGGCAGCATCATGCTGTGGGTATGTTTTTCGGCAGCAGGGACAGGTAATATGGTCTGAGTTGAGGGGAAGATGGATAGTGCGAAATACGAGGATATTCTTGAGCAAAACCTGTTTCAGTCTGTCAGTGATTTGAGACTGGGACGGCGATTGAGCAGCCAACAAGACAATGACCCAAAGCGTACTGCTAAAGCAACACGAGAGTGGTTTAAGGAGAAATGTATGAATGTTTTGGAGTGGCCTAGTCAAAGCCCAGACCTTAATCCAATAGAGAATCTGTGGTCAGACTTGAAGATTGCAGTTCACCAGAGGAAATCATTTAACTTGAAGGATCTGGAGCAGTTTTGCCTTGAGGAATGGGCAAAAATCCCAGTGCCAAGATGTGTAAAGCTCATAGAGACTTATTCAAAGCATCTTGCAGCTGTAATTGCCGGAAAAGGAGGCTCTACAAAGTACTGACTTTAGGGGGTGAATAGTTATGCACACTGAAGTTTTCAGTTATTTTGTCCTATTTGTTGTTTACTCCACAATAAAAAGAAAACCAAATGTTCACAGCTGTAGGCAAGTTCTTTACATGATGTTCTTTGATGCAAACCCTCAAAAAAAAAAAAAAAAAAAACAGTGAAATTCCAAGTTATGAGGTAGAAAAACGTGAAAAATGGCAAGAGGGATGAATACTTTTGCATGCCACTATATATACATATTTCACCCAGGGAAATGATGAGGCTACCTCTATCCAATGGGTGTAAATGGTGGTTCTCACCTGTTTGTATTGGGCAGCCTGTGTCTCAGCTCCCCCGTAGAGATCTCATCATTATCCACAGCAGATTCTAAGGAAAATGAAGGATCCTGAGGGCTAGGGGGTCTTGGAGTTACAGAAGATTTAAGACTCAGTGCTTGGAGCTCAGGACTGACATTAGGAGAAGAGAGAATCTTAAAAAAAACAAAAACCAGTTTCAGTACAAAATAGCACATTACCTTTTTGTAAGGAAGATACGAAATGCATTTGTTCAGTTGCAGAGGCTGAAAGTACTTGCAAGTTTCTGCAACTTCAATTAATTAAATGGTGACTGCGCATTGGCCTCCACCTCTCAACTAGAACTTTTGGGCACGTTTAGGACTATGCTCATTTTTAAAGTTAGTTGGGTCTCCAACTTGGATCTATTAATTTAAAAGGGGTTTATTCAAGTGTGAAAGTGATGACCCAGCAGATCGCTGGGGTGCAGACTGCTGGGATTCCCCACTGAGCCAGAGAACCAGTGCTCTGAAGAGCCCCATGTGAATGGAGCAGAGATTGATTATGTGCACTTCAGCTCCATTCATCCTTAAGGGAGAGCAGAGAACAGCTGAACACAGCACCTTGCTATCTCCGGTGGTCCCATGGGTAAGGGATAATTTTCCAACATGAGAAATACTCCTATAAGCGATATGTAATTTAAGCAACTACTTGAGCAATATCTAAATCATAATGATGGTGTGTAGTTGATACAATGAACAGGTTCTCCACAATTGCCTTTAATTTTTTTTTTGGCTTATGATGCATTAATTTTCAATTATTATTGTTGTCACATGACAGAACTGGGCAGAGTTGACATCACTCAGATACATTACTTTAGGCATATATGCCAGTAAGGTTCAGGGCATGGGAAGACATACCATTAGTGCATCCGCACAGGTACCCCTGTGGCAAGGGGGCCACCTCTACCCTCAAAGCAGGGGAAATTGTGCATTATGATGAGCTATTGGACTGCAAATGCTCCATATACATGTCTGTCACCCGGGCCCTCTTTTGTCTATGTCAGGGTGCACACGAGCTAGAAAGCTTTGACTATTAATGCCTGGACTGCAATGTGGAGAGAACATTATCGACTCACCCTCAATTTAAGTCTCATGAGAACCTCACTGTTTGCTCCTGGTGAAGCCAGAGGGAACCAGCCATCACGTGTCATGGACTCCGCGGTTAAGAGATCAGAGAGTGGCATGGTGAGAGACCCCAGAGACTTATTAGACTCATCTTGAACCTTAGAAAAAATAAAGACTGACATCACCATCCGACAAGGTAAAATAGATAATCCATATTCAAAAACTGCTTATGTAAAACATTCTCTCGAGAATATATTCTTCTCACTAACTTGCAGCTGCAGAGTCTCATTTTTCAGGTTCTTGACCAGGAACACACAGCTTTCATCCCACACTGGATCACTGTTCTTTGAGGTGACCTGAGGTAAATGATTAAAAAAAAAAAAAGAAAACCTAGGTCACTGTACTTCACAAGTTAATATGATAATATACGTAGGAGTGAAAAGTCAAGAGTAACATGAAGGGATGGGTGCGTTCCACACAACTTGTGTCACGTGTAAGGCACTGTCACAGTGAGGTCCTGCATGAGGCAGAACAGTGCATTGCTTTTATCTGGAGTGCTCTCTTAATTTCCTACTGAGGAGGTTCAATGTTATATTAAAGAAGCACTCCCATCAAAGTTTTTATCCACTTAATATATTGCAATAATCATATATAGCACTGTGTAATTCCATTTGCTCATTTTGCCCTTCTACCCAGCTAATTCTTCTCTTTTCTTTTCTCAGGAGTTGAAAAGTGGTATGAAAAATTCAGAACAAAGAGACGTCCTGTTTCTACATGGAGCAAAGAAAAGTAAGAATTATCTGGGTAGAAAGGCAAAATGAGTAATTGTAAGTACACAGTGCTATATAATATGATTGCAATACATTAAGAGGATAAAACCTTAATGGGAGTGGACCTGTCACCACTTGTGGGACATGTCTCTTAGTAAATACTGTGTTATACTGTTCCTCGGTTATTCTTCATAAACATTTCTCAATAAACTAGCAGTTTCCTTTCTCACTTTCAAATAAGAGTGTGCCTCCACAGTGAGAGTCAGCAATGGTTGGATAATGTCTGGTTGGACGGTGAAAGGACAACACCTTTCTCCAAACTGGCCACAAACACAGTTCAAGTTATTTCTAGACTTCTAAATGAATGGCACGATACACAGGTCTAAGAAAAGATGCTCCAGAATCATGTGAAGAATGCACATATTTAATATAATAAGACTTACAATGAAGAAGACAGGTCCAATTAAAAGTAAGCTGCAAATAATCAAGTGGAAAAGTTGGCTGAATAGAAAAGTGTCTACACACTGGTAGTAAGAAGTACCTTAGTCTTGTAGGAAGCTTTCCTCACACTTATCTGGGCACTTGCACTAGGTAGTTTGGCTCCTTTCTTCACCTATATAAACAATAAGATGGACAGTAAGAATAGTGAAGAAAAGCAAGAGCAGATAAATATATAAACTGGGCAGGGTAAGCGGGAAGAGAAACAAAAGAAAGTGATTAACACTATGGGGCAGATTTACTAATCTTGTCTAATGTTAGACAATGTAAACTTACACTAGGCAGACTAATGCATCAAGTGTATCACACGGTCATGCTGCTTGGTAAGATCGGTGTGCCTTCAGACTACATAACATTACACTACATACTGGTAGACTTACTTTGCTCCAACATTTTGGCACAATTTTACTGCATGGTATAATATCTCAAACCAGGCTGTCTTTTGTATGAAGCCACATCAGTCCAACTACGTCATAGCGATTTGCCAAGCAAGGCAGAAGAAAGGGTCTGACCAGAGAGGTTTGGCACTTGTAGCTTAGCAAATCTTCACCACTGTTACTATAATTTTTACTTATTTTTTTTTACAAAGGGGAGGGTGGTATTTTCCAATCAGAAAGTGGTGCACATAGGTGCTCTATAACAGAGCAATAATGGGCTCTAGTATGGTGCCTTGCCATCCAAGGGCCTGGATTCCTTTCCCTCTTCATTTCTTACCCTTGCACTTTGGCCTACACCTCCCCCCTTTGTTTGCCAATAAAACACTTCTAACACAGATGAGTGTCCTGACAAGTATTTTGCTATTCAGCAGCAAAAGTGATGGAATTAACCCATCAGCTGCACCAGCTTGCTTCTGGCATGGTGGCATGTTCAGCAAGTGCTTGCACTTAGATCCTTTTAGCAAAATATATGGGGGTTTGACCACCTCCAATGTCAAGCTTCCTATTGTCCACCCATCGTTCCCATACTGTCTAAAATTAGAGCAAATTATAGCAGGATTCCGCAGAGGCGACTGAAGAATTTAGGGTCCCAGCCAAATAAAGTCAGATGGTTGCTGGTGGGTGGGTGCACTTTTACAATTTTGATAAAAACTGTAAACAAATTATCTGATGCTTTTTAAATGTCTAGCTATAGTGGAATTTAAGTACTCATTAATTCTGGTGCATAGTGTTTGTAAATATATCTTTGTACATCAGCCACAGCGTACGTACACCCATGTATTAAGTGAATGCTATATGTGTGTGCTGCTCCTATCCTACATTTTTTTTGCATTTGCAAGATATAGCAGTCCAAGTTTATTCCTCCTAAAGGGGTTATCCACGACATTGATTATTTTTGCTTATGGGGCTAAGAACGAACAGGCAGGTAATTGGTAACTACCTGCCTGTTCTGCCCAGCATTGGTCTCTGCTGGCTCGTAGCTGTCACGGTCCGCTCCTGCCAGCTATTCACCTACTGCCGCCAAGTTGACAGAGCAGCGTCTTTTGTTCTGCTCTGCTGACAGGGTGCCTCTGCCGATGTCATGCTGATTGACTAACTGTGGGAATCCGGCTGTCAATCAGCATGACGTTTGCAGTGTCGCCCAAAAACAGAGCAGAGCGGAAGAGGAAGAGCTGCTCTGTTGACAAGAGATGAAATGAAGCTGGGGAATGGCCAGCTAATTAGCAATGCTTTGCACTTTCCTTTGTGGTTTTAAAAATGCACAGTAAATAGGGCTTGTAAGATGTGCAATCTGCTTATAAACGCTTTGCTTCGATCTGTAAAACAAAAGATAAAAGGAAAGACTGTCATGAGAATAACTAACTCACCGGTAAATCACTGGCTCGCTCTAAATATACACAGAGGAGGGCAGTGGAGAACTCTTCACTCTGTGCTGACTGAGTCAGGCTGTTCACCATCTGCACCTAAGAAAGAATAGAAAAAAGACCATAGAAGTAATAGCAGTCAATAAGAGCAGAATGTTACTACTTGTGTGAGGCTGTGTGCTCATGATGCGTTTTATAAGCGTTTCCGCAGCGGCAAAAACGCTGCAGAAACGCTTAAAAAATGCTTGGTAGAAGGTCTGCAATGATCCCCAAAGATAATCCGCATGTGCTGTGGAAATTTCCGCTGCGGGTTATCATTGCGGAAAAAAAAGGCAGCACTACCAATTATTTTGCGGAAGCGCTGCGTTTTCGCCGCCATTGACTTGCATTGAATCGCTTGGATTCCAGATCACTGGATCTGTACATGCGGAATCCATGCGTTTCAATGTGCGGATGGTACACGGGTGTGGAGGAGAGGAGGCTCTCCTCCGGACCCGGGTACCATAGAACATGTAAAAAAAAGAATAAAATAAAAAATAAATATTATATTTATCTTCTGATGGCCCGCGGTGTGCTCGTCTTCACTTGCCGGCAGCTCGTGGTGGACTAAAGGACCTGCGCTGACGTCATAGTCATGTGACGGCAGGTCCTTCAGTGTAGTGTTCGCGAGCTGTCGGCAAGGGAGGACAGAGCGAAGCAAGACTCCGGGGGCCATGAGAAGGTAAGTATAGATTTATTTTTTTATTTTTAAATATTCTTTAAGGTCACACTATATAAAGCCAGGCCGGTTGCATGGATTTATATAGTGTGACCAAGTTGACAAGCACTTCCCAAGTGATGCTAAAATCGCTTGGAAAGCGCTTGTCAACCCGCATGCGGAAATGCATGTGAAGAACGCTTCATATCCGCATGTCCCTGGCAGGAAAACGCATGTACAATCCGCATGCGTTTTTTCTGCCAGGGAGATGCAGAAACGCTCAGGAAAAATCCGGAGCATTTCTGCATCGTGGGCACATAGCCTAAGAGACAATAATACTGCCAGAGCAAGTCAGGAGTGAGTCCACTAAAAGTACTAACAATAAAATAAAATGGAAGCGATTATCAAACAATGTAGAGACAGAAGCAATATATTACAAACTAGAAACAACATGAAGTATGTAACTGTAGAAATTACCTGATCGAGCAGAGAAGGATCCGTAAGCTGAGACAAGCACTCTACTTTGACATGCAATCTTCCTGATTTTACAGCTTCCAAGGGCAGCCACTGTCGGATGGTAACAGAGTTAGTGAAGACAGTCCAGACCAGAGGCGGACATATCATTGGTGCAACCTGGGCCCACTACTACCTCCAAAGCAGGTGGAATTCTGCAATATGAGGTGCTATTAGACTGCAAAGGGCCCATATATTGTTCTTACACAAGGACCCTCTTCTGTCAGTGTCCACCAGTGGTCCACACATTAGTGTTATGTAACAATTATTAGCAACAATTAGCAAAATAAATTAAAGGGGTTGTCCACTATGGTACATCATCTTATTAATGGACCCATGAAGGTGAGAAAAAAAAAAAAAAAAAAAAAAAGAGATGGACACTTGCCTCCCGGATTGGCTCGCTCTTCAGTAGTTAGCACTGCGCCCCATCTGTCCGCAGGGATCAACATGCAATGGGGGCGTCACGAGAAGGGGGCAGCCCCTGGTCGACTACAGCGTTCACATACTGTACGAGCCAAGCCGGAAGATATAAAGGGGTTGTCCACCTCCCTTACGTCACACAACAGTCTGCACACAGAATCGCATGTTTCATCCATTTTACATGTAAACAGCAGCTACTTATCACCATATACACAGAATGTCTGGTAAAAGAACAGGGTCACAAGACAATAACCAGGCATTTCCAGTCTGCTGAACTCAATTGGGCTCTGATCACTTTGCATAGTACCCTGGATCTGATCGGTGACCGCTGACCTCCTATGAGGAATGGGCCACCCAATAAACACCTGCGGCAGGTACACAAACTGATAATCCTACATAATAGGACACAAAATCAGATTCATATAAAATGGATTCATTGGTATCGGGATATATTTTAATAAAATTACATACGCTTCAGCACGTGATGCTCATTTTTAAAGTCCACCGTATATGCATATTATACACAGTAGCTATAATTACTAGATAGCCCTGTATACATGTGAAGTGTAAAGAAGGGAGATACTGACCCAAATAACCGGGTGCAAAGATAAGGAAAATATATAGGAAATCATAATAAACAAAACTAAAGAGTGCAAAAAGAACAGCCACACCACCCACAAGGAAGGCAACCATCGCTGGCTTGTGTTTTACCATTGCTTCTATAAAAAGAAGAAAAGGTGTAATGTTTGTTGGGTGCAGCTGCCATCCTGGGGTCAATTACAATCCTTTATTCATTTACAGATGTTCTTTGGCACTAACAAGCAAAATTTACTGGGATTCCCTATTTAGTTGTCTTTGCAGCTGTTGATTTGGGTCAGTACCTCCCTGCTAGTGTATATAGCGTTTATAGAACAACAGGAGATCTAGCCAAAATAATATAGCAATTATAGTACCTTATTATATATAATGGTACGAAAAATTGATAAAAACAAATTAAAAAAAAGATACACAGGAGATGGGGAGTATAGTAAATTAGTTATTGCGGTAATCAAAAAGACATATAGAAAGTGCTAGTACATATTTTTTTTTATTATTATACATATTTTGTTATTATTTCTTTATCAATTTTTTGTACCATCATATTTAATAAAGTACCATAACTGATATATTATTTTGGCTATATGGTTGGTTCTGTATATTCTTTTAGGAGATACTTTACATAGGGAATCTTTTTTGGAGTGCTAGTGTATAGTGTTCCCGAGCATTGCTTACTGCTGCAGTGTACACCACACACCTGTGTATGATGCTCCTCATTGTAGGCTTCACATTTTACTGAAATGCATCATAATAAAAGCTTTATTTGAATTGTGTTCTGTGACCCCTTTGTTGGACTTTAGTATAACTACTAAACCTATCAAGATTTTCGTTGTTTTGGAGGCATTTTCCAGAATTCTTGCGGTCAACCTAATGATGCAATAATTCATGTGATCACGGCTTTCGAGGTCTTGTGCTACTTTTAGGTCTTACACTTTTGTGTTAGACAGGTTTTCTATCATCATTTTGACAATTTTTCATGCACATGTATATATGGTTGATAAAATAACGATGACCAGAAGAAGCTCAATATTACCTCATCAATGCTTTTCTGCTTTAGCACATTTTTCACGGCAACTTTACAGCTGAAATAAAAGGCGTGATAAATCAGGAATACTTTATTGCTAAATAACACAGATATTTTAGTGCAAAAAAGTGAAATTTTAAGCAGCTACAAAAGCCAAGAACTTAAATACAGAGTTAATGACAGGACTGTGCACAGACACTCTTCTTCAGAAGAATGATATTTGCTTAGTTGTCATTTTGTTAATTTCCAGGAGGAATAACAGAAGAATTCTATTTTTAAGAAAATATTATCCAGAATAGTTATTCAATGGGGAATGAAATATTTACTAAAAAAGACACGCAAGTACAGCTAAAGGGCAGTAGTGCGGAACGGACGATTATTCCTTTGCCCAACATGTTCTGTAAAGCAGACCTGACCTGATGGTCTTGTGTCTGAACAAGGCTTATAATTGACCGATACTGACCTTCCAAGAGAATCGTCTTTATCAATATCTTTATCAAACAAGAGAAACTCAATATCCTGTCCAGGGACATCAGTGACCGTTATCTGCAGAATAAGCGCAATGCATTTGTATCATATTCCCTGGCAAAAGCATTCCCAGTATATACTATAAAGGCTCCGCATGTAGATGATACCTCAAAGGTCTGATCCCAGCGAGGATTCAAGGTCTCCTTTATTACTCTGCTTTGCACAGATTTCCCTCCAGATCGGACCACAACATAAGGGTCGGACTTCCCTTTAATCATTCCTCCCATGAAGTTATCCTTTGCAATAAGGTTTTCTGCTTCAATAATGAAAACACGTAGCACATTCTAGTGCAAAGAAGAAAAAAAAAAAGTTACCTTGATATCACATTTCCAACAAAGACAAGAGTAAGGTCGAATTCAGACATCCATCAAACCTTGCCCGAGTATGGACTGTGATATCCAGACCTGGACTCTGCCGCATAAGCAGAAATGTGACTGTTGAGTTCGGGGCAGGAGACCCGCTGCTGGTTTGTGCATTGTGGCCTGTTAACAGATCCCTGAATTCTGCCATAATGTCACCAGGAACTTATATTCAGCAAACAGCTTTCCCCTTAACCCCTTCACGCAGCGGTCAATTTCTGTTTTTTCGTTTTCTTCCTCCCCTTCTTCCAAGAGATATAAAAAATTGTATTTTTCCATCCACATAACTCAGGGTTTGTTTTTTGCGGGGTGAGTTGTGCTGTTGAATGGCAGCATTCATTTTATTGTGTGATGCACTGGAAAGCAAGTAAAAAATTCCAAGTGCATTGAAATTGCGAAAATAGTGCAATTCCACAATTGTTTTTTGTGGGTTTTATTTACCATGTTCACTATATGGTAAAACTGGCATTATGATTCTCCAGGTCAGCACGATTACCAAACAAAAAAGCTGAGCTGTCATTTTTATTGGTACAATTTTGGGGTAGATACAATGTTTTGATTGTCTCTTATTGCATTTTATTGCAATATTGCGGTGGCCAAAAAAACACAATTCAGGTATTGATTTTTCTTCTCACTTTGCCATTTACAGATCAGATTAATCTTTTTTATATTTTGATAGATCAAACTTTTACGAACGCAGTGATACCAAATACGTGTTGTAGGTTTTTTGTTTATTTTTAATGGGGCAAAAGGGGGGTGATTTTTACTTTTTTTTTTTTAAATTTCAGTTATTATTGTATTTGCTAGTCTCCTTAGTGGAGTTGAAGCTGCGATCATCTGATCACTTGTACTATACAAAGCAGTGCTTCAGCAGATCCTGGGCTGTCATAGCCATCATCGCCCCGCCATCAAGTTGCACAGATTGATGCGCTCCCCTGCCAGCGCGCGTTAAAGCGCACCTGTCAGCAGGATTGTGCTCAATAACCTACATACACTGTCAGGTGGGCGCCATTACACTGATTAAAATGATACCTTGGTTGATGAAATCCGTCCTGTGGTTCTTGTGTAATCTTTACTTTCAGTTTGGAGATAATAATATGCTCGTGCTTCAGGGCGGCCTGTGGGGGGCGCTCTATCTGGTGCTCTGCATACATATTCATCTGTCTGCTCTTATGACAGGTCACTGTGCCTTCACTGACCAGCCTCCTATTTTACCTAGCCCCGCACTAATAGATGCATTATGTAAAATAGGAGGCAACTCAGTGAAGGCACAATGAGCAGTTATAAAAGCATACAGATTAATATGTAAGCAAAGCACCAGATGGAGCGCCCCCAAAGGCCGCCCCGGAGCACGAGCATATCATTATCTCCAAACTGAAAGTAAAGATTACACAAGAACCACTGGACGGATTTCATCAATCAAGATATCATTTTAATCAGTGTAATATTGCCCACCTGACAGTGTATGTAGGTTACGGAGCACAATCCTGCTGACAGGTGCGCCTTAAATGGCGCTGTTAGAGGCCATCAGCCTGTTAAATGCTTCTGGATTAAATCAGCCATCATCAGCTGGGAAAGATGTGGACTCGGCTTGCAAGCACACAAGTCAGGTACACAACACATGACAAATGTACATCACATGTCGTGAAGTTGTTAAAGAGGTATACCCCTCTCATATATGAATGGCTAAGATGGGAAAACCTGTTTATATATATTGGCCAGTGGAGGACAGTATTACAGAATTATTCATGCAAGCAATGCGGTTTCCGTAACTCCAGTTCTCTTCTATGGGAGTTACACAAACCCTTCTATAACCAAATACTGGAAACTTAGTCTAATATGCCACAAAATTGCCATTTTATTTTAGATGTCATTTTGCAAAAATTAGCATTATAGGATATGAACATCTTCATTACTGTACTGTAAATTATAACATTGTATTGTTCTAATATACATTTTATTAAATTCTCTCCAGTATGTGGTGTATTTTGGATAGTACATTGTGTTCTCCAGTTTGGCCTTTTGCATTCTGGGCATCAGTACTTGAGAACAATAGAGCTCGGATCTGAACCAGGATGTTTGTTCTGGTCCGTGTTCATCAGCTAACAATACCAATTTTATTGTGTGTTACACAATAGTAGGTTGTTCTCTGTAAATGCAGTAACTATAACAATGTCACCAACATATGACCGACGTTCATAGGGACATGCTGTTGCTGAACTTGTAGGAGAAAGTAATGCATCTAACATTATAAACAAAATAGAAAGGGTCATGGGTGGTCTCCTTGCTGGGCTCCCTATGATCAGCTATTGATAGGGAAACTCATCAATAATTGTACAGTTAATGAAACTTCACTTCAAAAACTCTAAAGTAGTCACTGGATTAATGGGTCACATTAGGTCCAACATGGCTGTGACAAGAATACTAAAATACTGTAACATTGAAATACAAAACTGTATCTAACCTCAGTGCCGAAGTTCTCAGGAGGGCTGGTTTTATTCGGCCTTGGGGGCCTATCCACACTGGAGCCACAAGTTGCCTCTTCTAGATCAGAGGTTTCAGATCCGGTGACCGGACATACAGTTGGGTCCAAATACAGAATCTGTGTAAGAAAAAGAGGAAACATAACTAAAACATTGTTCCTAAGTTTTGCGTCTTTACTTGTTGCAGAATTATATAAATCTGAGCATTCTGGAGCTGACTGAGGAACTCAGAAAACACATTAAATTGTTTGCAACCCCAATGATGAGGATTTCCTTTAAGAAAATATTTTTTTCTGTGCATACGATAATGATCTAAAAATAATGTATTTTTTTATATTCATATATTGTTAGAATTCAACATTATAAAAGTGAATTAACTTAATAGAGAATTGCTGAAAGGTGACAGCACCACACAGGCCAGTCCTAATTTTTGCATATAGTATTTATTTTACTAATTTAACGGCTGAATGTCTGTTTGCTCTCATTAATATTACATAATGGGATGAGCCAAAAATCTTAGAAAGTCTATTAATCTATCTAGGAGGAACATGGCTGTAGGGTCAATTAATTCTAAGTGTCTGTAGACTGAGCAAATATCAGTATTACCCTCATGACAAGCTTCAGATAGATTCTGCTTCTTTGTCCAGAGTTCTCGAGCTGAAACCATTGGTCTAACGTCAACTGATCAGCAGAAAGGATCCTCCCCAATGGAACCGACAAAGTGCCCAAAGTCTGCTGGCGATCATCATCTTTTACCTGGTAAGAAAGAAATAAGTCACTTTCTGAGCACTGCAGCCGGCTGACTGCAGTGGTCGTACTAGAAAACATCAGCTCTCACCTGGATGTCAAGGTCATGAAGGCTAGGATTACGTAGAAAGAATCGGAAGGGCTCTTCCCATACAGGACTGTTTGTGTTGAACACAGTCTGAAAAATGAAACACCAGAGTGCATTACGACACTGCATCCAGGGTCAACGACATTACAGCCATAACGTCTTGTCTAAATAGAGCAAACTCTAAAATAACAGACTAGTTCCTAAATAATTCCCCAAAAATTCCCACTGATCTATAATGGGGTCTGCTTTCAGGGAGCGAACAACATTGCAAACTAGCTGTCACAAATGGCAAAATCAGAAAAATAAGGAAGAAAAAAACCCCCTACTAATGAGAATAGAGGCTTACATGGAGCCCACCAAAGCCAGTGAAGAGAGCATTTGTAAAAACCATTGGTGTCACAAATCAAGAGTGGGCGTCTAGTGGTGCTCTGAAAGCCGTAGTGTCAGCAATCTGAATATAGAATTGCCGGTGGATTTCTTTCGATGGATTATATTGTAAAATTAGATCAATATACAGCAGTACGTGTTATAGCTTTACTGACAAAGTGCTCCACTATGACTTAGTACTTCTGCTGACCATTGTGCCTTACCTTGCTTTCATGTGTAACGTCCTGTATGGAGAATTGTACCATGGGATTCGGTTGCTTTATTGACTTCTTTAGCTATACAAGAAAAATAAATATCAAAAGGATGACAATTTAAAGGAGTTTTCTGGACTGTAGACAAATATTTGAAGTCATTCTGTTTTACTGAATCATGACAGCATGCAATGTGCACACTGTCATGATTGCAGTGTTCCCAGGTCGAGAGAGCAGTGACTGCAAGTATGCAATGTGCATAGTTGTGCTCTTGTGCGGTCTACATTTTCATCAGTTTCTTTAAATAGATCATTGAGAATAGCAGATGAGAATCTAGTCTGTATGTGACTGCAACTCTGCCGATCATATTCTGTACTTGCGGTCATGTGACCGCTCACTCTCACTGGGAATACTGGGGAATCATGACAGTTTGCACATTGTACACTGTTACCATTGGGCAATCTGCATAGGAGTGATTTCAGAAATTTGTCCACAGCCCTAAACTACCCCTTTATTATAAAGACTTCTGAAAAAGATTGTAATAAATGTCGATAGTATTTTCCCCTCCCGAATCTCTTGATTTTTCAAAATAATTTTTTTACAAGAATTAGTATGTACATAAGACATGACACAACCAAATATATTCAGATGAGAATACAAAAGAAAGCAAACATCAATGACTGTTACCAAGAATTATGAAGTAACAAGTCTCAAAGCCTCTAACTACCTCTTTATTTACTGATACTGAAAGGAGATTGAGTCTTTAGCTCAAGGTAATCTCAGGAAACAAAATCCCATGTTTTCTCCTCTAGAATGCGATCAGGAGACTAGTAATACAAAATTATATCATGCATGACAAGTATAAGATCTCACACATCAGAAACCATTGAATAATTGGCCTATAAAAGACAGAGAATCAAGAATCAATTTCTATTAACGAGTAAACTGAGGGTTGGGCTAGGTGTACTGGACACCTGTAGATACTATTGGGCAACTCATTTATGCCACATCCCAGCCTTGTCCACTCTTAAGAGAATATTCTAGATGGATGGAAATTAAAAAACAAAACTGTGGCTAGCTCCAATCTATCCAAATTCTTACCTTTGGGCAACTTTCTAATAAGCTGGATTCTCACATGTTGGGACCAATCGTTTTTATTGAAATGATTTGGGATACATGTTCTAAGAAATTCCCATTAATGTCTGAGCATTTCCCAATGACCTCATTCCCATTTACCCTATTTATCACTACATGTAAATCAGGAACTATATGTCTTCTCATTTCTCTTCCCTCAAAGTCTCCCAACCTACCCACTTTGAAAAGTTGTGTAGAGCTGGTGTATCAACTAAAGAATTAATATCAGATATTTCTAGGGTATTAACCCCTATCCAGATGATCACAAGCAACACTCATACATGAGCAAATGGGAAAGATTTCTGGGGGAACACTTTTAAATCTCTCCTCCGCCCTCCATCATCTCTGCTGAGGAGTTTGCCACACACTTCAAAAACAAGACTGACCAAGCAAAGCAAGTCTTTACTGCCCAACCACTACAACCCCTTTGTTTTCCAGACCATTGCCCTTCCCCCATAACCTCCCTTCCTAACATCACGGAAGGAGACCTTTCTCGTCTCCTCTCCAAATTACACCTCACGACTTTTGCACTCGACCCCATCCCATCCCACCTCCTCCCCAACCTCACCCCGACCCTCATCCCATCCCCAATCCATCTCTTCAACCTATCACAAACTTCTGGTACCTTCCCCTGCTGCGTTCAAACATGCTACAATCACGACCATCCTCAAAAAGCCATCCCTCGAGCCAACGGCCTTGTCCAGCTATCGCCCCATATCGCTGCTCCCATTTGCCTCCAAACTCCTTGAGCAACACGTTCACGATGAAGTTTCCTCTCCCTTCTCATCTAACTCTCTCTTCGACAATCCGGCTTCTGCCCCCACCAGTCCACTGAAACTGCCCTTACCAAAATCACCAATGACTTACTTACAGCTAAAGCTAACAGACAATTCTCTATACTCCTCCTTGACCTGTCCTCTGCTTTCGACACAGTTGACCACTGCCTACTACTACAGATCCTCTTTTCCTTTGGCATCAAAAACCTTGCCCTATCCTGGATCTCCTCATACCTTTCTAACCACACATTCAGCATCTCCCACTCCATCTCCTCCACACTGCTTTCAGGGAGCAAACACTACCTCCTCACCCCGCCCCCTCTCTGTTGGAGTCCCTCAAGGCTCTGTCTTAGGACCCCTACTCTTCTCAATCTATATCTTTGGCCTGGGACAGCTCATAAAATCCCATGGCTTCCAGTACCATCTGTATGCTGATGACACCCAGATCTACCTCTCTGCTGTCTAGAATCCCAGCATGTCTAGCAGCCATATCCTCCTCCTTTTCCTCCCTCTTCCTCAAGCTCAATGTGAACAAAACTGAACTCATCATCTTTCCCCCATCTCGCATATCTTCTCCACCTGACCTTTCTATCACAATAAATTACATCACACTTTCCCCTGTACCAGCAATCCGCTGCCTCGGAGTAACCTTTGACTCTGCCCTGTCCTTCAAACAAACCCCACATCCAAGCTCTCGACACCTCCTGTCACTTCCAGCTCAAAAATATTTCCAGAATCCGTCCTTTCCTCAACCCTCAATCTACTAAACTGCTTGTGCGTGCCCTCATCATCTCCTGCCTTGACTACTGCAACATCCTCCTTTGTGGCCTTCCTGTTAACACTCTCGCACCCCTCCAGTCCATCCTTAACTCTGCTTCGTGACTAGTTCATCTCTCGCCTCGTTACTCCTCTGCAATCTCCCTTTGCAAATCCCTTCATTGGCTCCCAATTGCCCAGAGTATCCAGTTCAAACTACTAACACTGACCTACAAAGCCATCCATAACCTCTCTCCTCCGTACATCTCTGAACTAATCTCAGGATATATTCCCTCACATAACCTCCGGTCCTCCCAGGACCTCCTTCTCTCCTCCACACTTATTCGTTCCTCGCCCAATCGCCTCCAAGATTTTTCCCGAATATCCCCTTTCCTATGGAATTCTGTGCCTTAACAAGTCCGATTATCCGCCACACTTGGATCCTTCAGATGGAACCTGAAAACCCATCTCTTCAAACAAGCTTACAGCCTGCCATGACCTTGCCTGCAGCCACCTCAACAACACCAGAGCTAGCGCAAGCCCCCAACCTACTGTCTCCTTCCCCATTCCTGTAGAATGTAAGCCCGCAAGGGCAGAGTCCTCTTCCCTCCGTACCAGTCGTTGTTAGTTTGTTTACTGTAAGTGATATCTTTATTTGGTATGTAACCCCTTCTTATGTACAGCACCATGGAATCAATGGCGCTATATAAATAATAATAATAATAATAATAAGTTTCACTTTTTGTATTGAAGAATTGAAATAAATTAACTTTTTGATGATATTCTGATTTTGTAAGAAGCACCTGTATGTTAAATACCATTGTAGGGTGTTTGCCAGCCAACATTGGGGGGGATGAGCTGTGGATATTCGAGCATTGTAATTTAATATCATGATTCCTGACCCTTGAACTGTGAATGATGGCTTGAAAGGACAAATGTGAACTATAAAAAGGGGGTCTCTGCATCTGTTAGAGGAGAGAGACTACAAGATGAGAGCATAAGGGACTACAGCCCTGGCTGGAAAGATACAGAACTGCTCCACTGACCATTGCTGAATGCTCAGAGACTATGTGAATAATCCAGGTTGGGACAATCAGGTCACTTGGCCATATATCGCACAAATCTAATCCCGGCAGGCCAGCGGAAGGATGAGACTCTAATTTTGCACCATCTTGTGTATTTGCTGGGACTGTTCTATATCTTATTGATTGCTGGTGGTTCAATAAATTATTGCCACACTGTTTACCATCACCCTGTGTTGTCCGAGTAGTGTTCTGCCCACGGTAGACCCCGTGTCTTCACACATATATAATGTTATACATGTGTCTTTTTGTTTCCGCATTCTGACCAATAGCGACTCTATATTACTGTAGCTGTACTGTTGTGCTGTTGTATTCGGCAGAGCCTTATGCCAGAGGAATACGGCACAGCCTTATGCCAGAGGAATACGGCACAGCCTTATGCCAGAGGAATACGGCACAGCCTTATGCCAGAGGAATACGGCACAGCCTTATGCCAGAGGAATACGGCACAGCCTTATGCCAGAGGAATACGGCACAGCCTTATGCCAGAGGAATACGGCACAGCCTTATGCCAGAGGAATACGGCACAGCCTTATGCCAGAGGAATACGGCACAGCCTTATGCCAGAGGAACACGGCACAGCCTTATGCCAGAGGAACACGGCACAGCCTTATGCCAGAGGAACACGGCACAGCCTTATGCCAGAGGAACACGGCAGAGCCTTATGCCAGAGGAACACGGCACAGCCTTATGCCAGAGGAACACGGCAGAGCCTTATGCCAGAGGAACACGGCAGAGCCTTATGCCAGAGGAACACGGCAGAGCCTTATGCCAGAGGAACACGGCAGAGCCTTATGCCAGAGGAACACGGCAGAGCCTTATGCCAGAGGAACACGGCAGAGCCTTATGCCAGAGGAACACGGCAGAGCCTTATGCCAGAGGAATACGGCAGAGCCTTATGCCAGAGGAATACGGCAGAGCCTTATGCCAGAGGAACACGGCAGAGCCTTATGCCAGAGGAATACGGCAGAGCCTTATGCCAGAGGAATACGGCAGAGCCTTATGCCAGAGGAATACGGCAGAGCCTTATGCCAGAGGAATACGGCAGAGCCTTATGCCAGAGGAATACGGCAGAAGTATTCCCCCACATATTCCTGTGCATAGATGTGAACAGTCTTATATAAATGGATCATATCATACATCTGATGTTACGGTTTTCTCAATTCCAACTTGTTTGACAACTAAAAGGCTGGAACACAAATAATCTGGTCTGATACAAGAGGCTCTTTGTCTCTAGATGTCACTCTCAGAGGCTTGAAATAGAACTTTCAAGCAGCCATGATACGAAGCAAACTCATGTGAACAGAAATAAAAGCAGCCATGGCAACATAAAGGGAAGAAAAACAAATCCGTACATTTGTATCATACCGCGATGCTATATTACAAGAGCACATAACGCGCTGCACAATTATCCACATGACGAGAATATTCCGGGTGGTTTATTGAAATTGTTTTACTGTCATTTCACCCTGATGTTTACAGCATTAAAAGTAATGTCCATATACCCATATATTGCACTAAACATCACAACATAATTCAGAATTTACTAGTAGAAGTGGAATTTATTGTAACTCCTATAATATGTGTTACATTGCCCCTGACGTACAGTGTATTGTATTCATGTTTCTGGGGGGGTCTAAGCCATTCATGCTTGGAGTGCCTGGCATACCCTTGTAAAATGTGCTGTTTTCAGTAGTAAGATCCACTGACCGAGACCACATAGCTGAACCAGATATGGCTCTTTGTTTTGAAAGACTGCTTTCTTTCATTAAATGAACAGATATTCATTAACTTATGAGACACATTTACATCTTTTCTCAGAGACTAAGAATAAAAGGAACTGGTTCAACAAAATTGACAAAAACTTGGCATAAATTTTGTCTAAATTTCTTTTACCATAATAATTAAAAACAAGTTAAAAATCACTATATGGAACTCAAATAGCTTAACAAGGCATACAGATTATGACAAAATACCTATGTATATATTCCTTGCTCAATTAATTATTCAAATGTTTTTTGTACTTTGTATTAAAGTTGAGCAAAAAGATCTGTGCTGCCCTTGTCCGTCATCCAGTCCTCCGTGGTAGCCAGACCGGGACAGTCTTCCTTTTCTGCAGCCGACATCCTCAGCCTAAGAGTAGATGCCCTGGTGCGGCTGACACTGAGGACAGCACAGATCTTGTCCCACACTGTTTTGTATTAGTGTCTCATTTTATATTAAACTGTGCAAAGAACTGGTGTTTGCCTCAGCGTGTACTTACAGGGAGGTCATCTGCTCGGTCCAAGTACACTATGAGAATGGCAGCAGAAGGTTCTTCATTTGTTTTTGATGTTATCTCCTTGTTCATTTTCATTACCTGGGGAGGTAAGTAAACACAGGTGTGAAGAGAGGCAAGGTCACCCTAACACCCAACATTGGATGTGGCCTGGACTGGAAAAGCAATGTGTAAGATGGATGAGACTGCGACACGCCGGCGATACTGTACACCGGGAAAAGTAAGTCAATAGTACATGTGTCTGTTTACATAAGAGCAAAGGTGGCAGAAGAGCCATGTAAAGCACATGGTCAGCTCACGGGAAACATTTCCATGACATAAATCTTTTCATGCCAGCGTTATAAATATCACAAATACTTTGCTTATTGTTCAAGCAATTGTAGAAATTTTAGTAACTTTCCATAGATTATATGCTCTCAGATAATTTTCCCCATAGATGAGCACATTCACTGCCTCAAATAGATCAGAATCTTTCACACTGATGCCATCAAGCCGCTCGCTCTTAACATTACTGATAGTGAATTAAACAGGGCAGAAAAGATACAAGATTGTGCGTCCACAGAGCAGCAGACACTAAATGTGTCCGCCGATTGCCAGGCTGGGGCAATATTTCTTTACGATAGTCTTTTTTTTTGTCGTAGAGGCCATATACACAATATATAATGGTCTGTGAAACGATGATCCAGCCAAAAACTCTCTGTCCTGACTTTCTGCTACTCCAAGAGAGTGCTGCGAGACTCCTCTACTGGCAACTTATATCGCCAAGAACAAAAGGATCGACAGGGCGAAATCAGACATATCGGATCATTACCTCCCAAACATCTGTCGGGGAAGAATCAGGAGGCCCCAATACACAGGACACTGTCTGCGGAGTTTAAAGGGAATCTGTCACCCCCCGGGAGTTATCAGACCTCTACTATGGGCATACAGGTGATAGAAAAGTAAATCTATACATACCTGTATGGCCCATAGTCTGAATGCAGAGAAAAGTGTTTTTATAAACTCTGTTTTCCACAGGCTTGGCCTCCAGGAGACGCCAAGCAATCCCCACCCATCTGTTTATTATTCCCCTAAATCCCCACCTATGTGAATAATTACCATATTCCCCCCCTCCCCTGCACATCACAGGACCCTGTAATGTGTACTGTGCTCCCTGACTCCCGGGCATGCTCAAAGCACCACTCACATAGAGCGCGCTTTGCTTCATCCCGGCCCCGTCTCTCTGTGCACTGTGCCGCAGGGTTCTATTGCGCAGGCGCCGGGAGGTGGCAGCGCAGTGCACAGGTAGACGGGGCAGGGAGGAAGCAAAGCGTGCCCTATGTGAGCGGCGCTTTGTGCATGCCCAGAAGTCAGGGAGCACAGTGCATGTCACAGGGCCCTGTGACATGCAGGGGAGGGGGGGATATGATAAATACACACACAGGCGGGGATTTCAGGGAATAATAAGCACACAGGCGAGGATTTAAGGGAATAATAAGCACATAGGCGGGGACTTCTTGGCGTACCCCGGACGCCAAGCCTGTGCAAAACGGAGTTTCTAAAAACAGATTTCTCTGCAATGAGACCTCTACTATGGGCCATACAGGTATGTATAAATTTACTTTTCTATAACCTGGATGGCCATAGGAGAGGTCTGATATCTCCCAGGGGGTGACAGATTCCCTTTAAGAAAAGCCCTCTGGTAAAAGAGATTTAGATCATGTGCCATATTACTTTAAGGAATTGCATAACGGGATAAATGTATGCTTATCACATACATTTATAAACAAAAAGTTAATGAACACAACCAAAATTATGAGAGTTTCTTTACCTGCTCAAGGTTGGAAGCATTAGGCATAAGAGTAAGCCACTCCAGTCTGAGATGTATCTTCCCACTTTTGGCATTATTAAGTTGATACCACTGAGAAGACAGAAATAATTAAGTACAAAAAGACCACAAGCAAATTGCACCCATCAATTGACGTGGCTTCTAACCTTGTCAAGTATTTGAGCTTTTTTCACTTCGCCAAGATCCAACTTCATTCTGAGTGAGGGAAAACAAGGTCAATAATCACTGATCTGCAAACACAAATGTGTGTATGAAAATAGTGAATTAAAAAAAACAAAACAAAAAAAAAAACAAAACCAAGAAAAAGAAAACAGAGATAAATAATAAAATAAATCCCTCAAAATATTCTAGACATTCAAAAAGACTATGGGCCAGATTCATGAGGTTGTTTTTTTTTTGCCCGGACTCTGCCATAACAGTCTTTCAAATGTTGCAAAATGTTGGTGCAACACAAAATTGTGCAAAAATTTGCAACATTTGGCGTTTTGACTCCAGTTTCTGCCAGCGCTGCCAAAGTGGTTGGAGCTGGGCAAATAAGCCTGACTGGAGTAACATTTCTACTGAGGCCAATTCATTAGGTGGTATGCGTCTCTTAGTGAATTTGGTGTATATTACTCCTGCACACACATCATTAAGACAGTCTTAATGAATCAGGCCAGAGGGGTGCAAGGATACAGTACTTTGCAAATATTTTAAAGGGAAGGTCTGTCACATCTACTGACTGTTCCCATCTTCTATTATGGGTGTGGATTTCTTTTTTCTAATAAGTTATTTGATATTCCATACTAGAGCTGCAATCATTGTACAATGAACTTGAAACCTACAGTATCACATAAGTAACAAGGCAGGACTAGTCTGGCAGAGCATCTCCTTCCCACGGGCTAGTCCTGTCACAGATCTTCTAATCACATCTTCTTGGACATAAGTGACAGGCTGGATAATAGTCCTACCATAACAGGGATTGAGGCTGCTGATCATACCCAAGAATGTTAATTAGAAGACCCGCAGCAGGACTGGTCTTGGGAAAGACGCCCTGCTGCACTGGTCCTGAATAATTAGATATGGAATTTATGGAACAGCAAGAACCTTATTTGAATAAAAAAAAATGCATCATACTACTATAATAGTGGCTGGAAAGTGGCCCAGGACAGCACAGGTTTCTTTTAAAGGTAATGTAACTCATCATTTAATTACAGATTGTACCATTATAATACATGGGAGCTTTATAAAAGATTCAGTACAGTGGAACTTTAGATAAAGGCTCTTGATCTACAATGAACAGTCCTATATATCCTGTTGTAATAATGCATATATACTGGAAAAAAAGTATACAGTTTTCCAAAAATCAAATTTCTCCATGGGTGATCTCCTCTTGACAAAGAGCAATCTCCTACAGTGATAAAAATACACCTTAGATTTTTTTTAGCCTTGTAGACTACGACCAACTGTACATAGTTTACTCCTGGTGCAACAACAGTAAAGAAGGAAGGAGAACTGGAGAACAAAGTCACATAGTAACATACAACCAAACTGTCTGGTAAAGGGTATATAAATGTTCACACATTTTTAGCGGCTCATCTGTTCCCAGTAGGAGGCCTAATACTGAGTTTACATGGGACGATCACAGTCGTAAAACATTTAGCTGATCGTTCTTCATTTAGTAACTGACCATAATTCTGTGCGCACATGATGCTATCAGCAGCACATCACCTGCTCGTGCAGGACAATGTGCTGCAGATAGCAATGATTTTTAACCCTGCGTTAAAATCATTGCACCCAATGAACAAGTGTTTTGCTCAAACGTTGGGTGTTTGCAGGAATGTTTCCTTGGCCAATAATTGGGAACAAATGTTCTAAATAGGCCTGTCTTCTGTCACCTCTGTAAAACAAAACAAAACAAAAAATACAAATATCAGCAGTACTGTCTAAATTAGTTAAATTGCATTTAAACAGGTCTGCATGTAGACAGGAACTTCAGCTTCTGTGTACATATAGGTTTAGATAAGACAATTAACCACAGGACACTGCAGTTGGGTTTGACACCAACGATTTCTACATTTCTTCGTTGCACCATGCAGGTAGTTCAAAGATAGAGTAAGAAGCATTTTGTTAGTATATGAAGTTTCAGCGGTAGCTTTGTCCTACTAACTGAAGTGACGATTAATGTATTTTCCTATTGCATTTACATGAAATTTTATGAATCATTTTATCCAAACCTAATATCTGCACTATTTTCACAAGCTTTTTACACGAGTCAAGTGCGACTGCCAAACGACTACAGCTCAACAAGACAATCATTGGTTGTTTACATGGGACGACTCAAAATCAGTGGTGTGGGCAGCGTTATACAGAGCTCAGCATTCAGAGAACTGCGAGAGCTGCAGCAATTAAAGCAGTGATTTTATCAAAACTGCAGCAAGCAGCCCGGCAAGTGATATACATCACTAGAATCAGAGTCTCTGTTCCTACATCATGCTGCTTCTCATAACATAAAAATCTGCTGACAGATTCCCTTTAAGCACTATGCTTTACTTTCAGTACGTGTCATAAAAAAAATGTTATGTAGTAAAACAAATACTTTAAATATAAAGTGAACATGGATTTTGTGATTATGTGCAATCTATTAGCTCACAAGACTTTCTTTTCTTTTCCCCAAACATAATTTTGACTTTAAAACAAAACCGATTATGTGAAGATATGGGGTTATTCTGTAGGTTAATAGAGTTCTGAAGCCGAGCGGACAGCCTTGCTGCTGGGAGGAAATAAACTTTTACTCCTCCAGGCAGCCTGGGGCTTTCAGTCATAGAGGTGTGGCTTCAGTACTGATGCACTATGACTACGCCCCTTACACTGACTGACAGCCGACTCTGCAGTGCATCCATATAGCATAAGGACTGAAGACACGCTTCTAAGACTGAAAGCCAGAGGAATAAAGTTCATTTCCTTCTGGTGGCCGGGCTTTCAGCGTGGCGGCAGCACATCTTCAGAATGATATTAACCTGTAGATTAACCCCATATTTGGAGGTTAATGGTATTTTTTTCACATGACAGGTTCCCATAAAAAAAAAAAAAGAATTTTCTTACCTTCCTAAGAAGTCGTCTTTATCAGGGTCCTTATCAAACAACTCCACCTCAAGCTCCTGGCCTGGCACCTCGTGTACTATAGCCTGCATGTGTAACCAAGAAGACTATGATGAAAAGTATCAGACTGCACATAGAAAGGGGATATCATGCTAAAGGGAGACTTTTACTTCACCCATTGAAAAACTGTTGAGGATATTCCTAATAAGATTAGTTACAGTAGCAATCAAAAATATTCAGACTGCATTGCAATTTAGATTAGCATAATGTAACCAGGAAAATAATTTCATTAGATCAACACAACTAATATAAAGTAACAAGTTGCTCTTTTTTGATTGGTTAATTGCCAAATGCAGAAAGAATGTCAATTTTGCTAATAAACCTAATTTGCAATGGTGGATGAATAATTGTCATCCCATCTGTATATTAGGTACTCAGCAGCATGGCAATACACAAGTGCTTCAATAAAACATTAACGCATATTCTTCATATACTAATAGGAGTTTGTTTTTTTTACATTTAATCAATATTTCTGGTAAAAGTATAGTGACATTATATTGCTAGCATTCTGACAAATGATTGGTGCGGTGGTGAATTATTCTTGTGGGGTGGATTATGTGTGCTTATATTTGTATTTTGTGATTTAAAAAAATGTCTAATAGGCAGCTCAATAACATAATAAAATAATCATAATTCACTTTTCAAATCCCACACTGTTCCAGTGCAGAACACAAGTGGCCCCACTGTTCCTGTAGCTGATCACGTCCCGCAGCAGGCAATCATTAGTCTCAGCGGTGAAACTGGCACGTGTGGCACATGGCCACAGAGGTCACTTATTGGCTGCGGCAATTTTATTCATATATGACTTATGACCAGAGGAGACCACATGAGCAGTGGAGGATTTGAAAGGCAAGTTTTGGCTATTTATTGGCTTATTAGGGCTTGTTCACACCAGTTTTTCGCTGTTTTTTTTTCTGTGTGGAAAAAAAAACCCGCAGTGTTTTACACTAGCAGCAAAATAAATAATATTTCTACAGTCTCATTCACATGTTGCATATTTTTTCTTACGCAGTGGTGCGTTTTTATTTTAAACCGCAGCATGTCAATTCTTTCAGCGTTTTCCTGGGTTATTTTACCCATTGAACTGAATACACAAAACATAAAAAAACCCAAACAAACATGAAAAACGTATCAAACACACACGCAAGTGTACATATAGTCTTTTCCTGCTAACACACTGTGTTTTGTATGCAAGAAGAGAAAAACCCTTAGCGAACATACCCTTAAAGTAGGTGAAAAATCTATTTGCACGACAAGTCCAACGACCACTACGGTAATCTCTGGTCGCTGGACAGGAGCCCTGAGATTACATGACGGCATTCGCAGCTCTTCCTTTGACTAGCCGGCTTGGCACAACGTCATTGCTGCGTGACACAGGTGACATGTGCCAGACTGGCTAATCAGGAGAAAAGCTGCGGATGCCATCAGGTAAGAGACGGTTCTCCGGGCTCCTGTCCAGCGGCCAGAGAGGACTGCTGTGGCTGACAACTGCACATTAATTTGCACCCACACAATTGGCTATTTATACTTTATTATCACAGTATGTGTCTCAGCAGCCCTTATTACAGTGACTATGGCACCCTCGCCATTCTGGCTCTCATGAGACCAGTCTAGTGGCCAATAATGTCAAAGCGTTTCAGCCTCCCAGTACTGTGGATGGCTGACGTGAACGTGCTCCAGTGGATTATCATGGTCATAGAGGCTGTACATTATAACTGTAAGGCAATGTGCTGTGTACCTCATACATTTCTCTCCATACAGGGTTCAGATTTTCATTTACGACACGGCTGGTGAAGACCTGGGTCCCGACACGTAGGATGGCATAAGGATCTGACTTCCCTGCCAGCAAACCTCCCATCTGAAAATCCTTAGGAACAAGTTTGCTCGCTTCTATAAGATGAATGCGCACAATACCCTGAAAGAAGCGGAAAAAAAAACTGTATGTGAGATTAAATTCACCAGTGGACAGGAAAGACATGTGTTTAACCCCTTCACGCCACGGCCAATTCCCGGTTTTGTTTTTCCCTCACCTTCCTCCCAAGGTCATAACTTTTTTATTTTTCTGTCCACAGACATATGAGGGCTTGTTTTTTGCAGGACAATTTGTACTTTTGAATGACACCATTCACGTTACCAATTAGTTTACTGAAAAATGGGAAAAAAAATTCCAAGTGGGAAAAATGGTGAAAAAAAATAATTCAATTCTGCCATTTTTTGAGAATGATATTTACGGTGTACATTGTGTGGTGAAAATGACCTTGCAATATTATTTTCCTCATCACTATGTGTACGGTAAAACTAAAATATGTCCATTTTTTTTTTCTAATTTTATTAGTTTAGTGGCAAAAACAAAAACAGAAGAGTTTTAAAGAAAAAAAAAAAAAATTGGGTTGTGTTGCCATTTTCTGAGACCAGTTATGTTTTCATTTTTTCGGTCTGTGGAGCTGTGTGAGGGCTTACTTTTTGCGGGGCGATACTACGTTTTTAGTGATACCATTTTGGGATAGATATGATGTTTTGATTGCTTCTTACAGCATTTTTTGTGGTATTGTAGTGACCAAAAAAAAAACAAAAAAGAAAATTCTGGTGTTCTTGAATTTTTCTGTTTACCAATTGGGTAAATTATTTTTAGATTTTGATAGATCGGACTTTTCTGAACGCGACCATGCCACGTGAGTATTTTTTTTTTATCTTTGCTATTTTTAATGGGGTAAAAAGGAAGATTTGAACTTTTATTGGGTTTTTATTTTTTTTCATATTATTTTAATTTTCACTGTTCTTGTTTGTCCCCTTAGAGGACTTGAACCTGCGATCATATTTTCGCTTGTGCTATATACAGCAATGCCACAGTTCTGCTGCATATAGTAAAAATCACAGTCTACTTTGAAGCCTGGCTACAGGCTGGATTTCAAGGGAGCTCTGTAATTACAAGCACAGAGGTCTTCAACAGACCCTTGGCTGTAATAGCAACTCATTGGCAACCCACGATCATGTCACAGCGCACAGATGGGAGCATAGAATAATGCTCCTACATGCCGGCACGCTGCTAATGCCTCTATCAGAGCGGCATTTATCAGTCGTGGGTGAAGCTTCGCCCTACCTGCAGTTGTTAAAAGGGAGGTGCAGCCTTTACTTACCGGATATGGGGCGAGCTCACCCCGTGAGTCTGCTCAATACATCCGCTTCCGACAATCTACTGGGGCTCTAATGATTTGTGACCGTGTACTGATCATTTCCCCCCAGTATCGACGTATGAACACGCAATCCCAAATAAAATGCCAAACGTCTGCACCTAAGTCAGCGCATCTCTGGCAACCATCTGATGATAACCTCAACCCTGTTCTCAGATATCCTTGTCCACAAGTCGACTGCAGCACATCAGGCTCCTCGGACCTCCGCTGATGAGTCTTCATAGCTGGGAACAGGGTGTGGAGGGAGGAAGAAAGAACTAATATTTACATATAGGAAAAATTTAAGTTACCCTAGGCAATGGGGAGCGTAGTTCTGCTGTATGAAGATCACCGGTAAGTGGGATGGTGAGACGATTTGGCAAGACAAGAAAGCCAGAAATGATGTCCATAATCATTGTATCTGATATTGCACTAAAGATATAAAAATAAATTAGAAAAACTTAAAACACACCGGTCAATTCAGATAAATTTTCAGAATAAGTTGACACTGGTGCATACATATAGAATAACACTTTCTGGCCATTATATAACTTGTATCCTGCATTTTTCAATACTTTTCCCCTCTGCAGGCTCTATCTGTAATGTCCAGTTGTTTGTGAAGGAGACTTGCTGCTGTGGTGTGTCCGATACACAGGATACAGAACCAGAGGATTTCCTGCTCTTCATTCTTTATAGCACACAAATAGAAGTAGAATAGAGAACATTATACAACAATACTGAGCTGCGTGGCTGTGAATCCAGCACTGAAGTGAAATAAACTTGATAGAAGCTGCAGCATGACCTGCTTTTGCCTGCCTGAACTTTCACTGTACTGCAGTTCCTCACTCCTCTTCATCCTCCTCCATACTGTTAAATAGGAGCTGTAACTTGATACTTCAGTTAGTTCCTCATCTGGCATCACTCTGCATCGTCCAATTTAGAACTGAAGACTTGCCTTCTGAATTAACCCAATATCTCACAGGGAAAACGCGTGAAGCTGGTAATATGTCTTTGTAAAAATGTACTCCTCCATATAATATGGAGGTATATTTGATTTCATCTCTGATTATATACTGCATGCTGTCTTTTTGTTATTCCTAAAGCAGTATCAATAGGCTAAAATTGTTTATTACCATTTTGCCTTTTGTAGCCTTTAAGTGCCTTATTAGGGAATAATAGGATTTAGCCAATGTTGAGCATGGACGCTATTATGCAATTTTGGAGTGCCAACCTTCACGGCTCAGGTACGGGCAACTAAGTATTAGGGTCTTACAGAGATACTGTAGGTAGTTTTGTGGTATTATTTGGGTGTTTTTATTGAGTCTATCTAATTAATAATAATAATCTTTATTTTTATATAGCGCTAATATATTCCGCAGCGCTTTACATACATTATCGTCGCTGTCCCCATCGGGGCTCACAATCTAGATTCCCTATCAGTATGTCTTTGGAGTGTGGGAGGAAACCAGAGAACCTGGAGGAAACCCACGCCAACACGGGGAGAACATACAAACTCCTTGCAGATGTTGTCCTTGGTGGGATTTGAACCCAGGACCCCAGCGCTGCAAGGCTGCAGAGCTAACCACTGCGCCACCGTTAAGATTTACTAATTTATAAAAGGGGTAATTTTTATGTTTATCTTATATTTTCTGTGAATTCTTCTTTCTAGCACACAGACAGAAGCAACATGGAGAACATAATGCAGCAGTACTGAGCAGTGTGGCTGTGAATCCAGCACTGAAGTGAAATAAACTTGCTAGAAGATGTTGCACAATCTGCTTGTGTCTGTCTGATCTTTCACTGTAATGCGTGTTCCTCACTCCTCTTCCCCCCTCCATATAGTTAAATATGAGCTGTAACTAGATACTTCAGTGAGCTGGCAGTCCATCTTGCTTTAACCAAGACTGATTTGAGCTTTTTCAGAGTGAATGATAGGGAAGAAAGGACTTCTAAATGGAAAAATGGAAGAGGAAGCAAATTTCTCTGATAAGACATATTAGAAAGTTTCTTATTTTGATTGTACGGTTTGTTAAAACAGTGACCTTTTGACATGACACTGATTCAAGAAAACAATGCAGCTAATTAATTGTCCATGTCATGAAGTATTAAGATATACATCCATACTCATTTGACAGCACAGCAGACTGTTTGTTTGCTTCCTTAAAAAAGAAATGGATCAAAATGGATAGCTGCACAAATGTATGTCAAACGGATAGTCTTTTCAGATAGATATGATTTTCCTATTGTATTCTATTTAAACACTTTTTTTTTCAGTACAAAGGGTTACATCAAGTACACCACAAAATCAGTGTGTGAAAAAGGCCTAATGTGTATAGAGTCCAATTGACTAATTGACTATACCCCAAAAAGTTGATCTCAGGGGAGATAAGAATAGGTAGGTTTGAAGTTAAACACCCGACTTTTTTGCTTTCCATGGAGATGAGCCATCACAGGAATAATAGATGGCTTTTACAAACGTTTGAATGGCCACCATAAAACTAAAAGAGAAGCATGGTCCAAGAAGTTTCCATTATAAGCAGGTTCACATAAAACAAAACAGTATTTCCATCGGAGCTCAAATGAATAAATACATATAAATAACCCAGATTAGGACACAAAAGTAGAGTTTATGAATTACGAGACAATATTTGAGAGTTTACTAGATGACTACTTACTTCAAGCCAGGGATGTCCAGTAAATTTGTAAGCCCCGTCCAGTTTAAGTCTAACATCTACCAGAAAAAAAATAAAAAATTCTAATAATTGGTCTGTCGTGAGATTGTACATACATACACACCGCTCAACATTAAAACCCACTGACAAGTCAGAAAAGAATAAGATTGATTATTTTGTGACACCTGTAAACAGGTGGGATGTATAATGCAGAAAGCGAAATGGCATTTCTTGAGGGTACACATTAAAGTTGGCCACATCCCCCAACTTTGGAAGGATCAAAAGGTTCATCATGTATATGGGGACCTCCTGACATGATATCAGGGGAGATAAAAATCAGGAACTTTGAGTTTAACCTTGAATTGTCATGAGAATGCACAATATATATTTCCAAATACAGGAAGTTAAATTGTGTGTAGATTCCTTAAAGAGAACCGGTCAGAAGGATTTTGCCAAGTATAGATATCCTCCTGTTTGAATGACAGGGCACTGATCCATCAGTGACTTGCTTCCTAATTTAAATATCGAGCCAGTGCAGTAATTTCTGCTGTCTCCGAAAAAATATTAGATCTCCAAAAAAAATGGCGCAGTCGGCGGCACACACGCGGTCAAATCTGTTCCGATGTTAGCTTCACTAACAAGCTGTCCTGAGCAGCAGCAATATACGTCTCCTCTTCTGCGCTGGTCCTCTGTACACAGTGGGTTGCGCGTGCACAGATTGAGAAATCGAATCGATGGCTTGTAGATGAGACTGTGCATGAGCCGCTGACAGCGCCACTTTGTTGGAGACCTAATGCTTTTTCGAAGACCACAAAAATTACCGCGAGGGCGCGATATTTAAAATGCCCTGTCAGGAGGATGACAGAGGGGTCAGAGCACCAAGAAAAGAGCCTGACCACAGTCCGCCCGGACCCACAGAAATATTATTACCGGAAAACTTCAAACACCACTTATACAAAAAACACAAAACAAACTTTTGCACCACAGGTATTTTAATCATTATTACAGCGCCAATATGGTCATATCTGTATTTTACTTAGCAAAAGCCTGCTGACAGGTTCTCTTTAAGAAATTAATGTTAACTTACCGGTCGTTTAATGAAGAATATGGTAATAGCTCCGATGATTGGAACATCACCTATCAACGGCTCCAGGATTACTCGCATCATCCCATGAAGCTAATGAAAAGAAATCGTTATCAGGTCATACATGATAGGGGAATAGAACATTTCAGAAATGTCACTTTACAATTCATCAAATCTGTGTCTTATCACCACAATGACATGACTCACCTGCACCCCCTTAACTCCAGCTTTACAGAAATACTTCTTCACTTCAACATCTATTTCCATATCACCGACATAACTGTAGAGATTATAGATAGATTAGTGTTTCATTGAGAAAAAAGCAACAATAAAGAGATAAGCATGGGTAACAAAGGACAGGGTTCCTTCCCATCTAATCTATAAAATACAAGGACATCTTCAAACTCTGTAAACATCAAGATGGTAAAACCAACTGATTCTATACAGAATTGCAATGGCAAAGTGGAGCCTCGCACTTAGGTCAAAGGATTTGGCTTGTTTCGCTATTTTGTCAACTCACTGGTCCATAGAACACAATGGGAGAATAAATTTACCTATTTTTCTCATAAATAAATTCACCAAAACAGAATGATAAACATTGTGAATTTATTCAGCAATGCATCTCAAACGGGAAGTGAATCGGCAAAATGCAAAAATGGCAGAAAATATCCCAACCATCTGACAGGAGCCTGATCTTTACATCATACAGAGTATTGCTATTTAGCAGCCATGTAATAAGATGCCACTGTATATTATGCAGCCCAGATAAAGGAGGAGGACATAACTGCTTCTAAATGGTTAGTCTAAAAAAGTCTCTCACTACTGTACACACACAGACTCAGGAGACTGACTTCATTTACCTCAGTTTTTAGCCTCCTCCATAACATCATCATACCTCCCAATTTATTATTATTATTTTTTTTTTTTTTTAAAAAAAGAGGGACAGATTATGAGGCACACATAGCAGCACGTCACCGATTTTTTTTAGCCATGCCCTAAATCACACCCATTTACTATTTCATTCTCCCCTGGTCACAAACAAAATGTTAGAAAGTGATGAATCAATAGTGTAAAGACAACAAATGTTGTAAAAAAAAAAAAAAACCTGTTGAGATTGCATTTTTCCCAACATTTCATGTCACTTGGAATTCCTTTCCAATTTTTCAGTACAATATATGGAAAAATGTATGGTGTCATTCAAAACTACAACTTGTCCCGCAAAAAATACAAGCCCTCACTCTAGGTCAAGGAAAAAATGTAAATCATAAAATGAAAATTGGATGTGTAAACAAGGGTTTATTTGGTTTTTCGTGGCTTGGAGCAAAAGTCTGGAGGCACTATGTGACTGTAGAACACCGAATTGTGATGGTGTGCACACTGTCTCAATTCCCCAATATTCCAGATGTAAGCAGGCAGTAATGATTTGCATTCAAGTGGCCACATGCTGACTAAACTCATCCAGATTCTGTCAATTCACTTCTATGGTGGGAAGCTAATTGACTGACTACAAGTATACAAATCGCATACATACAGTCACATGATTCCCGACTCACACTGGCAATACATGAGAATCCAGACAGCGTATACACTTCACACGGTCATGATTCAGGAGTTTGTAGGAACAGAGTGCCTGCAGATTTTTGTCCCAATCCTTGACAACCCCTTTCGTAAAACAAAGTTTATCATGAATAAACAAAATGTTATTTTTTTGGAGGTGGGGACATAACTCTATATAGCTATCAGTGGACTATAGTGTGGTCCTGCCCAGGATTCAAACTCACACTCTCCAATACGGTAGATATGAGCGTCAGGCTGTATTGTCAAGGATGGAAGAGTTTTCTTTTGCTGCACCTCTACATGATGCTCTTCTCTATAGGCACATTGTAGTGGTAAATAAAAATAAAGATCTACATACCAGCACACCTCTATGTAAATATTCACACAGTGGGTACGGAAAGTATTCAGACCCCTTTAAATTTTTCACTCTTTGTTTCATTGCAGCCATTTGGTAAATTCTAAAATGTTCATTTTTTTTCTCATTAAAGTACACTCTGCACCCCATCTTGACTAAAAAAAAAAAAACAGAAATGTAGAAATTTTTTGCAAATTTATTAAAAAAGAAAAACTGAAATATCACATGGTGATAAGTATTCAGACCCTTTGCTCAGTATTGAGTAGAAGCACCCTTTTGAGCTAGTACAGCCATGAGTCTTCTTGGGAATGATGCAACAAGTTTTTCACACTTATTATCATATCTATTGTAGATATATGATATCATGTATGTAGATAAATATTCATATATCCATTGTAAGGTGTCAGCTGGACAGGTCCTGGAAGGGAGATGTGTGTCACCAAGGTGAATAACCTCAGTGATGTGAGCCTGGAGAGCAGTCTGCAGCACTGTTAGTGCTGGGAGGCTTTTTTAATGGGCCCAGATTGTGGGTCCAGGTTTTAGGAACAGCCACAAGAGCTGGGTGAGCCTGGCCATTCCCATATCTCCACCTCCAGGATTAGAGGGGCTATTTAAGGCAGTTGAGCTGCCTCAGTTATTGTCTGGGAGTAGAGGTGAAAACACCTCTGTTGTCTTGGTCAGTTTCGGCTAAGACTGACTAAGCATGGAGACAATTGTAAATGGGTGAGCCAGAAAGACTGAGAGATAGTTTTATATTAGGTTATACTATTTTGCCGGTGAAAGGCCATTTGTTTTCATTTGAACATTTATGAAGTTTAAGAAGTCTTCCAATTTGTCTAAGAACTTTGCTGCATGTGCTCACCTCAACTGCTGCCAAAGAGTGGAATCTCTTACACTATATAGATATATATTTAGTTAGTGCATACAAGTTTAATGGTATACAGAGCTGCATCTCTATGTACCAGTACAATATGCCTACATTGAAGAACAGCATGTAGAGATGGAGCCAGAGAAAACGCTCATATCCTATCTTTGGCAATAAGGCCTGTTGCTCACAGTTAAGGCTGCTATATACCATGCAAGAGTTTTTGACCAGACATCAAGAAAATCAAAGAGTTAATGAATGTACAGAACATAGTCAGGTGCCGCCCCTGCTGTAAGGTCCTGAGGAGGTCCTGAACAATCACAGCGTCGTCTGTCATCTATGCCTGCACGGAGGAGGCACTGCGGGGCTGCAGAACTGCAGTCAGGACATAGGTATGACCTCCTGGGACAGCGACACATCTCCCCCAATTTGAGACTGTCCCAGTGGACCTGGAACAAGTTGGGAGGTATGTAATACTCAGGAATTTATCTTACAATGCCTCTTTATAATATCATTCAGAATGATGTGAAACAACGGTAACACCGCAATACACATCTCCAATTCTTTGTATCTTCCAGCTCACAAACATGAAGTCTCAAAGATCTATCAAAATAGTGAGACTGCAGTGCTCCCTTTCTTAAAAGGGTAAGACCAAATATCATTAGATTGTATTTTATTTAGGGTTGCCCTAATTATACCCATTTATGACGGAAGAGGAGACCAAAAACATCTTAAAATTTTCCTTTAAGATTTTTAAACTTGTACAATTTGTAGTCATAAACTCACCTCAGATTCATGTCCAAAATAATTTGTTTTTTATCCATTTCAGTATGGGCTTTAACACCGATTACCTTTGGAGCCTGACCAACACAGAGAAAAAAATCACACCATTAAAGTGTCAGAGAAAATCAGAGTGTGATCAATCATGTTATAGGTACATAAACAGTTAAAAAAAGACAAATGTCCATTAAGTATAACATTATATTAAATTACATTAGAAAAATATTAAAATTTCAGAATCCTCAGTGGTTCATACCTTTGAGAGGCTAACTGAAAAGATGGTAACAAATTGCAAGCTTTCAAGACTACTCAAGTCTCTTAATTATGCCTGATGGAGACCTGAGTAGTCTCGAAAGCTTGCAACCTGTTAACTTTTAATGGCTAACTGAAAAGATGGTATCAACCACTGATGGCTCTGAAATTTTTATATTTTTCTATCTATTGATTAACACGGTACAAAAGATATCTACATTACATTACTGATTGCTAATGCTCAGTATTACAAAATTGCTGCCATCTGTATCAACAATTTATACTCAAACAATAAAATTAAATCTGTCCTGAATATACTTTGCCAGTGTGCTCATGAGTTTGCTAATGTAATCCAAGTTCTAGTTACTTAATTAGCGAACCATTATGATGCGTGACTTGCCCTTTGGGGAAAGCAAGTTTTTAAACACAGAGCTTACAGCGTGAAGCTGTTAAGAAACCAAGTAATTGATTTACTCTGAGGTTTAAAAAAAAACATCTATACACATGAAAGTTTCCTCACCATAATAATCATATTTCAAGGTGTTCATTATGTAAAATTACAAAATGTAAATACATTCACTGTCAAGAAGACCACTCGCTCAAGACAGTCATGCCTCAGACGCGACCGTAAAGGGGGGCTCTGCTTCCCAATCGCTAGTCCACTCCCCTATTGCAGTACGTCAACAATGAGCTAAGCGCACCCCACAGAGGGTCCCCACATTTACATTATTAGGCCAGCGAGACGCCTGCTCTGGTCAACACACTAGTACACATGCACACACCACTTTCCCAAGATCCTGAATGGTTCACTACTGGCATTCTGGCTACAAGGTATGACAATATATTGAAGGCATTTGCATTAGTCACTTTTTGCAAATGCTGAATATTTATTAATTTTGTATTATAATTATGTACTCATTGCACATGGGTTCCACATACATGATTATATATTTATATAAATGTCCATAGTTTTCAGTTTTATTATTCTTTATCATTTTTAGTCACCATCCTCTCGGGCTCACATGGGTCTGGCATTGCTGGAAGCGTGCGCCTGCGCTGTGGCCTCTGACCCGGATGAGGTTGTAGTGCTGTGGTGTGCGTTCCACAGCCCGGATCCCGGAAGTCCATGATTAGGGGAAGTAGTGACACATAGTGTATATTGCTTGTACTTATTATGCTTGCAAACTACTGACATCATCCACGTGAATAAATTATTTAAATCACATATATTATACAGCAGGTGAGATAAGTATTGAAAACGTCACCAATTTTCTAAGTAAATATCATTTCTAAAGGTGCAATTGACATGAAATTCTCACCAGATGTCGGTAACAACCCATCCAATCCACACAGGCAAAGAAATCAAACCATAGATGTCCATAAATTAAGTTATCTATATATATATAATCATCTTATCCCGTCCGTCCGTCCGTCTGTCCAGGAAATCCCGCGTTGCTAATTGGTCCGGCAGCGGCCAATCAGCGACGCGGGATTTCAGAAAAAAGATGGCGGCCGTTAGCGGCTCATCTGCGGGACGGAGATGCAGCCGGGAGATGACCGGCGCGAGGCGCTCATCTCCCGGCCGGTAGCAGCAGAAGGACCTCGACCGCCGGCGCCGCTGACCTCCATGCGGAAGGGAGGACCGGGGAGCGGCGCTGCGGGTCGGGATACTTCTGCTGCGAGCAGCCGCTCATCTTCCGGTTTCTCGCAGCGGAAGTAGCCGCACAGGCAGCGGCGCTGACATCCATGCGGCTAGGGTGTCAAGGGAGGACCGGGGAGCGTCGCTGCGGGTCGGGATACTTCTGCTGCGAGCAGTCGCTCATCTCCCGGCTTCTCGCAGCGGAAGTAGCCGAACAGGCAGCGACGCTCCCCGGTCCTCACCAATACGATTCGCTGATAGGTCGCGGTCTTCGGCCGCGACCAATCAGTGATCTTGGCACAAAAGTTAAACACCGCTCTGCTGATTGATCGCGGCCGCAAATAATCTGCATTATTGCCGCCAAATTTAAACACCGCTTAGCTGATTGGTCGCAGCTGGCGGTCGCGACCAATCAGCGATATTGGCGCCAAATTTAAACACCCCTCTGCTGATTGGTCGCGACCGCCAGCTGCGACCAATCAGCGATATTGGCGCCAAATTTAAACACCGCTATGCTGATTGGTCGAGGCCGCCGCCCGCAAACAATCAGCAGTATTGGCACCAAATTTAAACCCCGCTCTGCTGATTAGTCGCGTTCGGCAACCGCGAGCAATCAGCATTATTGGCGCCAAATTTAAACACCGCTTTGCTGATTGGTCGCAGTGGCCGGCCGCGACCAAACAGCGATATTGGCGCCAAATTTAAACACCGCTCTGCTGATTAGTCGCGACCGGCAACTGCGACAAATCAGCATTATTGGAGCCAAATTTAAACCCCGCTCTGCTGATTAGTCGCGACCGCCGGCCGGGACCAATCAGCGATATAGGAGCCAAATTTTAACACCGCTTTGCTGATTGGTCACGGTTGCCGGCCGCGACCAATCAGCGATTTTGGTGCCAAATTTAAACACGCTCTCCAGTCCTCACTAACACGGTCTGCTGATTAGTCGCGGCCGCCGCCTGCGACCAATCAGCGATTTTGGCGCCAGATTTAAAACACCGCTCTGCTGATTGCGCCCAGTCGGCCGCATACATATTCTAGAATACCCGATGCGTTAGAATCGGGCCACCATCTAGTATGTAATAATTAGAAATGACACAGGGAAAAAAAAAGTATTGAACACATGAAGAAAGAAGTGCAAAGCCATGTAAAGTCATGACACCAGCTGAAATCTATCGGTAATTAGAAAGCAATCCTGCCACTTAGTGAAACATAATATCAGATGGTTCAACTTATGGCCTATAAAAATATGTCTCATTACCCAGATACCACATAAAAAACATCTCATGATGGCTAAAACCAGTGAGCTGTCTCAAGACCTTCAAAACCTTACTCTTGCAAAACATACTCATGGCATTGGTTACAGAAGAATTTCCAAACTGCTGAAGGTTCCAGTGAGTACTGTTGGGGCCATAATCCAGAAGTGGAAAGAACATAATTTCACTACAAACCGGCCATGACCAGGTGCTCCCTGCAAGATTTCAGACAGAGGAGTTAAAATAATTATCAGAAGAGTTGTCCAGGAGCCAAGGACCAACTGTGGAGAGCTACAGAAAGAACTGGAATCAGCAGGTACAATTGTTTCAAAGAAAACAATAAGTAATGCACTCAAACTCCATGGCCTGTATGCATGCTCACCACAGAAGACTTCATTGCTGACCAAAAAGCATGTTCAAGCATGCTTAAAGTCTGCTCAACAACATTTAGACAAGCTTGTGAAATACTAGGAGAATATAGTCTGGTCAGATGAGACCAAAATTGAACTCTTTGAATTCCATAATACACACCATGTTTGGAGGCCAAAAGTCACTGTATATCACCCCAAAAACGCCATGCCAACAGTGAATTTTGGAAGTAGGAACATCATGGTGTGGGGGTGTTTTTCAGCATACGGCACTGGCAAACTTCATCATTAAAGGAAGGATGAATGGACAAATGTACTGAGACATTCTTGATAAAAATCTGCTGACATCTACCAAGATTATGAAGATGAAATGAGGGTGGACATTTCAGCAAGACAATGATCCCAAACGCACATCCAAGGAAACTCTCAATTGGTTTCAGAGAAAGAAAATAAAGCTGCTAGACTGGCCCAGCCACTCACCTGACCTGAATCCAAGAGAAAATTTATGGAAGAAACTAAAGCTCAGAGTTCATAGAAGCAGCCCACAGAAACTTCAGGATTTGAAGAGTGTTTGTGCGAAAGAATGGGCCAAAATCACATCTGAGCAATGCATGCGACTAGTTTCTCCATACAGGAGGCATCTTGAAGCTGTGATCACCACCAAAGTCTTTTGTATGAAATATTAAATCCATTTCAGCAAGCGTGTTGAATACTTTTTCCCTGTGTCATTTCTCATTATTACACATAATTTAAACCTGTATGGTTTGATTTCTTTCCCTGTGTGGATTGGATGGGTTGTTGCAGATTTCTGGTGAGAATTTCATGTCAAACCAGAGGTTCAACTTTAAAGAAAAAAAAAAAACACAATTAAAATACTATGTTGTTATAACATCCGGAATGCTGTGAATACTATGGACAATAGGATTAACAGCACACAAAAATACATTGGACCTCCAGCGATACTTCTGACAGCTGCCGGCTATCCCATACAAAAAAATCTGCATGACGCAACCGTGGATCCCCATTTGTACAGATATCTTTAAAAATATATTTACTTAGAACATGTTATCGCTCTCTCTCTCTCTACCTACATACATACATACATCACCATTTAAGGTTTCTGCCCGATATGTGTCACCAGTTTGTGTGTGTGACACCTTCTCCTTATATTATTTTACATTTTAAATTAATAAAAGAGGTTTATTTTTATAGGAGGCCTTGTTTTCACTGTTTTTGTGCAGTTCAACACATCAGTGGTTTATTTATCAGCAGCTGTGCAACACTAAAATCAAAGCGGAAATCACCCAAAATATCACTGCTTTCCCCAGCAGCATTACTGAATATTGTTTAAGACAACAAATTGCAATCTATTTTACTTTCTTGCACTTTACCGGCATCTAAACAGGAAAGGGTGTGTTTTTGAGTGTTTTTGCATGAAAACTTCCAGTGGCTTTTTCATTATTAAATTGAGCTAAAAAACATCTAGAAAATGCCAGTCAGAGCAGTCGGACTGTGGAATGCCCTACCACAAGAGGTACTAATGGCCAACACTATAACAGCTTTCAAAAAAGGGCTGGACGATTTCCTTGATACACATAACATTGTAGGTTACAGTTAAATTAGACAAAATGTTACACCTATAGTAGTACATTTGATCCAGGGTTCTTGTACTGATCACCTTTTCTCGGGCTCAAGAAGGAATTTTTCCCTGTGACGCAAATTGGCTCAATGTGTCCTGGAGTTTTTGCCTTCTTCTGGATCAACAGATTTAGGTATAGGGATTTTAGTAATATCATAACTATTGTTGAGCGAATTTGTTCGGCATTTCAAATTTGGGTTCGTGTTCGGAGCCGATTTTTTTTGCGTGAACAAGCCGGAACCCCAAACACGAACCCAAATTTGAAATGCCGAACAAATTCGCTCAACACTAATAACATTAATACAAAAAATAAAACTAATTAAAAAATTATAAACTGGTTCATTTGTAATTGTAATAGTGCAGTAATGATAAAAATGGTCCCAGTAAGTTAAGAAGTTAGTGTAGGGAGTATAATTGGGGGAGAAAGGTTGAACTTGATGGATCTAGGTCTTTATTCAACCTACGTTACTATTTTATTTTATTTATGCAAAAGATTATTAAAAAAAAAGAAAAAAGAAAAAAAAGCTGCACTCTGAAATGCTATAACATGCAAACATTGCATACACTGTGTGCAGAATTATTAGGCAAGTTGTATTTTAGAGGATTACTATTGATCAACAACTATGTTCTCAATCAACCCCAAAGACTCAAATAACCAAGCTTAATATTTTTGGAAGTTGGGGTGGTTTTTTTTTTTTTTTGATTTGGCTATCTTAGGAGGATATCTGTTTGTGCAGGTAACTATTACTGTGCAGAATTATTAGGCAACTTAATAAAAACCAAATATAATCCCACCTCACTTGTTTATTTTCACCAGGTAAACCAATATCAATGCACAAAATTTAGAAATAAACATTTCTGACATGCAAAACCAAAACCCCCAAAAAATTAGTGATCAGTATAGCACCTTTCTTTATGATGACACTCAACAGCCTTCCATCCATAGATTCTGTCAGTTACTTGATCTCTTTTCGATCAACATTGCGTGCAGCAGCCACCACAGCCTCCCAGACACTGTTCCAAGAGGTGTACTGTTTTCCCTCCCTGTAGATCTCACATTTTATGATGGACCACAGGTTCTCTATGGGGTTCAGATCAGGTGAACAAGGGGGCCATGTCATTATTTTTTCTTCTTTTAGACCTTTACTGGCCAGCCACACTGTGGAGTAGTTGGATGCATGTGATGGAGCATTATCCTGCATGAAAATCATGTTTTTCTTGAACGATACCGACTTCTTCCTGTACCACTGCTTGAAGAAGTTGTCTTCCATAAACTGGCAGTAGGTCTGGGAGTTGAGTTTCACTCCGTCCTCAACCCGAAAAGGTCCCACAAGTTCATCTTTGATGATACCAGCCCATACCAGTACCCCACCTCCATCTTGCTGGCGTCTGAGTCGGCGTGGAGCTCTCTGCCCTTTACTGATCCAGCCTCTGGCCCATCCATCTGGCCCATCAAGAGTCACTCTCATTTCATCAGTCCATAAAACCTTTGAAAAATCAGTCTTAAGATATTTCTTGGCCCATTCTTGACGTTTTATCTTATGTTTCTTGTTTAAAGGTGGTAGTTTTCAGCCTTCTTTACCTTGGCCATGTCCCTGAGTATCGCACACCTTGTGCTTTTTGATACTCCAGTAACGTTGCAGCTCTGAAATATGGCAACACTGGTGGCGAATGGCATCTTCACGCTTGATTTTCCTCAATTCATGAGCAGTTATTTTTCGCCTTTTTTGGCTAACACGCTTCTTGCAACCCTGTTGGTTATTTGCCATGAAATGCTTGATTGTTTGGTGATCACGCTTCAAAAGTTTGGAAATTTCAAGACTGCTGCATCCCTCTGCAAGACATCTCACAATTTTGGACTTTTCAGAGCCCGTCAAATCTCTCTTCTGACCCATTTTGCCAAAGGAAAGGAAGTTGCCTAATAATTAAGCACACCTTATATAGGGTGTTGATGTCATTAGTCAACACCCCTCCTCATTACAGAGATGCACATCACCAGATTTACTTAATTGGTAGTTGGCTCTCAAGCCTATGCAGCTTGGAGTAGGACAACATATATAAAAAGTATCATGTGATCAAAATACTCATTTGCCTAATATTTCTGCACACAGTGTATATGAAATTGGAACTGAATTACTGCTATAGTAAATATGTAACAAAAAACTAAGGTTCTTAGCGCACAAGTTGGCCAATTCATGAGGGCCCATTAGCCGCTGAAAGGCGTACCCTTTTGATAGGTCCCTAACCTTATAAGGCCTCTCCAGGGCTGAAAGACTATAATTTTAAGGGCAGACAGGATCCAGCTCTAGTTTAAGACGGCTTATGCTGATGGGTGGAGTGCCATACAAATATGTTGACATTTGTGATTTTAAAAAAAAAGATATAACCATGTCAGCTATTCATGACAGAAATGGAAATATTATTCTATATGTTGGGGGCAGAGGTAGATGGGCTCACTAAAACAGGCGAGCAGGCAGTGCCAATGCCATTTCCATAAATCCCCAAGTGAATTGGAGTTACAGAACCAGCACAGCAAAGTCCAGGCGAGTGTTTAAGCAATACTGAACAACTTTGATAGGTATTCCTATTTCAGCTATCCATGGCTGAAATGGGAAAACTTCTTGAACTTACTCTCATTTGTATTTTCACATGTGGCCATAGTAAGTACTAGCAAATGTATAAATGCAGAAACAATTACACTTATTTAAGACAGAAATACACAGAATGGCATGGCTTACCTTCTCTCCAACACTGATCTTTGTGAAGTGGAACGTAGAGAGGTGTGTGTTACATGAACGGACCAATGGTGCAATGGTATCTATGAGCAGCTTCTCCAAGTACTGCCCGATAAAAGGCCACATCTGTGCGAGAATCTGAAACGGAAGAATTTGCACATGAGAATCCTACACATTGCTTTATAGATGGAAGTCTCAGTCACTTCCCGATTTACAGACAGCCAATCCTACTAGGACAATATTCAGGGAAAGCCAACTGGATGGGGATTGAAGAAAACATGAAAACCTAAGATGCATATGCAAAGTGTGTGTGTGTGTGTGTGTGTGTGTGTGTGTGTGTGTGTGTGTGTGTGTGTGTGTGTGTGTGTGTGTGTGTATCTCTAACTCAAATTACCCATGTCTATTTACTTTCAGCCTTTTTACACGATAAACATTGTCATAATTAATAAAATTAGTAAACAGCATTACGGAAAACAAAAATAAAATTTAGACGATTACAGAGACGTTCACCAATTCAAAAAGTGAATTGCCCAGGGCAGATGGCGTGGAAATCTCTCTGTATGCCTTATCACCTCCAGCTGATCCTGTTAAAATCTCTGCCTCAAGAACATTTCTATTCAATGATGTTACAACTAATCGTGTACCATTGCAGAGTCCTCGTTTTGTATTCAAATTTCTCAACAACATAATAATGCTGCCCACCTCAAGTCTAAGGCAATGACTTGGCATGCCTGATGGGGTTAAGCCATTTAAAAATTCAATAGGAAAATGTTCCCTTTCATCGTCGTCATCTACAACAACAGAATCATCGCTCCAACGTCAGCTGATGTTTTTCTCGGACTCACCTCAACATTAAGCTCTTTATGTAGTAAGATACCCAGTGCATGAATGTAGTTGCGCCAATTACAATGACATAATATGTAAATAAAGATTTTTTCCTTAAAAGGGAATCTGTCAGCAAGTTTTCGCTATAGAATCCGAGAGCAGCATGATGCAGAGACAGAGACCCTGAAACCAGTGATGCATCACTTGGTCTAGTTTGGATAGAATCCATGTTTTCTCTGCTGTAGATGTAGCAGTGGTGAGAATGCTGAGCTGTGTATAACCCGCTCACACCACTGATTGCCAGCAAATTGCCTATCAGTGGTGAGAGAGAGGGATACTCAGGTTAGCCAGACTTGACTGCACGCAACACCTAGTCCGGCAGTGATAATCTCCTGCTGATAAAACACTGATTGTACTGAAGTTATAGCAAGCTCCTTAACAAGTGACATCCCGGGAATCAGGTGCTCAGTCTCTTCATTATACTGCTCTCACAAAAACTTGCTGACAGATTCCCTTTAATCAACCGGACTCGTAAGTGACAAATATGATGTAATAATAATTTTAACAGGACTTTAGGTAAAAACCAATTTAATCACTGGTAATATATAGTTGTTCATACAAAAAAACAACAACTTTGTCTTGTTAATTTCCCGTTGAACATGACAGACCTGTCGGTTGCCATAAATTTCAGTTTAATGTCGGCTGAAACTGCTGATTTCAGTAGCACCGGCTGACCATCTAAAGTGTATGGAGGTGTCCTGATTTTACCCAAATAGCAAGTGTCATGACAAAGAAGGATCGGGCATGATGGATTTCAATTTTCCAGCTCCTTTCGTTCTCAATGGGGATAAAAAGCCTCCGGAAGTGTCCGGCAGGGACTTCTTCATATCCCCCCACCTCCAGCCCCATTAACAGCATATGCACACTCTGCACAGCAGAAGCTCAGGCTCTTAGCGGAAATAGAAACACAAGAACGACTAGGAGTACAAATGGCTTACAAAGAAGAAAATGATTTATTAATCAATAGGTATACAGTACCAAGTTTTAAATATCATCAGCATAAGAAAAGGGGACAAAAAAGTGCAAAGTGCCTATCCAAAGCCCCCCAAGATGTAATGCGTCCCATCCCAGTTTTGAAAAAATCACTAGGGTCACCAAGGAGCCCACATAAATAGTCAGGGATACAAATAAAGAGTGCTCCTATCAAAGTTGGATCGCACTCACCACTACAGTAGTGACCTGCTACCTTGTGCCCCCCCCCCCATTTGCGCTTCCATCCAGCCTGGTCTTGTCCCTGTGGTGAGTACATACATTTTTTTGCCACATGGCAAGTTGAGTCCTTTTCATATCTGTTCAGGTCACTACTATACTGTTGAGTGTGATCCAACTTTGATAGGAGCACTCTTTATTTGTATCCCTGACTATTTATGTGGGCTCCTTGGTGACCCTAGTGATTTTTTCAAAACTGGGATGGGACGCATTACATCTTGGGGGGCTTTGGATAGGCACTTTGCACTTTTTTGTCCCCTTTTCTTATGCTGATGATATTTAAAACTTGGTACTGTATACCTATTGATTAATAAATAATTTTCTTCTTTGTAAGCAAATTGTACTCCTAGTCGTTCTTGTGTTTCTAACATGATTTGAGTAGGCTCCCTGGGTTAGCCCCGGTCACCCGGGATCCTAACCCGGTCTTTTTTGATTTATGCTATGTTGGTCGTTGTTTATAAATATCTTAGCGGAAATAGATAGGATGTGCCAACACTACAGAAGGGAGCGTTCTACCACAGCTAATACAATCACTCACAAAAGATGAAACTTACCTTGTTCAGCCATTCTACTTTTTCTATGTCAGGAAAGGTGACCTGCAAGAACAAACCAAACAGATTGGTTATCATTCAAAACTGATCATCAGCATTTCTACAACTATATTGCAACATGTAGAGATTCATCTTCTAAAGGTTGATGGTCTGGAAAGATCTAGAAACCAATAAAATAAACATACTCAATTTCATTTTACAGGATATCACTTTAGTTAACCATTTTATAATCAGAATCTGTCTAAAAATAATTTGTATACACGAAAGCTGGGTGACCTGATGGCAAAAACATGCTCCAAATTTACAATGATTGCAACTAGAACATAATCTACAGGTGCTTCTCACAAAATTAGAATATCATCAAAAAAATAATTTATTTCAGTTCTTCAATTCAAAAAGTGAAACTCATTATATAGAGTCATTACAAACAGAGTGATCTATTTCAAGTGTTTATTTCTGTTAATGTTGATGATTATGGCTTACAGCCAATGAAAACACAAAAGTCATTATCTCAGTAAATTAGAATAATTAACAAAAAACACCTGAAAAGGCTTCCTAAGCGTTTAAAAATGTACCTTAGTCTGTTTCAGTAGGCTCCACAATCATGGGGAAGACTGCGGACTTGACAAATGTCCAGAAGGCAGTCATTGACACACTCCACAAGGAGGGTAAGCCACAAAAGGTCATTGCTAAATAAGCTGGCTGTTCACAGAGTGCTGTATCCAAACATATTAATGGGAAGTTGAGTGGAAGGAAAAAATGTGGTAGAAAAAGGTGCACAAGCAACCGGGATAACTGCAGCCTTGAAAGTGTTGTTAAGAAAAGGCCATTCAAAAATTTTGGGGAGATTCACAAGGAGTAGACTGCTGCAGTAATTGCTTCAAGAGCCACCACACACAGATGTATGCAGGACATGGGCTACAAGTGTCGCATTCCTTGTGTCAAGCCACTCATGACCAATAGACAACACCAGAAGAGTCTTACCTGGGCCAAGGAGAAAAAGACCTGGACTGTTGCTCAGTGGTCCAAGGTGTTGATTTCAGATGAAAGTAAATTTTGCATTTCATTTGGAAATCAAGGTCCCAGAGTCTGGAGGAAGAGTGGAGAGGCCACAATCCAAGCTGCTTGAGGTCTAGTGTGAAGTTTCCACAATCAGTGATGGTTTGGGGAGCCATGTCATCTGCTGGTGTAGGTCCACTGTGTTTTATCAAGACCAAAGTCAGCGCAGCCCTCTACCAGGAAATTTTAGAGAACTTCATGCTTCCCTCTGCCGACAAGCTTTTTGGAGATGGAAATTTCATTCTCCAGCAGGACTTGGCACCTGTTTACACTGCCAAAAGTACCAATACCTGGTTTAAAAGCAACAATATCACTGTGCTTGATTGGCCAGCAAACTCGCCTGACCTTAACCCCATAGAGAATCTATGGGGTATTGTCAAGAGGAAGATGAGAGACACCAGACCCAACAATGCAGACGAGCTGAAGGCTGCCATCAAAGCAACCTGGGTTTCGATAACACCTCAGCAGTGCCACAGGCTGATCGCCTCCATGCCACGCTGCATTGATGCAGTAATTGATGCAAAAGGAGCCCTGACCAAGTATTGAGTGCAGACACTGAACATACATTTCAGTAGGCCAACATTTCGGATTTAAAAAACATTTTTCAAGCTGTTGTTATAAAGTATTCTAATTTACTGAGATAATGACTTTTGTGTTTTAATTGGATGTAAGCCATAGTCATTAACATTAACAGAAAAACACTTGAAATGAAATGAATCACTCTGTTTGTAATGACTCTATATAATATGAGTTTCACTTTTTGTATTGAAGAACTGAAATAAATTAACTTTTTGATGATATTCTAATTTTGTGAGAAGCACCTGTATTGCTCTAAAAAGGTATGTTCCCATTGAGCAAGTTTCACAAAAATCCTCAAGAAATTCAATTTTTTTCCCATCTCCAATGTGAATCTGTAACATAGTTTATATGGAAGCAATTTTCCGAGGAGGATTTGAAATCTGTGTCAGAAAAAGTCATGTCACTTACGACATGAAAGCCACTGCTGATAGGCAAAGATGGAGAAGTCAACTGAATGGGGACAATTCGCGGTATGATCTGGACCAATTCAAACATGAAATCATAGGCAGAACATGGAGGGTCAGCCTCAGATCTCTGCAGAGCGTTTCTCAGGCAACGCAGGGTCAGATTTTTTTTTTTTTTTAACAATTAAGAACTGTGAACTAACTAGAGCAATTTACTGCAGACCAAGAAGAACAGGAGAACATGTACATTTTATTATCTGGGTGGAATGGTGATTTAGAGAGTAACCATTAACACCATCATTTTACCCCCAATGAGAGCCATTCAGAGACCTTAGTGACTCACTGGGGTGCCAGCTCTCATAGTTCCCAGCAGGGAGATGGATTTTTGTCTAGGATCAGTTGTGAAGACTCATCACTACTAGGGACAGATGGTACTTGACAACAGGCAGTAGACGGCGGGTTAGTCAAAAGGGAGATACTTCGTGGCCGGCCCTTTATAGGGATTCACAGATTATCCAGCACATTCTAAGAATCTCATCAAATCAGAGCAAACGTCTCTGGACGTACAGCGACCATTTATCAGCCTTTACCAATATCACAACCAATATCAGTCAGAAAAACAGCAGACCAATGACTATATTCACCTAAAATGTATTGAATGCCAAAAATACAGAAGTGTTTGGTTTCTGATGTGTTTGCGGTACCACACCCTGGTATTTATTTCCGTTGTTTGTTACTATGACGTGACTCGTGCCCATGATACTATCAGTGTTTGTGAGGAAACTGAGGTTACTCGTGTTTTAATGCAGAAGGAAGACAGAGGATGACAAGATAAACAGGATAGAAAACATACAGATAAGCGTTGCAAAGTAAAAGGTTGCAGAAGAGAGTCCATGTATGTACAGTAGTTAAAAACCTCTAAAGACGAGACAGTCCTATATGGTATTTAGGATTTCTAATCACGGAGGCTGAGGTCATGTCTGGCCCGGGGAAGGCCCAGCCTTAATGCAGCACTTATTGCAGTACTCTCCAGGGACCATCGCAGAATGTACAGAGATCCATCTATTTCTAACACATTACTAAGACGCAAACAAAGCAGAAAATTAAACTGGCTGTCCAAATGGGGTCTTAATCATTTTAACCACATAACTATAAGGGTATGTTCACATGCACCGTTTTAAGCAGCAGATTTTTCTGCACCAAAACACAGTTTTGGCAGGGAAAAAAGCTGGGTAAAATAAGCACATTTTTGACACGTTCTTAAGAGTGTTTTTTGCAGCGTGTCCCCCCTCCATTCATTTGAATAGGTGAAAAACGCTGCAAAAACGATGAAAGAATTTACAGGTTGTGAACTTCAAAGGAGACCCAGAGGCTCAAAAGATGCAAGGAAAAAAATGCAGACTATGTACAATAGGGAAAAATAAGTATTTGATACACTGCCGATTTTGCAAGTTTTCCCACCTACAAAAATGGAAAGGTCTGTAATTTTTATCGTAGGTACACTTCAACTGTGAGACGGAATCTAAAAATAAAAAACAGAAAATTACATTGTTTGATTTTTACATAATTAATTTGCATTTTATTGCATGAAATAAGTATTTGATACAATAGAAAAACAGAACTTAATATTTGGTACAGAAACCTTTGTTTGCAATTACAGAGGTCAGACCTTTCCTTTAGTTGTTGACCAGGTTTGCACACTCTGCAGCAGGGATTTTGACCCACTCCTCCATACAGATCTTCTCCAGATCTGTCAGGTTTCGGGGCAACATTGAGCTTCAGCTCCCTCCAAAGATTTTCTATTGGGTTCAGGTCTGGAGACTGGCTAGGACATTCCAGGACCTTGAGATGCTTCTTAAGGAGCAACTCATTAGTTGCCCTAGCTGTGTGTTTAGGGTCATTGCCATGCTGAAAGACCCAGCCATGACCCATCTTCAATGCTCTTACTGAGGGAAGAAGGTTGTTGGCCAAAATCTCACAATACATGACCCCATCCATCCTCCCTTTAATACAGTGCAGTCGTCGTGTCCCATTTGCAGAAAAGCACCCCCAAAGCATGAGGTTTTCCCCACCATGCTTTACAGTTGGGATGGTGTTCTTGGGATTGTGCTCATCCTTCCTTTAAACACGGCGTGTAGAGTGGATACCAAAAAGTTCTATTTTGGTCTCATCTGACAACATGTTCTTCTCCCATGCCTCCTCTGGATCATACAGATGGTCATGGGCGAACTTCAAATGAGCCTGGACATGCTTGGCGTGAGTGGGGGACCTTGCGTACCCTGCAGAATTTTAATCCATAGTGTGTTACTAATGGTAAGGTTTGAGACTGTGGTCCCAGCTCTCTTCAGATCATTGACCAGGTCCTCTCGTGTAGTTCTGGGCTGATTTCTGACCTCTCTCAGAATCATCTTTACCCCACGAGGCGAGATCTTGCATGGAGCCCCAGACCGAGGAAGATTGACAGTCATCTTGTTTCCCTTCCATTTTCTAATAATTGCGCCAAGAGTTGTTGCCTTCTCACCAAGCTGCTAGCCCATTGTCCTGTAGGCTATCCCAGCCTTGTGCAGGTCTACCATTTTGTCCCTGGTGTCCTTAGACAGCTCTTTGGTCTTGGCCATGGGGAGAGGTTGGAGTGTGATTGATTGTGTGGACAGGTTTCTTTTATACAGGTAAGTTCAAACAGGTGTAATTGATACAGGTAATGAGTGCAGAGTAGGAGGGCTTCTTAAAGAAAAACTAAGAGGTCTGTGACAGCCAGAATTATTGCTGGTTGGTAGGTGATCAAATACTTATTTCATGCAATAAAATGCAATTTAATTATTTAAAAATCATACAATTTATTTATTTATTTTACTCACTTATATAGCGCCATTAATTCCCCAGTGCTTAACAGACATTATTGGCACTGTCCCCATTGGGGCTTACAATCTAAATTCGCTATCAGTATGTGATTTTCTGTTTTTTCTTTTTAGATTCTGTCGCGCACAATTGAAGAAATGTACATACGATAAAAATTACAGACCTCTCCATTGTTTGTAGGTGGGAAAACTTGCAAAATTGGAACTGTATCAAATACTTATTTTCCCCATTGTATTTACTTTGCTTGCATTGTAAAAACACAAAACTTTTTCGGCACAAAAAAGCCATGTGTGAACATACCTTAGTAGTGAAGGCACAGGAAAATACCTGATTTAAACAACCACTTTCTTTAGAACTGGATGCAAGTTTGAACTAATTTAAAGGGGTTGTCCACTACTCAGACAATATTGTCTCAGTCAACTATTTGCATCAGTAAAATAACACACATACTCCGCCTCCAGTGTCGGCGCTGTTCCAGCTGTGTCGGCACTAGCTGTCACGTAAGGTGTGGGAAAGACTTAGTGCAACACAAAGGGAAGAGGGAAAGGGAGCCCAGACTCTAGGGAAAGGGGGGGGAAGTGGAGACCACCTAGGTTGATCTAGCGTCACCCTGTCTCGGCTCTTCACCAATCGCCGCATGCGTGCCTCGCCCTGCATTTCCCTGGCGTATGGCTAAGACTATGGAAGGGAGGAGATGAGCACTAGTCGATCTCCACTAAACACTATAGGGGTGGACAAACAGGGGGAAATTGCTTAGCTTTAGACGAACTCCAGAAAAATGCACACACGTCCTCAAGCTTCAGAGAGGACGAGGTACTGCTCTTGCTAAAGCTTTCACAAGTAGTAATGAATATCGCCGGCACCTCCCTTTGAAACACAGCAGGTATATGTACACCCAGGCAGGGTGTTTATTAGCCAGAGGGAGGTAGCCGCTGGGTCCTAGAGACAGCCTCTAAGAAGATGTCTGTAATGGCAAACATAGAGATCTCCTGCAACCAACTGCAGGGCGACTGTCATCTCTGATACATCCGTGACACTAGCTCTCCCAGGGCTCAAGTGAGATTGGATGGCTCACATGACAAAACAATCAGTGCTGGCTTCTCTCTCCCCGTCTTAGGACTTATCAGAAATCAAGAGGAAGTGAGCAGCAAGCTGCAGCTCTGCCTTTCTCTTAATGTCTGATTTTCTTAGAATGTTTCTATTAAATAGAAAATCTGTCAGAGAAAAAATTTAAATCCATAAAGACCTCTCCAGAGAGGGGACATATCACCCTCACATTGAACATATGGGATTAGTTATAACTGGGGAAGAGAGAAACTAATTATAACTGGAGAAGTGGGAGGAAGCTGACCTTTCAATCTCCATTGAAGAAAGGGCCTTCCTGCAGCGAGCGAAGAGATTTACTCTGGGGAAAAAGACACCAGTGGTCAGTGATGAATATTGGTGTTCACATTGATCCTATATTTATGGGAGAACATAACGCATTCACTCACATCACCATAAGACCATTCTAACCCCTCCAACTTAATATCTGGTCCAATGGATGATGCTATCCATGCCATGTTTAATCTCCATAGAAAGGTAAAATTGCAATAGGAAATATGACGACAATATCTACCGCCTGGGACCTCCAGGGGCGTAGGAAGATATTCTGTAAATTGGGGATCTCACAATCTGATAAAAGTCCTAGCACATCCCACAATCAGCCCCCACATGAGCTCACCAAAGGGAAGTATGTGGGCGTAGCCTTGAGCTAATAAAAATAAGAGTTTGGGTCTCTGTCATTGGTCATTCTGGAAGACATCGTTCCCTGTGAGTGTTACATTTTCTCAATCGGAGTGCTTCCCTTCATAAAGATTAGAGCCATTCCTGCAACATCAGGTTTAGGAATTCTCTTTGGTTATTCCTTTTTATTTTATATAACTGTATATATATCATTATTTTGTTCCCATTTTGTATCTTCCTTGTATATTTTTATAAACACTGCCTACCTTTCTGGATTAAATATATAAAATTTAATAGAGCTGTTCCTCTTGCTCTGTAAACCACACCCCTGAAGCTATATGCTACCGGTAAGGGTGCACAATTCGTGGTGGAAGATAGCAGTTTCTTTTGTTATCGTGGAGTTGGCAGGGACCATACCGGGGTGTAATATATATTTTCAATGCATTGGTATCAGAGGTGTATATAACATACGTTCACTGAGCGGCCCCCAACACCCGGCCTAGTAGTGGAAGCAGCCGCAGCCTCGTCCATCACTCGTCACTCAATTGCATAATTGCCTTGACAATTGGAGGCAGCGGATTTGTGTCCTCTGACAAACTGGTGACAGTGGTGAGATCGGTGTGATCTCCCCAGTGTCATCCCTGACAAACTGGTAACAATGGTGGGATCTATGCGACTCCCCGGCTGTTATCCTTGACACAATCTAAGAAAGGCATTGGCAAGTGATGACAATGCATACTGAGGGAGGTTGGTATCAGTAAGTAGACAGGTAAGTAATCCATATGTAACAATACAAATGAGAAATGAAATATGCAAAAGTACCGTAAATGTTTGCGATATCTAAAGCATGTGTATCACTAGATGCTTTTCTTCTAATGTCTGGTTCCTTTATTGCTTTTGTAAGACACAGAACATTTCTTTTCCCCAGAACATGTACAATCTGGCTGGTGTGGAATTCAGTAAGTGACATAACACATCAGATAAATGCTTTGAAAACTGTTTCACTGGCGGTGAACGTACAATATGGTTGTAACAATGATTGCAGCATATTACTTGTCACATGCAATTTGTGTCGATACGTAGAAGCAGGCAAGATGTGTGAACAAGGCCGTGCAGCTGTTTGCCAACACTAAATATTGGATGCTGTCCTTGTCCCCTGGCTAATTTTCCACATTATCTGACATGTCTCACTAATACAAAAGATAAAATGATAGAACAAAGCATCTTCAAGAAGCAGCTGCAAGGAAAATAGTTTTTAATATGGATTGTTTGACAGATGGAGATACAATGGCACGGCAGCCTTCCTGCAAGTTAATGTACTATTTTCCGTAGTGGTTTAGGGCAACTATGGAAACCAAACTGCAACAGAAAACCTAGAGTAAATCTAGTCAATTGTAGCTGGCCACACTAGTCAGACAGAAACTCTGGGTACACACCACATCCTCCTCCTCCTCATCGGGTGCTTCTCAGAAGACATTTAGCACAGGCGGCAAATTTTTTTTTATTTTTCATGTGTCGTCCACGTGTCAAGATGTCTACTGAAACACACTGAAGAATTTATGCCTAAACAAGAAAAGAAAATTGAAAAATATATACTGCAAAACCTTCTTATGTTTGCTTTGATAAAAGAAAAGGGGTAGTGCAGTGCAGAAAAATTATTCATTGAATAAGGGATAATTGTTCCATAGTTATGTGTCCCACACCCGATTTCCCCCCACCATCCGCCAACCCCACACTCCCATGGCCAGGAAAAGTGGAATGGAGCAAGTAGTCATGCATATTACCTAGCCAAGCACGCCAGCGATTGACTGCAGCTGTCTCAAGCATGATGTACCACCAAGGACTACCACAGTGGCAACACTGAAGTAGATTCTACTGGTAAAATAATATATCTTAAAAATATTACTTAACACATTTCCTACTTTTAGCAATCTGAAATATAGTTCTCCAAATTGGACAGACCTTTAAAAGGGAATCTGTCAATTCATTTCAACCCCCAACCAGACATGTGTGCACGAATAAGAACAGAAGTGAATCACTACCTTTAATAAAGAAAAATGCAGTTCCAAAGTAGAGAAATCCACTTTAAAAGTGGTATGCAAATTATTCCAGAAGTGCTCTGGGAAGGGATGGTGCACTTCCACTGCCTCAGCTCCATTCTCAGCTTGACTCTGTCTTATACTTGGTAAATGACATGTGTGACATGCAGAAGTAGTGCTGTTGCTTCAAAAGCATCCAGCAACTATTACAAATAACACAAGCACAGGAGACAGTAAGTGTTGTGCTTCAGAAGCATCCAGTAACTAGAGGGGTTAACACAGTCACAGGAGACAGGGAGTGTTTTAGCAGAGCCCCAGGGGGATTGTGGGGAACTTGTTATTGTAGTCTGGCTGAAGCTGAAGAGACAGGTAGTGTGTTATCTGTATCTGACAGAAGGCAACTGAATAGGATTCAGATCAGGAGAGAAACTAAACACAGGTCAGATAAACTCCCTGAACCAACAGTGCAGAGTGTTATTGGGCAGGAAGATAAGGACTGGAATGAATTGTGTCACAGGGATCATCTCCCTCATCAAACCCTCCCCCCATCCATCTCCATGCAGGATAAAGAATGCTGTGTACTATTGTGTCCTTGTGAAGGAAAAGCCTGTGGTTGTGTATGCATAGAAGCGTGCTGCTAAGAGATCTAATCTATGCTGAATTATGCTACTGGAGAGACTAATACTGTGCCTTGTGAAGAAACTACTGTATTGTTACTGGAGCCAGTTGCTCAAGAAACTCAGACTGTACTGTAATGAAGATTATTGCTGTAAAAACTCTGAATTGCACTGGCCATGCTTCAGATTAAATTCCACTGTTAAACTGTTGAAAAAGACTCTTGTCAGATGTATCTGGTCAGCAACTGTATCTATCGTGTGCCTAAGAGAAGCTGAAGCCTATGGTCGCCCTGAGTAGCGGTTCCCCCAGGATTCCAAAGAATTCATGAAACCCGTCTCGCCCTATCTGAGCCTAGCGTCGTGCGTGTAACACATGTTACAGTAATGCGCACTGTCAATCATCTAGTAAAGGGTGGAGTAAGTCTGAAACTGGGAGGTGAGGCAGTGGAAGTGCACCATCCCACCCAGAGCACTTCTAGCTTAAATTTTCATATTATTTCTAAGGTTGATTCTTCTACAACAAAGCAGCGTTTTTATTTAATAAAAAGGCACGGATGCAAGTGTATTCTTATAATCTACACATGTAATCAGTTTGAGGAATTTGGTGGGATGGGAGGGGGGGGTAGAATGAGCAGACAATCCCTTTAAATGGTGAAATTTTACAAAAGTAATGCTGTGATTCAGACTTAGGACAAGAATCCATGAACTTAAAAGTGGTTTTCCAATTTACAAAAGTTGATTTTAAATCCATAGATTTTGGAATAATAATAACTTCCACAATTGAATGTGTTAAATAAAATGTTCTTGTGAAGAGATAATCTTATAAATGTTCCCCTGCTGTGTAATGGCTGTGTCTGACCGTACAGGAACATGGTCTGATCAGATCACATCTCCTGGGCAGGGGAGGGAGCAAAAGAGTATACAGACATTACAGTATGGGATCACAGCTGATTCTTTTTGTGAGGTAAAACTTTTCACTGTCTGTTTTACTTCACAGAAAGAATCAGTGGCGATCTCATGCTGTAATATCTGAATACTCTTTTGCTTCCTCCCCTGCCCAGGAGCTGTGGTATGATCAGACCATGTTCCGTACACGGTGAGACACAGCCATTACACAGGGGCACGTTTATAAGATTATCTCAGCACAGGAACATTTTATTTAAACACAACCAGTTGTGGAAATTATTATTATTCAAAGATCTATTGATTAAAATTAACTTTTTTAGTGGGAAAATCCCTTTAAGTTATGAAGACTTACACATACTGCAGCAGGGAGAGCAGGAGGATCAGTATCTGTTGGCTTACACTGTGGCCTACCCGAGGCCGTAACCATACATTGATCAGCCACATCAGCGGTCATTTAATAGTCTGCACACAGACCCATCATTAATAGATCTTTCTGTGCACATTGAACGTCATTGTTCTTGAGAGCACATGTCCTGTTTTCAGCATTTTGCTAGTTCACTCATCAGGTGATTGGTAACCTGTTTACACTGCCTGATTATTGGGAAATTAATGCTCCTAGGAAAGCACATTCACGATAATAATCGGCCAATGAACGATAAATGCCAGAAGTGTAATGAAGTTGCCCAACTGCAAGTACAGTTTACAATACATAAAGCAATTTTCTTTCAAATTATCCTTCTATTCTTCTGATCATGATGTCCTACAGTCTAAGTGCAGCATTAGTACATAAGGTTTCACTGACGGTATCATTCAAGATCTGCACAGCAGATGTGTTGCACTGTTGCCTTATAGCGCTATCTAAATAAAGACGCATTTTTTGGTTGTAGGAAACTTATAACTGGCAGAAAACAGGATCTGTTTATGTATTACTTGGCATGCACAAGTGTGTCACATTATCACGATCATAAGAACTGTTGTGTAAGGAGGAATAATAAGCGTTTTATTCCGCTCTGAAGCAACTATTCCATCAAGCATCAAGTTCGAAATAAAAAATTTGGTGAAAGGTCCTTTTTAAACAATTTACAGTTTAAAGGGAACCTGTCATGAAAAAAAAAAACAAAAAAAAACTAAACCTGCAAATATGGGGTTAATTTGCAGGTTAATAGACTTCTGACATCGTCCAGCCGCCGATGAGAGCCCCTCTGCCAGGAGGAAATTAACTTTATTCCTCCCAGCACGATTCAGCATTCAGTTACGCGTAGCGGCGACATGGTTTCAGTCACCGCTCTGTGTATAGAGAACAGCGGCTATAATCACACTTTCGGCACTTACTGACAGCCCACTCAGCATTAGGGCTGGCTGTCAGTCAGTGCCGGGGCGTGGTTACAGCCGCTGCGCTCTATGCACAAAGCAGTGACTGAACGCCGAATGCTCCCAGGAGGAATAAAGTTCATTTTCTCCCGGCACCAGGGCTCTCAGTAAGGTGGCCGCATGGTGTCAGAAGTCTATTAACCTGCAGACTAATCCCATATCGGCAGGTTAATTGCATTATTTTACATGATGGGTCCCCTTTAAATAAGTTTTCTCCCTTTATTTATTTTTGGGGTACAATGCTTTATCTAAAAATCAAAACAAAAATCAGTCTCTCTCACCCCGTCACTCCAGAATTGTCTCTGAAATTGCACCGATCTTTGTTCATGGTGATTTCATGACTACAGAATTAGTGACATCCACCTCGCGATTGACTGGTAGGGGCCACCTGCGGTAGTTGTGAGGTCACCGCTGTGGTGTCAAAGACCAATGGGCAAGAGGCGGAACGAGCGGGGGTAAAGAAAACAGATTCTTATTTTGAGATGGAGCCTGCACCCTAAAAACAAAAAAAATTAAATATGGAAAACCCCTTGAGGTTTCTTCAACGATGGAGCTTCACTTTACACTATTTCACAAAATGTGCAGAGTCACAGCCATCTGTATAAGAAGAAAACTGTCGGGGATGAGTCAAGGACAGGTCCATTTATTTTTCCCTTTTACATCTGACTGCTGCTCTGGCAGATGGTGAAGCCGATTGAACAGAACAGCCCGAGACTCATTATCTTACATGTATCATGGAAACAGCACTGCAAACTAATGAATCAAGACCGGCCGTAAGCCCTCCAAGCCGGGCAATGACAAAACATTGTTATAAGACAACGACGAATACAGAACAGATCACACTGAAAATCAGGCTGTGTCTGTGTCCACACGGTCTACCCTGCTTACCAGCATCCTTCGTAGACAGGTACATATGGGTACAAGCAGAAGGGGATCTGTTCAATTCAGTCTGCAGTCAACACCAATTACATATAAGAAAAAAAAAAAAGCAATTTCTTTTCCAGTGGATAGGATAATACAGCTTATGCTCTATATAGACAATGAAAAAAAATAGAAATTCTGTATCTGATACAGGATGATTACCCCCCTTACTATAAATTATAGGGCCATCAATGGTTACAACACTTCTAGAATTGCAAGGCATCTAGGCAGCGATTTTACAGGACTAGATCAAGGTTATTTTTTTCATTTTTATGCAGGACGTAGATAAGCCCATCAATGTTGGCCTTGTAAGGTAGGGTGTTTGTCCGCATGGGGTGCACTTATATAGTGTAGGGCAGCCCGCCCATATCTAGTATGGGCGCCACTAAAAGGCTGTAAGCCAGACACTGTGCACTATATGTGTGTGACCAGCGCCCTATACAATCCTTATCCATTTGCATTTGTGATACTAGGCAATCCCCCCCACCCCCTACATGAATTGATAGGTTTATGACTGGTTATTCAATGTTTTGCACCTGTGTTACCTCCGCCTTTATCATGGGGGCCTGCTGCATCCTATAGTGCATTAGTTTTGTGACCCGAGTTGGTATATACAACTTTTTTTTTTTCTTATTTTTTGTCCTTTTGCTGTGTTTACTAGATCAAGGTCCCATATGATGACCGAATTTTAGATAATGTACCTACTTTTCTTCTCTTCTGTCTCCTGACATGTTCCTAAATTAAGAAATGGGTCACTCCCTAGGTCAACATTGCAGCTTATTTAAATTGAGCAGAGCACTGAATACTATTGCATTGTTTGTTAAATAGAAAAATCTGCCCATGCAAAGCCTTTCTGGCAGAGAGCTGCTTCTGCTGCGGGCAGCTGCCATCTCACTAAAAGTGTCAAATATTCCTTCCGGAGATAAGAATTGAGCAAGTTGTAAGGGCGAGTCTTATGTTAATGATATTTTAAAATGATGTCAGTAACAGGAAGATGTTAAATGTTAGTTCCAAGCAATATCATCTGCAAGCAGAAAAATAAGCAATTCAAATATGAAGGTGCCTATACTGCACATATAACAATTCCCTAAAATATTAATGTATTATATGCCAAGGATTAGCAGGGTAATGCTTGGAATTAAAACTCTAGGGAATAATTGCCATATTTAATGCTAGACAACGATGTGTACAAAACAATGTGATTAGTACAATACGGCATAGTCTCTGCCGGCTCCACTGCAAAGCTCAGCCCAAGTGATGCATCTACTGCATTGCAGGCATCTCCAGCTCCAGAGCATGACCACAACACTCCGCCTATGGGAGGGAAATGTTCATTTAGCAAATGCAGCTAGAACGTCAGCATCAATAATTCACAGATTTCCATTTCCCTGAAGTATAAACGTTTCAATATAGCAAATCGCTCTTTTGCATCTACCCAGCCATTAGACCACAGAAGCATATTTATTAATTCTAGAACGCTTGTAAATTGATAGAAACATGTTATACCACTATTTTCCTGGTTTATTAATAATTAATGTCACTTAATATAAATTCTCTCTACTAATATGTCAGAAACATCATTAATTGTCAAGCAGACAATCTAAATTAGCAAGTTTTGCCACTCCCATATTGTGACCCTGCCAATTTCCATAAGAGCCCCTAGCACTAACCAATGTAGATTTGTTAATGCCTTCCAACTGATGTACACCATGGCCATAAACCCATCATTGCAGGTTACCAGAACATCAGCTGTGAGATACTTCTACAGGGTCTACTGTAATGTAGTGTTAACCACATAACGGTTACAAGTTCCCTAGAAGTGCAATAACTACAGGCATCAGTCATTATATGGGTAAATAAGATAAGGTCTAAAGGGGCAATTACACAACAAAATGATCATAAAGAGTGTTGTAAAACACAATACAACTGTTTCAAGATTATCTTGCCGTGCTCATTTATTGGTTAAATCCATCGTTCTCATCAATGTAAACAGGACTCGTACTGCCAAGAACAATGGCATCGTGTGCGCCCTAAGTGACCTAGTATAGATCGCTCAATAAAGACTGCTGGTTGGTCTGTGTAAATGGACCTTAAGGCTACCATACACAATTAAAGTTGTCCAAACACGCCAACTGTAGCATGATCTGTCTACCATTGGCTGTAACCTATAATCATCAACATTAACAGAAATACACACATGAAATAGATCACTCTGTTTGTAATGACTCTATATAATATATGAGTTTCACTTTTGTATTGAAGAACTGAAATAAATTAACTTTTTGATGATATTCTAATTTTGTGAAAAGCACTTGTAGGTTGTTGGGGGACAAAAGGATCCAACATGTTGAGTTTAATCACCAGATCCTTTAGTTTCTCCAAGAGATAAGCCACCTTTAGCAGCAGTTTACCCCCCTCTCCCCTTTGAAAATACATTAACGCTGAGCCAACCAGAGAACTTGTGTGTGTGGGGAATGTGAGCAAATAGCTGTCGGCCAACAGACATCTAAGGTCACCTTTAACCACTTGAATAGTTTGCACAAATCATGAATTCTTAAAATGTAAAGAGACCCAATAAACGGCATGTCCCCTCTGACTTGTCAGGTGCTATGGTCAATCCAAATAATCATGGTTCACACATAATCACCCACTCTTTCTAGGAGCCTCGTCCACCTCCCCCACATAGCAAAAAGCATCTCCTGAATATATGTCTATGTAGCATACTGTACATGTGAAATACCAGCCATTGTATTTTTTCCCTGCAGGGGGTAAGATATTATTAGACTGAGTTAACAGATCACATTTTTCTTCACATTCAGCTTATCCTTGCACCAAATGTATACATAGGCTCCATCCCATCGGAATAGGCCAAAGTGTCCTTTTTGCATTGGATATTCCGACACGTAACGGAATACCTTTAATTCACTGCTGCTTTTTCCTATACAGATGGACACAGTAATAAGACAAAAACCATACATATACAGTGCATCAAGGTATACTTGTTTGACAATGTAAGTTGATATCCAATTGGGGAATTAGCTGCCAAAAAAATATTTCTCAATGCAGTTTTCAATTACATGTTTTGTAAGATTTTTTAGGGTCCCTTTAAGAACACACGTTTTTTCACTGGGTTCATACTCTCCAAACCACGGGCAGCATGAATCAGAGTCTGGCTGCACAAATGCAGCCAGGTATATCTTTCTCAAGCGTTTTGGCATTTCAGACAGGGTGTACTTTATAGCTCCCAGCACCGCTCTAGTTAATTGACAAGTCTCTCGCTATGGGACACACTAGCAGCGCTGTGAAGTGCTGGCCAGGGACAAAGCAGACTTGTCTCATCTGTGGCTAGGGTCCCCAACTGGTCAGCAGGTCTTTATTATCTCACCCGAGAGCCGCATAATGTAGGAAGAGACCCTGATTCCAACGATGCATCACTCAGAATACTGGCTGCAGCAGTTCTGCCACAGAGTTCTTAGATGTAGGAAGAAGCAGAGCTGAGAAGGTATCCCTGCCCCCATCAGACTATCTACACTGTATATAGACACTGGGCTGCTCATCACAGGAGGGGGGGGGGGGGGGGGTCAGTCTCGCTGTCACCAGTCCTGGTCCAGCAGTGATCATATCTCAGTGATAAAACCTTCATTGTAAGTAAACAAAAGCACATAGCTCAATAAGTGACACATCCCTGAATTCAGTGTTTTAATCCTTTACAACACGCTGTCCTCTGATTACATGGAAAAAAACTGCTGACAGATTCCACTTAAAGAAATAGCTGCCTGCCATCATGCATACAGGCTCTGATTAATACTGCCCGCGGTTTGGGCGGCATAAATCATATTATAGGTCCTTTTTAATAAACCAACAGTGCTTTATAGTAAAGAAAATTATTCAGAATTCCTTTCACAGTAAAGTTATCGAAGCAACCTCAAACAATGCAAGCCTTAAGATTGTGATTTTGGAAATGATCCTTTAAAAGCAATGTGGTCTTATAAGAATGTACATATATATTTATTAATTTGTGCCAATATAAATCAATTTCAAATCTGACATGTTTTTCATATATTACTGCTCAAAGGATGCCCCTTCAGGCATCACTGGAAACATTCTGGTATAGTTCTTCTGGTCGCGGTCGATCATACATTGTATCAGCTGGCATCCTGCCAGCATAGCTTTGCTCTGGGACATCTCTGGAACTGAGCTGCTCCTATGACGGATGTAGTCACAAAGTGGTGGAGCCTCATTCATTTCCGTGCAGTGCTCATACTAGGCAGCAGTGGTGCCTAAGTGCTGATAACTAAGAAGGAATAAACTAAGAAGGAATATACTGCAGGAAGAGGCTGTGCACAGAGGGGCCAAGTAGTGATATAATGCAGAAGGGGGCTGCATACACAGGCGGCTGAGAAAAGTAATATACTACAGGATGGGACTGTATATAGAGCGTCTGAAAGGTGTAATTCTACAGGATGGGTTGTATACATGGGGGCTGGGAAGAGTTTAGCTGTGTTTGTTGATAGATCAGTGAAGTGAAATTGGAAATGCAGTTCTGTTGATGCATATAGAAGTGAGGGATTCCCTGCACTCTCATACATTTTTATCTTGATTCTTTTATTATCAGAACTGTTTCAGCCCATCCAGAGCTTTCAACAACAGTTGAAACTGCTGAAATGCATCCAGTTCTCATAATAAACAAATCAAGATAAAAATCTATGCAAGTGCCGAGATTCCTTTAACTCTATATTGTCTACTTTCCACATGCACCACCGATCGTTTTGGAACTCTTTTGATGCATATGACAGAAGATCATTCTCTGCCATGTGCATAAACAGAACACCTTTTGCAGTTTCACATCAATGACCTGTCAGTAGCAGGTAACAACCACTTTGTGCTGCCTAGTAATTACAAGCTCCACTGTGGAGAAGTGCAGGAGTGTCGAGCTATGCTAGAAACCAGCTAACAATTATATAAAAACACACAGGCAGGTATACTGATGTAGATGTTAGAAGATAAAATCAGCCAGGCAGAGTACTATACAGGAGCATAGACAGAATATTACACTTAGTTTAGCTTGATAAGTCCGAGGTGGGGATAGTCAGGAGCACACAGGAGAGGGAGGAGGGGGCTGAAGCTGAGGAGAAATAAGTGCTGCTGGCAAATGTAGTTTTAGCAGTGTGAGAGTACGACCACCATTCAACTATGTGACGCTCTATGCACAGAGGGACAGACAAGTGAAACACAAAAAGTACAGGAAAGAAACAACATGTTGGGCTTAGTCTGTATATTAGTAATAAGTCTGCAAGTAACCCTTTAAATAAATTAGTATGTCACACACTGTTGTTTACGTTCACATCGTCACGTTTATAACTGCACAACAACTCAACTGCAGCTGTCAGACTTTAAGGGTATATGCACAAAATGTCTTTTTCAGGCAGTTCCATCTGTAAAGTGCCCAAAAAACACTCAAAAGAATGAACATATGTATTCCTACAAAAAAAAAGCCTTGTTATTCAGATGCTCAGCCTTGTGAGCGTCTTTTGAACGCTTTGGGTTTCCAAACAGACGTCAAACAGTGAAAAGTGAGCTGACCATTCTTCAGGTATTTTCCGCTCAGAAGAAGCGCTATACTTTACAGAACAAGTCAATGGAAAGGCTCAAATGAAGCCTGGAAGATGCCCGGGCATCAGTTGGAGTGTTTTTTTCAATCTCCTTTAAAGAAGTTGCCACTACTTTCACATTGATGCCCTATCCATAGGCACCGCAGGTAAGGACTTCCATCTGGCGGCCGCCGGCACCGATAACAGCTGATCGGCGGGGGTGCAGCATGCGGGACCCCGGCCGATCATACATTGATGCGGATAGGGCATCAATGTGAAAGTAGTGGACAACCCCTTTAAAGTTTATAATACCTACTTGGGTAGTACGACATTCCTTGTAGCAAACACTATGTACAATGAGCCAAAATGCTTACAATCCCACAATACTGTAAAGTGCAACATAATCGCTTTTAGGAATGTGAACGTAACTTTAGGGCACATGAAAAAGTAAACCAGTTATTCAGGATATATACAAAACAAACACGAGTTTGGATAAAATTGATTTGAATGAAAAATAATAGAAATATCCGACAAGGATCAAGTTCATTTGGGGCTGAGACATTACATTCACCAAGAGAATCATTAGGAAAGCACACAGGAAAATTTATCACAATAATTTAACCGTTATTTACCAAAATATGATGTTTAGAGTTCTCAATATTTATATACAGTAAATATCTTTTCACAGTACAATTTATATGCCAAATACGTCATTAGCGATCGGAATAATCTTCAACGTATTTTTGTATCAGTTGCTCTTAGAAAAAGAAAAAGCAAAAATGAGAATATACACCAGTCTGGTTAAAAGAAACAAAGCAGTATTGTTATAAAATATATATGTATGAGATGACAGGAACAAGAAGAGAAAGATTCCAGAAGAGATTCCATGGAAAACTGAACAACAAACAGTGCAGGGGTAATTGTATCCCAAAATAGGCTGTGAAGAGAATTCCACATATGTTACATTCTTACTCTTTAAATGTGTACAGACAAATGATACACCCCCATATAAGAGATTGGAGACAGTCAGCAGACAGAATGCCAGGCTTTTTTTCACTAGCCCAATATACCTATAGTATGATTAGTTCTGGAGGGGGGGCATCTGGGGTCCCTCTGCATCATCCTATATAGAAATTAAGACTTACCTCCTAATCAACCTGATATCTTACAGGGAAAGCGCATTGAGGCAGTAACATAGCATTGTAAACATGTACTCCTTTTTATATTAACGAGGTATATTCTATTATATACTGCCCGCAGTCTGCCAATGTTATTTTGTTAATTGGAATTTATATTTGTATTTGAAATCAATGGTGCTATAAAAATAATAATTGCCATTTTGCCTTGTCTAGCCTTTAGGTGTCTCATTAGGGAATAACAGGGTTTAGCTTATGTTGTGTGGAGGTGCTATTATGCAATTTTAGGGACCCTCTTGTTAATCATCTTTATATGTATACTTTTGTAGTCTTATTTGGGTATTTTAATGGAGTCCATCTAATAAAGAATTACTAATATTTAAAGGGGTAATTTTTCTGTTGCTATATCCAAGTGGGTGTTATCAGACAGTTTTCACTGGGGGCGAGTACTTCTTCGCCCTGTATGACACTGACCAATCATAAGCAGGCGGTAACACTTGGAGGAAAGAAGAACAAGCCCCCACAGCACAGCTCAGAGCAGGTTTTTCAGTGGTTGCGATATAATCACACTTAGGTCTGCTGTGCTCGATGTGGACTAGCACTGCAATGACAGCAGGCTGCCATTACATCTCACACAGGAGCAGTTATGTTATAGGCTACTCCTATGTGACATGTAATGAGACCCTTCTCTGATCTCACTGAAGAGTGAGTATAAGTTGCCTGAACACAAAAGACATAAGTGAGATCACCGGCATCTCTGGACAGGCAGTACAGCAGAGGTGACAGTACTAGAAGAGAAGAGCAAGTAGAAGAGTTTGTATTGTGACACAACTAAACTCAGCTGTGCCTCCCCCCTTCCCTACACAGAGACCTTATTTCAACAGGTGCTATTCATCTGTACTTTCTAATCATGCAAGAGGTTAGACCAGGAGATCATACTGTCTGTCATAGATCTCACAGACACAGATATCTGCTCTAATAGAGAGGTGAAGTAATACAGGAAAAAAAATATTTTATTCCACTCTGCAGCCAATATTACATCGTATGTCCAGTTCTGTCCAGTTCCCAGTTCAACATGAAAAATTTGGAGAAAGGTGTTAAAAATGAAACCAGTAACCAGGGCTGTGGAGTCGGTGTCCATTTTGGTGGAGTCGGAGTCGGTATAAAATGGACCAACTCCAACTCCTAAAATATATAATAAATTGGGTACAGTAGTTCAATGCAGTTTGTGGAGAATATTTTTTCAAAAGCATTTGGGAAATTTATGAAATGTCCTATAAATGTCTGTCCTATTCCTGATCTAAGGGTCTAGACTTTTAGCTGAGATTAATCTGTGCTACAGTAAATTTATCTCAAACATGAGCCATGTATGAGGGAGTCGGAGTGGTGGAGTCGGTCGGAGGTTTGGCTTACCGACTCCACAGCCCTACCAGTAACACGTTTTTTTTTTTTCATTAAATAGAACTGTTCACCTTTTTTCATTCGGCTCAGCCAGCCCCCTGTTATTTCAAACCTGGTTTATAGGAGGGGGCTGGCTTGGCTACTGAAATGAGTAGTCAGCCAGCCCCCTTCACAAACTGTTTTGGCCACGTGACAACTATCATGTGCCCAGTAGAGTACTGGATGTTGTCAGGACATGGGACCGGAGCAACTACCAGAGAATCAGGGCACCCAGCATCCAAGAACTAAGTCATATTCTCTTTTAAACTAATTTGTTTTATTTCTTCTTTGAGAGAGATGCCATGAATAGGAATTTCTTTATATGTTCTCCATATAGGTCTAGTTAATTTGAAGTAAATAAGTGACAGGTTCTCTTTATAGATTTTCCTGTGCATGGCTACTGACAGAAAACTTCTGGCAAGGAAAACCGAATTATGAAAAAAAAAAAATATATATATAAGGATCACAGTGCTAATCCTGGAGGCCTCCAGAGAATGTGGCCACATATGTTGCATACTGACCGATTACAACTGCATGCTTAATGCACAAAAATAGAAAATGCATCTTTACAACATAAAAGTGTATATCGAAGAGCTTCTAATTTTAGCAGAGATGAAGGATGTGACTACATTTAGTGATAAAAGCCCCAGTCATTAGTCTTCGTGTCTTAGGGGAACCAGCTCCATAGAGATGCACAGAGGATTGTAATAATAGTCTTTCCATTGAATGTGACGGCCGGTAATGGAGGCGCGGGCAGTTTTGTTTGCTTTCCCTCAGCTCTTCACGTATGACAGGAATGTGACTCAGAAGATGGGGGAAAAATCTGAAAAACTGCCAGCAGAAACAGAAGTCCATAAATGTCCATGTGAGAAAGGTTTTACAGTCCCAACGACAATTCACAGACAAGATGGATTACAGCAAAGCTCGGCCTCTGGAGCTGCACGAAATATCATAAGGGAGGTCTAAAATGAGATCTCAATGTCCTCCAGCCATTACAGGAAAGGGACAGGATAGTTTCCTCAGCTTCCTCCATGCCGAGTCCTAAAAGTGTGAACGATTATCTTCCACACATTATAAACATCACTGACTGTAAAGTTAGAGCCCATTTAATAGTCCTTTCTTGTTGAAGATAGTCAGAATTAGTTGACAAGCGGTATACCGTCAGGTGTACAAGGTCACGGAAAAGAAGGGGAACCCGACATCAGAAAATCGCCTATTAACCTAACCCCATGTGTCTGCAGGCAATTACAGGATAATTACAATAGTGTTTGTACCTAAACTATGGCGGACTCTTCAAAGCGATTACCGCAGAATTCTGGTATAAATAGCTTTGAGGAGTTATAACATTTTTGCGTAATACTGGGTTGTGCAATTTTTTTCCCCCCTTCACCATGACAGCACCGTACAGAGAGAAAGCATAGTCTCCAGGAACAGGAAGCCTACAGAATAAACAGGCGGCACCGCTCCTTACGCCTCAGTGTGGTTTCCTGTTCCTGTGAAGAGGAGACCTACAGCCCTGCGGGGTGAAGATGGTGTACCTGGGGAGACTTCTTCAGGGATTGCAGGAGGCGCTCCCAGGGTGAGTGGCCAACATGGAGTCCTTGGTCCCGTCTACTCCAGTGCATGCTGCCTCCCCGTCTTTCCATGTGGTAGCTGGAATAGGGAGGGGACGCCGTTCTGCTCCCAGTGGCCACTTCTAGGTTCAGATGTCAGGGCGGTATGTGAGGCACGATGACATGTGTACGCTCTGCAGGGGATGGCATGGAGGCGCATGCACACAGTCAGTCGGCCGCTTCAGAGTTCGGAAAGCATGAGCAGTGCTCGGATGATTAAGCACAAGGTGGGGAGTTCTGCCTCTGAATGGACTAGCCCCCTCTGTCACTGTGGAAACCACATACCGATCCACCCAGGTCATCAGAAATATCAGTAGCTGTAGAGATCAGAGGAGAGACCTAGTTCATCTACAGTACCAATGCCTACCCTATGTATTTTTTATTTATTTTTTATCACCCAGAGTTTTCACAAAATAAGTAGCAGAAAAGGCATCTTATGTAATTAAATGGGACTTCCCAAGTGAGGTGGATACCCTTCTACAGCTGTGAGATTTTCACCTAGCCTACACCTTTCCACCTTTTCCTCCAGTTGTGTTGAAGAAAATACGTGGGGAGGGAGACAGAGTCAGGCTAATTGTCCCCTTTTGGCCCAGAAGAGCCTGGTTTACTAGGCTGAGAATTATGTTGGTCTTGGACCCTTGGATACTACCAGATGTTCCCAGTCTTCTGTTCCAGTTGTACATCCTCAGGTTCATAACCTACACCTGACTGCTTGGAACTTGAAAGGAGATTGATCGGCCAAGGGGTTCTCGTGGGACTTGCTTTCAACTTTCCTTCTAAGTAGGAAAAAGGTCATCTCCCTTAAATATACAAAAGTGTGGAATAAATTTCTAAAATTCTCCAGGCAAAATCTGTTAACAAAACAAGCCCTCTTATGGAACTGTTGGGAGTTTCTACAAAAAGGCCTTTAAAAAGGGCTTTCCACTAGAAATTCAGGTCTCTGCCCTGGGGGCTCTGTTTGATCAACAGATCGCTGACCATCCGTGAGAGCAGAGGTTCATCAAGGCTTACTTTTGTTCTAGGCCGGTATATGGCCCTAGAATAGCTCCCTGGGATCTGAATCCAGTTCTGAATGCCCTTACACAAGACGCCTTTGAGCCTATTTTGTCTACCAATATTAGAGTCCTCACTCTGGAAACTGCCTTATTAATGGCCCTAACCTCGGCTAGGCAGGTGAATTACAGGCCATTTCGATCAACCCACCCTTCACAACTATCCTGGAGGACAGGGTAATATTAAAGCCTGGCCCAGCTTTTCTACCGAAGGTAGTCTCCAGATTTCATAGACCTCAGGAAACAGTCCTCCCTACCTTTTGTGACAATCCAAATCTCAGGGCTAGTCTTTCATTCCTTAGATACCTTAAAGTCACAGGGTCCAGGCGGAAGTCTTCTTTCATGTTTGTTTTGTTTCAGGGCCCCAATAAAGGTAAGGCAGCTACCAAGTCCACCATAGCTAGGTGGGTTAGAATAGCCATAACCTTGGCTTACTCTACCTTGGGCCAAGTTCCTACTCAGAATATTAATGCTCATTCTACAAGAGCCATGACTACCTGCTGGGCGGAAAGCGCTAATGCTTCCATTGATCAAATCTGCAGAGCTGCAGTCTGGTCGTTCCCCTCTACCTTCTTTAAGCACTACAGGTTGGATCTGGGGCATTCTGGCATTGAGAGAAAGATCTTTCAGCGGTGGTCCCTCCCTAGGGATTTGTTCTATTTTAATCTCTCTGTATGGTGCTGTCAGGGTGAAAGGAAAAGATGATAATTACTTACCGGTAATTTATTTTCCCGACCCATGACAGCACCGTGCTAATTCCCTCCCTTATGTTTCTCACATTTTAGTTGCAATAATGTAGTTTTTGTATGTTCTCCCGGTGTTTGTATGTGTTTTCCCCCACACTCCAAAGACACACTGATAGGGGATCTAGATGGTAAGCCCCAATGGGGACAGTGATGCGCTGTGGAATTAATGGCGCTATGTAAGTGACTAAAATAAATAAATAAATGTTGATGTCTTTACCAATACGGCCACCTCTTATGCTCTGTAAACACCCTGAGGCGTACGGAGAGGTGCTGCCTCTTTATTCTATAGTTTCCTGTTCCTGGAGGCAGATGCTCTCTCTCTCTGTACAGTGTTATCATTGTTTGGGAAAATCAAATTACCAGTAAGTAATTATCTTTTTAACTTGCAGTTTTCATGCCAATTTCGCCCTGCTCCACTAACATGGATGACATAGCTCCTCTAATTCATTATGAGTTGTGGCGTATTTTTAGCAAGAAATCTTACTCCAGTCCTTGGACTGGAGTAAGATTTGTGGCGAGGTGCACGCTATTTGTCAGATGCACCTCGCCATGAATGCGCCTCTTGATGAATCAGGAGCTTCTGACTCCAACAAGCCCTCTCATGAAGACCAGCATTGATCTTGATGAATCGGGGCCCAAGTGCTATAGAAAAAAAAAACGTTCCTTAGTGAGTGTGTGCAAAGCAGTTACCTCAAATTATTGGGGCAGTACATTATACTGGCAGAGTCATCTTTTGAAAAAACACCCTCCAGCCAGGTGACATCAACACAGATGTCTTTGAAATCCAGTGTATACATTTGCAGAATCTGGGCTCAGAACACCTGGAGGTTGGGGTCAAACCTGCACTGTCACCATCAATCTTGAACAGACCACACTGACCTAAAATGTGTTCCATCATGGCATCTAAAATAAATAAAGCGCAGTATTCAATATCACTTTTCTGGTAACATTTCCAGAAGACATGACAAAATCTGAGTTGTATCCTAAGATGCTCATGTGAACTCAGCCTGAAATCAACTTGCCATGCCTACAGAAAACGTGAAGTTTCTTGCTTGTTTGGTCCTTTCACATTCCCAGAACAGGTTCCAAGTAAGACCCTGACTATGTGGACCCCCAGAAACAAACCATCAGTATAGCAAAGGAAATTAGATGGGGGGAAACGTTATTTATCACAGTTAGTTCACACGCTGCAGAAAGTTGATGTAATTGTCCCATTTGCAAATTTGGCAGTTTTGGACTAAGTATACACTGCATAAAGAAAATGTGGTTGAAACAAAATAATAGGACATGTAAGAGACTAAGTAGGGCTTTCAGGTCATCACAAGGCAAGATTGAGAACGTTCTGTGGTGCCAGAAAACCTCCACATTCCTCCGCTATCACAGGACTCCATTGTGGAACGTGCCCATAGGATTACAGAAAAGGAGAAAGTGGAGAAATGAAGACTAAGTATTTGCACCTTTCTTTTCTCCTGTTATTGAAGATTTGTTACAAGTTGACATATTGTATAGCGTGTGACTGTCACATCAAAGGAACTGACACACAGGACAAAGCACCTTCATGCTTAAAGGGAACCTGTCATGTGAAAAAACACTAATAACATTCATATATGGGGTTAATCTGCAGGTTAATGGCATTCTGAACCTGCCCGATACCGGCACGTGGACCCCCTCTGCCAGGAGTGAATGAACTTTATTCCCCTGGCAGCGTTCGGGATTCAGTCATGGGGGCAGCGCCGCTTCAGTTACTGCTCTGTATATAGAGAGCGGCGGCTGTAACCGCCCCTGACTGACAGCGAATCAGCAATAGGGCCGGCTGTCAGTCAGGGCTGAGGGTGCGGTTACAGCTGCCACTCTCTATACACAGAGCAGTGATGGAACCCGCACCAGTGCCGTCCCCATTACTAAAACCTGAACGCTACTCAGGAAGGGGGGTAGAAAAGGTAATTTCCAGCAGCAGGGGCCTGAGGCTAAGTTCCCACGATGCAGAAATGCTCCGGATTTTTCCTGAGCGTTTCTGCATCTCCCCGGCAGAAAAAACGCATGCGGATTTTACATGCGTTTTTCCTGCCAGGGACAAGTGTAAGTGAAGCGCTTTGATCATGCGATTTTGCATGCAGGTTGTCAAGCGCTTTCCAATCGATTTCAGCATCACTTGGAAAGTGCTTGTCAACTTGGTCACACTATATAAATCCATGCAACCGGCATGGATTTATATAGTGGGACCAAGTTAGTTAAAAAAAAGAATAAAAAAAAACACATTATACTCACCTTCCGATGGCCCCCGGTCTCCTTATCCGATGCGTCCGGTCTTCCCGATGTCTCGCGGTTGTGTAAAAGGCCCTTCCATGACGTCATTTAGTCATGTGACAGGTCATGCGACCGCTGACGTTGGCGGTCGCGTGACCTGTCACATGACTAAATGAGTCATGGCAGGTCCTATTAGACCATCACGAGCTGCCAGGGAGCCAGGATGCATCGCTATGGAGACCGGGGGCCATCAGAAGGTGAGTATAATGTGTGTGTATATATTTTTTTTAAAGGTACTATGGAGATCATATGACCCTCTTCTCCAGACCCAGGTACCAGCCGCACATTGATTCGCTTAATATCCGCATGTGCACATGTAGTCATGCGCATATTAAGCGATTCAATGGCCACAAAAACGCCGCGATTACGCAAAATAATTGGTAGTGCTGCATTTTTTTCCGCAATGATAATCCGCAGCAGAAATTTCCGCAGCATGTGCACAGCACGTGCGGATTATCATTGGGGAACAATGCAGACCTTCTACCAAGCGTTTAAGTATCGGCAACGGAATTACCACTGCGGAAACGCTTAAAAAACACATAGTGGGCACACAGCCTAACTCTGGGCACCAGGCAGATACAGAATGCTACTAACACCATAGCTGCAGGTTAATAGTGTTTTATCACATGACAGGTTCCCTTTAACCGCTTTTGACATGGCTCTGACATTACAGAAATAGCATCAGTGGAGTCTGTGGAAGAGACAGACATTAAAATAAAGAGACATTGTTCCAGTCAAGCTACAGCCATCATGCACATTGTGACAAGACACCAGTATAAGACTGGTGGGGGTCTGACTCCCACCACCCCAGTCAGTCACCTGGGGTGAGCACCATATCCCTTATCCTATTCATATGGGATAACAGATGTGCAGATTGGTACAACACAATGGTAAGCGTAAAGAAGAAGGAACATTTGTCCCTGACCCTTGATGAACCTTCTGATCTAAAGGGGGTTAGAAAATGGTCAAAGACCTTCTTAGTTTTGGAAGAGGCGTCACATGCCCCATCCTTTAGCTGTTTGTGCAATTCTTTGCCATGAGGGCAGCAGAACACTGGATCTATGGCTGTCATACACACCAATACAAAAGAAGAGGACGGTGCCCCTGCCCCAAAAACATCTGCCATCCACATGTCCCCAGAAAAAACCCACTGTGCTAAAGAGGGGCAGCCTTCACATACTGCCTGCCAATCCTGGGGGCAGTGGAGACTGGCAGCACAGCCCGGAGGGTCATCACTGCAAGTTATTTCGGCTACCAGGTCCCTCCGGATGCCCCTGACTAGCAGACTGGCATTCCGTGTTGGCTCTTCTAGGGGCAGCACCCACACCCCGGGCACCAGGGGCAGCACCCACACCCCGGGCACCAGGGGGGCAGCACTCACCCAGGACGGCAGCTCCTTACTCCTTAACGCGGTGCGGGCGGTGATCAGCTCCTCTTTCTCCAGGGTCTCGCTCGCTAACTGGAAGCTCTTCCATTTGTTGCTCCGCGTACTCCTCCAGCACATGAACACCCCCAGCCCCAGGATGACGAACACTACACTCAGCCCCAGGTAGCCGCACAGGTACACGGGCAGTAACAGCAGTAGCTGCCGCCCCACAGACCACAGGACGGACACCAGCTCAGAGCCCGGGGCCGGGGTAGGGACGTGCTGTGTATCGGACATGACGAGCTCCGTAAGTAATTGTGTACGGACAGACTGTCCGCCCCTCACTGCCGCCTACCACATCCCCGTTACACTCAGCGCTGATAGGGGGCGTGGTGTCGCATCACGTGAACATACGGGGCGGGGCCAGGTTCTCGCCTGTAGCGGCGGCTGCAGGGGGGCGGACTGTCAGCAGAAGCCTTGGTGTCCGGGCTCTGCCGGATGGATCCAGAGCGCAGAGTATGTGACGTACGGCCCAGTGCAGAGCTCCGCAGCCGAGGCCTCCGCACTCAGTACCACACCAGAGCTCAAGCGCTTCGGCCCATACGGATCACTGTGACTGCCTGTGCTGATTAACCCTTCTGTGGCGGTTTTTTTGTTCGCACAGAATGGATGGTTGGGCTGTTACAAAGGCCACACCGTCTGTATTATACATCAATATTTGTAAACCAAAACTAGGAGAGGAAAAGTATAATAGAAACACGTCACCACTACTGTATTTATCACCCACTCCTGGTTTGGGCTTACAAATACTGAGGTCAAATACTGACCATGTGAACAAGGCCTATTGGTGCGTTACACAGATGGCCCATGGTCTTTAGAATGGTTACACAGGCCGATGTGTACCGCCGCGGTTGCCATTGGCAGACACAGGACGGGGCACCACTGAGCGTGCATAAAAGATAATGTCATCCAATGATCAAGTATTTTCCTCTTTCATGGTGTGATCAGCGGCCTGTTTACAAGGCAAGGAAATTGGGAAACAAGTGTTTTTAAGGCTGCAGTCAGACAAGTGTATAAATCGGACCATGATCAGAACGCTGTGCTCGGACTGGCCGGCGGCTGTCCCCACCTGAGCGTGACGGCTACCCAGCAATACATGAAGCTGTCACGTTTGGGTGGGGAGAGCCGCCGGCCAGTCCGTGCACAGCGTACCGATCTCGCCCCGTTTGACTGCGCCCTTACAACGTTCATTTATCATTATCTTGCCATGTAAATGCCCCTTAATTCACCTATGAGAACTTGGCTTAGTAATACGTTACACCGGTGGCATGGCGTGGGAAAGGCACCTTAGACATCACATTTTAAAAATAAAGTTATATATTGTTAGATTTTTTATTTTTTTTTGCATTTTTTTATGTAAATTTTATTACCCTGTCCCTAAACATAATACTTCATTTTTTCCACGTGTTTTTCAAGGGGAAAACGCAACATTTTACAGTACCAGCAAAGTGACTGAGAATTCTCTTTGCACACGCTGCTTATTTCTTTACTTGCAGATTTGAGCCATAAAAGTTTTTTCTTTTTCAGATTTTCAGCATCTCAAGTCTGTCAGTGTTTTTGTAACGTTTTTCACGTATTCAAATGAATGGGGTGGGGGAGCCTGTTTCATGCCATGCCAACACTGGTTTTTGGTGCAAGTATCATATGCACATACCCTAAATCAAGTTCTAACACTAGCCATAGTGTATGTGCACACGGTCAGGAAACGCTGCGGACTGCGCTGCCTGCAAACCGCAGTGTCCTACATTACAAGTGATTTCAATAAATTCCATGTCCACTATGCGTCTCTGTGCACCTGCGGATCACCCACGGACATGTGGCTCCTCCTTCCAGGCTGTCAATTTCTCTTGCGGAGACGGTAGTCTGCACAAGAGAAATTAGATCACTACAATGTATAGGGTGCAGTGAATCCGCATGCTTCAATGAACAAATGCGGATTCACCTGCGTGCAGCGCTTTGGACGCAGCATAAAGTATGATCGTGTGCACATACCCTTAGGGGTAGAACATGTTTGTAATAAAAGCAGCCCTCCAAATTTACAGGAAGTCTGTCACCACCCAAAACACTATCTAAACCACTCATACAGGAATCCAGGGGACTGAGACCCTATAAAATACACAAACCTGTAGTATTGTTATTAGTGGGTTAGCTGACCAAAATAAAGTATGGATTACAGAGGGGCTTAGCACACCATTACGCCCCCTCAATTTACATGCTAAGCACTGTCACATCCTGATGACTGTCCTCAGCAGCTCTGCACCTCCGGCTGTACACTGCAGCTGCGCTCACATAGTGTCATTGCGGCTCCTGCTCGGTACTGTACTGCAGACAGGAACCAGCGATTAGAGCCTGCAATGACGCCATGTGAGCGTGGCTGCAGTGTCCGTGCGGAAGTGCAGAGCCGCTGATTGAGCACTCAAGATATGACAGTGCTCAGTATGGAAATTGAGGGGGTGTAATGTTGCACTGAGCTCTTGCTTTGGCTAGTTACAGATTGTCCTTTTGGACAAAATATATCACACTTCTTCCCCCTACTGAAGTTTATTTACATATTTATTTTACTTTCTTATACACTGCTCAAAAAAAATAAAGGGAACACTTAAACAACAGAATATAACTCCAAGTAAATCAAACTTCTGTGAAATCAAACTGTCCAGTTATGAAGCAACACTGATTGACAATCAATTTCTCCTGCTGTTGTGCAAATGGAACAGACAACTGGTAGAAATTATAGGCAATTAGCAAGATACCCCCTCTAAAGGAGTGGTTCTGCAGATGGTGACAGACCATTTCTGTGTTCTCATCCATTTTGGCTGTTGTTTTGGTCACTTTTTCATTTTGCCATTGCTCTCACCCCTAGAGGTACAGTAGCATGAGGCGGTGTCTACAGTACAACACACAGAAGTTGCTCAGGTAGTGCATTTCATCCAGGATGGCACATCAGTGCGAGCTGTGGCAAGAAGGGTAGCTGTGTCTGTCAGCAATGTGTCCAGAGCGTGGAGCAGATACCAGGAGATGTGGAGGGAGCCATAGGAGGACAACAACCCAGCAGCAGGACCGTTACCTCCTCCTTTGTGCAAGGAGGAACAGGAGGAGCACTGCCAGAGCCCTGCAAAATGACCTCCAGCAGGCCACAAATGTGCATGTCTGCACAAATGGTTAGAAGCCGACTCCATGAGGGTTGTATGTGGGCCCAACGTCCACAGATGGGGGTTGTGCTCACAGCCCAACACCGTGCAGGACGCTTGGCATTTGCCACAGAACACCAGGATTGGCAAAGTCGCCACTGGCGCCCTGTGCTCTTCACAGATGAAAGCAGGTTCACACTGAGCTCATGTGACAGACGTGAGTCTGGAGACGCCGTGGAGAGCGATCTGCTGCCTGCAACATCCTTCAGCATGACCGGTTTGGCAGTAGGTCAGTAATGGGGTGGGGTGGCATTTCTTTGGAGGGCCGCACAGCCCTCCATGTGGTCACCAGAGGTCGCCTGACTGCCATTAGGTACCGAGATGAGATCCTCAGACCCCTTGTGAGACCATATGCTGGTGCGGTTGGCCCTGGGTTCCTCCTAATGCTGGACAATGCCAGACATCATGTGGCTGGAGTGTGTCAGCAGTTCCTGCAAGATGAAGGCATTGAAGCTATGGACTGGCCCGCCCGTTCCCCAGACCTGAATCCGATTGAGCACATCTGGGACATCATGTCTCGCTCCATCCACCAACGTCGTTGCACCACAGACTGTCCAGGAGTTGGCGGATGCTTTAGACCAGGTCTGGGAGGAGATCCCACAGGAGACCATCCGCAACCTCATCAGGAGCATGCCCAGGCGTTGTAGGGAGGTCATACAGGCACGTGGAGGCCACACACAATACTGACCCTCATTTTGACTTGTTTTAAGGACATTACATCAAAGTTGGATCAGCCTGTAGTGTTTTTTTCCACTTTAATTTTGGGGGTGACTCCAAATCCAGGCCTCCATTGGTTAATAAATTTGATTTCCATTGATGATTTTGTTGTCTGCACATTCAACTTTGTACAGAACAAAGTATTCAATGAGAATATTTAATTCATTCAGATCTAGGATGTGTTATTTGAGTGTTTCCTTTATTTTTTTGAGCAGTGTATATTGCCATTGATTCCACACCATCATCACTGTCCCCATTGGGGCTCCTCACACTCTAAATTCCCTATCAGTATGTTCTTGGGGTGTAGGAGGAAACCTGCACAAACACGGGGAGAACATACAGACTACTTGCAAATGTTTTCCTAGGTGGGATTTGAAGTAGGACCCTAGCACTAACTACTTATTTTTAACCAAGAATAAAAACACCTGATCTCTCTACAAACAAGTACAATTTTCAACCATAGGGAAAGCGAACACCCGCATTCTGCCTCATATATTCACATTGTTATCAATTGTGACGATTAGCCAGCCATCTGAAAAAATATTACTGATAAACCTGCTGCTGTTAGCATTTCCTTGTATTGAAATGACAGAATGTTCAGCACAAACCAACCTAAAATTATTTTTATGACCTGCAATTAAAAAGTACCTGAATACAGCCCCATACCCCACCATGATTTACTGATGTTCTGGCGTTTTCAAAGGGCTATGGCAACCCCTGGCTACTTTATCCATTTAGTTTGCCATGTGGACAATCACTGCGCCCCTGTGCCGGTCCAAAAAGATGCCGCAGTAAGGGCATAGAATTTGGTGCCTGGGCAATCACCCCTGGTGCACTTCCCAACCCCGTGCTGCACCACTGGAGGGAACTGCCACAAGGTAATTATTGCGACTTTGCAGTAGCTATGTGGACACTATAAGTGAATCTAAGGGCTCGGTCACACGATGGTATTTTGGGCCCGAGTACTGTTCGTAAAAAAAACAGACGCACTTGGTCCAATGTTATTCAATGGTGCAGTGCAGAGGAGTGATTTTTTTTCACTGACCGAATTTGCGCGTGAAAAAAAATCGCAGCACGCACTAGATTCTACCGTAAGTCAAATGAGACTTGCCCATTCAAGTCTATGGGTGCGCAAAAAAAAAATGGATGCCATATGGAGCCACGTTATAACATCTGCTTTTTACAGATACATTGCAATTCTGTAACATAGGAAACTGAAAATGCTCTTGTAAATTATTAATATTATCTTCTGTAAAAAGTGCATTGTATACAGATGACAAGTGAGAAAAAAATCAAACAAATTTCATTAGGTCTGGATGTGCCAGGGCAAGCTGGGAGTTCTAGTTCCACACTGAAGAAAAATAAATGACAAGAATTTGAGAGCTGCGATCCCTCTTCAGTCCTTTCTCATAGGATGGCCACATACAGGCAGCAATAAGATGATTAATGGGGACACTGGGTGCGGAGGCACAGGTCAGCCTGGTACTGCTCCCAGATCTCATCTCAGCCTGTGCATCTATGTAATAAGCTTCCCATACTGTCTGTATGAAGTGTAACGAGTAGTGTTGAGCGATACCTTCCGATATCGGGAAATATTGGATCGGACCGATACCGAAAAAGTATCGGATATCGCCGATTCCGATACCGGAAACCAATGCAAGTCAATGGGACAGAAATGTCGGAATGAAAATAAACCCTTTCTTTCCTTGTAGGTTAATTCTACATGAAGGAAAACAACTAAGAATAATGTAGAATGTATTGGGGGAGGTGGGGGAGACAATAAAGGCATAGAGGTTTAGCCCAATCAAATGGAATAGCAGGAATTAATATTTTTTTTAAGACGTTCTGAGTTACGGAAATATTGACTATGTTAAGTATTTTTAGATTTTGTCAGATATTTATGTTTCAATACTTCCATGCTCTTCACCTTCTTTTTTACTTCTCCCACACTTTCTCCTTCATCATCCTCAGCATCTTTTTCATTCTCTTCTTCTTCACCTTCTTCATCATCTTCTTCTTCTTCTTCACCTTCTTCGTATTATTCTTTTTTTTTACATTCTTCATATTCTACTTCTTCATCTTCTTCATATTCTTCTTCTTCATCATATTCTTATTTGTGACAGGCATTCCTGTAGTTGTTATCTATAAAAGGTTGGACATTACACCTTTCGTTCTGCCCGTCACAAAATATTTACAACAGGATTTGTCCGCGTTCAGTTTGGCCTGCAGCAGCAGGTCTTTTCCAGGGGCACCACGAGGAGGAACGGACTCACCCCCATACACTGCTTAGTCATCTTCTGCTTATAATTTAGATATTATTTTTTGCTCTGATTTTTAGTCTTATGCTTAATGTTCTTCCGCTTTTTGTTCTGCAGCTTCTTGTATTTCTGCTTTTTGGTTTTCTGTCTCTTGTTCTTCTGTATCTTGGTGCTTGTCATCTTCGGGGTGGTCTTCAGGGTCATCGTCTTCGGGGGTCGTCGTCTTCGGGGTCCTCGTCTTCTTCGGGTTGGTCTTCTGGGTCCTCGTCTTCGGAGTCCTCGTTTTCTTTGGGGTGGTCTTCAGGGTCCTCGTCTTCTTCGGGGTGGTCTTCAGGGTCCTCGTCTTCTTCGGGGTGGTCTTCAGGGTCCTCGTCTTCAGAGTCCTCGTCAGGGAGATCCAGAGTGATTACCAAGAACCATTTCAAAAAGCTTGAACTTGGAAATGTAGCAGAAGGTACAAGAAGGCTGAGGAACTACCGAGGACTCGGTTACTAAGCAGGAGGTACCTGTGCCAGAAAGCACTACCAAGGACCAGCAGACGTTGGTGGAACTTGGATACCGAGAAGGAGGCACCTAATCCAAAGGCACTGCCGAGAACCAGCTGACGGTACTGGAACCCGGATGGGTAGCAGAAGGTACCCATGTAAAAAAAAGTTTCAAGGCCGCGAGCCGGCCGCAGTTACCAAAACCCACAGTCCTACAGGGGGTGATTGTCCTATTGGCACTATGGAACCAGCCTTCATTGCCAGATCCCGCAGCCCACATAGGAGTCACCTAAACTGCAGGCACCATAGAGTCGGCTAACCCGACCGCAACACGACAGGACAACGCATTGGAGGCAAAGTGACGTTGACACTACCCGGAAACAGCTGGCGTGCTGGAACCAGGCTGGGCAGGAGGGAGTACCCGTGCCAAAGACACTGCCGAGAACCAGCTGACGGTACTGGAACCCGGATGGGTAGTAGAAGGTACAAGAGCAAATGGAACTACCGAGGACCAGCTGACGGTACTGGAACCCGGATGGGTAGCAGAAGGTACAAGAGCCAATGGAACTGCCGAAGACCAGCTGATGGTACTGGAACTCGGTTACTAAGCAGGAGGTACCTGTGCCAGAAAGCACTACCAAGGACCAGCAGACGTTGGTGGAACTTGGATACCGAGAAGGAGGCACCTAATCCAAAGGCACTGTCGAGAACCAGCTGACGGTACTGGAACCCGGATGGGTAGCAGAAGGTACCCATGTAAAAAAAAGTTTCAAGGCCGCGAGCCGGCCGCAGTTACCAAAACCCACAGTCCTACAGGGGGTGCTAGTCCTATTGGCACTATGGAACCAGCCTTCATTGCCAGATCCCGCAGCCCACTTAGGAGTCACCTAAACTGCAGGCACCATAGAGTCGGCTAACCCGACCGCAACACGACAGGACAACGCATTGGAGGCAAAGTGATGTTGACACTACCCGGAAACAGCTGGCGTGCTGGAACCAGGCTGGGCAGGAGGGAGTACCCGTGCCAAAGACACTGCTAGGAAACAGCTGGCGGTGCTGGAACCCAGGGTAAATACTAAAAACAGAGTGGAGCCAGAGGCGTAATTGGAGCAACTTTAAAATCTGTAGTAGTGTGAATGTGGACAGAGCAGGAGAATTTGCCGAACACACAGCTGGGGAACAGCTGACGTTACTGAACCCCAATAACACTGGAGCAAGCGTTGACTGTGCAGACGGCACTTCTGAGCAGCAACTAGCGGTATTGGAGCCCAGGGTAAATACTAAAAACAGAGGAGCCAGAGGTGTAATTGGAGCAAGTTTTAAATCAGTAGTACAGTGGATGTGGACAAAGCAGGAGAATTTGCCGGACACACAGCTGGGGAACAGCTGACGTTACTGAACCCCAATAGCACTGGAGCAAGCGTTGACTGTGCAGACGGCACTTCTGAGCAGCAACTAGCGGTATTGGAGCCCAGGGTAAATACTATAAACAGAGGAGCCAGAGGTGTAATTGGAGCAAGTTTTAAATCAGTAGTACAGTGGATGTGGACAAAGCAGGAGAATTTGCCGGACACACAGCTGGGGGAACAGCTGACGTTACTGAACCCCAATAACACTGGAGCAAGCGTTGACTGTGCAGACGGCACTTCTGAGCAGCAACTAGCGGTATTGGAGCCCAGGGTAAATACTAAAAACAGAGGAGCCAGAGGTGTAATTGGAGCAAGTTTTAAATCAGTAGTACAGTGGATGTGGACAAAGCAGGAGAATTTGCCGTACACACAGCTGGGGAACAGCTGACGTTACTGAACCCCAATAACACTGGAGCAAGCGTTGACTGTGCAGACGGCACTTCCGAGCGCCAACTGGCGGTGTTGGAGCTCAGGGATAATACTGAAAACAGAGGAGCCAGAGGTGTAATTGGAGCAACTTTAAAATCTGTAGTAGTGAGAATGTGGACAGAGCAGGAGAAATTGCCGTCCGCACAGCAGGGGAACAGCTGACGTTACTGAACCCCAATAACACGGCAGCAAGTGTTGACTGTGCAGACGGCACTTCCGAGCGCCAACTGGCGGTGTTGGAGCTCAGGGATAATACTGAAAACAGAGGAGCCAGAGGTGTAATTGGAGCAACTTTAAAGTCTGTAGTAGTGAGAATGTGGACAGAGCAGGAGAAATTGCCGTCCGCACAGCAGGGGAACAGCTGACGTTACTGAACCCCAATAACACGGCAGCAAGTGTTGACTTTGCAGACGGCACTTCCGAGCGCCAACTGGCGGTGTTGGAGCTCAGGGATAATACTGAAAACAGAGGAGCCAGAGGTGTAATTGGAGCAACTTTAAAATCTGTAGTAGTGAGAATGTGGACAGAGCAGGAGAAATTGCCGTCCGCACAGCAGGGGAACAGCTGACGTTGCTGAACCCCAATAACACGGCAGCAAGTGTTGACTGTGCAGACGGCACTTCCGAGCGCCAACTGGCGGTGTTGGAGCTCAGGGATTACAGTTCAGGTGGTAGAAACATGAACACAACAGGAGACCTGGATACTGTTGCCAACAAATTATTTATTCTGGAAGAGGACTGGCAAATTCATGAGAGATCCAGGCCTTGTTCATTTTGAGAAAAGTAAGCCGGTCAACGTTATCGGAGGATAGTCGCATGCGACGGTCTGTTAGTATACCACCTGCGGCACTAAAGACGCGTTCCGATAATACACTAGCAGCAGGGCAAGCTAGCACCTCCAATGCATACTGACTAAGCTCTGGCCATGTATCCAGCTTACAGACCCAAAACTTGAAGGGAGAAGAGTCGTCTGGGAGTACACTAAGAGTGCAAGACATGTAGTCTGTCACCATCTGACGGAAACGTTGCCTCCTGCTGACTGGAGCCGTCTGTGATGGTGTAGACATTTGTGGCGGCGGGGACACAAAACTTTGCCACATTTCGGCCATACTGGTCTTGCCTTGTGCTGAGGCGCTGCTTCTGCTCCCTCTTTGTGCAGAGCTTCCTCCACTGCCTCGACGCACTGAGCTGCTTTGTAAAGCACTAGCAGCACTGCTCTCGGTTGGAATGGAGAACATGATGGAATGCACCAGTGCGTCTTGGTACTCCCGCATTTTACGCTCCCGGTTCAACGGTGTTGTGAGGCTTTGTAAGTTGTCCCGGTAGCGAGGATCTAGGAGGGTGGACACCCAATAATCAGCCGTGTTGAGAATGTGGGCGATGCGGCGGTCGTTTCTCAGGCACTGCAGCATGAAATCAACCATGTGCTGCAGACTGCCAACTGGCCAAGAAACGCTGTCCCCTGCTTGAGGCGTGATCTCTGCCTGCTCTGCATCACCCCACCCTCGCTCTAGATACTGACTACTAGAGCATTGTGTACCTCCCTCCTCTGGACAGATGTCTTCCTCATCCATTGACTCCTCCTCATCCTCCTCACAAAGTGTCCCCTGCCTAGGCCTTTGTGAGGAACCACGTTGCGCAGACTGTAGAGAAGCAGATGGCATTTGTGACTCCTCATCCTCCACCTCTTCCAAAACCTCGTCCCTTAGTGCTTGCAGTGTTTTTTCAAGCAGGCAGATAAGGGGAATAGTCATGCTGACTAGTGCATCATCTGCACTCGCCATCCGCATGGAATAATCGAAGGCACGCAAAATGTGGCAAATGTTCTTCATAGAGGCCCACTCAGTGGTGGTGAAGTGTGAACGGCGCGCACTGCGACTTGTTTGCGCCTGCTGCAGCTGGTACTCCATTACTGCTGCCTGCTGCTCACACAACCTCTCCAACATATGTAACGTTGAATTCCACCTGGTGGGTAGGTCACATATGATGCGATGTTCCGGAAGACGTAATCGGCGCTGCAGAGCTGCAATGCGTGATCTTGCGTTGCTGGAACGCCGCAAGTGAGCGCACTCTATGCGGACCTTGTGAAGCAGTGCATCAAGATCCGGATAGTCCCTCAAAAAACTCTGCACGACCAAGTTGAGCACATGTGCCAGACATGGGATGTGAGTGAGGTTGCCTAGGCCCAGAGCTGCCACCAGATTTCGGCCATTGTCACACACTACCATGCCTGGCTGGAGATTCGCTGGCACAAACAACACGTCGCTCTGCTGCTTGATGGCATTCCAGAGCTCCTGCGCTGTGTGGCTTAGATTTCCCAAATAAATTAATTTTAATATGGCCTGTTGATGTTTGGCCACGGCTGTGCTCATATCAGTCATCATAACAGGTAACCGTTCACGGGTTGATGTGGAGGTAGACCGTGACGGCTCCTGCAGCGCTGATTCAGAGGAACTGGAGTATGAGGAGGAGTCAATGTGTACAGACTGGATTCCTGCAATCCTTGGAGTTGGCAGAACACGTACAGCGCCACTCTCAAGATCTGTACCCGGCTCCACAACATTTACCCAATGGGCAGTGAGGGAAAGGTATCGTCCCTGTCCATGCTTACTGGTCCACGCATCGGTGGTCAGGTGGACCTTGCTACTGACGGCATTTTGTAGCGCATGTTTAATTTTTCCCTCCACATGATGTTTCAGGGCAGGGATGGCTTGCCTGCTGAAATAAAAGCGGCTGGGCACGTTGTATTGTGGGACTGCCAGTGCCATAAAGTTACGGAATGTGTCAGTCTCCACCAGCCTGAATGATAGCATTTCAAGGGCCAGTAGTTTAGCAATGCCAGCATTCAGAGCCTGTGCTCGGTGGTGGTTTGCCGAGTATGGGCGCCTTTTCTCCCATGCCTGTGCTAACGATGGCTGTAGACTGGCCTGGGAGTGTGAGGATGACTGGGAAAGTGGTGCTGTGGGTGGAATTACACTGTGTCTCTGTACAACAGTGCCAGAGATTCTTCCATGGCGATCCTGTGAGGAAGCCGAACCAGCTGTGTGTGAGCTGGAGGAAGAGGCTACAACACGAGCTGAAGAGGTGGTAGGTGGCGCTGTAGGTTGGCCTAGGTCTTCAGTGTGTTTTTGTAACTCCACCACGTGCTTGGTCCGCACATGTTTCCACATATTTGTGGTATTGAGGTTGCTGACACTTTTCCCTCTTTTCACCTTCTGATTACACAGCTTGCATTTGACAAAGCAAATGCCATCTGCAACTGTGTCAAAAAAGGACCAGGCAGTGCAAGTCTTGGGAGCGCCCGCTTTGGATTTTGGAAGAGCCATGCTCCTAATGGGGGCCGAAGTGGAGGCTACAGGCAACCAAGTCTGCCCCCTCCCTCTCCCTCCTTTTTGGGCTGTTCGGGGAATCTCTTCCTCAGAGCTGCTCCCACCACCTTCCTGTCCCTCACGCCATGATGGGTCAAGGACCTCATCATCTACACCACCCTCTTCAAACAACTGCTTCTCCTGGGTAGTCTCGACAGCACTGTACGCACCAGAAAGTGGCACCTGAGTCTCATCATCAGATGCGTACTGAGGTGTGCTGCTGACCATAGGCACTGGCCCACCCGCCTCTTCAGATTCAGAGTGGCAAAATGGTTGCGCATCACTGCATACTACCTCTTCTTCAAATTCTCGAATTCTGCTTGGCTGGCCCCCTCTTTCCAAGCCAAGAGATTCAGAGAACAGAAGTAGAGATGGCTCCTGTCCAGGGCTCTCTGACTGCCTGGGCAATTTGGCAGGTGGTGAAGAGACAGATGGGTGCTCTTCAGTGCTCAGGACCTGAGAGGATCTGGAACTAATTGAAGTCGATGCGTTAGCTGCCATCCATCCGACAACGGCTTCAATTTGGTCCTCCCACAGCAGTGGGGTACGGCTAGCTCCTACAAAGCTGCGCATAAAGGACTGTTCCCTGGTAAAACTGGGGGATGCTGAGTCACTGGTGCCCGCAGCAGGCACAGAATCCCCACGTCCTCTCCCTGCAGGCACAGAATTCTCACGTCCTCTCCCTGCAGAAACTCCACGCCCACGACCACATGCCTTACTCCCTGCCTTCTTCATCTTGGTAGACTGATAAAGATAGGCAGAAAAGTACTAAGGCCTTAGTGTGCTTATTCCTGAACAGCTGCTAACAGGTATAAGAAACACTAATTTTATAAAGTGTGGACTAGACTTTAATATGAGCTAATGTGGCCTACACAACTGTAAAGTGGAGTGTTTGGTGAACTTTATTTAGGTTTTTTTTGTCACAAAAAGACACTGGATGTGCCTAAAGATGTAATACCGATAGTATCACAAACTTTTTGTAGCTATTACAATGTAGGAAGGTAACCTACAATGCAATAGATGAGGCTACAAAAAATAGGCGAATACTAATCTGGCTGGGGCTGCAGGGCCCAATGCTGCAGAAAGGCTCCTCTAACTACTCCTATATAGTGTGTTTGGAACCAATTTAGCTGAATATGGATGGAACCGCCACACTAATAGGAGAAATCAGGAAAAATTATGAATTGGCAAAAAAGGACAATGTATGAGGCAGTGACACACACTGAGTGCACTACAACAAGACGTGGCTGAAGTACACACTACAGGGTGAGCTGCACTCACACACACAGACCTTGCAGACAGCGGTGAACAGTACAGATGCAGAGCACTGTGCACTAGCGCTGCAAGACCAAAAAAAATTCTCTATCTACTCCTATATAGTGTGTTTGGAACCAATTTAGCTGAATACGGATGGAACCACCACACTAATAGGAGATATCAGGAAAAATTATGAATTGGCAAAAAAGGACAATGTGGTTGAAGCACACACTACAGGGTGAGCTGCATTCACACACACAGACCTTGCAGAAAGCGGTGAACAGCACAGAGAACTGTGCACTAGCGCTGCAAGGCACAGCGATTTATAAAGTAGCTTGGGTAAAGCAGAATAGACCAAATAGGTAGCTATAACTGTCCCTCAGAACAACAGCGTCCTATCCCTAACTGAATTCACAGCAGAGTGAGCTCAAAATGGCGGCGGCGGCTTTTATAGTGCATCATGACATTATTTCAGCAGCCAATCACAGCCATGCCATTAGTTAAGATGCCTACATGCCTAACAGGATGTGCCCACACTTCTTAGGATCCTCATTGGCTGAATAAAATGAAAATGGCTCATTGCTTTATGGGAACTTCCGATTCCGGTATACGATATTGCAAAAGTATCGGAATTAAGTATCGGAATTCCGATACCGCGAATATCGGCCGATACCCGATATTTCAGTATCGGAATGCTCAACACTAGTAACGAGCGCACTGTGCTGGGCTGTTCCCAGAAATCTCTTGGCTCTATATAAATAAATGGCTGGAGCCCCTTCTCATAGACTGTTCCTGTCCTTTTTGTTACTATGATATGTTCCTATTTTTTTTTAAGTTTCCCAACAATTTGCAAGTAACATTGTTGTCCGTACAGTGCACCAGATTTATTGTGTTTTAGACTTTGTGGGCAGAATTTTGGTACAGTGAATATCCAAGATGACATTGAAGTTGTAACCTAGTCATCCAGTTTCGGCTGACATAGGTTTCTTACTTAGTGGCTTATTCACAGTACTGGCTTGTTAATGAAGAGAGCAATAAATGATACTGCATTGAGGTGTCCTAGGGTGAATACAATTATAAACAGCCTGAAAACAGAAATAACTGGCACAAAAATAAGCATCAATGGTCTTTGAAATGTGTTATGAAAAGGGTTACAAATAATTTGGATCACTGATCTTATGTTGCCAAAATAATAAGTCAATGCACTTCCTATTTGTGGTGCTCGAGCAGGGTTCAACGCCAGTAGATATATGATGCAAAACTCGGCACTCAAGGTAAATTTTCAAAAATTTAATTAGCCAGTAAATTAAGAGTGTTTAAACAGCAACGTTTCGGTCATATAGACCTTCATCAGTACACTCTGTATGGCTGCATGTTGAGAGGGATAGGTGTGGGACTCAGTGTCTCACAAAAGGAAAGTAATTCATAAAGTCTGTGATGCTTATTAGATACTCGGCTTCCTAACGCGGTATCCACCGCTTGTTGCCAACACACAGAAATGGACCAAATTCAGTTTGGGTTTAGGCTGGCCCAGATTGGATCTGTTAACAGCATCGACCTGGGCTTTGGTGAGCATACCCAAGGCTTTATTTAGGTTAATCAGGTCGCACTGATTAAGACACTACAGCGTGAACCAGGTATGGAGATACAAAATGGTTCAAAACTAAAAAGGGCACAAGACATGGATACGTCCTCTCTCATTTCTCTTCAACCTCTATGTGGAAGTGATCATGAGGAAGCTGGACTTAAATTACTGATTGTTCTTCTGCCTATTTTTATCCCTACACTGAAATAATGTAAGATATGTAGATGATTCAACCCTGATGGCAGAGAATGAGAAGGACTTGAAAAAAGCTGGTCTTGAAGTTGAAAGAAGAAAGCGAGAAGATGGGACTTTACCTCAACATCAAGAAGACCAAAATAATGACTACCACCAACAAGGAAGTCTGCTTTAAGATCAAGAATGAAGAAATAGAAGTGGTTGCCAGTTTCATTTTTCTTGGATCCCTCAGTAATAACAGTGGTGGTACGATAGCAGAAATAAAGCCTTGAATAGCACTAGGGCTGGTGCAGATGTGGTGAGCAAGGAACAAATTTGGAAGTGTAAAGACGTCTCAATCACTGTTAAACACTGATCGCTGCACTTTTGTTCCTAATTGTTGAATATGGCTATGAGACGTGGACACACAATAAAGCAGACAGAATAAAAATTGATGTCACTGAGCTGGGATGGTGGAGAAGAAGTCTTTGAATCCAATGGACAACTGGGATCACCAACAAAGATGTTCTTGATCATTTAAAACCAGAGTTGTCCCTGAAAGACAAGATCACCAACAGAAACTGACCAATTTTTGACATGTGATGGGGCAAATTCACTAGAAAGGGAGAAGCTACTCGGAATAGTCAGTGGTAAAATGAAACAGAAGCCTAAAGACCCATTGGGTGGATACCATCAAAAATAACAAGGAATGAACATAAACTGAAAGAGGTGGAAAACAGGGAAGCATGGTGAGCACTGGCCTACACGGTATCCAAGGGTCGAAATGGATAGAATCAGCAATTTCATAAAAAGTATGAGACATGTAAGAGTATAACTACTGGGTAAGGCTGTGTGCCCACGATGCGTTTTTTTAAGCGTTTTTGCAGCGGCAATTCCAGCAACTTGTTGTGTCATGTGCCAGCTGTAGCCAATGGGCGTCAACTGCAGCCTTTACTATATCATCAGAGCCAGGGGCGGACCTACCGCCCGTGCAGCCGGTTCATTGAACGGGGGCCCCCGAGGGAGAGGGGGCCCCTCCAGCCTCCAGCAGGGCCGCCATCAGGGCATGGCTGCCCTGACTCCAGCATGGGGCCCGGCCGGTCGGGGCCCCCTCGGAGCCCCGTTGGGGCCCCCCTCTTGTGCGTCTCCTCATGGGGCCCCCCCGCAGGACCCCCCGCCGTCACATGACCGGAGATGTCCCTGCGCTCAGCATGGTTCCCCGGCCCCATGTTGAGCGCAGGGACATCTCCGGTCATGTGACGTCGCCGGCACAATACGTACCCATCCCCATGCCTCCGCAGCGTCTTCCGCATCCTCTGACTGTGACGTCTCAGGTCAGAGGGCGCGGTGATATGTTTACACCACGCACGATCTCTCCTGAGCTGTCACAGCGGGAAGACGTGGGCGATGCTGGAGTCCGGATCAGCATCAGGTAAGAAGTGAGGTATTTTATTTTATTTTTTTTATGTATGGGGCCATGGGGCATTATATGGTGGGGGGACAGTGGGTGTGACATCCTGCATGGGACATTATATGGAGGGGTGACATCCTGCATGGGGCATCATATGGGGGGTGGGGGGTGGTGTGACATCCTGCATGGGGCATTATATGGGGGGGTGACATACTGCATGGGGCATTATATGGGGGGGTGACATCCTGCATGGGGCATTATATGGGGGGGTGACATACTGCATGGGGCATTATAAGGGGGGAAGTGACGTCCTGCATGGGGCATTATAAGGGAGGGGGTGTGACATCCTGCATGGGGCATTATAAGAGGAGGAGGGGGGAATTGACATCCTGCATGGGGCATTATAAGGAGGGTGGGTGTGTGACATACTGCATGGGGCATTATAAGGAGGGGGGTTGTGACCTCCTGCATGGGGCATTGTAAGGGAGGGGGTGGTCTGACATACTGCATGGGGCATTGAAAAGGGGGGAAGTGACATCCTGCAAGGGGCATTATATGGGGGGGAGAGGTGACATCCTGTATGGGGCATTTTATGGGGGGTAGAGGTGACATCCTGCATAGGGCATTAAAAGGGGGGTGTCATCCTGCATGGGGCATTATAAGGGGGGAACAGCCTGCATGGAGCGTTACATGGGGGCCAATATTCTGTATGGAGTGTTATATGGGGGTCAGTATTCTGTATAGAGCGTTATATGGGGGACAGTATTCTGTATGGAGTGTTATATGGGGGTCAGTATTCTGTATGGAGCGTTATATGGGGGTCAGTATTCTGTATGGAGCGTTATATGGGGGTCAGTATTCTGTATGGAGCATTTTATGGGGGCCAGTATTCTGTATGCAGTGTTATATGGGGACCAGTATCCTGTATGGAGCGTTATATGGGGACCAGTATCCTGTATGGAGCATTATATGATGACCAGTATCCTGTATGGAGCATTATATGGGGTCCATAATACTGTATGGAGGACTATACTGTCCGGTCTGCACTGTGCGCTGTGAGGATTCGCCGGTTTCTGAGCTATTGTAGAATTTACAATAGATATCGCTCATGTAATGTAAGAAGTGAAATCCTTGGCCTTGTACTATATATATATATTTCTCTGTGGTATCTGTGCATCATGAATCATGGTATGTGTTAAAGGGGCCACTGAAACTCTGTCGCCCAGGGCCCACAAAAACCTGGAGCTGGCCCTGGGGGTAAGTATAACAAGTTTTATTTTTTTTAAATACAATTAATTAACTAGGAGTGGGGGGAATCAGAGATGCACGGGAGGATGAGAGATGCACGGGGGGGGGCCCCCAAAAAAATTCTTGCACAGGGGCCCACTACAGTCTGTGTCCGCCCCTGATCAGAGCGGATGTCCACCCTGACAGAATATTGATGAGCTGCAGCCAAACAGCGGCCGCTCATGGGTCATAGGTGAGTATACACTGGTTTTATTTTAGATGGGGTCCTGAATTAATTAAGCAGCAGTTTTCCAGGAGTGGAAAATAACTTTAAGGCAACAAAACCTAATTCTGAGTAGAGATGCTTCAGAATTATTATGGAGAACATAAGAATTGATCAGACATTTCAGGAGAGATGACAGACACTCTGTCAACCAAGTGACCCACAGATGACATCCATTCTAATTTTACACGTTATTTTCTTTTCTTATCCATCCAGTCCAGACCACACAGACCAGACAAAACACAAATTAATTCAGAACCCAGACCAAAGATGCGTAAAGAAATTCAGTCTATAAAACTTCCTAAATTAACAAGTCTGTTTTTGTAATACACATCCTATTCACTTTTTAAAGAGAATCTGTCAGCAGGATTTAGCACTATAAAGTAAAGCCATGGCCATAATGGCGCTGTGATGCTAATACCTGCTGTTTAGGAATCCGATCTGTAGTTGTTGACTAATCATCCTGTACAGTTTTTATCTAATGACATCTTCTGTGCATCAGCGTGGGTCTAGGAGGTAGGGTCTTCTTCTGCTTCTCCACCCCTCTACCAGCCTCCTGTTTCTTTTACAGGTCAATGAGACCTGCCTCCTTTTTAAAATTCCATGCCACTGCCATGATTGAGGTGGGCTGCACGTGCGCAGAGTGATTCTATGGCCGTTCTTCAGGGCTTCAATAAATTGTGCCGGAGGCAGCGCATGCGCAGATCACGTTTAAGTGAAGAAGTCATTGAGCTGAAATCTCGACCTGCACATATGCTGCCACTGGCGCCATTTTCTTGAAGACCGGACGTAGACCTGTAAAAGAAACAGAGGAGGCTGGTAGAGGGACGGAGAAGCAGAAGACCCTACCCAATGTACAGAATACATCATTAGATGAAAGCATAAGAGGATGTTTATTCAACAACCACCGTTCAAATTCCTTCGCATCAGGTATCAGATTCATCAGTCTCAGTGCCATTATGGCCATGGCTTTACTTTAGGCGCCTTGCAGACATCATTGTTTTGAGTACGTGTGGTGTCCGTTTCCACACATACTGGAGACACTGACACACATAAACCCATTCAAATGAATGGGTCTGTGCACATGTCAGTGTGTTTCCATAGACCGTGTGTCCGTGGGCAAAACACGCTGACATATCCGTTTTTTTTCTCGCAAAATGTCCATCCATGTGTCATCAGTGTGACGCGTACCGGCGCCTGGGAATCAGCAGTACAGTTAACTCTGTTCCCAAGCGCCGGGTGCTACAGGCATATGTCATCATTGTCCCCTGCTTGCACTGTGATCAGCGCGAGCAAAGGACAATGTTGAGAGTAGTAGTCTGCTCCCACTATGTCCTGGTGTAAAAATAAGAATAAAATTAAAAAAAAAAACAATATACTCACCTGTCCGAAGATGTCCCCCTCTGTAATCCATCTGACTGCTCTTTCCGAGGAGCTGGGGAGAATGACTCGCTGCAGCAAGCGGGCCACTGCTCTGTGCTGAGTTCAGTGAGTAACAGGACACCACTCGCTGGAGCGCGTAATTCTCCCCGGCTCCTCAGGGTGAAGCGGTCAGATGGATTACAGCGGGGGACATCTTCAGACAGGTGAGTATAATGTCTTTTTTTTTTATTTTATTCTTATTTTTACACCAGGACACAGTGGGAGTAGAATACTACTCTCAACATTGTCCATTACTGGCGCTGATCGCAGCGCAAGCAGGGGACAATGACGAGGGTAGCGTTTAGCACCCGACGCTTGGGAACAGCGCTAACTGTACCGCTGATTCCCAAGCGCCGGTACTTGTGATCCTGATGCGGCACACGGTTGCCACACAGGTGCACACGGACACGGATATCTCCGGTACTGTTTTTTCCAGTACCGGAAATATACGGACGTCTGAAACCCTGCTGACAGGTTCTCTTTAAGGATAGCACGTGGCTCTTTTCACGTCTGTTTTTTTTTTCAGACCGACGGTATGCAAAAAAACACAGAATGAAGATTTGTGCGATTTGACATTTCAGTGAATAGGTCTGTAATTTAATTAAATCACATGCAGACTAGACAGCTAAAAAAAATTATTGGGGGGCTTATGAATCTGGAGGTCCACTAAGGGGCAGTAATAAAATAGTGGGTATTGTTGGAGCCTATAATCACCCCTGGGTCCCTTTCACATACCCAGTATTATTCTATTCATTCTCTTTGTTCTCTAACAGGTAGAATATGTTCAGTTATAGATTATGGACATGTTTACATCTCTATTTTTTGTGGACGATCGATCTGCAAATCAGAAGTGAGGCAGGTCCGATTTTCATCTGATTTGTAAATAAAGATCACCTATTGAAGTCAATGAGTCCATTAAAAAATGGAAAGAACCAACTATGTAGCTTGTAATGCCTGTTTTCCAGTGTCTAAAGGTAGAGCAAGCTAGGCTAGAAAACCTTTAGCTTTTTACTTTGCATGAGAAAAATAGGCCATACTGAAGAGAATCACTGACACACCAACCAAAATCGGATGAAAATTAGAAAAAAAAATACTGATTAAAACCCGACACGTGAACGGGCCTTAGACCTAAATCAGATATCAGTGACCTTTCGTGTATGCAAAAAAAAATCAGATTTTGGTCAGTTTTATCATCAGAGTTTTATCAGATTTTCTTGTATGCAAACTAAATGCATAAATTGAAAAGCTTATCCTATGATGACAGTGTTAAAACCGACAGTACACGGACGGCAATGCGTGCTGCCAGTTTCTCGGGTGTGTCAGATGTGCCAGACAGTCGTCCTGCAGTTGATTGCAGAAGATCTGTTTGTTTGCCATTACAGACACCTTCTTAGATCTGTCTCACTCTAGGACCTGGCGGCTACCTCCCTCCTGCTAATTGACACACAGGCCTGGGTGTTTAAATACTTTCCGTTTGCTACAGGGAGGTGCCGGTTATATTCACATGTTCCTTTGTGAAGGCTTGGAGCTATTTCAGTCTGCTTACTTCCTCTCTGTTGCTAAGAGGACGCATGGTGTAATCTCTCTGAAGTCGGCTCAAGCTAAGTTACTTTCCCCAGTGATTGTCTCCCTTGTTGTCTTTAGTTGTTAGTGGGGACTGACTAGTGCTCACCCTTCCATCCTTATCCAGGTCCAAACTCTAGGGAAATACAGAGTTTAGGTTCCTGTGCGGCGATTGGTGAGGAACCAATATAGGGATGATAGGGGAGACAGGATGATATCAGATCAGCCTAGGAGGTCTCAACTCCCCCTTTCCCTAGGGTCTGGGCTCCCTTCCCCTCTTCCCTTCGTGTTGCACTTAGTCTTTCCACACCTTGCGTGACAATATCACTGGCCGTGCACATTTAGAGAAAAAAAAACCTGACACTTGGGTTTATTTGTGTGTTTTTTTTTTTCAGGCATGGTTTTCTTTTTCCTTTCTCCCTTGGTATGGGTTCAGTTGATGAGCTTGCAGAGCGGCTGCGCGGTCTGTCTCTGGAGGAGAATGACCTCCGTTGTGAGGTTCAACAACAGCATCAGCTGCTACAGGTCGCTAATGTGAGGGTTTCTGCAGGTAGGCCTGTCCAGCCTGAACCCAAGGTTGCCCTCCCGGACAAGTTTTCAGGAGGTAGGGACAGTTTTTTTGTGTTCAAGGAGGCCTGAAAACTGTACTTTAAATTTCGTCCTTACTCCTCCGGAAGTGAGGAGCAATGAGTGGCAATTGTGATCTCACTGCTGCAGGGAAATCCGCAATATTGGGCTTTTTCTTTACTGCAGGATTCGTTTTGTCTCCAGTCTGTGGAGGTTTTTTTTGGGGCCCTGGCCCTCACATATGATGACCCTGACCAAGATTCCTTGGCTGAGTCTAGGCTACGTCGCCTTCAGCAGGGGAATAGTCAGTGGAGATGTACAGTTGTGAATTCCGAAGATGAGCAACAGATTCTAAGTGGAGTGACTCAGCCCTCAGAAACCAATTTTGTGAGGGCCTTACTGAAAGGTTGAAAGATGCTTTGGCAGTATATGAAACCCCTGAGTCCTTGGAGGCTGCCATGTCATTGGCTATACGTATTGATAGACGCTTTCAAGATAGACAGGTGAGACCACCTTCTCTGGGGCCTTTTTGTCGGGGTTATGTACCTCTTTCGGGGGAGCGATCTGGCGGTGAACCAGTACTGGGGGAGGTGGAGGAACCCATGCAGTTAGGGGGTGCCTCTGCATCATACATTTCCCCTGAGATTCACAAGAAAAAAGGGTATATTTTTGTGGAAAAAAGGGACATTTTATTGGGGCCTGTCCTTCGATTCCAAGGCGAAAGGAAACTCAATCCCTTGGTAGTCTGGAGTTGGATTAGCAAGGGGTGCATTTATCGCCAACCTGCAGTTCCCGGTTTGTTCTGACAGCAGAGATGGTGCTAGAGAGCAAAACCGAGAAAAATTCTGTGTTTGTTGACAGTGGAGCTGGAGTCAGCTTGGTTGATGCTGAGCTCCTGAAAACTCGTGGTCTTGCTTGCTATACTTTAGCTAAGCCTATTGGCATCCTCACCATCAACTCAGCGCCACTTGCACAGAAAGCATTAACTCAGATTGTACATAATGTAAAACGGAGGGTGGGGTTGGTTCATTGTGAAATAATCCCATTCTATGTCCTGGACGGTCTTCCTACCCCAATTGGTTTGAGTCTTCCGTGGTTGGTGAAACATAATCCGTTGGTGGATTGGCAAGCCAGGGAGATCATTGAATGGAGAGATTACTGCCATGAGAACTGTTTGGAGATTTCCCTTGCTACAGTCTCTCCTCAAATATTACCTGCTTTTCTGTCTGGTTTTGAGGACGTTTTTTCTGAGACTGGGTGTCAGGATTTGCCTCCTCATCGTGCATATAACATGACCCCCCGGAGCTAAACTACCGAAGTCCAGACTGTATAATCTTTCTGGCCCTGAGAGACAACCATGAAAGATTTCATTGCAGAAAGCCTGGAGAAGGGACACATCAGGCCATTATCTTCGCCCGTGGCGGCAGCGTTCTTCTTCATGAAGAAAAAAGATTTCGGCCTACATCCCTGTTTAGATTTCCGGGAATTAAATCAAATTACCATCTGAGATCCGTACCCTCTTCCTCTGATTCTAGATTTGTTCAGCCAGGTTGTGGGAGCTAAGGTATTCTCCAAGTTGGACTTACCCGGAGCCTACAATCTGGTTAGAATCAGAGAAGGGGACGAATGGAAAAAAGCGTTCAATACCCCTGAAGGGCATTTCGAGAGTCTGGTTATGCCTTTCGGTTTGACTAATGCACCTGCGGTGTTACAGCATTTCATAAATGATATTTTCCATCACTTGGTGGGAAGGTTTGTGGTGGTCTGTCTGGACGATATTTTGGTTTACTCACCTGATTTTGAGACACATCGAGGGCATGTTAAATAGGTGCTCCAGATATTAAGGGATAACAAACTATATGCCAAACTAGAAAAATGTGTTTTTTGCTGTTCAGGAGGTGCAGTTTTTGGGATACTTGTTGTCATCTTCGGGTTTTCGGATGAATCCGGAGAAGATCCGTGCGGTCCTTGATTGGGACCGTCCCGAGAACCTGAAGGCCCTACAACGTTTTCTGGGCTTTACTAATTTTACCAGAAATTAATTCAAAATTAGTAAGTAATTGTGAAACCCCTTACTGACATTACTAGGAAGGGGTCTGATTTTTCCAAATGGTCGGATGCCTCCCTCCAGGCTTTTTCTTCCTTAAAGAATTGTTTTACCACGGCACCTATATTCAGTCAACCCGATGTTTCCCAACGCTTTATTGTGGAAGTTGATGCGTCGGATGTGGGGGTTGAGGCTGTGTTGTTTCAGGGCCCGTCCCCTGGTAAATGGCGTCCATGCGCTTTCTTTTCTGAAAAATTGTCTGCAGCTGAGAGGAATTAAGACGTGGGTAATAGGGAACTTTTGGCGATCAAATTGGCGTTCGAAGAGTGGTGACATTGGTTGGAGGGGGCTATCCATCCTATTACTGTTATTGATGACCATAAGATCCTGTCATATCTCCAATCAGCTAAACGTCTCAACCCTAGGCAAGCCAGATGGTCCCTGTTTTTAACTAGGTTCAATTTTGTTGTCACTTTTCGTCCAGAGGTCAAAAACGTTAAGGCTGATGCTTCCCTGGTGGCTGTGACCATGTAAACCCTGCCCCAATTTTGCAGAAGGGGCTAGTCATTTCGGCATTGTACCCTGAACTGGAGGGTGAGGTGTTGTCCTTCAGGAAGGTTATTTTTACAATCTAATCTACGCCGCAAAGTAATTAAGGAACATCACAGCTATGTGCTTGCTGTCCATCCAGGTGGTGAGGCAACCGCGAACCTCCTCTCTCGTCGTTTTTGGTGGCCGGGGTTACATCGGGATGTGATTGAACACGTATCTGCTTGAAGTATTTGCGCACGTTTTAAGTTTTCGCATACCCGTCCGTCTGGTACTCTTCTTCCACTACCTATCCCTAGCAGGTCATTGACACACTTGTCCATGGATTTTATTACTGACCTACTGGTTTCTGCAGGCAAAACAGTGGTTTTAGTGATTGCAGATAGGTTCAGTAAAATGGTTCACTTCGTCGCATTACCTGCACTTCCAAACACTTGTTCAGGTGTTTGTAAATGAGATTGTGAAGCTTCATGGGGTTCCCTCCGATGTGTTGTCAGATCGGGGGACCCAGTTTGTTTCCAAGTTCTGGAAAGCATTCTGTTCTCAACTGGGGGTGCAGCTGTCCTTTTCCTCTTCATTCCACCCTCAGTCGAATGGACAGACCGAGAGCTTCAATCAGAGTTTGGAGACCTACATCAGGTATTTCGTCTCTGAAAATCAGAAGGATTGGGCATCCTACTTACCGCTGGCAGAATTTGTCATTAATAATCATCATCAAGAATCCACTGTCAGGTCACCATTCTTTGGTGCATACGGTTACCATCCACAGTTTGGTACCTTTAGTGGGGGAAGAGCTTCTGGAGTTCCTGAGGAGGAACGTTTTGCTTCTTCGTTCTCCTCGGTGTGGCGGGGGGTTCTGAGTAATTTAAAGATTATGGGAGACAGGTATAAATGTATGGCTGACAGAAAATGCTTGCCAGGTTCGGATCTGAATGTGAATGACTTTGTGTGTTTGCCTACCAGGAAAATCACGTTGAAAGTCCCTTCTTGGAAGCTTGGACCTAGGTTTATTGGTCCCTATAAAATAACCCAGCAGCGTTTCGTCTTGAGCTTCCTCAGGCCCTTAAGGTCCACAATGTTTTCCACAGGTCCTTACTCAAGAAATATGTGGAACCTCCTGAGCCCTCACCCCTACCGCCGCCCCCAATGATTGTTGATGGTAATCTGGAGTTGCAGATTTTGAGGATTGTAGATTCTCGTCTCCAACGTCGTTCCCTACAATACTTGGTGCATTGCAAAGGTTATGGTCCAGAAGAGAGTATGTGGGTTTCAGCATCAGAGGTGAATTATCCCAGGTTGGTTCATTCATTCCACACCTCTTATCCTGAGAAAACGGGGCCTGAGTGTCCAGAGGCCACTCGTAGAGGGGAGGGTACTGTCACTGGTGGGTCAGATGTGACAGACAATCGCCCTGCAGTTGGTTGCAGAAGATCTCTTTGGCATTACAGACACCTTCTTAGATCTGTCTCATTCTAGGACCCAGCGGCTACCTCCCTCCTGCTGATTAACACCCAGGCCTGGGCATTTAAATACTTTCTGTTTGCTACAGGGACCTAGGTGCCGGTGATATTCACATGTTCCCTTGTGAAGGCTTGGAGTTATTGTGTATTGAATTGTAACTGTTGTTGCTTCGCGCACAGCCCCCATGACTAAAAGCTAGAGACACCCAGGAGGAATAAAGTTCATCGTCTCCCAAGCAGCGCTATTAACCTGCAGATTTACCCAATATCTGCAGGTAAATAGCATTTTCTGAGGTTACAGGTTTCCCTTAACCCTTGGATTTCTGCAGCAGAGCTATAGCTTCATGTGGAATCTCATTCTTTGTGGCTAATGCATGTGGAATCCACGAGCTGTTTCACACAGAATCCGCTTCAATAAGTTACTTGACACATTTCTTTTCCTGCGACACGAAAAGATTTTACATGCTTCAAATTTCAAACTCCATACTGGTTGTCATTTTTTTTGCATGGAAAATTGATAATCTTATCTGTTTGGCCAGTGTTCTAGTACAGTGCTAAAAATCTGCAGCAAATATGGAAAGCATGCATTTATCCAACAAATGCACATTTCTTATTGAAATTATTAGGATCTTGATTTCACACAGACTTTGGTGTAGAATCCAAGCAAGAACTGCGTGAAAAGAAAATGAACATACCTGGGAAACTATTTATAGAACGTCAGCACATTATACACTGCTCAGCATAAATGAGTACACCCCCCTTTGAAAAGTAAGATTTTAATCAAACAATCTGTCACTAAACAATTTCCAAAATTTTGACAAGACTCAGTTTCACAGAATTTTTTTAATTCCTAATGTGAAAGTAAGGTTAACTATATAACTTTCATTACAAAATCTTCAATTTTACTCAAATTAGTTGATGCAAAAATGAATACATCCCAAATCAAAGACTACTGTCTCATCACTCCAGAGTATAGAGTCCCTGTTGTCTACATATTTTTCAGAATGGGCCCTGGCAACTTGGAAGCAGGCTTTTTTGTGCAGTGGCTTCCTTTGTGGACTTCACCCATGCATGTTATTCCTCTGCAGTGTACACTGTATTGTGTCATGGGAAACATTCACCCCAGTTGGCTTTCTACTTCTTTATCTAACTGCATTGACCTCTCTATCTTTCATTCTTTATGAGACTGCTCTGTATTCATGTTGTGCATTTAGCATTTAGTAGGGCTTAAGGGAATTATTGTGCTTGTTACACATCGAATCTGTAGATGCACTCACTAAGACTTTGTTTGGGGAAACTTTAAAATATAATAATGATAAAGGTCCGGCCTAGTGACAAGATTTTATAGACTTCTGGAGAAAGGCACAAGGCCAGCCATTCAAGGGTTAATTCTTTGGAACACTGAGAGGGACTTTCTGTTAGAACCCTCCTGTTCGTTTTTTCCATCTTGTGTTGTGCGGTCACTTGACCATCTGCCTTTATATTCCCAGTTCCGCCCTTTTGGCTGTGCTGGACTTCAGTGTTTGACTGTTTCTCTAGCCAGGTGCTTCGGTGCCTTTCTCTGTCAGTTCGCTTGGTCCTTCTGGGACCTCTAGTACCTTTTTGTCAGTTAGTCTTTTTGTGTTCTGCAACAACTTCTCTGTTTAGGAGGTGCCCCATTTTTCTCCCAGTCCTTAGTTCTTTTATGGACCCCTCCCCTTATGCTATAGGTCTTCGTTCAGACTAGCCGAGGACTAAGGCAGGTCTGTTCGCTAGGAACAGTCAGCCCGCTACATCGTAGGGATTCAGCTTAGTCTTACTGTAGGGACAGCTTTCCCCTATCTTTCCTTAGTACTTGTTGCAGATCATAACACTTTCTAGCCAATGAAGCATCAGTAATAAACACCTGTGGTAACTACGACAACTGTGCTGATGTCATAAACACATACATCTATGAAGAAGATGATTCCGGAACCACAGGTCATTCAGCTGTATGAGATGCCGTTCTTCATGTGTCTGGAGACCTGGAGCTTCATCACTCCACAAACTATAAGGGATACCGCCTAGCCAGCCAGTTCAGCCATGCCACCTAGCCAGCCAGATCAGCCATGCCACCTAGCCTGCCAGATCAGCCATGCCGCCTAGCCAGCCAGATCAAACTAACCCTAGCGATCAATGGGGTGACAGATGTTGCAGCCAGATCTCCATCACGTCCGGTACTAGCCGCCTTCACCTTCATGTGTACGGCCTGAAGAGGTCGCATTGGGCTTCTGCATACGGCGCTCGCACAGGGCACCTGCTTTGACTTTCTCCATTACTGTCTGTTTTCTGATGATGTAATGTGTAACTTGTGTGACTGTGATGTCGCTGCTATCATATCTATAGTGAATGTATATTATGTCTCACTGTAAATATGATACAATGTACAAACTCTTGTACAATTTTCTATTACGTGTTGGCATTAACCTTCTAAGCCCAAGGGAAGGGCCGTCCTCCAGCCATGGTTCCCTAGAGGTTTCCTCCACAGGCGGTTTTCCTCTCCTGAGTGCTGAAGGATGATTCTTTGTGAGTCGGAGGTTTGCCATTTTCAGTGTTTTTTTATAGCAGTTGGCGGATTCTAAATTTTATACACTGAATGAAATAATAATAATTTGATTTGCAATAAAATTTAGTCAATTTAACATCCAATAAAAGTGTTTTGTGCGTTTCTTTTACAATCTTGGATTTGTGGGATTTTCTTGGAAATCAGGATCCAACATCTATGATCAAGCCATGAAGCCAGATATGGAGATAGAGCATTTTTAACCCTGTGCTGAAAGACAGGACAGAGCAGAGATGACAAAATGTTACTGCACAATTAGCACAAGTTCACACTCTTCCTTGCATTGAGATAATGGGGGTGATTAAGGGACCGACTGGGACTAAAAAGTAGCCCTGGCACGCAAAATTCACCAGCCCATATACAATAAGTGTCCTCAACCCAGATCGTAGAACACTGACAGGTCGTGTCGAATTTTGCTTTACTTGTTACACCACTTGCTTACATGTGTTGTAGGATAACCGCTTTAAAGGGGTTGTCCACTACTCGGTCAACCTTTTCTCAATCCAAATGTTTTCCCCTTTTAAAATAGTAAAACTTATACTCACCTCCAGTTCCGGCGCTGTTCCAGCGGTGTTGGCACTCGGATCATGTACCAGCGTTACGTTATGCCATCCCTGTAGCCAATCAGTGCTGGCTTCACTCTACCCACCTACAGACGTATCACATACATTCAGAGGAAGAGAGAGAGCAGCAGCACATAAATGTGTCACATCTATGAGTACAGACAGTTATTCACCAACCGGCCTTGGGTCTCCAGACCTAAACTTTATGCTTATGAGGTTGTCAATTTTGGTCAAAAAACCTGTGGCCAGTTTGTGAATGACGGTCTGTACTCTCCTCGGACTGCGGCACCCAGATGTGTGAATGCGGCCTTAATTGAATAAATTGTCACTATTCTTCTATCAGCAGTCTGGCAGTGTGCCATTATTCCTCCCAATATCAGACTGTGTAAGGACACATCCCTTTGAGAAGGGGTATAGTGATGTCCAGTGTCAGTTAGGTCTAGGCTACACTTTTTGAAGTGCTGCATACTAATTTTAACCATTGAGCGGCAGTTGAAATTTTTCAGCCTATTAACCTGCAGATATGGGGTTAATAGCATTCTAAAGCTGCGCAGCTGACAGTCCGGCTACCGGGTGGAAATGAACTTCATTCCTTCTGGCGAATTCTGGCTTTTAACCATACCATAAAGGAGCGTCTCCAGTCACCGCTCAGTATATAGTGAGCGGCTGTTGTAACCGTGCTCCGGCACTGACGGGACAACCGGCTCAGCAGTGTATCAGTACAGAGCCGGCTGTCAGTGCCGGAGCACGGTTATAGAATCAAATATATAAACAAAATTATGTAAAAAACAGAGTAATGCTTGCCAGTGCTTGCAATATATATATATCACAGTGGGAAATATAAAAGCACTTACATCTTGTGATGATGAGAAGATCTGATTGCTGTGTGGCCCTGATGTTCTCATGATCATATGATGTAAGTGCTTTTATTTGTACACTTTGTCTTTGTATTTTCCACTGTGATATATATTGCAAGCACTGGGATGCATGCCATACAACCTACTAGCGTTATTATATACTTCATATGTGGTCCTCCATTGTGTTTCTCTGCTTCTTACCTAATTTTGTTTATACAGTGGGTATGGAGAGTATTCAGACTCCTTTAAATTTTTGCAAAAATTTCTACATTTATGTTTTTTTTTTCAGTCAAGATGGGGTGCAGAGTGTACTTTAATGACAAAAAAAATTAACTTTTTAGAATTTACCAAATGGCTGCAATGAAACAAAGAGTGAAAAATTTAAAGGGGTCTGAATACTTTCCGTGCCCACTGTATATTTGATCTACTTTCATAAATAATTAAATTTTATGAGACCTCAGTGCACCATTGGTTTACTTCTTGTTGGTATAACTATTTACCTGCAGATATAAGGTTAATCTGCAGACTAATAGTGTTATGATGGTGCACGGCCGCTGTACTGAAAGAGCGTCAACCAGGACAAAATAAAGTTTATTTCTCCAGGAGCCACCAGCTTTCAGTCATGCAGGTGAGCCCGGAGCAATTACAGTCCCCGCTCACAGTAATGAGCGCAACAGCTTTAAGCACACCCAGGGCCGTATTTTGAGTTTCTGCTGCCCTAGGCACTGTCAGTGGTCGCCCCCCCAGTCACGCCCACCCTCACCCCGTCACGTCCCCCCCACGTCGTGCCCCCCTCGCATCCAATATCTCCCCCCCCCCGTCGCGGCCGTTTCCCCAAGTTTCATGTAGCTTCCCCCCCCATTCCATGTAGCACATATAAAAGGTTGGGGTGGGGGGTGGGTGGGAGCGGCCCACACAGACCACAGGGCTGCAGCATTGTATATGGGGGTGGGGGGGATGGGAGCGGCCCACACAGACCACAGGGCTGCAGCATTGTATATGGGGAGGGATGGGAGCGGCCCACACAGAACTGGGCTGCAGCAGGCACTGCAGCATTGTATATGGCCCATATGCAATGCTGCAGTGCCTGATGCAGCCCGTTTCTGGGATTCAGACCCCACTGTGTCCCTCCCTGCTGCTGCCTGCCATCATGTCTGACCAGTGACAACAGTCACAGACTAGTCAGACTCCTCAGAGTCTGAGACTAGTCAGAGACTCAGGCAGTCTGGGCTCTGTCAGGCTGGCACTACTGCCCACTGGCTGTACTGTCTGTGCACAGCACAGAACACAGTACCGGCAGCAGCTGCTGACTGCACGTCTGCGCCTAAACTATGATCCCGCCGCCCGCCTCGCCGCCTGCCGCCCGCCATCATCAATTATGCTGCAGAGCAGACTGTCTGCAGAAGCGGCAGCTCCTCAGCCAGCATCATGCACCGGCACAACGGCCCGGGTGGCAGTGTCGGCGCAATGGCACATCACAACAGGACACAATTACCGGCGCTGCCTGCTGAGATGAGCCGCCGCCAGCGATGTGCTGCCCGGGCCTCCGCGGGAACTTCAAGTGCCCGGGCTCCTCCTCTTCTTTCCAGATCGCAGCAGCAGAGCAGACTAGAGAGGTGAAGTGGGTGGGGGTGACCGGAGGGCGAGAGGGCGCGATCAGGGGTGGATTAAGAGTAGCAAGGGCCCTGGGCCGTTTAGAAGGCGTGGCCCCCCCCACACACACATACACCTGATGTATCACATGTCACATGATCCCCTGTGATAGATCATATGATAGTTCACGTGAAATTAATTTGGCACAATATTAATTATAATAATTTTTTTTAGGCTGTGTGCCCACTATGCGTTTTTTAAGCAATTCCGCTGCAGAAATGCTTAAAAAACGCTTGGTAGAAGGTCTGCCATGTTCCCCAATGATAATCCTTTGCACATGCTGCGGAAATTTCCGCTGCGGATTATCATTGTGGAAAAATCCACAGCACTACCAATTATTTTGCGGAAGCTCGGCGTTTTCGCCGCCATTGACTTGCATTGGAACGCTTGTAATCCGCATCACTGCATCTGTACATGCAGAATCCATGTGTTTCAATGTGCGGATGGTACCCGTGTTTGGAGAAGAGGAGACTCTCCTCCAGACCCGGGTACCATAGTACCTGTAAAAAAAAAGACTAAAATAAAAAATAAATATTATACTTACCTTCTGATGGCCCCCGGTGTCTTTATCCGATGCGTCCTGGCTTGCCGGCAGCTCACGATGGTCTGAAAAGGATCTGCCGTGACGTCATTTAGTCATGTGACGGGTCACGCGAACGATGACGTTGGCAGGCCATCAGAAGGTAATTATATATTTATTTTTTACCATTCTTTTACGGTCACACTATATAAATACATGCCGGTTGCATGGATTTATATAGTGTGACCAAGTTGTCAAGCACTTTCCAAGTGATGCTAAAATCGCTTGTCAACCCACATGCGAAATTGCAAGTGAAGAACGCTTCACATCCGCATGGCAGGAAAAACGCATGTAAAATCCGCATGCGTTTTTTCTGCCAGGGAGATGTAGAAACGCTCAAAAAAAATCCAAAGCATTTCTGCATCGTGGGCACATAGCCTTACATTAATTGTATGACTCAATATTGAGCACACGTAGCCATCTATACACGGCGGGAGACCGCATGGCGCCATCTATACATGGCGGGAGGCCGCACGGCGCCATCTATGCACAGCGGGAGGCCGCACGGCGCCATCTACACACAGCAGGTGGCCACATGTAGCCATCTATACACAGCGGGAGGCCGCACGTAGCCATCTATACACAGCGGGAGGCCGCACGTAGCCATCTATACACAGCAGGAGGCCGCACATAGCCATCTATACACAGCGGGAGGCCGCACATAGCCATCTATACACAGCGGGAGGCCGCACGTAGCCATCTATACACAGCGGGAGGCCGCACGTAGCCATCTATACACAGCGGGAGGCAGCACGTAGCCATCTATACACAGCGGGAGGCCGCACGGCGCCCCCCCCCAGAGACAGCGGGGGGCCGCACGCAGTCACGCACACACAAACATATACAGACATATACATAGGTGGCCACATGTAGCCATCTATACATAGCGGGAGGCCACATGTAGCCATCTATACACAGCGGGAGGCCGCACGTAGCCATCTATACACAGCAGGAGGCCACACATAGCCATCTATACACAGCGGGAGGCCGCACGTAGCCATCTATACACAGCGGGAGGCCGCACGTAGCCATCTATACACAGCGGGAGGCCGCACGGCGCCCCCCCAGAGACAGCGGGGGGCCGCACGCAGTCACGCACACACAAACATATACAGACATATACATAGGTGGCCACATGTAGCCATCTATACATAGCGGGAGGCCGCACGTAGCCATCTATACACAGCAGGAGGCCGCACGTAGCCATCTATACACAGCGGGAGGCCGCACGTAGCCATCTATACACAGCGGGAGGCAGCATGGCGCCATCTATACACAGCGGGAGGCCGCACATAGCCATCTATACACAGCAGGAGGCCGCACGGCGCCATCTATACACAGCAGGAGGTCGCACGGCGCCATCTATACACAGCAGGAGGCCGCACAGCGCCATCTATACACAGCAGGAGGCCGCACAGCGCCATCTATACACAGCAGGAGGCCACACAATGCCATCTATACATAGCAGAAGGCCGCACAGCGCCATCTATACACAGCAGGAGGCCGCACAGTGCCATCTATACACAGCAGGAGGCTGCACAGCGCCATTTATGCACAGCAGGAGGCCGCACGGCACCATCTATACACAGCAGGAGGCCGCACAGCGCCATCTATACACAGCAGAAGGTTACACAGTGCAAGCTACACACAGCAGGAGGCCGCACAGCGCCGTCTATACACAGCAGGAGGCCACACAGCGCCATCTATACACAGCAGGAGGCCGCACAGTGCCATCTATACACAGCAGGAGGCCGCAGAGTGCCATCTATACACAGCAGGAGGCCGCACAGCGCCATCTATACACAGCGGGAGGCCGCACGGCGCCCCCCCAGAGACAGCGGGAGGCCGCACGCAGTCACGCACACACAAACATATACAGACATATACATAAACGCATAAACACATTTGAAACACAAAAATACATATAAACAGACATCACACAATGATATCTGCACACAGACACACACACACACACACTCTCAATCACACATACACACATTCACTGTCACACATACACACTCCCTCACACACACACTCTCTCATACACACACACACACTCTCACACACAGACTCACCATCCCCCGGCTCGGCTCCAATCCTCTCCGGTGGTAAGTAGCAGTGCAGGGCGCGCACTGCGTGACGTCACAGCTAGGAGACACGGCCGCGTACAGGGCCGTGTCTCCTAGCAGTGACGCGGCCGGGCCAACACACAGGGAAATTAACTGCTGCAGTGCAGGCCTGGCCGGAGAAGAAGCAGTGGAGCGGTCCGGGGCCCCCCTCGCCACTGTCTGCCAGTATGTGCCGCAGCGGGGGGGGCGGAGCCACCCGGCCGGCTCGGGGCACGAACCCCCCCCCAAAAATAACACAAAAAAAAAAAACCACGCTCAGGCGCCGCCCTCCCCGAATTCTGGCGCCCTAGGCACATGCTTACAAGTGCCTAAGGGCAAATATGGCCCTGAGCACAACCCGGCACTTTGACTGTCAGCCGCCTGTGCACTGATGCACATTCGGCTATCATTCAAGGAAGGAGCGCAGCGAGCAATGACCAGCCCCACCCATGGTAGTGACCTCACTATTGGGGGCAGGGCTGGTCTCTGGTCTCCCCTTTTTAACAGTGCGCTCTTTTTCCAGCTTGTCACTTCTCATTCGAGCCGGCGAGGTTGCACATATACTCAGTAGGATTTTGTCACTGTGTAATATTCTTCTCAGTGCACAGTGACAAGATCCTACTGAGCATATGTTGGAATTGACAACCGATGCATGCTCAGGAGAGCAGGGAGTAGCCCAGTCCCTGAAATGGGCGGCAATGATGACGGCACTTCATTTCAGGGTGGAGACCAAGGCTGCGGCGCTTACCATAGCCACTGCCTCCTGATGACGACTCGTTTGGGTATCCCAGCATGCACAGGAGGTTCTCAAACAGAACATCATGAAAAAGGAAATAAGTGCAAATAAAAACTAAAGCAATTATATTAGTGAGGGAATGATAAGGACTTTTTAATTAAATCATATTAGAAAAGCTATTAGATTATTACAATAAATAGTCCTTTAGGATGAAAATCATTATTAGCTTTGGACCACCCCTTTAAGGTGCATTGACTGTACATAAATGTATCATTAAAGGGAACCTGTCAGCTGCCCTAAATCCTTAATTTGCCGCCATGACTGTATTTCACCCTTTTTCTATATTTTCATCACCCCCTTTTTTTGCCTAGCGATTGATCATAAATGTAATATTAAAGGGGTTGTCCACTTCTTGGACAAGCCCTTCTCAATTGTAAGAGTGGTGGTGCACTGTTCTGCGGCGTTCCTGCCCCTGAAGACAATAATCGAGCCATGTGTGCAGTGTCATGCGGTTTTACATGTAATGTGAAAATTGATGTCTGTCTCTTATATTGTGTTATGGTAATACACAGCGTATAAGTAATGTAAAATGTTAATCTACAATGTGAGCAGCGTATAGTGCAGGGTAAGCATAGGATTAGACATACACAAGGTACACAAGGTAGTGATAAGATACAGTTAATGTGTAGAACTAGCCTACAGTAGGTGGGGACTAGTGTTGGTAAAAAGGGGGCACTTCCTGGTAGTAAGGGAGATCAGAAAATACACTCCAGTCACATTCGGAGCTAAAGGTCTGGCAAGGTCCTTTGATGTACAGTGGAAGATGGACAGGGACCCTGTAGATGGAAGTTAGTGGATTCCAGGTGCACTGCTGAAGTGGACAGGAAATCCCCAAGGTAGAGGGAGTCATGGAGCTTGGAGATAGTCCAGGACGAACGAATGGTAGGGCTGAAGATGCATTGTGCTAAGGAAGTAAGAAATATGAAGTATTGTGCCCTATCCCACATGTTACAATCTGATGAACTTGAACTGACCAGTAAACATTTGCTTGTTGCAATTAACTTTTCCTATTAACTGTTTCCCAACCGTTTATTGTGGAAGTTGATGCGTCGGATGTAGGGATTGGGGCTGTGTTGTTTCAGGGCCCGTCCGCTGGTAAATGGCGTCCATGCGCTTTCTTTTCTAAAAAATTGTCTGCAGCTGAGAGGAATTAAGATGTGGGTAATAGGGAACTCTTGGCGATCAAATTGGCGTTCGAAGAATGGTGACATTGGTTGCAGGGGGCTATCCATCCTATTACTGTTATTACTGACCATAAGAACCTGCCATATCTCCAATCAGCTAAACGTCTCAACCCTAGGCAAGCCAGATGGTCCCTGTTTTTTTACTAGGTTCAATTTTGTTGTCACTTTTCGTCCAGGGGTCAAAAACGTTAAGGCTAATGCTTTGTCCCGGAGCTTCCCAGGTGGTGGTGACCATGTGAACTCTACCCCGATTTTGCAGAAGGGGCTAGTCATATTGGCATTGTACCCTGAACTGGAGGGTGAGGTGTTGGAGGCTCAGGGGGACGCCCCTGCTTCCTGCCCTTCAGGAAGGTTATTTGTACCATCTAATCTTCGCCGCAAAGTAATTAAGGAACATCACAGCTCTGTGCTTGTTATTCATCCAGGTGGTGAGGCAATCGCGAAGCTCCTCTCTCGTCGTTTTTGGCGGCCGGGGTTGCATCGGGATGTGATTGAACACGTATCTGCTTGTAGTATTTGCGCGCGTTTTAAGTTTTCGCATACCCGTCCGTCTGGTACTCTTCTTCCGCTACCTATCCCTAGCAGGCCATTGACACACTTGTTCATGGATTTTATTACTGACCTACTGGTTTCTGCAAGCAAAATGGTGGTTTTGGTGATTGCAGATAGGTTCAGTAAAATGGTTCACTTCGTCGCATTACCTGCACTTCCAAACACTTGTTCAGGTGTTTGTAAATGAGATTGTGAAGCTTCATGGGGTTCCCACCGATGTGGTGTCAGATCGGGGGACCCAGTTTGTTTTCAAGTTCTGGAAAGGATTCTGTTCTCGACTGGGGGTGCAGTTGTCTTTTTCCTCTTCATTCCACCCTCAGTCAAATGGACAGACCGAGAGCGTCAATCAGAGTTTAGAGACCTACCTCAGGTGTTTCGTCTCTGAAAATCAGGAGGATTGGGCATCCTACTTTGCCCAACAGAATTTGCCATTAATAATCATCATCAAGAATCCACTGTCAGGTCACCATTCTTCGGTGCATGCGGTTACCAACCACAGTTTGGTACCTGTAGTGGGGGAAGAGCTTCTGGAGTTCCTGAGCAGGAACGTTTTGCTTCGTCGCTCTCCTCGGTGTGGCGGGGTTTTCTGAGTAATTTAAAGATTATGGCAGACAGGTATAAATGTATGGCTGACAGAAAATGCTGGCCAGGTCCGGACTTGAATGTGAATGACTTTGTGTGGTTGCCTACCAGGAATATCAAGTTGAAAGTCCCTTCTTGGAAGCTGGGACCTAGGTTTATTGGTCCCTATAAAATAACCCAGCAGCGTTTCGTCTTGAGCTTCCTCAGGCCCTTAAGGTCCACAATGTTTTCCACATGTCCTTACTCAAGAAATATGTGGAACCTACTGAGCCCTCACCCCTACCGCCGCCCCCAATGATGGTTGATGGTAATCTGGAGTTGCAGATTTTGAGGATTGTAGATTCTCGTCTCCAACGTCGTTCCCTACAATACTTGGTGCATTGGAAAGGTTATGGTCCAGAAGAGAGGATGTGGGTTTCAGCATCAGAGGTGAATTATCCCAGGTTGGTTCATTCATTCCACACCTCTTATCCTGAGAAACCTCGGCCTGAGTGTCCAGAGGCCACTCGTAGAGGGGAGGGTACTGTCACTGGTGGGTCAGATGTGACAGACAATCGCCCTGCAGTTGGTTGCAGAAGATCTCTTCGTTTGGCATTACAGACACCTTCTTAGATTTGTCTCATTCCAGGACCCAGCGGCTACCTCCCTCCTGCTGATTGATACCCAGGCTTGGGCATTTAAATACTTTCTGTTTGCTACAGGGACCTAGATGCCGGTGATATTCACATGTTCCCTTGTGAAGGATTGGATCTATTGTGTATTGAATTGTAACTGTTGTTGCTTCGCGCACAGCCCCCATGACTAAAAGCTAGAGACACCCAGGAGGAATAAAGTTCATTGTCTCCCAGGCAGAGCTATTAACCTGCAGATTTACCCAATATCTGCAGGTAAATAGCGTTTTCTGAGGTTACAGGTTTCCCTTAACCCTTGGATTTCTGCAGCAGAGCTACAGCTTCATGTGGAATCTCATTCTTTGTGGCTAATGCATGTGGAATCCACGAGCTGTTTCACACAGAATTCGCTTCAATAAGTTACTTGACACATTTTTTTTTCCTGCGACACTAAGATTTTACATGCTTCAAATTTCAAACTCCATACTGGTTGTCAATTTTTTGCATGGAAAATTGATAATCTTATCTGTTTGGCCAGTGTTCTAGTACGGTGCTAAAAATCTGCAGCAAATATGGAAAGCATGCATTTATCCAACAAATGCACATTTCTTATTAAAATTATTAGGATCTTGATTTCACACAGACTTTGGTGTAGAATCCAAGCTAGAACTGCGTGAAAAGAAAATGAACATACCTGGGAAACTATTTATAGAACCTCAGCACATTATACACTGCTCAGCATAAATGAGTACACCCCTCTTTGAAAAGAAAGATTTGAATCAAACAATCTGTCACTGAACAAATTCCAAAATTTTGGCAAGACTGAGTTTGACAGAATTTTTTTAATTCCTAACATGAAACTAAGGTTAACTATATAACTTTCATTACAAAATCTTCAATTGTACTCAACTTACTTGATGCAAAAATGAATACATCCCAGATCAAAGACTACTGTCTCATCACTCCAGAGTATAGAGTCCCTGTTGTCTACATATTTTTCAGCATGGGCCCTGGCAACTTGGAAGCAGGCTTTTTGTGCCTCGACTTTAGCAGTGGCTTCCTTTGTGGACTTCACCCATGCATGCTATTCCTCTGCAGTGTACGCTGTATTGTGTCATGGGAAACATTCACCCTAGTTTGACTTTCTACTTCTTTATATAACTGCATTGACCTCTGTATCTTTCATTTTCTATGAGACTGCTCTGTACTCATGTTGTGCATTTATGCATTTAGTAGGGCTTAAGGGAATTATTGTGCTTGTTACACATCAAATCTGTAGATGCGCTCACTAATTAGACTTTGTTTGGGGAAACTTTAAAATATAATAATGATAATGGTCGTGCCTAGTGACAAGATTATTTTATAGACTTCTGGAGAAAGGCACAATGCCAGCCATTCAAGGGTTAATTCTTTGGAACACTGAGAGGGACTTTCTAGCCAATGAAGCATCAGTAATAAACACCTGTGGTAACTACGGCAACTGTGTTGATGTCATAAACACATACATCTATGAAGAAGAAGATTCCGGAATCATTCAGCCGTATGAGGTGCCATACTAGATGTGTCTGGAGACCTGGAGCTTCATCACTCCACAAACTATAAGGGAGGAAGAGGATACTGCCTGGCCAGCCAGATCAGCCATGCAACCTAGCCAGCCAGTTCAGCCATGCTGCCTAGCCAGCCAGATCAGCCATGCCACCTAGCCAGCCAGATCAGCCATACCGCCTAGCCAGCCAGATCAGCCATACCGCCTAGCCAGCCAGATCAAACTAACCCTAACAATCAATGGGGTGACAGATGTTGCAGCCAGATCTTCCTCACGTCCGGTACTATCCACCTTCACCTTTATGTGTACGACCTGGAGAAGTCGCATTAGGCTTCTCCATACGGCGCTCACACAGGGCACCTGCTTTCACCTTCTCCATTACTGTCTGATTTCTGATGATGTAATGTGTAACTTGTGTGACTATGTGATATCACTGCTATTATATCTATAGTGAATGTATATTATGTCTCACTGTAAATATGATACAATGTACAAATTCTTGCACAATTTTCTATTACGTGTTGGCATTAACCTTCTAAGCCCAAGGGAAGGGCAGTCCTCCAGCCATGGTTCCCTAGAGGTTTCCTCAACAGGAGTTTTTCCTCTCCTGAGTGCTGAAGGATGATTCTTAGTGAGTTGGAGGTCTGCCATTTTCAGTGTCTTTTCATAGCAATTGGCGGATTCTAAATTTTAGACACTGAATGAAATAATAATAATTTGATTTGTAATAAAATTTAGTCAATTTAACATCCAATAAAAGTGTTTTGTGCGTTTCTTTTACAATATTGGGTTGGTGGGATTTTCTTGGAAATCAGGATCCAACATCTATGATCAAGCCATGAAGCCACATATGGAGACAGAGCATTTTTAACCCCGTGCTAGAAGACAGGACGGAGCAGAGATGACAAAATGTTACTGCACAATTAGCACAAGTTCACACTCTTCCTTGCATTGAGATAATGGGGGTGATTAAGGGCCAGACTGGGACTAGAAAGCTGCCCTGGCATACAAAATTCACCAGCCCATATACAATAAGTGTCCTCAACTCAAATCGTAGAACACTGACAGGTCGTGTCGAATTTTGCTTTACTTGTTACACTACTTGCTTAAACGTGTTGTTGGATAACCACTTTAAAGGAGTTGTCCACTACTCGGTCAACCTTTTCTCAATCCGAATGTTTTCCCCTTTTAAAATAATAAAACTTATACTCACCTCCAGTTCTGGCGCTGTTCCAGCGGTGTCGGTACTTGGATCGCGTACCAGCGTTATATCATGCCATCCCGGTAGCCAATCAGCGCTGGCTTCACTCTACCCACCTACAGACGTATCACATACATCCGGAGGAAGAGAGAGAGCAGCAGCACATCTATGTGTCACAGGCTGAGTACAGACAGTAAGGGTATGTGCCCACGATGCAGATTTGAAGCAGAAATTTCTTGGGCATTTCTGCATCTCCTTGGCAGAAAAAATGCATGCAGATTTTACATGCGTTTTTTCAGCGTTTTTACATGCTTTGATGCATGCGTTTTTTTCAAGCGTTTTTCAAAAGTGGTTTTGAGCATCACTTGGAAAAGAGTTTGAGGCTGTGTGCCCACGTAGCATTTTTCAAGCGTATATGCTGCGGAATTTCCGCAGCGTAAACGCTTGAAAAACGCATGTATATCCGCACCCCATGGTCCCCAATGGGATTCCGCAAGTTCTATGCACATGCTGCGGATTTTTCCGCAGCGTTTATGCCGCGTTCAAAAATCCGCAGCATGTCATTTAATTTTGCGTTTCCGCAAGCGGAATTGCCTTTGTCCAATGCATAAAAAACGCAAGGCAATTCCGCATGTGGAAAACGCGTGATAAACGCGCGAAAAATGCGCGATAAACGCGTGCGGAATTCCGCATGCGTTTTTCCGAGAGAGGACTTGCATTTATGCAGCAGAAATTTTCTGCTTCATAAATGCAACGTGGGCACATAGCCTGACAAGTTGGTCACACAATATAAATCCATGCAGCTGTCATGGATCTATATTGTGTGACCAACTTAGAGGACATTTCTACTATCAAATGCTGCATCTAAAGTAAAAAAAAAATTAAAAAGTTAAAAGAAATAAAAAACCTTATATTCACCTGTCCAGCGGCCCCCGGTCTCCTCGCGGTGGCGTCCTCTCTCCTCGGCGTCCCACGGTGTACTGGCAGGACCTGCGGTGATGTCATTTAGTCAGCTGATGGTCACGCGACCATCACCTGACCACTGACGTCAGCAGTCGCGTGACCATCAGCTGACTAAATGACGTCCTGCCAGTACACCGCGGGACGCCGAGGAGAGAGGACGCGGCCGGGAGGAGACCAGGGGCCGCCGGAGAGGTGTGTATGAATCATTTTTTTTATTTTTTACTTTATAATTCTTTTTAAACTTGCAGGTACCATGTTACCCGGGTTGGAGGAGAGTCTCCTCTTCTCCAGACCCGGGTACCATCCGCGCGTTGAAACACATAACATCCGCATGTGTACATGCGGATATTATGCGGTTCAATGTAAGTCAATGGGCGCGATTTTGCCGCGAAATCGCGCCCAAATTGGTTGTGCTCCGGGTCTTTCGGCAATGATAATCTGCAGCGGAATATCTGCAGCATGTGCACAGCACATGCGGATTATCATTGGGATACATCCTAGACCTCTTAACAAGCGATTTTAATGCGTTTCCGCAGCGGAAATGCCGCCGCGGAAACCCATTAAATCTGCATCATGGGCACTCAGCCTTATTCACCAACCAGCCTCGGGTCTCCTGACCTAAACTTTACAGCCTCATATATGCTCAAAAAACCTGTGGTCAGTTCGTGAATGATGGTCTGTACTCTATTCGAACTGCGACACACAGATGTGTGAATGTGGCCTTAATTGAACAAATTGTCACTATTCTTCTATCAACAGTCTGACAGTGTATAATTATCCCTCCCAATATCAGACTGTGTAAGGACACATCCCTTTGAGAAGGGGTATAGTGATGTCCAGTGTCAGTTAGGTCTAGGCTACACTTTTTGAAGTGCTGCATACTGATTTTAACCATTGAGCCGCAGTTGAAATTTTTCAGCCTATTAACCTGCAGATATGAGGTTAATAGCATTCTAAAGCTGCGCAGCTGACAGTCCGGCTACCGGGTGGAAATGAACTTCATTTCTTCTGGCGACCTCTGGCTTTCAACCATACCATAAAGGAGCGTCTCCAGTCACCGCTCAGTACATAGTGAGCGGCTGCTGTAACCGTGCTGCAGCACTGACGGGACAACCGGCTCAGCAGTGTATCAGTACAGAGCCGGCTGTCAGTGCCGGAGCATGGTTATAGAATCAAATATATAAACAAAATTATGTAAAAAGCAGAGTAATGTTTGCCAGTGCTTGCAATATATACAGTATATACAGTATATCACAGTGGGAAATATAAAAGCACTTACATCTTGTGATGATGAGAAGATCTGATTGCTGTGTGGCCCTGATGTTCTCATGATCACATGATGTAAGTGCTTTTATTTGTACACTTTGTCCTTGTATTTTCCACTGTGATATATATTGCAAGCACTGGGATGCATGCCATACAACCTACTAGCGTTATTATATACTTCATATGTGGTCCTCCATTGTGTTTCTCTGCTTCTTACCTAATTTTGTTTATATATTTGATCTACTTTCATAAATAATTCAGTTTTATGAGACCTCAGTGCACCATTGGTTTACTTCTTGTTGGTATAACTATTTACCTGCAGATATAGGGTTAATCTGCAGATTAATAGTGTTATGATGGTGCACGGCCGCTGTATTGAAAGAGCGGCACCCAGGACAAAATTAAGTTTATTTCTCCAGGAGCCACCAGCTTTCAGTCATGCAGGTGAGCCCGGAGCAATTACAGTCACCCCTCACAGAAGTGAGCGCGACAGCTTTAAGCACACCCCGGCACTTTGACTGCAGCCCCCCCCGCCACTGTCTGCCAGCATGTGCCGCAGTGTGTGGGGGGGCGGAGCCACTCGGCCGGCTCGGTGCACGAACCCCCCCCCCCCCAAAAAAATAGCAAAAAAAAAGACACGCTCAGGCGCCGCCCTCCCCTAATTCTGGCGCCCTAGGCACGTGCCTACAAGTGCCTAAGGGCAAATATGGCCCTGAGCACACCCCGGCACTTTGACTGTCAGCCGGCTCTGCACTGATGCACATTCGGCTATCATTCAAGGAAGGAGCGCAGCGAGCAATGACCAGCCCCACCCATGGTAGTGACCTCACTATTGGGGGCAGGGCTGGTCTCTGGTCTCCCCTTTTTAACAGTGCGCTCTTTTTCCAGCTTGTCACTTCTCACTCGAGCCGGCGAGGTTGCACATATACTCAGTAGGATTTTGTCACTGTGTAATATTCTTCTCAGTGCACAGTGACAAGATCCTACTGAGCATATGTTGGAATTGACAACCGATGCATGCTCAGCAGAGCAGGGAGTAGCCCAGTCCCTGAAATGGGCGGCAATGATGACGGCACTTCATTTCAGGGTGGAGACCAAGGCTGCGGCGCTTACCATAGCCTCTGCCTCCTGATGACAACTCATTTGGGTATCCCAGCATGCACAGGAGGTTCTCAAACAGAACATCATCACAAAGGAAATGAGTAAAAATAAAAACTAAAGCAGTTAGATTAGAGAGGGAATGATAAGGACTGTTTAATTAAAGCATATTAGAAAAGCTATTAGATTATTACAATAAATAGTCCTTTAGCATGAAAATCATTATTAACTTCGGACCACCCCTTTAAGGTGCATTGACTGCACATAAATGTATCATTAAAGGGAACCTGTCAGCTGCCCTAACTCCCTAATTTGCCACCATAACTGTATTTCACCCTTTTTGTACATTTTCATCACCCCCTTTTTTTGCTTAGCGATTGATCATAAATGTAATATTAAATGGGTTGTCCACTTTTTGGACAAGCCCTTCTCAATTGTAAGAGTGGTGGTGCACTGTTCTGCGGCGTTCCTGCCCCTGAAGAAAACAATCGAGCCATGTATGCAGTGTCATGCGGTTTTACATGTAATGTGAAAACTGATGTCTGTCTCTTATATTGTGTTATAGTAATACACAGCGTATAAGTAATGTAAAATGTTAATCTACAATGTGAGCAGCGTATAGTGCAGGGTAAGCATAGGATTAGACATACACAAGGTACACAAGGTAGTGATAAGATACAGTTAATGTGTAGAACTAGCCCACAGTAGGTGGGGACTAGTGTTGGTAACATTGGGCACATCCTGGTAGTAAGGGAGATAGGAAAATACAAAGGTCAAGGTCAAGAACAGTTGGCTGCTGGAATCTCGAGCTGACACTCCAGTCACATCCGGAGCCCATGGTCTGGTATTGGGGCTGTCGGGCACTTTGTGTCCATAGATGTACAGTGGAAGATGGACAGGGACCCTGTAGATGGAAGTTAGTGGATTCCAGGTGCACTGCTGAAGTGAACAGGAAATCCCCAAGCCTGAGGGAGTCATGAAGCTTTGAGATAGTCTAGGACGAATGAATGGTAGGGCTGAAGATGCATTGTGCTAATGAAGTAAGAAATATGAAGCATTGTGCCCTATCCCACATGTTACAACCTGATGAACTTGAACTGACCAGTAAACATTTGCTTGTTGCAATTAACTTGGTGTCCCCTAAATTGTGTGCGGCTACTAAGGATGAAGGTCTAGAGACAGCAGAGGCCTATGGCCTTCAAGTGAGTGCACCCCACACCTGACAGCACACTGGGACTTGGACACTGTTTCCTGAAAATTGCCAGAGCATAACCGGACAGCAGCTTGGTCATGACTCCCGCTGTCACGATACTGTAGCAGGATTTCCCGAGGCAATGGACTCCTTCCCTGTCCTTCAAGCTAGGAAAACCCTCGGCTATCCCTGTTCCCAGATTACCCATGATGGTGGAGATGCAGGGGCTTCGTACCTTGCTATGCACCTATATGCACGCTGATCTGTTTCCTCCCCCACCCAGGGAGGTATGGAACAGAGGTGTTTAGGATAACACAAACCTGACAGACAAAAGAAACAGACAGGGATAAAAGAAAACTGCAATCTTACAAATACACTCACAAAACAACCAAGTGGAAATCAAGGTAACAGTAGGAGGATTAGGATAACAAAAAGTACAAAATCCATGCAGATATCTCCTAAAAAAACACCAACCCATTGCTACTAATTCAGACTACTCCTTCAACACCACACCAAGAATTTGTAAACTATCACCTGCAATTCCCTAGTGCAAGAGGTGAGCATATATACCTTCACTCTCCCCTCCTTTGGACGTAGCTGATATAGGAAGGAGGTGAGAGAGCAGCCGCAGCTCTCTCCTCCTCTGGATGTCTGGATTTGTCCAAAAGCAAGGAGAGTGAAGTCAGCAATGATTGGCCACAGCGATAGAGTGACACAACAATTTTACTCAATCCCCAGAAGAGTCAATGCTGACACCTCTGGAACTGCCCCCTGTTGCGGAGGTCAGTATAGGTATTATTATTTTACAAGGGGGATGTAAATCAGTGAAAAAATATCTAATCGGGGGCACTGATTTCCCTGTGGGCATGGGTGACTTGATTTTCAAAAACGACGTTACCGCCAGCTCTTTACAAACTTTGCAGCTGGCCGAATCAATCCGGTGTCACTGCTGCCTCCCTTGCAGTGTGCCATTGAAGTCGGGGTACATACATCTGACTTCATTGCACATTCCCAGGGAAGTAGAGAAATGTCCGCATGTGCAAAATTTGCAAAGAGTCAGCGGTGATGTTGGTTTAGGGGGCTATGGTAGAAGTTAGATTCCCTTTAATGTGTATTGGGGGCTTTTGTGAGCAGGACTCTGTGGCACAGCTTCACAGACTGTCAGAAGGAACAGTACTGACTTTTTCACATCATTATCTTCAGTTTGTAAAAGCCATTTACACAAGGCAAAAGATTTAACCTGTTACGGGTCCGGGTGGTGGAACCTCTGTGCTTCGGTGCAAGGAGGGACCAGAGGGGCGTGACTAAGTGCCTACTCGGCCTGACCCAGGTCACAAGGCGGCTTAGTTGACTCCGTGAACCAGGGAGGGACCGGGCAGGTGAACCAGGTGCCACTCTGGGACCGACCTTGTGTGAGAGCAGGTGACTCCCACGGGTCAGATGACAGAAACTGACCGGTACAGCAGATGAGCACGGCAGGAAGGCAGATGGGTGGTCCGGGTAGATCAGCAGGCAGGTACGGCTGATAGACAGGTACTCCGGGTAGGCAAGCAGGCAGGTACGGCGGATAGCCAGACAAGTGTTCCGGGTAGGCAGGCTGGCGGACACGGCTGGTAAATGGCAGGTGCTCCAGGTAGGCAGGCTGGCGGGCACGAGAGGTAACTGCCAGGTGCTCCAGGTAGGCTAGCTGGCGGGCACGAAAGGGAACTGGCAGGTGCTCTAGGTAGGCTGGCTGGCGGGCACGACAGGTAACTGGCAGGTGCTCCAGGTAGGCAGGCTGGCGGGCACGACAGGTTACTGGCAGGTGCTCCAGGTAGGCAAGCTGGCGGACACAGCAGGTAACTGGCAGACTGGCGGGCAGAACTATTAGACAGACTGGCGGGCTGGACTGTAGACAGACTGGCGGGCTGGACTGTTAGACAGACTGGTCGGGCAGGACTGACTGGCAGCGGGACTTGAGGGCTGAAGCAAATGTTAGAACACAGAACAACCTTGCACAGGCACCTCCATTTTGGAGGAGGTGCCTTATATAGGAGAAGTCCTCCGGCCATTGGCCGGGGACTTTTTAGGACGGTGCACGCGCCCCTTTAAGAGGGAGGGAACGCGCGCGCCCTAAGCACAGTGCCCGGGAAGCTGCACGCGGTGTGCGCCACGGCAGCAGGGGTGCAGGAGGACGCCGGACCAGGACCGCGGCGGTGAGGGGAACGGCGTCTCTGGCCGGCAGGAGACAGAGGAGCCGATGCTACATAACCCTTTTACTACCTAGCTAAAAACACAGTTCTCTAAGTCAGCTTAAGGAAGGCAACAAAAGGATTAAATCCACTGTCTTGTGTGGATAGTTTCTTCAAACACAGGACAGAGATAAGAGAAGCAAGAGGGGAGCAGCAGATCAAAGACACAGGAGCTGCCAGAGGACAACTGTTTCACACTCAGAGAAACCTGAATGTGGACATGTAATCTGCAGAACTCACCTGAGCAAGACTGTCACCATGCTGCTCTTCTGTCTATGTCTGGCTGCTTTTGATCTCTTGATGGCCTGGCTGAGTCACTAAACATGATTAGCCCCTTAACGAATGCTGATACGCATTAAAACGGCGGCCGCTAAGGGGCCTTATTCCCAATCTCCGTTTTAAAACAGCAATTGGGAATAAATGAGTAGCGCCCCCGAGAGTCCGAAAATCTTCAGGGTCTTGGCTACTGGGGGTAGCTGAGACCCTGAACAACAGATTAGAGCCAGATTCTTCGGTCACCGATCACCGTTATTCAACGAATAATGGTGATCAAGTAAAAAAAAAAAGTGTCCTCTAGTAAAATCATTTCTCTCTCTCCTGACATGGTATTCATGTCAAAGGACAGAGAAATTATGTCCCCGAGCTGCCCCCTTCCCGATACATCCACTATCCCCCAGGCCTTCCACCTCCTCTTCCTGAAAAAAAAAAAAGGCGAGCGCATGTGCTGTGCGCCTGCCGAGATCTGTCGGCCAGCACTCAGGAACAGCAGATATTTTTTCTATTGGTTCTTTTTGATCACGGTGATAGACATACAAAATACAGATATCACTTACAGTAAATGAACTAACAATGTTATACTGGTAAAGAGGAAAGAGGACCCTGCCCTTGTGGGTTTACATTCTACAGGACGGACGGTGGGGAAGGAGACAGCAGGTTGGGGGGTTGCAGCAGCTCTGGTGGTGGTGATGCAGCAGCTTGGTCATTGCAGGTTGTAAGCTTTCTTGAAGAGATGGGTTTTCAGGTTCCGTCTGAAGGATCCGAATGTGGCAGATAATCGGACGTGTTGAGGCACAGAATTCCAGAGGATGGGGTGTCAGGACCGTCAGCGAGGACACCGGGGAGATCACACAATATCCCACCGCTGCCATCCCTCTGTCAAGAATTCACAGGATTGAGCAGGGACTCGCGAACACACGATCCCGACTACTCACTACGTAGCTATCGGCAAGCAAGCAGAAAGTGTATGGCATCACACCTCCGGATTCCAATGCATGGAATATGTGTATACGGCCCGTACGGTTACTGCTAGCTTCACGATAGCCCAATTATTATTATTCGCTGCCACCACCGGCCAGTTTGAAATATAATACAGGCCTGGTTGGACGCCTGCGTTCTGGTAGCATATATGGCTTCGGGGGAGGGAACGATTACAGAGCAAAAGAAACAGGACTATTACATTTTATATTTAATCCAAAAGGGAAGCAGTGTTTAGGAAAAATATACAAAGATTTTAAAAAAGGGGGCAACATAATACATATGCAGTTACACAAAATAATAAGGATTAAAGAAGATTTACTATAAGATTTCAGAGACGATTCAGTATAGCTGGAGGGGGGAACCCCACTTTGATTTGAACGTTATCGAACGTGATCAATTGCATATAGTCTCTCTCTATATCCCCCGGAAATGAATACTAGTCCCCCTTCGGCTGCGCCCTTTATGCCGAAGGGATGACCTGCCCACACACCCCCTGGGATGACATCACGTGGGCTGGGCTCTAGCCTTCATATTTTTAGTAGAATATCTGGCTTTTGCAATAACTTATCACCGGTTGGTCGCCGCAGAAGCTCGAACGTGGTACCATATTTTCTATTATGATTTTACCTTTCTCCAGAGACCACACATGACATAGTTGCAGTCTGTTATTTTGGTACTGTTGCGCCACAGCTCCCCAGAGGGGAGAGGAAGCATATTGTTCCTTAGCTGACCCTGTCACTAAAAATATGGGTCCCACGATTATCAGAAGTAGAGAACTTCAGATATTCCATATTTCGTATCGGTGCCAGACATCCTGGAGTTTGTGGCTGGGAATTGTGAGTAGTGTGACAGCGTTCCTTTGAAGCTCCTGGGAATTCAACATTCTTAGCTAGATGTAACTAGTCGGGCAGCAGAGTTAAGGACAGACTGAAGAGGTGCAAGAGTGTTAGCAGTTAGGCCACAGAGGAGGATGTTGCTGTAGTCAAGGCGGGAGATAATGAGGGCATGCAAAGCAGTTTAGTAGATTGAGGGTTGAGGAAAGGACGGATTCTGGAAATATTTTTGAGCTGGAGGTGACAGGAGGTGGCGAGGGCTTGGATGTGTGGTTTGAAGGACAGAGCAGAGTCGAGGGTAACACCGGGGCAGCGGATTTCTGGTACAGGGGAAAGAGCGATGTCATTTATTGTGATGGATCAGATGGGGAAGATTCGCAAGATGGAGGAAAGATGATGAGTTGAGATTTGTCCACATTGAGTTTGAGTAAGCGAGAGAAGAAGGAGGATATGGCTAATAGACACGCTGGGATTCTGGACAGCAGAGAGGTGACGTCTGGGCCAGAGAGGTAGATCTGAGTGTCATCAGCGTACAGGTGGTACTGGAAACCATTGGACTTTATGAGCTGTCCCAGGCCAGGGTATAGATGGAGAAGAGTAGGGGTCCTAGGACGGAGCCTTGAGGGACTCCAATAGAGAGAGAGCGGGATGAGGAGGTAGTGTGGGAGTGGGAGACACTAAATGTGCAGTTGGAAAGGTATGAGGAGATCCAGGATAGGGCAAGGTCTTTGACACCAAAGGAAGAGAGAATCTTAAGTAGGAGGAAATGTCAAGTGTGTCGAAGGCAGAGGGTAGGTCTAGAAGGAGGAGTATGGAGAATTGTCTGTTCGCTTTGGCTGTAAGTCATTAGTAATTTTGGTCAGAACAGTTTCGGTGGAATGGTAGGGACGGAAGCCAGATTGTTGGTTGTCGAAGAGAGAGTTAGATGAGATTTGAGAGGAAAGTTCAGCATGAACATGTTGCTCAAGGAGGTTGGAGGCGATTGGGAGCAGCGATATGGGGCGATAGCGGGACAAAGAGGTTAGGTCGAAGGATGGCTCTTTGATGATGGGCGTGATTGTGGCATGTTTGAAAGCAGAGGGGAAGGTACCAGAAGTTAGTGATAGGTTGAAGAGATGGGTTAGGGTTGGGATGAGTGTGGGGGTGAGGTTGGGGAGGAGGTGGAATGGGATGGGGTCAAGTGCACAAGTGGTGAGGTGTGATTTGGAGAGGAGGAGAGTAAGCTTTCCTTCAGTGATGTTTGGAGAGGAAGGTTATGGGGGCGGGGCAATAGTCTGGAAAACAAAGGGGTTGTGGTGGTCGGCGAATGAAGGCTTGCCTTGTTTGATCAGTCTTGTTTTTGAAATGCGTGGCAAAGTCCTCAGCAGCGATGAGGGAGGTCGGAGGGGGCAATGGAGGGCGGAGGAGGGAGTTAAAAGTATTGAATAGTTGTTTGGGGTTGTAGGATAAGGAAGATATGAGGGATGTGAAGTAGGCCTGTTTAACAGAGGTGAAGGCTGATTTGAATGCGAGGGTTGCTTGTTTGAATGCAGTGAAGTCATCTTGCAAATGTGTTTTCTTCCAACGTCGCTTGACAACCCTGGCCGCTTGCCGAAACTTTTTAGTGAGGTTATTGTGCCAGGGTTGTCTATTGATTCGACATACTCTGCCATGCATAAGAGGGGCGACCAAGTCAATAGCTGTATAGCTAGTATTATTAATTATTTTGTGTGGTATAACTATCTGATTTAAGGGCATAACATTTTAAAATGTGAAAATTGCTATTTTTTTTGTCAAATTTTCAATATTTTCATAAATAGGCGCAAATCATATCGACCACATTTTACCACTAACATGAAGTACAATAATTCACGAAAAATCAACCTCAGAATCACAGAAATCCATTGAAGCGTTCCAGAGTTATTACCACATAAAGTGACATTGGTTAGATTTCAAAAATTTGGCCTGGTCATTAAGGTCAAAATTAGCTCCACCACTAAGGGGTTAAGCTGACTGGCTACATGGACTCATCCCCTCCTTCATGCACTGAATGGGGATAGGAAGAAGAGGAGGTCAGGTCACCACTGGAGTTAACCCCTGCGCAGCACAAGAATCTAAATAGAACAAATAGGGTGCCAGGGGGAAGATTTGCATGTGGGTCCCTGGAGTGAAGGAGCAGCCCGCAGCTGGAATCGGCCCATCTGGCATTTGCCAGAATTGCCAGTCCAGCCCTGTGGACTCAACTAGGGAAGAAATCTTTCTCTAATATTAACTCTTAGGGTAGTATACTACAATACCAACACGGACATAAAATATTCCTTTATGATCTCAGCCATACTGAGTACAAGAGGGCAAAAATTTAGAAGGCAGGCTTCAATGTTGTACATCTCTACTGAGGCCTTATATGACACCATACACACTACAGTTGATAAAAGGACAGACTTTGACATGTCTATCCAATACAAATATATATATGTATATATTATATATATATATATATATATATATATATATATATATATATATATATATATATATACACTGCTCAAGAAAATAAAGGGAGCACTCAAATAACACATCCTAGATCTGAATGAATGAAATATTCTCATTGAATACTTTGTTCTGTGCAAAGTTGAATGTGCTGACAACAAAATCACACAAAAATCATCAATGGAAATCAAATTTATTAACCAATGGAGGCCTGTATTTGGAGTCACCCCCAAAATTAAAGTGGAAAAACACACTACAGGATGATCCAAGTTTGATGTAATGTCCTTAAAACAAGTCAAAATGAGGCTCAGTATTGTGTGTGGCCTTCACGTGCCTGTATGACCTCCCAACAACGCCTTGGCATGCGCCTCATGAGATTGCAGATGGTCTCCTGTGGGATCTCCTCCCAGACCTGGACTAAACTCCTCCCAGACCTGGACTAAAAAATCCGCCAACTCCTGGACAGTCTGTGGTGCAACGTGACGTTGGTGGATGGAACGAGACATGATGTCCCAGATGTGCTCAATCGGATTCAGGTCTGGGGAACGGGCGGGCCAGTCCATAGCTTCAATGCCTTCATCTTGCAGGAACAGCTGGCACACTCCAGCCACATGAGGTCTGGAATTGTCGTGCATTATGAGGAACCCAGGCCCAACCGCACCAGCATATGGTCTCACAAGGGGTCTGAGGATCTCACCTCGGTACCTAATGGCAGTCAGGCTACCTCTGGCGAGCATATGGAGGGCTGTGCGGCCCTCCAAAGAAATGCCACCCCACACCATTACTGACCCACTGCCAAACCGGTCATGCTGAAGGATGTTGCAGGCAGCAAATCGCTCTCCACGGCGTCTGTAGACTCTGTCACGCCTGTCACATGAGCTCAGTGTGAACCTGCTTTCATCTGTGAAGAGCACAGGGCGCCAGTGGCGACTTTGCCAATCCTGGTGTTCTATGGCAAATGCCAAGCGTCCTGCACGGTGTTGGGCTGTGATCACAACCCCCATCTGTGGACATCGGGCCCTCATACCACCCTCATGGAGTCGGTTTCTAATCGTTTGTGCAGACACATGCACATTTGTGGCCTGCTGGAGGTCATTTTGCAGGACATTGGCAGTGCTCCTCCTGTTCCTCCTTGCACAAAGGCGGAGGTAGCGGTCCTGCTGCGGGGTTGTTGCCCTCCTACGGCCCCCTCCACGTCTCCTGGTGTACTGGCCTGTCTCCTGGTAGAGCTTCCAGCCTCTGGACACTACGCTGACAGACACAGCAAACCTTCTTGCCACAGCTCGCATTGATGTGCCATCCTGGATGAGCTGCACTACCTGAGCAACTTCTGTGGGTTGTAGAGACCGTCTCAGGCTACCAAGAATGTGAAAGCACAACTAACATTCAAAAGTGACCAAAACATCAGCCAGAAAGCATTGGTACTGAGATGTGGTCTGTGGTCCACACCTGCAGAACCACTCCTTTATTGAGGGTGTCGTGATAATTGTCAATAATTTCCATCTATTGTCTATTCCATTTGCACAACAGCATGTGAAATGGATTATCAATTAGTGTTGCTTCCTAAGTGGGCAGTTTGATTTCACAGAAGTTTGATTTACTTGGAGTTATATTCTGTTGTTTAAGTGTTCCCTTTATTTTTTTGAGCAGTGTATATTTTATATATATATACGTATATATATATATATATATATATATATAATACATCACCTACAAAGCACAAATTGGAACAAAACCTGCAAATTGCCTCTTCAGAGAGGAAGAGAACAAGAACTATAGTGTCACCTATTGGAAGTAGCAATCCTAAAAGTCAATATCGATCCTTTAACATACATAAGTCTCCTCACTCTGACATGTCAAGCCTGGATTGTCACTCTCCACAAGGAGAAACGTTACCCCTTAGATCCCAGTGTTAAGGCTCTCACCTAGCCAAATCAGATCTCATACTTTGCACCGATGAGGGGCAATACCCCGAAACACTGTCTGCAAATTGAGATTCTGATTTGGCTTTTATCATAATTTATATGGCAAAACTTGTTAAAGGGTAGATATTGACTTCCAATTGACTCTTCCTCTCTAAAGAGGCAATTTGCATATTTAATTTCCCAGAGGAGCATGCATGGCGTATATAAGTCTCCTCACTTTGACATGCCAAGCCTGGTTTGTCACTATCCACAAGGAGTAATGTTATGTTACCCCTTAGATCCTAGAACAAAACCTGAATTCTTAGGTGTCAAAAATTGTTAAAATCCAATAGTGCCATCTAGTGCTGCAACTTAATACATTTGATGCAATGGAGCAGGTTTATTTCTAGTTTTTCAACATAGATGTAGTTTGAATGTATGTGGTTTTTAATGAGAATTTCCTCCCATAGGAATAACTGTACATATGCATTTCTAGGTACATTGTATTCAAATTTAATTTTAACCCCTTAAAGAGGGCCTGTCAACTTAATGAGGGCAGCATGAAGTACTGAAGACATGCTTGGTTTGGAGGTCTGTCATTTATATGTAAATATAATTGTGAAGGACCTACTTTTTAATTCTTTAAAGAATAACTTCTTCCTAACACGTTACAGTGGCTTGCGAAAGTATTCACCACCCCCTCCTCTCATTGGCTTTTTACCTATTCTGTTACATTACAAACTGTGTTTAAACATTTTTGTAATCCGATTGGTGTGTGACGCATCAGCACTAAATAGTCTAAATTGGTGAAGTGAAGTGAGAAAATTATAGGCATAAATTAAATTTATGGGATCAAATAGCTAAAAGTTTGCATGCGCATATGTATTCACTCCTTTTGCAATGAAGCCCATAAAAATTTCTGGTGCAAGCAATTACCTTCATAAATCACATGCTTAGTGAAAGGAAGTCCACCTGTGTGCAATCTAAGTGTCACATGGTCTGTCAGTATATACACATCTTTTCTGAAAGGCCTCAGAGGCTTTAACACCATTAAGGAAGAGGCACGACTAACCAAACAACACAATGAAGACCAAGGAGATCTCCAAACAAGTCAGGGACAAAGTTGTTGAGAAGTACAGGTTAGGGTTGAGTTATAAAAAAATATGTAATGCACACGCCCGGGCTGAGCGGCGTGTGCGTGTGATTCCACTGGACCGTGCCGGAGAGTGAATGCCTGGAGGGGCGTAACTAGGTATTCACCTGATCCGACCAGGGTGGCACGACGGCATACGACGCCAGTGCACCAAGGAGGAACCGAGCAGAGGGACCAGGTGCTACTCCAGGACAGACCCCGGACACGGCTGTTGACCCACACAGGGGAATACAGGAACAGACTGGTTAGGCTGGCACACAGACTGGTGGGAATAGGCAGGCACGACTGGTATGCAGGCAGGCGGGTATGCAGGCAGGGGGGTACAGGCAAGCATGGCTAGAGTGCAGACAGGGAGGCACTAGCAGGTAGGAACACAGGCGGGATAGGACCCAGTACACACTGGGACTCAGGAACAGAACCACAGCTGTGGCGGACAAACACAGCAGAGTGAGGCCGCCCAGAGAGGTGAGCGAGAGCAGGGCAGGACGAGACCGCCTGGAGCGTTGAGCAAGAGTAGAGCAGGACGAGGCCGCCAGGAGCAGTGAGCAAGAGTAGAGCAGGACTATGCCGTCTGGAGCGGTGAGCAAGAGTAGAGCAGGACAAGGCCGCCTGGAGTGGTGAGCAAGAGTAGAGCAGGACAAGGCCGCCTGGAGCGGTGAGCAAAGGGTCACAGCTGAGCGAGACTGCCGGAGCAGTGAGCAAGGAGTCAGAGCAGAGCGAGACTGCCGGAGCAGTGAGCAAAGGAGTCAGAGCAGAGCGAGACTGCCGGAGCAGTGAGCAAAGGAGTCAGAGCAGAGCGAGACTGCTGGAGCAGTGAGCAAAGGAGTCAGAGCAGAGCGAGACTGCCGGAGCAGTGAGCAAAGGAGGCAGAGCAGAGCGAGACTGCCGGAGCAGTGAGCAAAGGAGGCAGAGCAGAGCGAGACTGCCGGAGCAGTGAGCAAAGGCAGAGCAGGCTAGAACCGCCGGAGCGGTGAGCAAAGGCAGAGCAGGCTAGAACCGCCGGAGCGGTGAGCAAAGGCAGAGCAGGCTAGAACCGCCGGAGCGGTGAGCAAAGGCAGAGCAGGCTAGAACCGCCGGAGCGGTGAGCAAAGGCAGAGCAGGCTAGAACCGCCGGAGCGGTGAGCAAAGGCAGAGCAGGCTAGAACCGCCGGAGCGATGAGCAAAGGCAGAGCAGGCTAGAACCGCCGGAGCGGTGAGCAAAGGCAGAGCAGGCTAGAACCACCGGAGCGGTGAGCAAAGGCAGAGCAGGCTAGAACCGCCGGAGCGGTGAGCAAAGGCAGAGCAGGCTAGAACCGCCGGAGCGGTGAGCAAAGGCAGAGCAGGCTAGAACTGCCGGAGCGGTGAGCAAAGGCAGAGCAGGCTAGAACCGCCAGAGCGGTGAGCAAAGGCAGAGCAGGGGGGACAGGGCTCTGTTCACACGGAACAGACAGGAAGGGAAAGGCAGAACCAGATACCCACAGGGTACCTGCAGTGAAGTAGCGAGTGGACCACAAACTCACAAACGGGAGTACAGTGACAACGAGCAGGAGTTAGGTACGAGTTCAGACTCTGCAGAAAAAGGAAAGGTACGGACATAGAGAAACACGGGAAACAGGCTAGAAGAGTATACAAACAAGAACAGACACAGTAGCAAGATACAGGAGCGGGTCTAGGTAGCAGCCCCTAGAAGGCGGGAGGAACAGGCTAGGAGCGTGTTCAGACAGGACAGACAAGATACAGGAGCGGGTCTAGGTAATCGGCCCCTAGAAGGCGGGAGGAACAGGCTAGGAGCGTGTTCAGACAGGACAGACTAGATACAGGAGCGGGTCTAGGAATGCAGCCCCTAGAGGGCAGGAGGAACAGGCTAGGAGCGTGTTCAGAGAGGCCTGGAAATACAGCCTCCAGGATAGGCAGACAAGAGAACACAGAAGGGACCTGGCACATTCAGAGTGCAAGAGCACACTAAATGAAACACAATGCTCAGGCAGGGATTGATTGGAGCAGATGGGTTAAATACCAAGTGACAGACAGCAATAGGCTGAGGACGCACAAGGGGTGTGCCCGCAGCAGGTACAAAAAGCAGGAAGTGATCGGGCGCCGCCCTTAAGCAGCAGAAACAGACACAAACAGACAGCATGGAGGGAAGCCAGACATTCTGGACTGGAGATCAAGTGCGCGCTCTTGCACAGTGGGAGATGGACCACTATGCAAGGACGCCGCCAGGTACGTTACAGAGAAGAGCTGACACTTTGGCCAGTAGGCGTCTATGCAAATTAACACACACATGAGAAGTGCCTTGTAAGCAAATGCTAGCACAAAGGGTGCTGCCAACCCAATTAAAATGCAAGGGTAGTTTCCACCAACACAGGCCTGTGATAATTTACACCTGGGTGAGGAGGAAAGCTTGTTTAGGCCTCAAACACACTCACAATTCCCAGCTGAAATCTGCAGACGGATCGGAACCAATATGGAATATCTGAAGTTCTATACTTCTGATAATCGTGGGACCCATATTTTTAGTGGCGGGGTCAGCTAAGGAAAAATATGCATTATTTTCCGTAGCTGTTAGCCCCTCCGGGGAGCTGTGGCGCAAGAGTACCAGAATAATGGATCGCAGCTACACCATGTGTGGTATCTAAAGAATGGTATATTCATAACGGAAAACATGGCGTCGCTTGCAAGCTTCTGTGATCAACCAGCAATAAGTTATCGCAAAAGCCAGGTCTTCTAATAAAAATATGAAGGCTGTAGCCCAGCCCACATGATGTCATCACCAGGGTGTGTGGGCAGGTCTCTCACTTTGGCATAAAAGAATCCACTGAGGATGGATCAGTATTCATTGCCGGGAGTATATATTTATTATAGCAAAGGATCCTGTTCAATAACAGTCTAAACAAGCAGAGTGTCTCCCCTCCACCTATATTGGATTGTCTCTTATAGTAAGTTTTATTATATTTCAAATCTGGCCAGTGGTGGCAGCGAATAATATTAATTGGGCTATCGTAAAGCTGGCAGTGACCGTATGGGAGCGCATACACATATTCCATGCGTGGAATCCGGACGTGTATACGCCATACGACTCACTTCGCACTCTCTGATACCTAAGTAGTGAGTACTCGGGATCCTGTGTTCGCGAATCCTGACAGAGTGACGGCATCGGTGAGATATTGGGGGATCTCCCCAGTGTCACCCTCGTGAAACCCTGACAATACCAATCTTGGATGATCCCTCAGAGCACCATCAAATACATTATCATCAAATGTAAAGAACATGGTACCACAACAAACCTGCCAAGAGAGGGCCGCCCACCAAAACTCTCAGCCCAGGCAAGAAGGGCATTAATTAGAGAGGCAGCACAGAGACCAAAGGTAACCCTTAAACAGCTGCAGAGTTTCCAAGCAGAGACTGTGTTGTAGGGATTTGTACTCACTGAGCCGCGTTGGCGGTAGGCACAGGTTCACACAGTGATGCAGTCCGCGGGTTCAAACAAACTGGTGGTTTATTTAGTGTCCATACACTAGTGAGGAAACAAAAGCAACAGTCTTTTCCTGGCACAAAAAAAAGGAATAACAGAACAAAGCTCAAAATAACAAGTCCATGCAGCACGGCCTCAGCCGTTTAAACAAAGTGCCTTCCTCTGCCTCCTGCAGAGTCTAAGCAGCACATGCAAGGTCTGCTCACCTTGCCCAACACACACAGACAGAGTGAGACAGGCGCAGCTGTCTTAAATCAGCCTACCAAGACCTGGACTGGAGGTAAGTGAGCAGCTGTTCCCCTCCAGCTCTTTCAGCTGCTCGTAAAACCTGGCCCTGTAATCCGTTCCCATTAAATTCCTCTCAGCACTATGTGTGCTGGAGCCTGCTTCTCCGGGTCCTACATCACCGAAGCTTGGCACTTCGGGGACACATACTTCCCGTCCAAGACCTGTCCAGCAGCCACCTTACATACCCCCCCTCTGCCCAAAGCCGGGGGGCTTGGCACCTTCTGTCACCATACAATAAACCCTTGACAAGGCATCAGCATTCCCATTTTGTTTCCCAGGCCTATGCTTTACCCAGAAACTAAAGTCTTGTAGAGCCAGGGACCACCTAGTCACTCTGGCATTGTTCCCCTTCTTTTCTCGCATCCACCTCAGTGGGGCATGGTCTGACACTAACCTGAACCTTCTACCTAACAGGTAATACCTCAGAGTGTCTAACGCCCACTTAATGGCCAAACATTCTTTCCCTACAATGGAGTAGTTCTTCTAACAAGTGGAAAGCTTCCGACTGAGGTATATTACAGGGTGTTCTTCTCAGTTAATCTCCTGGGACAAGACTGCTCCCAGCCCGACATCCGATGCATCCATCTGGACCACAAACTCCTTGGAGAAGTTGGGCGCCACCAAGACTGGCTGTTTACAGAGGACTAGTTTCAATTGCTGGAAGGCCGCTTCTGCTTCCGGGGACCACTTGGCCATAAACGACTTCGTCCCTTTCAGAAGATCCGTCAGAGGGGCTGCTATCAGGGCAAAGTTAGGGACAAATCTTCGATAGTAGCCCGCAATGCCTAGAAACGCCCTGACCTGCTTCTTCGAGAGGGGCTGTGGCCAGTTCAAGATCGCCTCGACTTTATTTATTTGTGGATTTATTTCCCCTCTACCAACCACGTACCTTAGGTACTTGGCTTCCTCCATCCCCATTGCACATTTCTTCGGGTTGATAGTAAAGCCCGCCTTCCTTAGGGCATCAGGTATGACTTGAACTTTGTCCAGATGACTTTCCCAGTCCTGGCTGAATATGACGATGTCATCTAGGTAGGCCGCTGCATACTTTTTGTGGGGTGCTAAGATCCGGTCCATGGCTCTCTGGAAGGTGGCCGGAGCTCCCAACAACCCAAACGGCATCCTGACGTATTGATAACATCCGTCTGGCGTCGAGAAGGCTGTCTTCTCCTTGGCCTCTTTGGACAGGGGATTTTGCCAATATCCTTTGGTGAGGTCCTGCGTAGTGATGTAGCGAGCGGGTCCTAGCCTTTCGATAAGCTCATCTACCCTAGGCATTGGGTAGGCGTCAAACTTCGAGACCTCGTTCAGCTTCCTATAGTCGTTGCAAAACCGCCATTCCCCATCTGATTTCGGCACTAAGACTATAGGACTGGACCATCCACTTTTGAACTCTTCCACTTTTGATTCCCAGGTTAAGCATCCGCTTCACTTCTTTTGAGATCACCTCTCTGCGGGCCTCGGGGATCCAGTATGGTTTTAGATTGACGCGAACATGAGGCTCTGTGAGAACCTCATGCTCTATGACCTGAGTGAGTCCTGGCAACTCCGAAAACAGGTCTTTATTTCGCTGTAGCAACTCTTTGCACTGTTGCTTTTGGGTACGTGACAGTGACTCTGCCACCTTGACCTCTTTCACATCAGCCTCAGCCTCAGCCATTAAACAGGGAGCTTCCACGGGTTCTTTATCTTGCCATGGCTTAATCAAGTTAACATGGTAAATTTGGTAGGGCTTCCTCTTCCCCGGTTGGTGGATTTTATAGTTGACTTCCCCCACTTTCTCTACCATCTCATAGGCGCCCTGCCACTTGGCCATGACCTTGCTCTCCACTGTGGGCACTAGCACAAGCACTCGATCTCCTGGGTTGAACGATCTCACCCTGGCCGACCTATTATACACCCTGAACTGTGCCTCTTGTGCCTTGAGGAGGTGCTCCCCCACAATGGGCATCACGTTGGCAATCCTCTCTTGCATCTGGGCAACGTGCTCCACCATGCTCCTATAGGGAGTGGTCTCAGCTTCCCAGGACTCTTTCGCCACATCCAGGAGTCCTCGAGGGTGTCGTCCATAGAGTGGTTCAAATGGGGAGAAACCTGTGGAAGCTTGGGGAACTTCCCTGATGGCGAACAACAGATAGGGAAGCAGACATTCCCAGTGTCGGCCATCCTTTTCCACTGCTTTCCTCAACATTGCTTTCAAGGTTTTGTTAAACCTCTCAACCAGTCCGTCCATCTGGGGATGGTACACGGAGGTTCTCAGCTGTGCAATCTGCAATGTCTTGCACAATTCCCTCATGACCTTCACCATAAATGGAGTTCCTTGGTCTGCTAGGATCTCCTTAGGCAACCCCGTTCTTGAAAACATGTGGACTAACTCCCGGGCTATACACCTGGCGGAGGAGTTTCATAGTGGTACAGCCTCCGGATACCGCGTAGCATAATCTAATACCACCAGGATATACTGATGCCCTTGGACGGACTTGACCAGAGGCCCCACTAGATCCATTGCTATGCGTTCGAATGGAACCTCGATGATGGGTAGGGGCACTAGGGGACGGCGGAAGAGGGCCACTGGGGAGGTTATCTGGCATGTGGGGCAGGAACGACAATAACTCTTTATTTCTCTATAGCAACCTGGCCAGTAGAATCTCTGGAGGATCCGTTCCTGAGTCTTGTCTGCACCCAGGTGACCACCCATCATATGAGAATGAGCCATGTCTAACACCCTGCGTCTATATGGCTCTGGCACCAGCAACTGTTCTATTACCTCTCCCCTTGGCTTGGTTACTCTGTACAGCAAGTCCCCATTCACAGCAAAATGGGGGAACCGAGTGTCAGCCCCGGCTCCTGAGGCACCCCATTTAACACAGTAACATTTTCAAAGGCCCCTTTCAGAGTTAAATCCCTGAGTTGGGCAGTTCCAAAGTTCCGTCGGACACCTCCAGCTCAGGGATATTGGCCTCAGGGGATGTTGCCTCATCTTCATCGCCCACAAACACACACATGAGAAACTTATCTACCATGTTCTGCGGGTAAGTTTCCTTAGGGGCGATCTGGATGTCATCCAAGCAACCAGGTGTCCCCGCTTTCCCCCACATTTCCCAGAATAATGCAAAGTCACGTCCAATTATTAAGGGATGCAATAGGTCCTTAACGACCGCCACTTCATGAGATGTGATGCCACAGTCCGTGTTTACATCCACCTGGGCCACAGGATAGTTCTTAGCGTCCCCATGGATACACCGCACACCCACCACCTTCCCAGGAACCAGTCGATGAGGGAGTGTGGCCCTTATTGGGGTCACCAAACTTCGTGAGTCCAATAGTTCAGAGACTTGTACCCCGTTTAGTGACACTGAGCAGGCCTGAGGACCCTCGCCATGTTGAGGAACCGTGCTGCAGGCGTGGTAGGCAAAATAGGAGCAACGCTGGCCCATGTTGCAGTCCATTGGCTCAGCGTTTATGGGGCACCATGCGGCAATATGGCCAGGGGTATGACATCTCCAACACACTATATTATGGGGTGGGACCTTGGGCAGCAACTCAGACCACTCCTGAACTCTATTACGCCCCCCAGGTGTGGCTCTAGCTTCCTTCTTTTGAGTGTACGCGTCCGCCGCCTTTTGGCAACCCCAGTATTGAGAGGCTACGACCCCTTGTTTTCCCAACGAACTCTCAACCGCCTGGTATCTTTCCACCAACCCCACCAAGTCATCGGCATTATGGGGATCTCCCTGGGCAACCCAGGATTGCACCGACTTCGGGAGAGAGTGTATAAACCTGTCTATAACGACCTTCTCCACCACCTGTGCTGGGGAGGAAGAATCAGGTTGCAACCACTTTTGGTCCAGATGTAGGAGGTCGAACATCTGGGACCTGGGAGGTTTGTCACTGCAAAAGGCCCAGTGCTGCACCCATTGCGCCCTGACAGTCAGAGTCACTCCCAAGCGTGCCAAAAGCTCAGTTTTCAACTTAGCGTACTCTTTCGTGTCCTGCAAGGCCAAGTCATAATAGGCCTTATGCGGCTCGCCTGTCAAAAATGGCGCCAGTACCTCCGCCGACTGCTTTGGAGGCAATTTCTTCCACTCTGCCAACCTCTCAAAGATGATCATCACCTGGATCTGAGGATGTGGAGGTCGTCCTGCCACGGATCTGCTCTGCCAAGATTTCCATTTGTCTTTGCTGCTGTTAGATCTGCTCTATCAGAAGTTTATTTGTTTCCTGCTGCTGCTCCCGTTGCTGCTGCCTGCTCTGATGGCTCTGCAGGAACTGCTGCTGGAACTGCGCCTGCTGAGCCTGCTGTTGCTGCTGGTGCTGCGCTTGCGGCTGCTGCGCTTGTTGCGCCTGCAACAGATGTTTAAGCAGGTCCTCCATTTTGTCCGGCGACACTTGCTGGCTTATGGCCGACTTCACCCAGGACATATCTTTAGCACCCCGAGGGCTCAGCTGCTACAGGGGTATTGCACCTCAGACCAGTGGTGTGATATTCCACTCCCGGGTAAGGATGGAGTGTGGACCAGGACTCGTTTAGCTGCATGCACCACACACACCCCATTTCCGAGGGACAGCTCAACGGTGCTCTCACTAGACAGAAGTGCAGGCACGACAGCATCTGTCCCTGGCTGGAGTGGGGAGGGGAAAGTACACCCAGTGGTGTAGGAGCAGATAGGGGTGGGTCTCTGGGCATAGGTAGGAGCCCATTGGTTGCTAGTCACCTGGGCTCACACATAGAGGGAGGTATTTAAGGTGGGCACCATCTTACGACAGTGTTCAGTTCAGTCAGGAGTTCAGCCAGAGAGGGCTGACAGGGAGCTGTGGCTCAGGCTGGGCCCAGCTCCAGAGGCAGGCCTGGAGTGGAGGCCAGAAACAGCAGAAAGAGAGAGGAGAAGGAACGGAAAGGAAAGTAAGAAAGGAACTGGAACAGAGGAGAAAGGAAGCAAGGAACACAGAGAAAGGCCCAGAGACACGAGGACAGAAGGAACCCCATATGCCCAGGAGATACAGGGTGAAGGGTTGGCAGAGCAGGGTACCGGAACCCAAATTGGTGGAGGCGACTAATCCTCAGCCAAAACCGGAGGTTGTTACCACATCTTGGTGCGACCCCTCACTACATCCACCAGGAAAGCATACCGCATAGGGTCAGGGAAACCGGAGATAGGTTCCGCCAAGAGAAGGCCCGAGGGAGCTGGACAAAGGTGGGTCACTGGTGGGGACGGCCAGAGAAAGGAAAGGAAGGGAGCCCTGTGCCACGCTCTGGAATTGCCTGGGAGTTGGTCGAGTCCCTTGCCTGGTGAACGCAGCACAGCTCAGGCGGTCCCTCTTGTGCACAAGTGACCAGAATAACAACTGTGAGTAAAGCATTGGAAACTGCAATTACAAATCTCTGTGTTTCATCGCCGCACCAGCACCATCAGTACTGGGACGCTCACACCATCACTCCCAACATTCACTCTAGCTGCCCTGAGGCAATACTTCTCACGTGGGGAGTCATTCCATTCCTGGCTGCGCATATAACATCAGCCTCAGCGGTCTGCAGCGCAGCGGCGGTCCCCACTGACCGCAATCCACGGGTGGCGTAGTCGGACAATTACAATACCAATAGACTGCCACTGGTTTGACCACCCTGGGCACGGACCGGGTCGCCGCCACACGGAGACTACAACCCCCAGCATCTTACAGAAGGCCCGGCTCCGGGTATCCCCTGCGCAGCACAGGCCCAGGGGGCGCGTCATATACGTCTTCTTGTAGCAGTCACGCTGACATTCCAGGTTGTGAGGTAGCAAAACACAAAAAATGCCAAGGGGGGTGAATACTTTTGCAAGCCACTGTATGCACATGTATGTCACATGTCTGATTTGGGTGAAGCAGGCTCTTGAGCCCTTAAACACCTTGCATAGGGGTCTCTGGGTGTGTGCATGCACTTGCGATTCTGTTACGGATACATTCTGGCACAATTTGTGTAGCTGCAGACACCTTTAACTTCACGATGAAGAAAACAGAGACGGTTTTGCAAAACTACTGAGGTTGAAACATATATAAAAGGGGTAGCAGGAATAGTGCTCTGCTTTTTCTTCTGCACAAGGCAGAGGCATATTTGTAGTGGTTATGGACGGCGGCACACTACTTGTAAAGAACGTTACATATACACAGCAGGTTATGCTGGGGGCCTCCATCTTCCTAGTACAGGGACACACGGGTCAATGTGTTACGCTGTGCCCACTACACCCTAACTGCACTCTGTGAGCGGTGTAAGGGAGCTTTCACTTGCTACCACCTCACTGACATGCCCCAGCCTGGCTGATCCTCTATTCTTTTACTGCGGACCTCCAGGTCTGGCCAGCACTGAGACTTGCTTAAAACCTTCTTGCATAGGTGCCCCAACTTGCCTGCTTTGAGGAAAACTGTCACCACTGTAGATTGCTTGCTGAATAACTTGATCCCTTGCCGGTCTGCTGCTTCACACACACCAAATGATGACAGAACTTCTCTGAGGTGTCTTCCTTCGTCTCCAGCTCTCTCTACACTGACCTCAAAGCCAGAAACTAAAACACTTATGCCCATTACTCCTTCCCAACTGGGCGCAAAAATGAAAATTTGCTCTAATGGAAAGGGTTACAATTTAGAACAATGGGCTACCAACCATAAATGTGTACAACATGGTAAGGGGTATACTAAAATCTAACTTTTAATTCATATAATTAAAAGGGCTATTAGCTAAAAAACACACACAACATAGAAACCAAAATGACCATCACCTATCTGAATAGAGTTAAATGTTTAAAGATACATTTTACCCATTGAATTACTGGTAGATAATACATATATGTAAGACGAAAAATTAGGAACAATCTCACCATGTATTGAGGTGCTGTCCTCTATAGTTAGATCCAAGTCAGGTCCCTCATATCCAATAAATACACTTAAGGAATCAGGATACAAAGAGAAAGAAAAGGATGAGGGAGTGAGGGGAAAATGACCTCAACCCACACGATACCCCCAATTATTCCCAAAGGGGCCAAGATTACCTCTTGGCGGGATGTCCAAAGCCTAGAGTTACATTAAGGCTATGTGCGCACGATCCGTTTTGAAACAGAAATTTCCTGAGCGTTTCTGCATCTCCTTGGCAGAAAAAACGCATGTGGATTTTACATGCGTTTTTGACACATTTTTTGATGCGTTTTTGTACTTCAATTAATGCTTTTTGGAGCTAAAGTTATTTGGTGGGACATTGCTTAAACCTTGGATTACCATCAGAACTGGGGTGAGTATATTGGTTAATTTGAATGATTAAAGAATGTGTATGTTGTATTTCAAATAAAGTGTTTACTCTCTGTCTGTGTGTTTATTTAACACTTTACTTTAATTAAGTTTAGTCATGAAAAGGTCTGATTGACACCTTCTGATAACCAAACAAAAGAGCTAGGTGTCAGCTAGTCCCATTCACCCAATCTTCATTAGCATTTCTATTCATGTAATTTATGCGGCTGTTGTGAGTTGGTATTTTTAGCCTGGGAAGGTGCCATTTGCAAACATGGTCCCTGGCCATAATTAACATCTCACAGCTGGTTCGTTAGCCACTACGTCCCCTGGATCAGCAATCAGCAGCGATTTGGACACAGCTAATGCCACACTTTTGTTGTAGGTACATGGGAATCCACCCCATATAATGACATTTCAATCTGTCAAAATCTGCAGTGGAGACTAGCGTGTCCGCTACAGAAATTGACACGCTGCGGGTGAGTTTGGGTACGTGGCCCCGGTCAGGAGCCGCTGCAGGTTTGATGCTGCGTGTTTATACAACGTCAAACCTGCAGCGTCCAGATGTTACGGCATAGTGGATGGGTTCTTTAGAAATCCCATGTCCACTACGCGTGCATCAGAGGCTGCGAATCACCCTTGGACACATACATGGGGCGCGTCTTTCAAGATCGCAGCATGTCAAATTCTCTTGCGGAGTCGCTAGTCTGCGCAACAGAAATTTGACCACTATAACCTATTGAATGTGGTAAATCCGCATGGTTCAGTGAACACATGTGGATTTACCTGCGTTCAATAGAATGCAACGTTTTGGACGCAGCAAAAAATATGCGTCCAAAGCGCCACTTTGTCCCGATCGTTGGTAGAGCCTAATTTTTTTTTTAAATAAATGGCGTGGGCTCCCGCGTCATTTTTAGAACTAGCAGAGGGATAGCCGACCACTGGGGGCTCTTATTAGTAGCCGGAGAAGGGGCCATTAGCCAACAATGTTCCCTGGCTATTAATATCAGTCCACAACTGTTTGTTTAACCTTTACTGGCTAGATTACAGGGGGGCCCCAGGACGTGGGGTCCCCCTATAAAATGTAACCAGTAAAGGCTAAACTAGACTGCTGCGGGCTGATATTAATAGCCAGGGAAGGGGCCATGAATACTAGCCCCCTCCACGGCTATTAATATCATCTCTCAGCAGTCCCAGAAATGGCGCATTCATAAGATGCGCCAAATCTGGTGCTTAGCCTCTGCTCTTCCCACTGCCCTGTAGTGGTGGCGAGTGGGGTAATGGGGTTCGGGTTCACGTCAGCCTTGTATTGGTGGCTGATGTGAAGCCCAGGTTAGTAATAGAGGGTGTCTAGCTGATCGCCGACGTCACCGCAGGTCCTGGAAGCTCAGTACACTGCGGGGAGAGAGCCCGCTCCCGGTAGTATACCGCCGGCCGCTGGGACGAGAGGACACCGGGGGCCGCCGGACAGGTGAATATAAAGGTTTTTTTTTATTTTTACACCGTGTGGTAGCCGGCTTGGCTGAGAAGACTACTGCTCCTCCCAGCCACGCTACTCCCGCTGTTATCAGCGGGAGCAGCAGTCAGATGAGAGGCGTTGTAGTCCTCCTCTCCAACCCGTATACCACCTGCACCGTGTTTCCGCTGCGAATTCACGGCCATTGACTTTAATTGAAGCGAAGAATATCCACATATATCTGCGGGTATGCTGCGGTTCAATGTTAGTCAATGGGCGCAAATTTGCGGCGGAAACGCCCGCAAAATGGGCATGCTGCGTTTTTTAATGCAATGTGAATTCGGAGCGGAAATTTCCGCATCATGTGCACTGCACATCTGGATTACCATTGCTATACCTGGCAGACCTATTAACAAGCGTTTTAGCAGCGGGAAAACTGCCGCGAAAAAGCATCAAAAACGCTTCGTGTGCACATAGCCTAAGGCTGTGCTTTTACCAGAGTTTACCAATAACTCTATGTCCAGGCATTTGTAATAAAAATCATACTTTGACTGAAAAGTGTGAGAAAGAGGCCACATCTAGTTCTTTAAGGTTTATGGAACTTTTTTTAGAGGATGAAAAGAAAACTCTCTCTACCCTCAATGATAACCTTAAAGGGAATGTCACCCCCTGGGAGATATCAGACCTCTCCTACGGGCATACAGGGTATAGAAAAGTAAATCTATACATACCTGTATGGCCCATAGTAGAGGCCCATAGTAGATTGCATAGAAAAGCGCTTTAATCAATTCTATTTTGTACAGGCTTGGCATCCAGGGAACGCCAAGCAGTCCCCGCCTATGTGCTTATTATTCCCCCAATCCCCGCCTATATGCTTAATTATCATTCCCTCCTCTGCACGTCACAGGGCCCTGTGATGTGCACTGTGCTCCCTGACTTACCGAGCATGCGCAAACCGCCGCTCACATAGAGAGTGCGTTGCTTCATCCTGGCCCCGTCTGCCTGTGCACTGCGCCGCAGGAATCTGTTGCGCAGGTGCCGGGGAGTCATTTTCACTTCCCAGCGCCTGCGCAATAGAGCCCTGTGGCGCAGTGCACGGAGGGACTGGGCCGGGATGAAGTAAAGCGCGCTCTATGTGAGCGGCGCTTTGCGCATGCTGGGGAAGTCAGGGAGAACAGTGCATGTCATAGGGCCTTGTGACGTGCAGGGAAGGGGGGAATATGATAATTAAGCATATAGGCGGGGATTTGGGGGAATAATAAGCAGATAGGTGGGGATTGCTTGGCGTCCCCCGGATGCCAAGCCTGTACAAAATAGAATTGATTAACCGGTTCCCGACCGCCCACTGTACATAAACGTCGGCGCTGCCTGGGCTCTGTGCAGCGCCGACGTTTAAAAACGGTGGGTGGTCCCGCAGCGCTCAGGACCCCCAGGGTCCTGCTAGCGCTGCGGTACCGGTTCAGAGCGATAGCTCTGACATGTGGCATCATGGGGACCTGATTGGATCAGGTCCCCATGATGTTAACCTGTTCCTATCTTCTAGATGCCGCGATCCATAGCGATCGCGGCATTTAAAAGATAGTGACAGCCGGTGGTCGGCGACCGGGACCCCCCACATACCTGCCAGCGGCGGGGATCCCGGTGCTGTGACCTCTGACATCATCGAGACCTGATTGGCTCAGGTCTCGATGATGTCAGCGTCACACCAGCCAATCAGAGAGATAACCAGGGAAGTTTGTTTTAGCAACAAACTTTCCCGGGCGATCTGCCTGATAAATACATTGTTTCTCCTCCGATCTCAGTGAGAGAGCAGAGGAGAAACACTGTGACAAGAGCTGTCAGCCTTGCCACAGTAAAAGTGAAAAAAAATAAAATAAAAAAGAAAGTAAGAGTTAGGGTTAGTCAGTCCTGTCAGATCAGTCAGTCAGTCCTGTCAGATCAGTCAGTCAGTCAGTCCTGTCAGATCAGTCAGTCAGATCTGTCAGTCAGTCCAGTCAGATCTGTCAGTCAGTCAGTCCTGTCAGATCTGTCAGTCAGTCAGTCCTGTCAGATCAGTCAGTCCTGTCAGTCAGTCAGTCCTGTCAGATCAGTCCAGTCCAGTCAGATCTGTCAGTCAGTCAGTCCTGTCAGATCTGTCAGTCAGTCCTGTCAGATCAGTCAGTCCTGTCAGATCAGTCCAGTCAGTCCTGTCAGATCAGTCAGTCCTGTCAGATCAGTCAGTCTTGGCAGATCAGTCAGTCCTGTCAGATCAGTCCAGTCAGTCCTGTCAGATCAGTCAGTCCTGTCAGGTCAGTCCGGTCAGTCCAGTCCGGTCCCGTCCTTTCAGTCCGGTCCGTTCAGTCCAGTCAAAAAATATAAAAATAAAATGGCCCGTCAGACTTATACCGCAGAAGAGGGGTATGCCCTGCTATGTTCTGACACTGATGACAGTGCAATCTCAGATGGAGATATGGATTTTGAGGGCCTTAGTAGTGGCGACACTGAGAGCTCAGAAATGAGCAGTGATTCTGTTCCATCCTCAAGCCCAAGGACCAGTACAGCAATAGGGGCAAATAGCGCTACTGGAGAAAGGTCTCCAAATCAGGGAACACTGCCCAGTACAAGCGCTGTCCCTGCTACTAGTGAATTGGCGCACGCCAGTGTACAAGGGGCGTTGCCACATGATCTAGCATTTCCCAGATGGGAGGCTTCGGATTCGGCTGCTCCATTCAGCCCTGATTTCAACGCCACTCCTGGTATAAATGTGGAGGTGGAAGATTTTGGACCAATTCATTTTTTTAATTTGTTTTTTACAGACAGCTTGCTAGAGCATATTGTCGTGCAAACAAACTTATATGCATCCCAATTCATAAGCCAGAATCCCCGATCTTACTATGCTAGGGCAAATTTATGAACACCAACTAATGTCCCGGAAATAAAAAATTTTTTAGGACTTACATTTGCCATGGGGCTTGTTAAAAAACCGAGCATTCGATCCTACTGGTCCAACCACCCTGTTCAAGCCACCCCTATGTTTTCAGTCGTTCTGCCTAGGACCCGTTATGAAATGCTCATGCGGTTTTGGCATTTTAACGACAATAGTCAATGCCTGCCCAGAAATGCCCCAGAACATGACAGGTTATATAAAATTAGACCCATCATTGAAAATTTGTCAGAAAAATTCTTAAGCCTCTACACCCCAACACAAAATATTTCTATAGATGAGTCCCTTGTAAAATTCAAAGGAAGACTACACCTCAAGCAATTTATCCCATCTAAAAGGGCAAGGTTTGGAATAAAGCTCTATAAAATGTGCGAAAGTTCAACCGGATACACATCCGCTTTTCGCATATATGAGGGGAAAGATAGCCAACTAAACCCACCAGGAAGCCCTACTTATCTGGGGACATCTGGAAAAATTGTTTGGGAGCTGATAAGTCCATTTTTTCAAAAAGGCTACAATCTATATGTGGACAATTATTACACCAGCATACCCCTATTTAAAAGTCTGGTTGAACACAACATCGGGGCTTGTGGGACCATCCGTAAAAACCGTCAGGGGTTTCCACAACCATTGGTCAACCAAAAGTTTGAAAAGGGGCAGTCAGGGACTGTACGCAATGGAGAGCTGCTTGCCCTGAAATATAGGGATAAGAGGGATATTTTTGTCCTCAGCTCGATCCACACAGATGCCACAAGGGCCACTGTAGAACTAGGATCCACCACTCCGAAGCAAAAACCTGTGTCAGTCATTGACTAACATAGTAACATAGTTTGTAAAGCCGAATAAAGACTTGCGTCCATCAAGTTCGACCTGTTAGTTCTGTAATTGCTAAAGTTGATCCAGAGGAGGGCAAAACCCCCAAATGATTTGGCCAATCTTCACCTGAGGAAAAATTCCCTCCCGACTCTGAAACCAGCAGTCAGAATAAATCCCTGTATCAACCTACTATTTTATTTTATTTTTAAGTATATGCTGAAATCTGCCTGGTATCTAGAAATGCATCCAGTCCCCGCTTGAACTGGTGTAGTGAATCCGACATTACCGTCTCCTCACTCAGTGAATTCCATATTCTCACTGCTCTTACCGTAAAGAACCCCTTCCTATGCTGGTGCTGAAACCTTTTGTCTTCCAGTCTTAGTGAGTGCCCTCTTGTTACCGTAATATCCCTCCTTTTGAACAAATCCCGGGCAAGATCTCTATACTGTCCCCTAACATATTTGTACACATTTATTATGTCCCCCCTCAACCTTCTCTTTTCCAGGCTGAATAGTTCTAGTTTTGCCAACCTCTCTGGGTATTGCAGTCCCTCCATTCCCTTTATTAATTTTGTTGCCCTCCTTTGTACCTTTTCAAGCTCATTTATATCCTTTCTATATATTGGGGCCCATAACTGAGCACAGTATTCCAAGTGTGGTCTGACCAGTGCTTTGTACAGTGGAAGAACAATGTTCTCATCCTTTGCAGCTATACCTCTTCTGATACATCCCATTACCCTGTTTGCCCTTACAGCAGCGGCCTGACTTTGGGCACTCCAATTTAATTTGCTATCAATCAAGATGCCCAAGTCCTTCTCCATCTCTGAATTCCCCAATGATTTCCCATTCAGTGAGTACTGGTGACTTCCATTTTTCCTTCCCATATGTATGACCTTACATTTCTCCTTGTTAAACCTCATTTGCCATTTAATGCTCCACCTACCCAGCTTATCCAAATCCCTCTGTAGGTCTGCACTGTCCTCTTTTGTATTAATTGTTTTACATAACTTTGTGTCATCTGCAAATATTGATATTTTACTATTTATCCCGTTGACTATGTCGTTAATAAAGATATTAAATAACATTGGGCCTAGTACAGACCCCTGTGGTACCCCACTAGTGATGCTTACCCAATCTGAGTATATTCCATTTATAACCACCCTCTGCCTTCTATCCTTTAGCCAGTTAGCTACCCACTTGCAGACATTTTCCCCCAGCCCCATCATTCTCATTTTGTATACCAACCTATTATGTGGCACGCTATCGAACGCTTTTGAGAAGTCGAGATACACGACATCCACTGGTTCCCCCTGATCTACTCGATAGCTAACCTCCTCGTAGAAGTCAATCAGGTTTGTTTGGCAGGAGCGATTCCTCATGAATCCATGTTGGTTCGGGATTAAAAGATTATTAGCATCAAGATGCTCCGTAATTGCCTCTTTAATGAAGCTTTCAAAAATTTTGCCCACAACGGACGTCAGACTCACCGGCCGATAGTTTCCGGCGTCACTTTTCGCTCCCTTTTTGAATATTGGCACTACATTCGCCTGTCGCCAATCAAGTGGCACAGACCCATTCTCAACAGAGTCCTTAAATATAAGATATAACGGTCTGTCTATCACATTACTTAGTTCCCTTAGTACCCGTGGGTGTATGCCATTAGGTCCTGGTGATTTGTTTATTTTAATGTTACTGAGGCGTTTCTGTACCCCAGCTTGGGTTAGATTTGTCATACTTAGTGGAGGATTAAGTTTGTCACTTCTCATTTCTCCTGTTAGTTTGATTTCCTTTGTGAAAGTTGTCGAAAAAAAATTATTTAATAGATTAGCTTTATCCTCATCTTTCTCTATGATTTTGCCTTCCTCACTTTTTATCGGTCCAATATTATCCGATTTAATCCTTTTACTATTTATATATGTAAAGAACAGTTTGGGATTTGATCTACTTTCCCTAGCAATACGTCTCTCTGTTTCCTCCTTCGCTATTTTTATTTGTTTTTTACAGGTTCTCGTTTTTTCCTTGTAACACATTAGTGCCTCCTTACTGTTTTCCTGTTTTAATCTCTTGAATGCCTCTTTTTTGCTATTTAACGCCCCTTTTACGTTCTTGTTCAACCATATTGGTTTCCTCTTATTTCTGGCCCTTTTATTCCCATACGGTATATATCTCTCGCACTGAGTATTCAGAATTCTTTTGAAGGTTTCTCATTTACTATTCGTATTCCTTTGATTAAGAACTTTGTCCCAGTCATTAAGTTGAAGGCTTTCTTTCAGCTGATCAAACTTCGCCCTCCTAAAGTTTAATGTTTTTGTTGTTCCCTTATTGATAACCCTACTGAAGGGCATTTTGAAGTCGATAATATTATGGTCGCTATTACCTAGGTGCCGCCCTATCTGTACCTCAGTTATTCTATCAGGTCTATTAGTCAATATTAAGTCCAATACGGCCTTCCCTCTCGTTGGTTCCTGCACTAGTTGGGAGAGATAATTATCCTTAATATTTGTCAAGAACCTTTTTCCTTTCTGAGATCTACAGGTTTCTGTTTCCCAGTCAATATCCGGGTAGTTGAAATCCCCCATTACAATCACTTCATTATGTTTTGCTACTTTGTCTATTTGTCCTAATAGCAGATTCTCATTCTCCTCTGTTATATTTGGTGGCTTATAGCAGACCCCCAGTAATATTTTATTATTATTTTTAGTTCCCTCTATCTCTACCCACATGGACTCGACCCCCTCTTCTCCCTCTCCTATATCTTCCCTTAGTCTGGGTTTTAGACATGACTTTACATATAAGCAGACTCCTCCGCCTTTCCCCTGTTTCCGGTCCCTTCTAAATAAACTATAATCTAATAAATTTACCGCCCAGTCGTAGCTATCGTCTAGCCAAGTCTCTGTTATACCTACGATGTCATACCTCTCCTCCGATATAAGCGCCTGCAGCTCATCCGCCTTATTGGTCAGGCTTCTTGCGTTGGTCAGCATGCAAGATAAAACTTTGGGGTTATTTAGCATCCTATTCTTCTCTAACGATCTAACTGTACTATCCCCACCCCCCTCATTATATTCACTTCTCCCCTTCCCCCTTGCTTGCCTCACATCCCACCTATTTCCTTGGTTCCCCCCCCCCCGTCTCTAGTTTAAAAACTCCTCCAACCTATTAGCCATCTTCTTCCCCAGCACAGCTGCACCCTCCCCATTGAGGTGCAGCCCGTCCCTACGGTAGAGCCTGTAGCCGACCGCGAAGTCGGCCCAGTTCTCCATGAACCCAAACCCTTCTGCCTTGCACCAACTCTTTAGCCACTTATTCACCTCCCTAACTTCCCATTGGCGCTCCTGTGTGGCTCGCGGGATTGGTAGTATTTCTGAGAAAACTACCTTGGAGGTCCTTGCCCTAAGCTTCCTACCTAGGTCCCTGAAATCATTTTTAAGGACCCTCCATCTACCACTCACTTTGTCATTGGTGCCGATGTGGACCATGACCGCTGGGTCTTCGCCAGCCCCACCCAGTAACCTGTCAACCCGATCCGCGATATGCCGGACTCGAGCGCCAGGGAGGCAGCACACCGTTCGGCGATCCCGGTCTTTGTGACAGATTGCCCTGTCTGTCCCCCTAATAATAGAGTCACCCACTACCAGAACCTGTCTTGCCTGCCCTACACTTCCCCCCTCCCCCTCATTACTGGAGCATACAATCCCCCGGCGGTCAGAGGATCTGTCGTGCTCCAATAATGCCGGTTCTGAACCAGCCTTCCTACAACAAACACATGGGGGGTGTGGACCTTGCAGACCAGGTTCTACAGCCATACCAGGTATCAAGAAAGTCCTATACCTGGTATAAAAAGTTGGTTATTTATTTGTTTCAGGTGGCCACATACAATTCTTTTGTGTTGTACAAAAAAGCAGGAAATTCAGATCCTTTTCTTGATTATCAAGAAAAGGTAATTGAAAATCTTGTCTTTCAAAGTGTTAGCCCCGCTCATCCATTAGAATCTGAGGATGTGAAAAGACTCACTGAGCGACATTTTATTGCACTTATTCCAGCAACGGAAACAAGAAGGAACCCCCAGAAAAGATGTTGTGTATGTACTAAGAGAGGAATGAGGCGTGATACCCGCTACTATTGCCCACAATGCCCATCATTGCCAGCCTTATGCGTCACTGACTGCTTTAAAATCTTCCACACAGAACCACGTTTTTAAACTGTAAAAATGTATCCCAATTTGTCATTCAAACATTTGGTTCATTTAGTGAATGACACATTCGAGTAGAGCTCACTTAATTTCCAGGGGGGGGTGTTCTCCAGAATCTAAACCTTCCATTGCGTGCTTGTTTCTGGAAATCATCCATTGAGTTAAAATGGTCACTAAACCCATAGATGAATTCCCAGAGGAGTGTCATTTCCAAAATGGGGTCACTTCAGGGGGGATTCTTTAGCTCTGGTACTCTGAAAAGTGCCAGAACAGCATAATCCCCTCTGAAGTGACCCCATTATGGAAATGACACCTCTGTGGGAATTAATCTATGGGTTTAGTGACCATTTACCTATCTACTTATTTTCCCACCACTAGATTAATTTATACAGAGGAGTAGATTGTAAAATTCGGTCACTTGTTGTGGGTTTCCTCTGTTTAGGCACCTCAGGGGCTCTCCAAATGCAACATGGCGTCCGCTATCCATTCCAGTCAAATTTCCATTCCAAAAGTCAAATGGCGCTCCTTACCTTCCGAGCCATGCCGTGCGCCCAAACAGTGGCTTTGCACCACATATGGGGTATCAGCGTGCTCAGGAGAAATTGTACAACACATTTTGGGGTCCATTTTTTCTGGCTGCCCTTGTGAAAATTAAAAATTTGAGGCTAAAGTAGCAGTTTTGTGTTAAAAATGTGTTTTTTTATTTTCACACTTCAACATTATAAAATTCTGTGAAACCCCTGGGGGTTCAAGGTGCTCACCACACATCTAGATAAGTTCCTTGAGGGGTCTAGTTTCCAAAATGGGGTCACTTGTTGGGGGTTTCCTCTGTTTAGGCACCTCAGGGGCTCTCCAAATGCAACATGGCGTCCGCTATCGATTCCAGTCAAATTTCCATTCCAAAAGTCAAATGGCGCTCCTTACCTTCCGAGCCAGTGGTTTTGCACCACATATGGGGTATCAGCGTGCTCAGGAGAAATTGCACAACACATTTTGGGGTCCATTTTTTCTGGCTGCCCTTGTGAAAATTAAAAATTTGAGGTTAAAGTAGCAGTTTTGTGAAAAAAAGTTAAATGTTCATTGTTTTCTTCCACATTTCAAAAATTCCTGTGAAGCACCTGAAGGGTTAATAAACTTCTTGAATGTGGTTTTGAGCACCTTGAGGGGTGCAGTTTTTAGAATGGTATCACTTTTGGGTATTTTCTGTCATAAAGGCTCCTCAAAGTCACTTCAAATAAGATGTGGTCCCTAAAAAAATGTTTTTGTAAATTTTGTTGTAAAAATGAGAAATCGCTGGTCAACTTTTAACCCTTATAGCTTCCTAACAAAAAAAAATTTTGGTTCCAAAATTGTGCTGATGTGAAGTAGACATGTGGGACATGTTATTTATTAACTATTTTGTGTGACATATCTCTCTGATTAAAGGGTATGAAAATTCAAAGTTTGAAAATTGCAAAATTTTCGCCAAATTTCCGATTTTTTCACAAATAAACGCAAGTGATATCGAAGAAATTTTACCACTATCATGAAGTACAATATGTCACAAAAAAACAATCTCAGAATCAGGGGGATCCGTTGAAGCGTTCCGGAGTAATTACCTCATAAAGTGACAGTGGTCAGAATTGAAAAATTGGCCCGGTCACGAAGACAAAAACAGGCTCTGGAGCGAAGTGGTTAAAGCGCTTTTCTCTGCAATCAAACCTCTACTATGGGCCACACAGGTATGTATAGATTTACTTTTCTATACCCTGTATGGCCATAGGAGAGGTCTGATAACTCCAAAGTGGTGACAGATTCCCTTTACATAGCAAATTGATATAACTAAAAAGTTTTCTTCTGAACCTGATTTTGCCTTTAACCCTGCTGTTCTGTTCAGGTCCATATGACCTGAAATGAAATTTGAGACCCAGCAGATTATTTATTCTGCGGATCTGAAACATGTGATTAATTGACTTTTCCTAATTTGAGGGGTTCTTACCATGAGTGTTTTTTTGCTTGTTTACTTTTTGATACACGCTGATTGTTACACTTGTACTGTTCGGGTCAACATGATCCGATAACATTTTATACTGTTCTGCCTGCAAAATGTATTTGTTTTCCTGTGTACTTCATCTCATTATTCAAAAGGGTGGATATTTCACTGTTCTTATCAGTGAGCAAGTACTCATCCAGTCATTTCTCTTTCAATTCTGTGAGAGAGGACACTGAGCTGTGAATACACATCTTTACAGGTATGTAGCATATAAGCTATGCTTTTCTTCTCAAATTATTCAATTCTGTTCTTTAGCGTGCATACTGTAAAGCCATTTTCTGATTACTGTGTCATGATGTAAGCTAATGTGTGGCTGTCTCAAGGTACCCTTAGGCTTGTGTAGACTGAATGTTTGTCTAGAAGGGGGTGTATTCTCATTGATGTGATATATTTATTGCATGGATGAGCATTCAGTACAGATTTGAACAGGGTCTGTTTTAGGGGCCCATCACACACACACACACACAGATGCACCCTGCGATTGCGATGCTGCAACGTCACAGACGCGAGGCTCCAGCATCGCAAGTGTAGCGGTCACACTGCACTTTCTTCATCGCTAGGAGAGCGATGGGGCCCTTACTGTAGTATATAAGCTCATTTTGTTGTGAAACTGGTTATAGATTTTTTTTCTCTTTTATTGTCATTTATTTATATAGTTTGTTTTTCTCATTATTTTTCATTTGTTTTATAAAATATGCTAACAAAGTTATATTTAGTTAGATTTCATGTTATAGTAATAGAAATCTAAAGCATGTTTGTTATTTGTGAGCAGAATGCTATAAAGCGAACATAATTGCAAACAACCCGTGTAACCTTTTTCTGAAAAAAAAAAAAAAATTTCATTTTTCATTTGTTTATGATCAACCATGTTCACATACAGTTTAATAATGAAATAGGTATTCAAATAAAACACAGTAGCTAAAATCAACATTTTTATAGGTCGGGTCATATTGACCGCAAACAGTACAAGTGTATAGTAAATGCAATCAGAACAGCAGGGTTAAGGGTATGTGCACACGATGCAGAAAATTTCTGCATCATTTCTGCATCTCCCTGGCAGAAAAAACGCATGCAGATTGTGCATGCATTTTTCCTGCAGAATACATGCGGATCCACATGCGTTTCCGCATGCAGATTGACAAGCGCTTTCCAGGCGATTTGAGCATCACCTGGAAAGTGCTTGACAACTAGGTCACACTATATAAATCCATGCAAACAGCATGGATTTATATAGTGTGACCCGAGAGAGTGTATATACTTACCTCCGATGGCCCGCGCTGTCCTGCTTTACACTCCGTTCTCCCGGCAACTTTGAATTTAAAGACCTGCCGACGTCAGCGTCACGTGACCCGTCACATGACTCTGACGTCAGCGCAGGTCCTTCAACTCACTGCAAGTGCCGGGAACCAAGCAGGAGCGCTGCGCGGGCCGACAGCTGGTAAGTATATATATATTTTTTATTTTATTCTTGTTTTACAGTTCTCCTCTCCTCCACACCCGGGTACCATCCGCACATTAGAACGCGCCAATAACGCAAGTACAGATGCAGTCTTGCGGAATTGGCGCGTTCTAATGCAAGTCAATGGCGGCGAAAACGCCACGTTTACGCAAAATTTAATTGACATGCTGCGGATTTTTGAGCATCATGGGCACAGCACATGCGGATTTCAATTGGGGAACATTGCTGCCCTTCTACCATGCGTTTTTCATGCGTTTCCACGGCGTTTACGCAACTGCAAAAACGCCACGGAAACGCATTAAATACGCATCGTGTGAACTCAGCCTAAGGGATTAACCCCCTACCTTGCTGTACACATTATTTAATGGAAAGGGGTTAATGAGAACCTGTCAGAATTTACCCCAGTCCTCCCCTTGTACTTCCTGCAGAATGTCAGTCTGTCCATGATGTTTTTCTTGGATGGAAGTGGCTTCTTTGCTGCCCTTCTTGACACCAGGCAGTCACCAAAAGCCTTTTACCATAGTGTGTGTTGATGCACTGACAGCTGTTGTCCGTACTCTGTGATGTTTTACATGCTACCATGCTGTAATTTTACTTAGTTGGAATAAAGTCTGCTCTAGTTTTTTACACTTGCAAGTGCCGCATATTCATTCTCTCATTCTGGCCTTTGCAGAAATGTCTGCATCATAACCAGTATTTGGAGCGAGTAGCACTCTGTAACCAGCAAGCCAGTCGCCTCTGTTGTGTATAAAGTTGTTCTTGAACTGTCTCCCATGTGCATCTACATTCCTCCCACCATCCCCTAGGGAGACCACGCTACTACTAGGGCCACTAGATATTTAAAGAGGCATATATTATACTACTTCCCATTATCTAAACTTATCTTGTGTAATACTGACCGGTGAGCCATTATTCCTGTGTAGCTAAGCCTATGATGTTTGATACGGTCTGTTGAGCTACTCCTTTTAATCCTTGTATTTGATACTGGCTGATTACTCAATGTATCAAAACCTTACCTTAAAACAATCCTACTCGAGATAGTTGAAACTGATTTTTAGGCTGCGTGCCCACTATGCGTTTTCCAAGAGTTTATGCTGCGGAATTTCCGCAGCATAAACGCTTGGGAAACGATTGGTAATCGGTCCCCAATGACAAGCCGCAATGTCAATGCCCATGCTGCGGATTTTTCCATAGCGTTTATGCTGCGCTCAAAAATCCGCAGCATGTCCCTTAATTTTGCGGACATGCAGAGTAATCGCCGCCATTGACTTGCATTGGAACGCTTGGATTCCGCATCACTGCATCTGTACATGCGGAATCCAAACGTTTCAATGTGCGGATGGTACCCGGGTGTGGAGAAGACTCTCCCCCAGACCCAGGTACCATAGAACCTGTAAAAAAAAAAAAAATAAATAATATACTCACCTTCCGACTCCTTCTCTGTGCTTGCCGGCAGATCGCGGTGGACTGTAGGACCTGCGCTGACGTCACAGTCATGTGACGGCAGGTCCTAGTGCAGTGTACCGCGATCTGCCGGCAGCCGGGACGGAGCGAAGCAAGACACCAGGGGCCATAAGAAGGTAAGTATATATTTATTTTTAACCATTCTTTACGGTTAAACTATATAAATCCATGCTGGTTGCATGGATTTATATATAGTGTGACCAAATGGTCAAGCACTTTCCAAGTGATACTAAACGCTTGGGAAGCGTTTGACACCCGCATGCGGAAATGCATGTGAAGAACGCTTCACATCCGCATGTCCCTGGCAGGAAAAACGCATGTACAATCCACATGTGTTTTTTTCTGCCAGGGTGATGCAGAAACGCTCAGGAAAAAATCCGGAGCATTTTTGCATCGTGGGCACATGGCCTCAGTCACAAAATTTTCTACAACAAATTGCTTGTGCAAAGTCAAACTAAGGGTGCATTTACACCAGCACTATTCCTGAAACACTAATTTCTCGATAAAAGGGCAGTGTGAAAAGGTTGATAATAAGAATCATCTCACCCAATGAATGAACATTAACGTTTACTTAATAATCATTGTTCTTGGCAGCACATTGTCTTGTGTAAATAGAACAGGTTCTGGCATTAAAAACGGCGCTCTATGTGCACAGAACGATCTATTGATCATTCTGTGTGAATCGGAAAATCAGTCGCCATGTTTAAACAGGGTATTAAAAACTGCTTGTTGGCAAACAAGTAGCTGATCAGTGGTTGTTTAACGTCGCAGGCTGGCCATTATACACACAGCACTACATTGGCCATCATGTAATGTTACTGAATGTCATTTAAAAAAACAAAACAAACTTTCTAGCGGTTTTTCACACATAGAAAGCAAGGAATAAGTGCAAAAATGCAGCAAAAAAATTTGCTGCATTTTTGGTGCCAAAACTTTAAGGAAGTTGCATCATCTTTTTTTTTTGGGGGGGGGGGGGGGGGGTACTAAACTTTATCAGCATGGACGAGAAAATAAAAATGAAGAAAAACCTGTTTTAAGCTGTTTCTTTACTGCCAAAAGAGCAGGTCTCGCCTGCGGAAAAAAAAAAGCAGCAAACACAATGTGTGAATATAGCTGAAGACCATTATGACACAGCGAGTGGAGTGGATACCAAAAAGTTCTATTTTGGTCTCATCTGACCCCATGACCTTCTCCCATGCTGGCTCTGGATCATCCAACTGGTCATTGGCAAACTTCAAATGAGCCTGGACATGTGCTGGCGTGACTGTGTAGTGTGTTACTAACGGTAATGTTTGAAACTGTTGTCCCAACTCTCTTCAGGTCATTGAGCAGGTCCTCCTCTGTAGTTCTGGGCTGATTCATGACCTCACTCAGAATCATCCTTACCAGAAGGCGAGATCCTGCATGGAGCCTCAGACCAAGGAAGACAATCATCTTGTGTTTATTCCATTTTCTAATAATTGTGCCAACAGTTGTTGCCTTCTCACCAAGCTGCTTGCCTATTGTCCTGTAGCCCACTCCAGCCCTGTGCAGGTCTACAATTTTGTCCCTGGTGTCCTTATACAGCTCTTTGGTCTTGGCCATGGTGGAGAGGTTGGAGTGTGATTGATTGTATGAACAGGTGTCTTTTATACAGGTAATAAGTTCAAACAGGTACAAATAATATAGATAATGAGTGCAGAGTAGGAGGACTTCTTAAAGGAAAACAAACAGGTCTGTGAGAGCCAGAATTATTGCTGGTTGCTGGTAATTAAATACTTAAATCTGCATTTTATTGCATGAAATATTATGTAAAAATCATACAATGAGATTTTCTGGATTTTTTTTTAAGCTTCCATCTCTCACAGGTGAAGTGTACTTACGATATATTACAGACCTCTCCATTCTTTGTAGGTTTGAAAATTTGCAAAATCAACAGTGTATCAAATACTTATTTCCCCACTGTATTTAGAGCGATCACGGTTTACGGGAGTTGATTAATTTTTGCATTCTTCTCTTACAAATAGACTACGTTCAGATGGCAGTTGTAAAACTTGGGCCATACAAGTCCGCAAATTGCAGACATAGCTGGCTCCACAATATGGCCATGTGAGGGCTTATTTTTTGTGGGACAAGTTGTACTTTTAAATGCCATCACTGGTTTTACCATATTGTGTACTAGAAAACAGGAAAAAAATTCCAAGTGTGGTGAAATTGCAAAAAAAATGCAATTCCATGTTTGTTTGTTTTTACCACGTTCACTGAATGCTAAAACTGACCTGCCATTATTATTCTCCAGGTCATTACGAGTTCGTCGACACCAAACATGTATAGGTTCTTTTTTAAGTGGTGAAAAAAAAAAAAAAAAAAAATACAAAATTCGCTACAAAAAAAAAAAAGGCACCATTTTCCGAGACCCATAGCGTCTCTATTTTTCAGGATCTGGGGCCAAGTGAGGGCTTATTTTTTGTGTGTCGAGCTGCCGTTTTTATTGATACTATTTTGGGGCAGATGTGATGTTTTCATCGCCCGTTATTGCATTTTATTTCAGTGTTGCGACGACCAAGAAAAAAAAAAACAAAAAAAAAAAAAACAAAACAGGCGTTTAGAATTTTTTTCTCGTTACGCTGTTTACCGATTGGATTAGTTCTTTTTTTTATACTGATAGATTGGGCAATTCTGAACGGGCGATACCAAATATGTGTATGTGGTTATATGCTAATACATCATCTACAAACTATCTCAACATTGAGGGAAAAAAAACAGCTCCACACAGTAAATGGTTAGAGACTTTATATACATCACAAGAACACTACACACATTATCTTTTTATCTTCTACATCACAGTAACAAATAAGCAAAACTGATATGCTGCCATTCACCATGCAAAAAAGAACAGATAACAGTAATAAGCAACTGTTATAGACAAAAAAAAAAAGTCAGTTTTTAATCCATTAATCCTGGATATTTCTTCAGGGGAGCTATATATTCCAATTTTCTACTAGGTTATGGAAATTTTAAAGACAAATGAAGCATTAAACCACATTGGTATATATGTATTTAGCTAACAGCCATCTCTCTAATGCCTTATCAACATGCATGCTCATCCGAGTGTGCATGGGTATTTCAAATTTAATAAAAAAAATATATATATATTTATTATGGAGACAACTTACTGCAAGACATGTCGTCCTACAGAAAGGACTACGCATTTTAAGATTTATTTGCTTCATCACATAAAAGGACAGTCTACAAAGCCATGTACACTAAATAATATGGAGGGAATGTTTAATGTATATGGGCTCATGTATGTCAGCTACGTTAATAAATCTATTCTGACCATGTCCCAATTTATGCATCAGATGACAGTCCTAGTGTGTTTGCCCACTAACATAAATTTTGGGATTAAAGGGCAGCTATTTTTTGGGAGTCCTATTCATAATCTCCAGGTATATACTGAGGATGGAGGAGGAGAAAAAAAAAAAAACAAACAACACCAGACAGTACCCTTTGGAAATGCAATGGCTCCATTTTACAAAAAAATGGCAAATGCCTTCACATGACAAAAATATTTCTGGAGACATTTACTATAATAGTAAGGAGGGATATTTGCTTTCCTGACAAGTTTTCCATATATTTCTTTGTAATACAGTAATTGGGGTAATGTATGGTGAACACACAACACGTCTAGAATGGTTTATTAAAAACTAATAGAAAACCAGCTTTATAAAATCTCAACCATTGATGTGTACATACACAGTTCCTTAGCCTTTGTGCTAATACACATTTTAACCTCCACCCATCAGCATAAAATAAAACACTGATGGCACCCACTACCTTGGCAAAAATGTTTCCACTGTGCTGGATAAAACGGGCACAAACAGGTTAGTGAGGCATGGCTGTTATGCGCATGCTTTGTGTAGCAATGGGATAGGTTACCATGGGTGTGGTGGCATGGCTCATGGTGATGCCAGGAAGGGGCTGAGCCATAGACACAGCCACTGGGGCAACAGACACTGCTACAGGTGCCATAGACACAGGTGGAGGTGCCATGCCTTGAGCAATAGTTTGCGCCAGCGCAGCAGACAGTGGTGTGATCTCAGGATTTAATTGAGGGGCTGCGTTGGACTGTGCAGGAGCTGGGGCACCACTGGAAGCCACTAGTTCCTGCTGTGTGACTGGTCGGGGCTGCAATGCCTGGCTGCTCAAAGTGGTGTGAGTTTGCGCAATGCCATGGTTATAATTGGTCACTGCCCGTACTCCTTGCTCACTGGTTGGGGCTGTGGTGCTCAGGGTGCTTAGTGTCACCACCTTGGTTTGATTGCGAAACTGAGCATTCTGATCAAGCAAAACCTCATTAGTTGCTGCGAGAACAGAGAGCTGCTTCTTCAAATCCTCAATACGCCTCCGGAGCATGACATTTTCTTCTTCCAAGAGTTGGTAATCGACAGGGGTTGCACTGAAGTACCCATCATATCCTACTCGTCTCCTTTTCATTACAGGATCATCAAAATGATCACCGTAACGAAATGAGGAGGAGAAGTGGTCAGTTTCCGAAATCCCATCAGGTCCTCCAAAATGCTCAAAGGAACGTGCAGTGGTAGCAGGCAGGACTCCAGCACTTAAGCCAGTACTCAGGCCTCCGACCCGCCTATCACATGAAAAATCAAACTCAAAGTCCCTTTGCAAATGGCGAAACTTGCACCTATTATCACGCTGGCAATTACCCTTTAGGAAGTCCCGACAGATGGGAATCTCATCTTTATTAGGCAAGTCAGTGGGCGACAAGCCGAGACCAGCAGCTACTTTCTGACGCAAGCGAGGAGGCAACTCTCCAGTTTTCTTATAGTGTTCTTCATCCTCTTTAGTGCCATGAATAAACCGGCAGTTGTTGCGCAGGCACTGCTTATTCTGAAAGTCGTGACAGAAGACAAATTCATTCTTTTGTACCCCAAGATCAGAAACATCGCCGGTCTCTGGATGCTTAAAGCGGCAGCGCTTCCCTCGCCTGCATACATTGCGGAGAAAGTCACGACATACAAAATCCACAGATGAATTCGCATCCTCGCTGCCACTACCGCTGCTGGCACAATTTGGATAATTTTCCCTGTTCGGCATTGTATTAGCAGCGCTTATGCGCTTTTTTTTTTTTAACTGGTCAACAATTATCGCTGCGCCTTAGTATGTGAGATGCACCCGGCAATGCGCTCTGCGTAAAAGCTGTAAGAGAGAACATTACATTCAGCAATGTATTAGGCACAATTGTGAGCTATATATTTATATTGCAAAACAGCAGAATGCGATGTATTCAGGTTTACACTGAATGGGTGTTTATTGGTTGGGGAATTTATCTGGCCAAAAATTCTGTACTGTTCATAGTTACCCAGTATTGTAAAAATGTAATGGTGTCAAATTGTACAGGTGTAGCCACACGGCAGATAACTGTGCAGCATGGGGGCTTATGGCAAACTGCGCCGGTACTCTGCTGTATGGCAATCAGTGGCAGCAGTCTGAATATACCCTAGCGGGACAAAAAAACAACCAGAAAAAAAACTTACAAAGATTATATCTACATAACTGGAAGAATGGCATATTCACAAGGGGTAGATTTGTTGCAGAAGTTGCTATGGCTGTCCTATTCATCTGACTCCACTAAAACAAACCCAAATACATGGAATAGATTTCCAGGCACAGAAATTTCTGCAATAAACATGCCATGTGTGAATAAGTCATTCTTCTGATCTGGAAGATCTATAAAGCAAGATCACATCTCTAAAATAATAGTATCATCCCAGTTAACTAAAGTGCGTTTAACAGATAAGGAAAACATTTACTAAGGAGTTTGCCCGTTTCGGTCAAAAACAAGATGCAAAAAGAAATGTGTATTGTGTCGCACCACAAATCTATGCTAAAGGTTATACGTCTCTCAACCCTGTCCAAGCTTGAAAAGTAAAAAAAAAAAAAAATATATAATGCTACTTTTTAAGGCCTTAAAGCAGATGTAGATTTGAATTCCTAACTGGGAACATGTTGTTATATAATCAAAAAGGAATCTACCAAAAGTATAAAAACCTCTATATTTCTACTTCAATTCTGGGAACAAAAATAAATAAAATCTAGGCAGAAAGGAAGCATTATTTTACAGCAATTTAGAAAAATATATATATTTTTTTTAAAAGTGCCTTGTTTTCTTTGCGTTAACATACCCTGAGACCATGTTCACACACATGATGTAATACTGGTGTAAAATACTGACCAGATACTGAACGTGGCCTCAGGCTGTGTTGGAAGTGTTAATTATGCATGAATCAGCCCTTTCACCCACAAAACTGAACTGCTTTCCTGCAAAATTAAAGGGGTTGTACACTACTTGGACAACACCATCTCAATCTTATGTTAACTCCTTGTAAAATAACATGCTATATTCACATGTTGCATTTTTGCTGCGTTTATGCAATTTTTAAGCTGCGTTTTACATTACCAGCAAAAACTATGAGATTTCAGAACTCATGAAGTTTTTTTTTCCTGACCGATTTGGAAAAATGCTGCATTTTTGTAAACTGCAACATGTCACTTCTTTCAGTGTTTTTTTCACCCATAGAAAGCAATGGGTAAGTGCAAAAACCTAAAGGATGTTGCATCATCATTTTTTTTTGGGGGGGGGGAGGGGAATTACCAAGCCATCAACATGCACAAGAGGCAATAAAAACCCTGAAAAACCTGTTTTTCGTAAGCGGCTTCTTTACTACCAAGAGAGCAGGTTTTGCCTGCGGAGAAAGATGCAGCAAAAAAGCAGCTTGTGAACTTAGCCTAAAGCCACGTTGACACGTTCAGTTTTTGGTCAGTATTTATAGGTGCATCTCACCAAATTAAAATATCATCAAAAAGTTAATTTCAGTTCTTCAATACAAAAAGTGAAACTCATTATATAGAGACATTACAAAAAGAGTGATCTATTTCCAGTGTTTATGTTGGTGATTATGGCTTACAGCCAATGAAAACAGAAAAGTCATTATCTCAGTAAATTAAAATACTTTATAACAGCTTGAAAAATGATTTTAAAATCTGAAATGTATGTTCAGTGTCTGCACTCAATACTTGGTCGGGACTCCTTTTGTATCAATGCGGCGTGGCATGGAGGCGATCAGCCTGTGGCACTGCTGAGGTGTTATGGAAGCCCAGGTTGCTTTGATAGCTGCCTTCAGCTCGTCTGCATTGTTGGGTCTGGTGCCTCATCTTCCTCTTGACAATACCCCATAGATTCTCTTTGGAGTTAAGGTCAGGTGAGTTTGCTGGCTAATCAAGTACAGTGATACTGTTGTTTTTAAACCAGATATTGGTACTTTTGGCAGTGTGGACAGGTGCCAAGTCCTGCTGGAGAATGACATTTCCATCTCCAAAAAGCTTGTCGACAGAGGGAAGCATGAAGTGCTCTAAAATTTCCTGGTAGACGGCTGTGCTGACTTTGGTCTTGATAAAACACAGTGGACCTACACCAGCAGATGACATGGCTCCCCAAACCATCACTGATTGTGGAAACTTCACACTAGACCTCAAGCAGCTTGGATTGTGGCCTCTCCACTCTTCCTCCAGACTCTGGGACCTTGATCTCCAAATGAAAATTGGAACTCTGGGACCTTGTGGAATGTGTCAATGACTGCCTTCTGGACATCTGTCAAGTCAGCAGTCTTCCCCATGATTGTGGAGCCTACTGAAACAGACTAAGGGACCTTTTTAAACACTTAGGAAGACTTTGCAGGTGTTTTTTGATAATTATTCTAATTTACTGAGATAATGACTTTTGTGTTTTCATTGGCTGTAAGCCATAATCATCAACATTAACAGAAATAAACACTTGAAATAGATCACTCTGTTTGTAATAACTATACAATAAGTGTTTCACTTTTTGCATTGAAGAACTGAAATAAATTAACTCTCTAATGATATTCTAAATTTAGTGAGATGCGCCTGTATAAGCCAAAACCAGGAGTGGGTGATAAATACAGAAGTGGTGAAGTGTTTCTATTATACTTTTCCTCTGATTGTTCCACTCCTGGTTTTGGCTTACAAATACTGAGGTAAAATACTGACCAAAAACTAAACGTGTGAACGTGGCCTTAGTGTTATTTTACAAGGAGGAAACAGGGTTTAAGAAGGCTCCACTATCTGCTTTATGACTGTATGATGTCTTGTGGGCAGAAATGTACTTTAGGCCAAGCACAAACCATGATTCAGGCAGCGCCATTCAGAATGACGGGGCAGTCACGTAGGCCTCGGTACAGCCGTGTTCCGTGCTTCTCGGGCAGACAATAGTGCGGTACTAGGCCTGTGTCCCCCCTATAGAGACCCCTCTCCACTGGAACACATGGAGGCTAAACTGCCCCATGATGGCGAATGGGAACCACCCACCGTGTAAACTCCGCAGCATTGTGTGAGCGCGGGATGATTATCCCCAACCAGAAACTACCGCTCCTAGCAGCAGGGCATCCTGGGAGATGTAGTTCTACGAAGGGCAGCTCTAGGAGCGCGGTACACAGGGGAGTGTGGGGAGGTGCGGCCGTCGTGCTGTACAGTGGTGTGCTATGGAGGCTGCGCCGCAGCACTAGGCCCCGCTCCCGCCAGGAGAACGCTACGTTAGAGCTGGCGGCCATTTACACGTCACGGAGGCTGCTTGGTGCGCACGTACCGCTACAGACAACACACGCCAGGCCCATACGTACCTAACAACGCCTTGTGACCTCCGTAATCGCGGCGACTAGGACAGCACCGGAGAAGTTATAGCACGTAACGAGGCCAGAAAAGCCAGTCACGGCCGCACGGCAAGAGACCACGCCCACTTCCGGAGCAGCAGCTACGTGAGCGCAGGGAAAGAGGGCGTGGCTATGGTGCCGTATTAGGAAGTGGCGCAGCCCACGGTGGGCGGAGCACATAGGAGACTCACATGGCTGCTGTGCACGATGAGCACCGGAGACCTAGGTGTGACTCTGTCGGGAGGGAAGTCACATGCTGCAAGTTATCGGGAACGGTTCCACAAGAATCTGCAGAATTGGTCGCTGATCTCTGTATAAAAAAATCTCTGATCTGCTTATAAGAGAAAGCATATTATGCTCCGCCCGACCCTCCCTCCCCCATTACACTCCCCCTGATCCTCCATTACACTCCGCGATCCTCCCTCCCCCATTATACTCCCCCGATCCTCCCTCCCCTTTATACTCCCCTTATCCTCCCTCCTCAATTATATTCCCCCGATCTTCTCTCCTCCATTATCCTCCCACGATCCTCCCTCCTCCATTATACTCCCCCGATCTTCCCTCCTCCGTTATACTCCCACGATCCTCCCTCCCCCATTATACTCCCCCTGATCCTCCATTACACTCCGCAATCCTCCCTCCCCATTATACTCCCCCGATCCTCCCTCCCCATTATACTCCCCTTATCCTCCCTCCTCCATTATATTCCCCCCAATCTTCCCTCCTCCATTATCCTCCCACGATCCTCCCTCCTCCATTATACTCCCCCCGATCTTCCCTCCTCCATTATACTCCCACGATCCTCCCTCCCCCATTATACTCCCCCGATCCTCCATTACACTCCGCGATCCTCCCCCATTATACTCCCCCGATCCTCCCTCTCCATTATACTACTTCGATCTTCCCTCCTCCATTATACTCCCCCGATCTTCCCTCCTCCATTATACTCCCCCGATCCTCCCTCCTCCATTATACTCACCCGATCCTCCCTCTATTACACTCCCCCGATCCTCCATTATACTACCCCGGATACTCCCTTCCCCATTATACTCCCCTTATGCTATACTATACTCCCCCGATCCTCCCCCATGATATTCCCCTGATCCTTCCTCCCCCTTTATACTCCGCCCGACCCTCCCTCCCCCATTATACTCCTCCCAACCCTCCCTCCCCCATTATACTCCCCCTGATCCTCCATTACACTCCTCTATCCTCCCTCCCCCTTTATACTCCGCCATGACCCTCCCTCCCCCATTATACCCCACCCCACACTCCCTCCCCATTATACTCCCCCAATCCTCCCTCCCCATTATACTCCCCTGATCCTCACTTCTCTATTATACTTCCCCGATCTTCCCTCCCCCATTATACTCCCTCGATCCTCCCTCCCGCATTATACTCCCCCGATCCTCCCTCCTCCGTTATACTCCCCCCAATCCTCCCTCCCCATTATACTCCCCTTATCCTCCCTCCTCCATTATATTCCCCCAATCTTCCCTCCTCCATTATACTCCCACGATCCTCCCTCCTCCATTATACTCCCCCTGATCTTCCCTCCTCCATTATACTCCCACGATCCTCCCTCCCCCATTATACTCCACTTATCCTCCCTTCTCCGTTATACTCCCCCAACCCTCCCTCCCCCATTATACTCCTCCCTGATCCTCCATTGTACTCCCCTTATCCTCCCCATTATACTCCCCTGATCTTCCCTTCTCCATTATATTCCCCCGATCCTCCCTCCTCCATTATACTCCCGATCCTCCCTCCTCCATTATACTCCCCCCGATCCTCCCTCCCCTATTATACTCCGTCCGACGCTCCCCCATTATACTCTCTCGAGCCTCCATTACACTCCCCAATCCTACCTCACACATTATACACCCCGATCCTCCCTCCCCCATTATACTCCCCCCAATCCTCCATTACACTCTCCGTTCCTCCCTTCCCCATTATACTCTGCCCAACCCTCCCTCCCCATTATACTCCACCCCACACTCCCTCGCCCATTATATTCCCCCGATCCTCCCTGTTATGCACACGCCCGGGCTAAGCGGCGTGTGCGTGTGATTGGTAGTGATTCCACTGGACCGTGCCGGAGAGTGAATGCCTGGAGGGGCGTGACTAGGTATTCACCCGATCCGACCAGGGTCGCACGACGGCATACGACGCCAGTGCACCAAGGAGGAACCGAGCAGAGGGACCAGGTGCTACTCCAGGACAGACCCCGGACACAGCTGTTGACCCACACAGGGGAATACAGGAACAGGCTGGTAGGCTGGCACACAGACTGGTGGGTATAGGCAGGCACGACTGGTATGCAGGCAGGCGGGTATGCAGGCAGGGGGGTAAAGGCAAGCACAGCTAGAGTGCAGACAGGGAGGCACTAGCAGGTAGGAACACAGGCGGGATAGGACCCAGTACACACCGGGACACAGGAACAATACAGGCAAAGGGGTACAGGCAAGCACGGCTAGAGTGCAGACAAGGCTGAGCAGGGAGGACAGGGCTCTGTTCACACGGAACAGACAGGAAGGGAAAGACAGAGCCAGACACCCACAGGGTACTTGCAGTGAAGTAGCGAGTGGACCACAAACTCACAAACGGGAGTACAGAGACAACTGGCAGGAGTTAGGTACGAGTTCAGACTCTGCAGAAAAAGGAAGGGAACGGACATAGAGGCAAAAACAGGTAAAGGATAGGAGAGAGTTCAGACTGGAACTGAGTGTACGGAGGAGACCGACACTGCAGCGGGATACAGGAGCGGGTCTGGGAATACTGCCCCCAAAGAGGCGGGACGAACAGGCAAGGAGCGTGTTCAGACAGGACAGACAAGATACAGGAGCGGGTCTAGGTAATCGGCCCCTAGAAGGCAGGAGGAACAGGCTAGGAGCGTGTTCAGACAGGACAGACAAGAGAACACAGAAAGGACTCAGTTCAGACACGGGAACTAATACCGAAAAGCAGGAGACATACAGGACTCAGTTCAGACACGGGAGCTGAAACCGCAAAGCAGGAGAAATACAGGACTTAGTTCAGACACGGGAGCTGATACCGCAAAGCAGAAGACATACAGGACACAGTTCAGACACGGGAACTGATACAAAAAGCAGGAGACAAGAGACGGGACCTGGCACCTTCAGAGTGCAAGCACACACTGAAGGAAACACTATGCTCAGGCAGGGATAGAAGGGAGCTGCTGAGCTATATACCAAGTGACAGACAGCAATAGGCTGAGGACGCACAAGGGGTGTGACCCACAGCAGGTACAAAAGGCAGGAAGTGATCGGGCGCCGCCCTTAAGCAGCAGAAACAGACACAAACAGACAGCATGGAGGGAAGCCAGAGAGACATTCTGGACAGGAGATCAAGTGCGCCCTCTTGCACAGTGGGAGATGGACCACCATGCAAGGACGCCGCCAGGTATGTTACACTCCCTTCCCCATTATACAGCCCAATCCTCCCTCCCCCATTATTTTCCCCCGATCCTCCCTCCCCCATTATACTCCCCCAATCCTCCCTCCCCATTATACTCCCCCAATCCTCCCTCCCCGATTATACTCCCTTGATCTTCCCTCCCCATTATACTCCCCCAATCCTCCCTTCTCATTATACTTCCCCCGATCCTAACTCCCCTGATCCGTCCCCATTATACTCCCCCAATCCTCCCGCCCCCATTATACTCCCCCCAATCCTCCATTACACTCCCCGTTCCTCCCTTTCCCATTATACTCCGCCCAACCGTCCCTCCCCATTATACCCCACCCTCCCCCATTATACTCCCCCGATCCACCCTCCCCCATTATACTCCCCCGATCCTCACTCCCCATTATACTCCCCTTATCCTCCCTCCTCCGTTATATTCCCCCGATCCTCACTCCTCCATTATACTCCCCGATCCTCACTCCTCCAGTATACTCCCCCCGTTCTTCCCTCCCCCATTATACTCCCCTTATTTTCCCTTCTCCATTATACTCCCCCGATCCTCCCTCCCCGTTATACTCCCCTTGTCCTCCCTCCTCCATTATACTCCCCCGTTCTTCCCTCCCCCATTATACTCCCCTTATTTTCCCTTCTCCATTATACTCCCCCGATCCTCCCTCCCCGTTATACTCCCCTTGTCCTCCCTCCTCCATTATACTCCCCCGATCCTCCCCCATTATACTCCCCCAATCCTCCCTCCCCAATTATACTCCCCCGATCCTCCCTCCTCCATTATAATCCCCTTATCCTCCCTCCTCCATTATGCTCCCCTTATCCTCCCTCCTCCATTATACTCCCATTATCCTTCCTTCTCCATTATACTCCCCTTATCTTCCCTCCCCCATTATACTCCCCCAGGTTTTACGCACTTATTATACTATACTGTATATAATACTTCTACAAAGCCAATCCAGAGGGATTACTAATCTCTTAAAGCATACATTGGTCAGAGTCCCAAATAGAACAACAAGGCCCCAAGTCATCAAAGTGATTGTCAGAGTTCTGCCATTAATTGAAAAAGTTGCACAATTTTTGCGCAATGTGGAGTTGCACAAAAATTTGTTGACTTTTGTCATTTTCACACCAGTTTTGGCCAACTCCGCTGAAATAAGCTGAGCTGGGGGGGACAAAGCCCGTTTATACAATTAATGCGGCACAACTTCAGCCACAAATCTTATTCCAGTCTGAGACTGGAGTAAGTTTTGTGATAAGGCACATGCCACTTATCAGGCACTCCTGATTCATGAAGTGGCACACCTGACTCCAGAACGCCCCCTCATTGAGACTGGCATGAACAATGCCGGTCTTGATGAATCAGGGATATACAGTAATTCCAAAATATTGCTCATATAATTGCCAGCCTTATGAGCATTAATAATAAAGTGTGATTGTGACGACACAGCTTCTAATCTTAATTGGCCAGTTGTCTAGATTTGTTAGACCAAGAGAAATACACTATTGTGTTTGTGTTGACTTGTGAATGTATGTGTTTTTCTTTGGCTGGTCAAGAAGGACATATTAGTATTTGTATAAATCTGAATGTTGACTTCTCTTGGTCTGGAGACAATAGTGTTTGTTAATATGCTAATGACATATTGTACTAAGCCAGCTAGTTGTTAATTTACAAGAGCAGGGGGATACCAACTATGTAAATTGATTAAATGATCAAACAATGAGACCTGAGCCGTGAACCTTTCCCCCTGACCTGTGAATGATAACCTGAGCCACAGAAAAATATAAAAAGGGATTTTTATCCTGCTGCAAGGAGAATCAGAGAGACGCTTCAGGGCAGCAGTTTGGTACCATGGCTCCATCCAGAGAGACACAGATTTGGATTCTGCAGGATTACAGCCTAACGGTACACGGCCCTGGCTGGAAGGATACAGATCTGTTCCATTGATCATCAGAGAACCCATGGATACATTTGGGGAAACCAGGTTAAGACAATGAGGTCACCTGGCCCCATGAATATGTTGTTTGGGGTTGCCAGGTGGGACCCTCCGGTTGCCTGGAACCCATGGAGATATTCGGAGAAGCCAGATTGGGACCAGTAGGTCACCTGGCCCCATGGAAACTCTCGGAGAAGCCAGGGTGGGATCCTCCGGTCTCCTGGCCAAGTACCTCGATGGACTGTCAGCTTCCTAAGCTTACTGCTACCTCCTCTCTGTGGGTGCCCGCCAAAAGCGGGTGGATGGGGGGGGGCACTGGTTGAGGTAGTTGGCCCTGGAAGTCCCAAAGTCGCAGCTGATCTATCCCGGCGGGCCAGCAGAAGGGTGAGACTGTGTAATGTTGTACCATCTTGGGTATTTGCTGGGACTGTTTTATGTGTTTATTGTTCATTTGTTGGTTCAATATAGTATTGCCACGTTGTTTTACCCTCACCCTGTGTTGTCTGAGTAGCATTACGCCCATGGAGGAACCCGGGTCTTCACAGCGATTATTTTGCGTTTTAATTTGCATTGATGCATTTTAACTACAGTCCTGATCTAATTTGCGTCGATGCGTTTTGTCTACAGTCCTGATCTGACTATTGCATCATAGATATCCTAATAGTATTTGGTCTCTAAGGCTGTGTGCACACGTTGCATTTTTGCCAAGTGGAATTGTCTCATTCACATGTTGCTTATTTGTAACTTCCAGATTTGATGCAGGTTCAAATCTGCAACATGTCAATTCTTTCTGTGTTTTTGCAGTGTTTTTTCACCAATTGTTTTCAATTCGGTTAGTCAAAAATGCAATAAAAATGCAGGTATAAGAATGTTTACAGATTTGCTGCGTTTTGTAGCAAAAATGCCGGGGTGTTAATAAAAGTAAAAGAATGTTACGTCACCAAGAAGAAACACCACCATGTTGTGTGTATAGGTGTATGTGTATATACAGTGGCGACCAAAAGTTTTGCATTTTGTTTTAATGTGTGATTACTTCTGTCTGGTTGTTGTGATGCCATTTTTCTGGTGATTTTAGTAAACTGGAAGCAAATGATTGTCAGCTATAAGGACGAAAATTGTGTTTGACATTGTTCTATCCCTTTATGTGTTAGTTTTCAACATTTGCCAGGCCAAATGTTTTGCATATTTTGTCATGGGTAGTCAAATTTTGTCTAAATTATTATTTTTTTTGTGTGTGTGTTTTTAGGTTAAAACATGGCCAAGACAAAGCCAAATTTATGACCAGATGCCAGGAAGCTTATTATTCTGAGAGTGAAGTCTGGCAAAAGCCAAAAAGAGGTAGCTGTGGAATTCAAGTGTTCTCAGAGTCAAGTGTAGTTTATGCAGTGCTCTTCATAAACGCAGCAGAAGATTTAAAGAGACAGTGTTCCTGTGTACCTCTATGTGCAGCCAAGTGAGCCGATCTACCACAGTTGGTGTTAGAAGTGTGGGCAAGATCCCCAGGAAGCAAGTGTGAAAGCTGTGGACAGACTGCATGTCCTGGGTGAAGGTGGCTGTGAGCATGGAACAGCGGTCATACAAAATGGAGGAGCTGATCAAGCACCTGGTCCAAAGCCAACACCAGCAGCATCTGCAACAGCTCCAGGAGCAGCAGCAGTTCCAACAGCAACTACTGCAAAAGCATCAGGAGCAGCAGCATCGGGAGCAGCAACAGCTGGCACAACAGGAGACAAGTAAGCTGCTTATGTAACAGCTGCAACAGCAACAGCAGCAGCTCCAACAGTACCCGCAACAGAGTCGACAACAGCAGCAGCAGATTGATTTATTCACCGAGGCTGTTCGTGGCACGGCAGCGGCTCCAACTCCAATGTCAGCTGATGATTTTAATGCCCGGAAGGCGGTGAGGAGAGCTTTACAGAAAATGACCCCAGGTGATGACACAGAGGCCTTTTTAACCGTTTTTGAAAGGGTTGCCGATAGAGAGAAACTCCCACCAGAGTAGTGGGCGGCTTTCCTGGTGCCATACTTAATGGGGAGCCACAAAAGGCCCACTACGATTTGACCTTACAGGACGCTAAAGACTATGAAAAATTGAAAACAGAAATTTTGGTGCACTTAGGGGTGATAATGTCAGGGCACAATTGTTATGATCTGCAACATGAACTAAGGAAAGATAGGGGAAAGCTGTCCCTACAGTAAGACTAAGCTGAATCCCTACGATGTAGTGGGCTGCCTGTTCCTAGCGAACAGACCCGCCTTAGTCCTTGGCTAGTCTGAACGAAGACCTATAGCATAAAGGGAGGGGTCCCTAAAAGAACTAAGGATTGGGACAAAAATGGGACACCTCCTAAACAGAAAGTAGTTGCAGAACACAAAAAGACAAACCGACAAAAAAAAAGTACTAGAGGTCCCAGAAGGACCAAGCGAACTGACAGAGAAAGGCACAGAAGCACCTGGCTAGAGAAACAGTCAAACACAGAAATCCAGCAGAGCCAAAAGGGCGGAGCTGGAATATAAAGGCAGAAGGTCACGTGACCGCAAAACACAAGATGGAAAAAACAAACAGGGGGGTTCTAACAGTACCCCCTCTTTTATGAGGATCCTCCAGGTCCAGGCCTATCTGGAAACCTCTTGTGGAAAGCCTTAACAAGCCTAGGAGCAGAGACATCATCTGTCCTTACCCAGGAGTTGTCTTCGGGACCAAAACCCTTCCAGGAGACGAGATACTGTAATCTCCCTCTATGCCATCTAGAATTCAAGATACGAGAAATTTCATATTCGCTGTCTTCCACCACAGGAGGAACTGTGACAGTAGCGTCCCTATCAGATACATCAGCCTTTTTCAACAAGGAAACATGAAACACAGGATTAATCTTCCAGGATGTAGGGACATCCAACCTAATCGCAGACGGATTAACAACCTGAAGCACTTTAAATAGACCCACAAACTTAGGACCCAGTTTTTTAGAAGGAATCCTCAACCGCAGGTTCTTCGAGGACAACCAAACCATGTCACCCACAGTAAACAAAACCTCCTTACGTTTCCTGTCAAAATACTTCTTGGACTTCTTGTTAGCCTCTTGAAGGTTGCAACGTACATTAGTCCAAACTCTCTCCAAATCACCGGAAAAATTCTCCTCCGCCACCGCCAACCCCAATTTGGAGAACGAACCAAAAGACGGATGTCTCCCAGTACAACAAAAAAAAGGAGAACACCCAGCAGAGGAGGATGTATGATTGTTAAGAGCAAATTCTGCGAGAGGCAGAAACTCAGACCACACCTCTTGATTGTCTGCCACAAAACAACGCAAAAACTGTTCAACATCCTGGTTCTTTCTTTCAGTCTGTCCATTAGACTCAGGATGATAACCAGACGAAAATGACAAATGGACTCCCAACCTGTCACAAAAAGCACGCCAAAAGAGAGCCACAAACTGAAGTCCTCTATCAGAAACAATATCCGTGGTGTAACGGGTCCGGGAGGCGGAACCTCTGAGCTACTATACAAGGGGGCGGCCCTTGTAAGGGAGCGGGTGGCAGTCTCTAGGTAAGGGGTAGGTACGACCTGTGATGGCAGAGCCTCCGGGTAGGCTAGCAGGCAGATGGTAGATGTGTGCTCCCAGGTGAGCAAGCGAGAGTCTCTGGAATAGCAGGTGGTCACGGCACGTGACGGCGGAACCTCCGGGCTGGCAGGCAGGTAGGTAACGGAGAAGCGCTCCCAGGTGAGCGGGCAAGAGTCTCTGAGATAGCTGGTGGTCACAGCACGTGACAACGGAGCCTCCGGGCTGGCAAGCAGGCAGATAACGGAGAAGCGCTCCCAGGTGAGCGGGCAAGCTGGTCCATAGACAGACTGACCGGAGTAGTAAGGCAGACCGTCGGACCTCAGGCAAGCAGGCAGGTAGCTGATATGCGCTCCCAGGTGAGCGGGCAGGCTGGTCCTTTAGACAGACTGACAGGAGTAGTAAGGCAGACCGTCGGACCTCAGACTGGCAGACAGGTAACAAGTATTCAGGCAGGAATCAGGCAGGTAACTAGCAGGAAACTGGCAGGAAACTGGCAGGTAACTGGCAACGGGACCTGAGGGCTGAAGCACAGGTGAGACACAGGTGCAAACAACATTGCTCGGGCACCTCCATTTTGGAGGAGGTGCCTTATATATGATGAAGTCCTCCGGCCATTGGCCGGGGACTCCTTAGGACGGCGCGTGCGGCCCCTTTAAGAGGAGGGGAGCGCGCGCGCGCGCGCGCCCTAAGCACAGGGGCCGGGAAGGAGCGCGCGCTGAGAGCAGAGCGGGAGGAGGACGCCGGGAAGGAGCGCGCGCTGACAGCAGAGCGGGGAGAGGACGCCGGGCACGGAGCAGAGCGGTGAGGGGAGCAGCGTCCCTGCCTAGCAGAGGGCAGGGACGCCAGCGCTACAGTACCCCCCCCTTTAGGCCCCCCCTTTTTTAGGCCAGACAGAAATTTAGCTAGGATGAGAGGGGCATGGATGTTCTCCCGGGGCTCCCACGTTCTCTCCTCAGGACCAAACCCCTTCCAATCTACCAGAAAAAAGGTCTTTCCTCTTACCCTTTTGGTGGCAAGAATGTTCTCTACCTCAAACTCGTCCTCAGCAGAAACCGGAGCAGGAGGCGTACCTGTAGACTTGGAAAAAGAGTTAAGCACCACAGGTTTGAGGAGAGACACATGGAAGGAGTTAGGGATCCGTAAGTTGGCCGGGAGTTTCAATTTATAGGCCACCGGGTTGATCTGACTGATGACCTCCAGTGGGCCGATGAACCGAGGCCCTAACTTATAGGAAGGGATCTTGAGCCGGACATATTTGGACGAGAGCCAGACTTTATCCCCAGGGCGGAATTGAGGAGGGTCCAGACGTTTTTTGTCAGCGTGTCTTTTCATACGCTCGGATGACAGAAGGAGTGCGGACCGGGTACTCTCCCATATGGAGGAAAATTTGTTAACAAGAGATTCCGCAGCCGGATTGTCCGCCGAGGTGGAGACGGGAAACGGGATCCGAGGATGCTGACCGTAGACTACAAAAAACGGGGATTTGGAGGAAGACTCGCTCTCGTGATTGTTGTACGAGAATTCGGCCCAAGGCAGGAGATCCACCCAGTCAGAATGGTGGGCATTAACGAAGTGCCGAAGGTAACTGGTCAGGTTCTGATTGATCCGCTCCACTTGACCATTAGACTGTGGGTGGTAAGCGGAGGAGAAGTCCAGGGTGACGTCCAGCAATTTACAAGTGGCTCTCCAGAAACGGGAAGTGAACTGTACCCCACGATCCGACACGATGTGACGGGGCAGGCCATGAAGACGGAAGATGTGGCGGATAAAGTCTTTAGCCAGCTCGGGTGCAGACGGAAGACCTGGCAGTGGAATGAAGTGAGCCATCTTGGAGAAGCGGTCAGCGACCACCCAAATGACCGTACAACCGGCAGAGACGGGTAGATCAGTAATGAAGTCCATCGCTATATGCTGCCAGGGGGCAGCAGGTACTGGCAGAGGTAGGAGGCGGCCGGCCGGCAGGTGTCTCGGAACTTTGTTGCGGGCGCAGGACACACAGGCAGAAACAAAGTCTATTACATCCTTGTGCAGGTTAGGCCACCAGTAGTGCCGGGTAATAAGCTGGAGGGTCTTTTTCTGACCGGCGTGGCCAGCTAGTTTAGACGAATGACCCCAGTGTAGGATCTTCTCCCGATCAGGTACTGGTACGAACGTCTTACCAGGAGGAAGACGATTTAGACTCACGGGAGCCACCTGCATTACTCTGGCGGGATCGATGATATGTTTCGGATCCTCCTCGAGATCAGACACCAGAAAGGACCGAGACAAGGCGTCCGCCTTGACGTTTTTGTCAGCCGGGCGAAAATGAAGGACAAAATCAAAACGAGCAAAAAACAAGGACCACCGGGCTTGGCGCGGGTTAAGTCTCTGGGCATGCTGGAGGTAAGCCAAGTTCTTGTGGTCAGTGTAAATTATTACCGGGTGAAGAGCCCCCTCGAGCAGGTAACGCCACTCCTCCAATGCCAGTTTGATGGCCAATAACTCTCGGTCTCCTATGGAATAGTTGCGCTCAGAGGAGGAGAAGAGTTTAGAGAAGAAGCCACAAGTTACCATCCTCCCGGAAGATGATTTTTGAGTAAGTACCGCTCCGGCTCCAGAGGAGGAGGCGTCAACTTCCAGGAAGAACTGTTTGTTGCCATCTGGGCGATGCAGCACCGGGGCGGAAGAGAAGGCCTGTTTAAGGGAAAGAAAGGCCTCCTCTGCTTCGGGTGGCCACTCTTTGGGATTAGTACCTTTACGGGTGAGCGCAGAAATTGGGGCCGTCCGGGAAGAGAAGTGTGGTATGAAGAGGCGGTAGTAGTTGGCGAAGCCCAGGAATCGCTGAATGGCCTTCAACCCCTCCGGTCGGGGCCATTTCTCGATGGCAGACAGTTTCTCAGGATCCATTTGTAGGCCGGTCTGAGAGATAATGTAGCCCAGAAACGGAAGCGAGGTCTGCTCAAAGAGGCACTTCTCAAATTTAGCGTAGAGATGGTTCTGCCTTAGCCTGAGCAGGACCTGACGAACGTCCCTCCGGTGAGTCTGGAGATCCGGAGAGAAGACCAAGATGTCGTCCAGGTACACCACTACGCAGGAGTAGAGAAGGTCCCGGAAAATGTCATTGACCAACTCTTGAAAGACGGCAGGAGCGTTACAGAGACCAAAGGGCATTACCAGGTATTCATAGTGGCCGTCCCGGGTGTTGAATGCCGTCTTCCATTCATCCCCCTGACGAATACGAACCAGGTTGTACGCCCCACGAAGGTCCAGTTTGGTGAAGATCCTAGCCCCCCTCAGGCGATCAAATAATTCTGGAATGAGCGGAAGGGGGTACTTATTCTTCACCGTGATCAGGTTTAGGCCTCTATAGTCTATACAGGGACGGAGAGAGCCGTCCTTCTTTTTGACGAAAAAGAAGCCTGCTCCCGCCGGGGAGGTAGATTTCCGGATGAATCCTCTGGCCAGATTCTCCTCAATATATTCGGACATTGACCGGGTCTCAGCAGCGGATAAAGGATAGATACGCCCACGGGGAGGAGTAGTACCGGGTAGCAGATCGATGGGACAGTCGTATGGTCTATGTGGTGGTAATGTCTCTGCCTCCTTTTTATTAAAGACATCTGCATAAGACCAATAAGGAATCGGAAGTCCAGGTAGATTAGCTGGGGTAGGAGAGGGACGGACGGGATGGACGGGAACCAGGCAGGTTTTATGACAGTCTTGTCCCCAGCGAAGGACCTCTCCGGTTTGCCAGTCTAGCACGGGTGCATGTCTCTGGAGCCAGGGCAGACCTAGCAAGAGGGCGTGAGAGAGTCCAGGCAGAACATGAAAGGAGATACTTTCAGAATGCAGCATTCCCACCTGCAGGGTAATGGATTCGGTGATGAGTTGAATGGGGCGAGGTAAGAGGCCCCCATCCACGGCAGCGACAGACAAGGGTACAGCCAGAGGTTTGGTGGGGATGCGGTATTTCTCAACCAGGGACTGTGAAATAAGGTTCCCGGCTGCTCCAGAGTCAAGTTGGGCTAGTTCGAAATAACGGTTCTCCCCGTAGATGATCGAAACTGACAACAGCAGGGATGGAGAGGATTTATTCTTGTCTAGGTGGACCTCTCTGAGCGAACCTAGACACAGGCGTTTCCCGACCTCTCCGGGCAGGCACGGATCCGGTGCTCCTTACTGCCACAGTAGAAGCAGCTCCCCTCGGCACGGCGTGAGTCCTGACGGGTTTTGACCATCTTGGTCTGGTCGACCTGCATAGGCTCAGAAGAGTGTACCTGGGGAGAGATGGAGGGAATGACGGGTCTCTGGAAAGTAGGAGCTAAACGTGGAATCCTTCTCTCACGGGTGACCTCTTTGGCACGCTCCTGGAACCGTAGGTCAATCCGGGTGGCAAGGGTTATTAGATCATCGAGAGAGGTAGGAATGTCCCGACCAGCAAGTTCATCTTTAATACGACCGGACAGACCCTCCCAGAAGACGGATACCAGAGCGTTGTTATCCCAGGCCAGCTCCGAGGCAAGGGTGCGGAACCGTATGGCATATTGGCCCACGGTGAGACCCTCCTGACGGAGGCGTAGCAGAGAGGATGCGGATGAGGTCTTCCGTCCGGGTTCGTCGAAGACTTTCCGGAAAGCCGAGAGAAAAGCAGGCAAGTTGGACACCAGGGGGTCTCCTCTCTCCCATAGAGGATTTAGCCAGGCCAGGGCCTCCCCGGTGAGATGGGACATGATAAAGGCAATTTTGGCCCGGTCGGAATTAAACTGATGGGACAAAAGTTCAAAGTGCAGGGTGCACTGATTTATGAAGCCCCGAGCCTGGACGGGGTCGCCTCCGAAGCGAGGAGGTGCAGAAAGCCGGGGTCCGGGGTAGGATACCATAGTATTAGTGGGCAGCGGAGCTGCCGGATTGCAAGATATGGCACTGGCGGAGGTTGTTGGTGGATCAGACAGAGTGTTCAGGCGAGTATTAACATTCCGCAGGTGACCCAGGATGGCCTCCTGTTGGGACCTCTGACGGGACAGTTCAAGACAGAGGTCCGAGAGCGAGGGAGCTTGGGTGCCACCGGGTTCCATGGCCCGAGCAAACTGTAACGGGTCCGGGAGGCGGAACCTCTGAGCTACTATACAAGGGGGCGGCCCTTGTAAGGGAGCGGGTGGCAGTCTCTAGGTAAGGGGTAGGTACGACCTGTGATGGCAGAGCCTCCGGGTAGGCTAGCAGGCAGATGGTAGATGTGTGCTCCCAGGTGAGCAAGCGAGAGTCTCTGGAATAGCAGGTGGTCACGGCACGTGACGGCGGAACCTCCGGGCTGGCAGGCAGGTAGGTAACGGAGAAGCGCTCCCAGGTGAGCGGGCAAGAGTCTCTGAGATAGCTGGTGGTCACAGCACGTGACAACGGAGCCTCCGGGCTGGCAAGCAGGCAGATAACGGAGAAGCGCTCCCAGGTGAGCGGGCAAGCTGGTCCATAGACAGACTGACCGGAGTAGTAAGGCAGACCGTCGGACCTCAGGCAAGCAGGCAGGTAGCTGATATGCGCTCCCAGGTGAGCGGGCAGGCTGGTCCTTTAGACAGACTGACAGGAGTAGTAAGGCAGACCGTCGGACCTCAGACTGGCAGACAGGTAACAAGTATTCAGGCAGGAATCAGGCAGGTAACTAGCAGGAAACTGGCAGGAAACTGGCAGGTAACTGGCAACGGGACCTGAGGGCTGAAGCACAGGTGAGACACAGGTGCAAACAACATTGCTCGGGCACCTCCATTTTGGAGGAGGTGCCTTATATATGATGAAGTCCTCCGGCCATTGGCCGGGGACTCCTTAGGACGGCGCGCGCGGCCCCTTTAAGAGGAGGGGAGCGCGCGCGCGCGCGCCCTAAGCACAGGGGCCGGGAAGGAGCGCGCGCTGAGAGCAGAGCGGGAGGAGGACGCCGGGAAGGAGCGCGCGCTGACAGCAGAGCGGGGAGAGGACGCCGGGCACGGAGCAGAGCGGTGAGGGGAGCAGCGTCCCTGCCTAGCAGAGGGCAGGGACGCCAGCGCTACACGTGGGAACGGCATGGAGCTTGACAATCTCCTTAACAAACGCCTTAGCGAGTGTCTTGGCGCAGGGCAACTTAATGAATGGAACCAAATGACACATCTTACTAAAACGGTCCACGACCACCCAGATGACAGTAAAACCCTCTGACACAGGAAGATCAGTAATAAAATCTATTGTGAGATGCGTCCAAGGCGCACTAGGAACCTCCAGAGGGCAAAGCAACCCCGCAGCAGGAGTATGTGAAGTCTTTGACCTAGCACACACAGTACATTGACGCACCCACTTGATGACTTCCCTCTGCCATCCAGGCCACCAAAAACTGCGACTGATAAGTCTATTAGTCTCCGAAATTCCTGGATGACCTGCCAACCGAGACTCATGACACTCCACAAGCAAATCTCTCCTAAAGGCTCTAGGCACGAACAACCTCCCATGGGGAGTGTTAGATGGAGCATCATCTTGAGCTTTCAGAATCCCATTCTCCAACACGGAATCCAATGCCGCCACCACAACTCCTTTCTGTAAAATGCCCTCCTCGGCACCGACCATAGGAGAGAAGCTGCGAGATAAAGCATCGGCTTTAACATTCTTAGTACCAGGGATATAGGTAACAGAAAAATGAAACAGAAAAAAAAAGTGCCCACCTAACTTGACGGGCATTCAGGCGCTTGGCAGCATCCAGATAGATCAAATTCTTATGATTTGTGAAAACCTGAATAGGAAATCTAGCGCCTTCGAAAAAATGATGCCAATGTTCAAACGCGAGTTTAATAGCCAGCAACTCCCGATTTCCAACATCATAATTCAGTTCGGTTTCTGAAATTTTTTTCGAAAAGAAGGCACAAGGATGTACTCCACCCTTGTTCTCCTGAGACAAAACTGCTCCGACCTCTACCGATGAAGCATCGACCTCGACCAAAAAAGGCATGGTCTCATCAGGCTGCATAAGGATAGGGGCAGAACTGAACCTCTCTTTGAGATACTCAAACACTTCAATGGCCTCAGTAGTCCACTGGGCCGTATTCGCACCTTTCCTGGTGAGATCGGTTAGAGGTTTAACAATTACAGAAAAAATAAATTTCCTGTAATAATTGGCAAAACCCAAAAATCTCTGTATAGATTTCATACCAATAGGCCTAGGCCATTCCTGCACAGCCTGAACCTTCACAAGGTCCATCTCAAAGCCCTCGCTGGAGACAATGTAGCCCAAAAAACTAATTTTCTGCACAGCGAACTCACATTTCTCCAGCTTAGCAAAGAGTGAATTATCACTCAATAACTGCAAAACTTCACGTACACTCTCACAATGGGACTCCAGATCTGGCGAATAAATCAAAATGTCATCCAAATACACAACCACATTCTTACCAATCAAAAGTCTCAGGATGTCATTAACCACTTCGCACCAGAGCCTGTTTTTGCCTTCGTGACCGGGCCAATTTTTTCAATTCTGACCACTGTCACTTTATGAAGCAATTACTTTGGAACGCTTCAACGGATCCCCCTGATTCTGAGATTGTTTTTTCGTGACATATTGTACGTCATGATAGTGGTAAAATTTCTTTGATATCTCATGCGTTTATTTGTGAAAAAATCGGAAATATGGCGAAAATTTTGCAATTTTCAAACTTTGAATTTTCATGCCCTTAAATCAGAGAGATATGTCACACAAAATACTTAATAAATAACATTTCCCTACTTTACATCAGCACAATTTTGGAACCAAATTTTTTTTTTGTTAGGGAGCTATAAGGGTTAAAAGTTGACCAGCGATTTCTCATTTTTCCAACAAAATTGACAAAAACATTTTTTTAGGGACCACATCATATTTGAAGTCACTTTGAGGGGTCTTTATGACAAAAAATACCCAAAAGTGACACCGTTCTAAAAACTGCGCCCCTCAAGGTGCTCAAAACCACATTCAAGAACTTTATTAACCCTTCAGGTGCTTCACAGGAATTTTTGGAATGTGGAAGAAAAAAATTAACATTTAACTTTTTTCACAAAAATGTTACTTTAGACCCAATTTTTTTTATTTTCACAGGGGTAACAGGAAAAAATGGACCCCAAAATTTTTTGTGCAATTTCTCTTGAGCGTGCTGATACCCCATATGTGAGGGAAAACCACTGTTTGGGCGCACGGCAGGGCTCGGAAAGGATGGAGCGCCATTAGACTTTTTGAATGTAAAATTTGTCTGAATAATTAGCAGACACCATGTTGCGTTTGGAGAGCTCCTGATGTGACTAAACAGTGGAAACCCCCCACAAGTGACACCATTTTGGAAACTAGACCCCTTAGGGAACATATCTAGATGTGTGGTGAGCACCTTGAACCCCAAGGTGCTTCACAGAAGTTTATAATATTGAGCTGTAAAAATAAAATTTTAACATTTTTCCCACAAAAACGTTTTTCATCCCTTAATTTTCCATTTTCATAATGGTAATAGGATAAATTGCACCATGAAATTTGTTGTGCAATTTCTCCTGAACACGCCGATACCCCATATGTGGGGGAAAACCACAGTTTGGGCGCACGGCAGGGTTTGGAAGGGAAGGAGCGCCATTTGACTTTTTGAATGTAAAATTTGTCTGAATAATTAGCAGACGCCATGTTGCGTTTGGAGAGCCCCTGATGTTCCTAAACAGTGGAACCCCCCCACAAGTGACACCATTTTGGAAACTAGACCCCTTAGGGAACTTATCTAGATGTGTGGTGAGCACCTTGAACCCCAAGGTGCTTCACAGAAGTTTATAATAATCAGCTGTAAAATTAAAATTTTCACATTTTTCCCGCAAAAACGTTTTTCATCACTTAATTTTCCATTTTCATAATGGTAATAGGATAAATTGCACCATGAAATTTGTTGTGCAATTTCTCCTGAACACGCCGATACCCCATATGTGGGGGAAAACCACAGTTTGGGCGCACGGCAGGGTTTGGAAGGGAAGGAGCGCCATTTGACTTTTTGAATGTAAAATTTGTCTGAATAATTAGCAGACGCCATGTTGCGTTTGGAGAGCCCCTGATGTTCCTAAACAGTGGAAACCCCCCACAAGTGACACCATTTTGGAAACTAGACCCCTTAGGGAACATATCTAGATGTGTGGTGAGCACCTTGAACCCCAAGGTGCTTCACAGAAGTTTATAATATTGAGCTGTAAAAATAAAATTTTAACATTTTTCCCACAAAAACGTTTTTCATCCCTTAATTTTCCATTTTCATAATGGTAATAGGATAAATTGCACCATGAAATTTGTTGTGCAATTTCTCCTGAACACGCCGATACCCCATATGTGGGGGAAAACCACAGTTTGGGCGCACGGCAGGGTTTGGAAGGGAAGGAGCGCCATTTGACTTTTTGAATGTAAAATTTGTCTGAATAATTAGCAGACGCCATGTTGCGTTTGGAGAGCCCCTGATGTTCCTAAACAGTGGAACCCCCCCACAAGTGACACCATTTTGGAAACTAGACCCCTTAGGGAACTTATCTAGATGTGTGGTGAGCACCTTGAACCCCAAGGTGCTTCACAGAAGTTTATAATAATCAGCTGTAAAATTAAAATTTTCACATTTTTCCCGCAAAAACGTTTTTCATCCCTTAATTTTGCATTATCATAAGGGTAATAGGATAAATTGCACCATGAAATTTGTTGTGCAATTTCTCCTGAGTACGCCGATACCCCATATGTGGAGGCAAACCACTGTTTGGGCGCACGGCAGGGCTCGGAAGGGAAGGAGCGCCATTTGACTTTTTGAATGTAAAATTTGTTTGAATAATTAGCGGACGCCATGTTGCATTTGGGGAGCCCCTGACGTGCCTAAACAGTGGAAACCCCCCACAAGTGACACCATTTTGGAAACTAGACCCCTTAGGGAACTTATCTAGATGTGTGGTGAGCACCTTGAACCCCAAGGTGCTTCACAGAAGTTTATAATAATCAGCTGTAAAAATAAAATTTTCATATTTTTCCCGCAAAAAAGCTTTTCATCCCTTAATTTTGCATTATCATAAGGGTAATAGGATAAATTGCACCATGAAATTTGTTGTGCAATTTCTCCTGAACACGCCGATACCCCATATGTGGAGGCAAACCACTGTTTGGGCGCACGGCAGGGCTCGGAAGGGAAGGAGCGCCATTTGACTTTTTGAATGTAAAATTTGTTTGAATAATTAGCGGACGCCATGTTGCATTTGGGGAGCCCCTGATGTGCCTAAACAGTGGAAACCCCCCACAAGTGACACCATTTTGGAAACTAGACCCCTTAGGGAACTTATCTAGATATGTGGTGAGCACCTTGCACCCCCAGCTGCTTCACAGAAGTTTATAATATTGAGCCATAAAAATAAAATTTTCACATTTTTCCCACAAAAAAATGTTTTCCTTTCCCTAATTTTGTACTATCATAAGGGTAACAGGATAAATTGCACCATGAAATTTGTTGTTCAATTTCTCCTGAACACGCCGATACCCCATATGTGGGGGAAAACCACTGCTTTGGTGTACGGCAGGGTTCGGAAGAGAAAGGAGCGCTATGTTGGCTGGGATAGGCAGCAGACACCATGTCACATTTGAAGAGTCGCTGACATGCCGAAACAGCAGAAACCCCCACAAGTGACCCCATTTTGTAAACTACACCTCTCAAGGAATTCATCTAGGGAAGTAGTGAGTATTTTTTAATTTTTAAATTTATACCATTGGGCAGTGAAAAAAACATAATTATATTTTTACCACAAAAAAATGTTTTACCCTCAGATTTTACATTTTCACACAGGGCAATGGGTAAAAATGATGCCGAAATGTGTCACACAATTTCTTCTAAAAGTGGCAATACCCCATATGTGGCTGTATCGTACTGCTCAACCATATGGCGAGATCTGGGGGGGACGGAGTGCTATTTGACAATTGGAGAACAAATTATTGTAGAATAGGCATTTGGATTTGGGAGCACAAAATTTTTTGAATTTCTTTTGGGGGGCAAGGGCCATTTTGCTTTTCCAGAGCCTTTCTGCTACCAGTAACTTGGAAGTCCTTTATATTTTTAACAGATGACGGACCTGAGTGGGGACTAGCTTTTTTTGAGGACTGAGTTGAAACTTTTATTGGGAACATTTTACGTAACATTTATCCGGCGCTCTAGGCAGAGCACTTACATCGGGGTTTCCATCTAAATTTCCAAGTGGTGTAATTCAGATGAAACCCCTGCGGGATCCATTCACTGTAATGAGGCAGCAGAGTTACTCTGGACTCCGTCTGGCCTCTGTTTAGCGGTGCCCTTTTTTTCAGAAGTGCACAAAACTGTGGCCAACCGCACTTTTATGCACTCCTAAAACAAATGACACCGTGGGATCCCAGGCTAGACGGCGTCCACAGTGGCCTATATCTGCCTCATTACAGGGAATCTTCCGTCATGGGTTCCGGCTGAATCACATATTTCAGAGATTTACATGGAAACTCTGGTGTAAGTGCTCAGCGCAGAGCGCAGGATAAATGTTGGCAGAGCCATACTGCGATCTTTGGGAGACATAATAAACAAATCAGTAGCAGGTGAAGAATTGGTTTTATTTATTTTTTACGCCGTTCCTAGTGTGATATAACTGATTAGATTACTTTATTCTTCGGGTCGGTGCGATTACAGAGATACCAGATTTATATCGGGTTTTTATGACTGACAGCTGTCACACACTAAGAGACGCTTTTTTTTGCAAAATCTAGTTTTTGCATCGCCATATTTTGAGAGCTATAATTTTTCCATATTTCGGCCGACAGAGTCATGTGATGGCTTGTTTTTTGCGGGACGAGTTGACATTTTTATTGGTACCATTTGTGGGTACGTGACATTTTTTGATCGCTTTCTATTCCGTTTTTTGGGAGGTAAAATTAACAAAAACCAACAATTCAGGAATTGTTTTTTGAGGTTTTTTTTTATGCCGTTCTGCATGTGGTAAAAGTGATCAGGCAGCGTTATTCTTCGGGTCAGTACGTTTACAGCGATACTACACTTACTGTATATTTTTTTATGTTTTGGCGCTTTTACACAATAAAACAATTTTATAGAAAAAATATTTTTTTTGCATTGCTTTATTCTGAGAGGTATAACTTTTTTATTTTTTGGCTGATGGAGCTGTATAGCAGCTTGATTTTTGCGGAACAAGATGACGTTTTCAGTGGTACCATTTCTATTTCCATTTTGCTTTTTGATCGCATTTTTTTCCACTTTTTGTTTGGCGATATGAGGAAAAAGCATAGTTTTTTGCTCCGTTTTTTATTTATTTTTATTACGGTGTACACATAAGGAGTTAATTAGTGTGACAGTTTTATAGCTCGGGTTGTTTCGGACGCGGCAATACCAAATATGTGTACTTTTTTTATTTTTGCATAAATATATGGATTTATCGGTTTAATATTTTATTTATTTATTTTTATTTATTTTGTATTTTTTTTTAACAGTTTCAAAACATTTTTTTTTACTTTTTTTTACATTTTTACTTAGTCCCTGTATGGGACATTAATTTTTATTTTTCTGATCCCTGATCTCATGTAATGTAATAGACATGTATTACATTATATGAGATCTTCACTGACTGTTTCACAGTCTCCTGTCTGGCATCAGCTGCAGGCTGAAGCCAGACAGGAAGGACACCATATATGGCAGAGCTGGAGGCGGTCATGTGACCTCCAGCTGCCATAGCAACGCCAGGTCCTGAAAGCAATCAAGGGGTCGTCGGACGACCCCCTCTCCTCCTGCTGTCTTCTATATGCCGCGATCACTATAGATCCTGGCATATAGAAGACAGCAAAGGGTTAACATCACTGGGACCTGATCTAATCAGGTCCCGATGATGTTCCCTGTCAGAGCTAACGCTCTGCACCGCTCTCATAGCGCTTGCAGGACCCTGGGGGTCCTGAGCACTGCGAGACCACCCACCGTTTTTAAACGTCCGCGCTGCACAGAGCCCAGGCAGCGCGGACGTTTATCTACAGTGGGCGGTCGGGAAGCGGTTAATAAAGTTCTGAAAAAATGCAGGTGCATTGGTAAGACCAAAAGGCATCACCAGATTCTCAAAATGACCTACCGGAGTGTTAATAGCAGTTTTCCATTCAGCACTCTCCTTCACTTGTAACAAATTGTATACCCCCCAGAGATCAATTTTAGAGAACCACTTGGCCCCCACTAACTGGTTAAACAAGTCAGGAATTAACGATAATGGGTAGGAATTGCGTACGGTAATCTTATTAATTTCACGAAAATCCAGACATGGACGTAAACCCCCGTCCTCTTAACAAAGAAAAATCCAACTGCCACAGGCGACTTAGGTCTAATGTGACCAGCAGCCAGGCTAGTCTCTATGTACTCCTCCAAGGCCTTTCTTTCAGGGATAGTCAGATTAAACAAGCGACTCTTGGGAAGAGTAGCTCCCGGAACAAAGTCAATGGCGCAATCATAATCCCTATGAGGAAGTAAAACATGTGACTCCTCCTCCGAAAAAAACCTCCAAAAATCTTGAATAGGTACCGGTAATTCCCCTTTTTCCACAGCCGCAATGTGACCATTAAAACATTTATCATAGCACTTCGGACTCCAAGACTTAATCACATTAGTAGACCAGTCCAGTAAAGGATTGTGCAGTTTTAACCAAGGCAATCCTAGAACAACCGGAGAGGGTAAATTATCTAAAACAACCAAATCCAAAATTTCTTGGTGAACTCCATTGATAGTGAGGGGAAATGCAACAACCTTGTGAGTAATACATTTCAAGGGTGTGTTATCAATTGCAATCACAGAAATAGGTGATGACTAAGGTTTGGATTTCAATTTAAGGTTTTCCAAAAACCCTTTATCAATCACATTAAGTGTTGAACCACAATCCACAAATACCTGAAATTCAATCAAATCTCCCTGCAAAGTAGTACCCACAGAAAGAAATACTTCTGCAGAGTGTAAATAAGCTATACGGGCGTAACTGTTTTTTTTTTTTTCTTTACTTAAACGAAGCTCACAATACTTAAAATGGTCAGCTTTACTACAATAAAGACACAGTCCCTCGGCGAACCTCTGGTCTCTTTCCTGAGAGGGGAGCGACTTCGCCCCAACCTCCATTGGTTCTCCGCCGTCAGAGCAGATTTTCTGGGGACTAGGAGCTGACATTACAGGAGTCTTTACCTCATTCAGCCTGAACCTCAGACTCCTGTCCACACAAACAACTAATTGCATAGCATCCTGCAAAGTCTCAGGTGCAGGGAATGCAATTAGCAGATCCTTAACCCTTTCACTCAGACCAGCAAGAAATAAACATTTCAGCACAGGATCATTCCATTTAACTTCTGAGGCCCATCTCCTGAAGTGTGTGCAATAATTTTCAACATCACCTGACCCCTGATTCAAACACCTGAGTTCTGCCTCAGCAGATGAGATTCGATCAGGATCGTCATATAATAGCCCCATAGCAGAAAAAAATTCTTCAACAGACCTTAAACACAGATCATTAGGTTGGAGAGAAAAGGCCTACCCTGTGGTTCATTGCGCAAAAGTGACATAATAAAACCAATGCGCTGTGATTCATTTCCAGAGGACCTTGGTCCCAAACGAAAATATAACAAACAAGCATTTTTAAAGGAAAAAAAATCTTGCTGTTTACCATAAAAAACATCAGGCAGTCCTAACTTGGGTTCGACAAAATGCGCTCCAGAACAGCTACTCACGTGTTGCTGAAGCTCGGCCAACTCCAGAGACAATCCCTGCAGGCATTGAGCCAAATCCTGGATGGAAACCATACTGATCCCCGAATTTCTTTCTTTTTAGTTTTTTGGGCTGGACTTACTGCTATGATCTGCAACATGAACTAAAGAAAGATAGGGGAAAGCTGTCCCTACAGTAAGACTAAACTGAATCCCTACGATGTAGCGAGCTGCCTGTTCCTAGCGAACAGACCCGCCTTAGTCCTCGGCTAGTCTGAACGAAGACCTATAGCATAAAGGGAGGGGTCCCTAAAAGAACTAAGGACTGGGGCAAAAATGTGACACCTCCTAAACAGAAAAGTAGTTGCAGAACACAAAAAGACAAGCTGACAAAAATAAGTACTAGAGGTCCCAGAAGGACCAAGCGAACTGACAGAGAAAGGTACAGAAGCACCTGGCTAGAGAAACAGTCAAACACTGAAGTCTAGCACAGCCAAAAGGGCGGAGCTGGAATATAAAGGCAGAAGGTCACGTGACCGCAAAACAAAAGATGGAAAAAACAAACAGGAGGGTTCTAACAACAACGGGTCCATCGCTGGGCATATCTGTCTCGGGTGGGTCAGATGTGACATTCAGTCGCCCTGCAGTTGGTTGCAGAAGATCTCTTCGTTTGGCATTACAGACACCTTCTTAGCTGTTTCACTCTAGGACCCAGTGGCTACCTCCCTCCTGCTCTAATGGACACCCTTGCCTGGGTGTTTAAATAGTTTCAATTTGCTGCAGGGCGGTGCCGGTAATATTCACATGTTTACTTGTGAAAGCTTGGAGTGAGTGCAGTCTGTTTACTTCCTCTCTGATGCTAAGAGGATGTGTGTGTTATCTCTCTGAAGTCGGCTCAAGCTAAGTTATTTTTCCCCCGTGTCTGTCTACCTTGTTGTCTTTAGTTGTTAGTGGGGATCGACTAGTGGTAAACCCCCCTTCCCTACCCAGGGCCAAGCGCTAGGGAGATACAGAGGTAGGTTCCTGTGTGGCGATTGGTGAAGAACCAATATAAGGACGGTAGGGGAGACAGGGTGATATCACATCAGCCTTGGAGGTCTCCACTCCCGCCTTTCCCTAGAGTCTGGGCTCCCTTCCCCTCTTCCCTTTGTGTTGCACTTAGTCTTTCCCACACTTTGCGTGACAATATCACCATGACAAACCCCCTCGCTCCCAAATGAATGTTTGATCTGCTGCACCTCGTCCAAAAGTGGTTACAATTGAAGTCCTCTACCCCAGCGCAGATTGTGGAGCGAGTTGTAATGGACCTGTTTGTGCACTCCCTTCCGAGCCCGATGCAGACTTGGGTTGCTCAAGGAGATCCCCAGAATGCCGATGACTTGGTCGGACTGGTCGAAAGGTATCAGGGGGTCGACAGGTCCGTGGGGAGGCAACCCATTCCATTCTGGGGGGCGGAGGTTAAAAAGGGGGTGGGGCATCCAAAGTCCAAGGGGGCGGCAGAGGTCATGCCAAGGCCCTCATCGGGGGATGTAATTTGCTGGAGATGTTACAGTCCAGGTCATATAGCAGCCCATTGTCCCCTGACCACCGAGTAAATGGACTGTAGCATGGGACGCCGGTGTTCCGTCTATGTATATCCAGCTTCCAGTGTGGACTGTGCACCTGGCAAGTGGCCCCAAGCTTGGCCTGTAACAGTGAATGGCCTGCAAATGACTGGACTACTAGACTCAGGAAGTTTGGTGAACCTCGTGAGGGCTACACTCCCTCTCTAATTGATCCCTGGGAAGAAAGGTTGGCGCCCGCTGCATTCACAGGGATGCTAAAAACTACCCGGTGGCCAGAGTGGTCATTGAGATGGCCCGAGGTGCTAAGTCTCATGAGGTCAGTGTGGTCCCAGAATTGTTGCACCCAGTCATCATAGGCCGGGAGTTTGTGTTGTTTTGGGACTTGTGGGGGAGGGGTGGAGACCTGGATTACTCAGGTAAAAAACGGGTTGGCCCTAGAAAAGTCTCACCAACTCCAGAGTCTGACGGGTTTCCCTTTTGTGAAAAGAGGAGAAAGTAATATTCCCTGAGGCAGACATTCCTGCGATAAGGGTGACCAGACAAAATTTGGGGCTCACCAAACAGAGACCTATCACTAAAAGAAGTGTTCAGTAAGGTAACCGTCATAAACGGCATGGCACAGGAGTTGGGAGCTGACACCAGGTTTACCTATTTTATGTTGAGTGGGGATTTATTGTACAGAGTTAATAAAGTGAGGGAGGAGATAGTGGAGCAATTATTGGTTCCAGGTCCCTATAGACAAAGGGTGTTGGACAGGGCCCATTCACATGTCTTGGATGGCCATCTGGGGGTGGGCAAAACTCAACAACGGGTCATGCAGAGGTACTATTGGCCCAGATGTCACCTTGAAATCCTAAAATATTGCAAGTCCTGTCCCACCTGCCAGTTAACCGCTGCCACCTCTCTATTCCAAAATCCTCTCATGCCGCTATCCGTCAAGGCTGGGCAACAGAGAAACCCAGTTGAAACTCCATGTGGGCAGGACAGTCCAGAAGGTGACACTTAGGGTGTCCCTGTGGCAGAGACACCCTGTCACCAGCCCAGAAACAACAGTGTTGAGAACTTCAGCGTAACCGGGACCTATTTTCGGAGTTACCAAGACGTACGCAAGTTTATGAACAAGGAATACTGACGGAACTACATGTGCAATTGAACCAAAAGCCGTATAGAATCCCCGAAGTCCGCTGCAAGGTGATTTCAAAGTAAGGGGTTAAAAATTACGCGTATTCGATACCTCGCATCAAGCTTATATCAAAGCTAGGGTCACCCAGATACATCACCTCCCTGGACCTAACGAAAGGTTACTGGCAAATCCTCTTCTCTCAAAGTGCCAAGAAGATGACCACCTCTTTTACACCTCATGGTTGTTTCCAGTATACCAGAAGCCCATTGGGTCTGCAAAGAGACCCAGCTACCTTCCAGAGGGCTATAGACCAGATCTTAGCCCCTCACAAAAAGTATGCCATAGCTTACCTCAATGATATTGTGATATTCAGCCCGATTGGGGAAATCATCTGCAGAAAGTCCAGGCCGTGCTGGATGCGCTGAGGAAAGGGGGGTTTGCCATAAACCCAAAGAAGTGTGCCATTGAGAAAAAGAAGGGAAAATACCTGGGCTACATCGTTGGAAGAAGCAAATTAAAGCCGCAAGTGAATAAGATGGAGGCAGTCCAAAGTTGTCTGAAACCGGTCTCCAAGAAACAGCTTCAGGCATTTCTGGAAAGGTGGGATACTATCAGCGGTGTATGCCGAATTTCGCCATGATAGCCGCACCCCTGATGGACCTTCGAAGGGTCAATGGCCAAATGGTCTCTTGAAGCAGAGATGACGTTCCAAGAGTTGAAACTCAGGGCTACAGGACTTCATCTTTCATGTGAACACAGGCCTGGGAAGCTGCATAGTAAGGCAGATGCCAGTTTAGACTCCCCTGTTTGGTTACTGAAGGTGTCAAAACCTACTTCTTTGGGCAGAGGGGGGAATATGTGACAAAGTCACTAGCAAAGTACTGGAGGGGAGATATGTAGCAGTGAGATTAATAGCTGTAGTAATTATACATACTAAAAAGGTTCCAGCACACGAGTAGGTTAATGAGCTATCTTAGTTCTAAGGTGATTAAACACCTTTAAGGAGGGAGGGACTCAGAGGATAACAATCACAGCCTTTCAGAGAATTTGGTGTGGGGTGGGTCTGGAGGCACAAGCTCTGGAACTGTGGGGTGAATGTTTAGGAAAGCTAAACTTTGGGTTGTTTTGTTCCTGAAGCGAGTGGTTACCCGTAGCAACAAGGACTGTGCCATACATTATGGTTATGTTTTGTTTTTCCTATTAGGACAGGAAGGCCGTGTTTGTTTTGCTAAAATTGCTGTAGTTTATGCAGTGCTCTTAATAAACTCAGCAGAAGATTTAAAGAGACAGTGTTCCGGTGTACCACTATGTGCAACCAAGTGAGCCAATCTACCACAATATTTATTAGGTGGGGAAAGTGGATATTTACAGTTAGTGGGGGCAAAGTGATGGATTACAATTTATATTTGGAATAGAGGGTTGCATAATAACTAATTGTATATTAATAGTGGGTGCACGTCTGTATTCAGCTGCGTAGTATAGAGATTGGGGAATGTGCTCTAGAGCAGGGTTCCCCAACTCCAGTCCTCAAGGCCTACCAACAGTCCATGTTTTCAGGATTTCCTTACTATTGCTCAGGTGATAATTGCATGACCTGTTGGTGGACCTTGAGGATTGGAGTTGGGGAACACTGCACTAGAGTCCTGGCTGGAAGAAGTGATGGCGAACTGCGCTGGATGAGGGAGAAAAGCAAAGATGAAGGACTTCAACTAGAGACATCACTGGTGAGTCAGTGTGTTATCTGTACACTGACACTATACACTATATAAATCTATACAAAAATGGAGACCTTATCTTAAAATAATCACATTTTATTTAAACATGATTAAAAAGACATCATAAAACATAAAAAAACATGAGGTGGTACAAAAACGGGCATCAAGTGATCTGATCATGCATAATTATCACAAAGATTTCACAACAAGACAGTTCATAAAAATTTATAGTATTCCTCTCCAAAAATTTGGGATGGAACCACAAGTCCGGACTTAGAGAAATATGGTATACTGAGAATTTTTTAATAGAATATGATGGAATTTACATAAAAGGTGACCTTGAATTAAATTTATATATTTTAAATAAAGTACTTAGTGCAAACGAGGAAAATTCTTACAGAGTTTCATAAGGAACTATAGTGAGAAAAGATTTTTATTCCTATAGTGTGGTGCCACCTGGTGTTGTGAGGAATACAGTGCTTTGTGAAAGTATTTGGCCCCCTTGAACTTTTCTACATTTTACCACATTTCTGGCTTCAAACATAAAGATATAAAATTCTAATTTTTTGGGGAAGAATCAACAACAAGTGGGACACAATCGGGAAGTGGAACGAAATTTATTGGATATTTTAAACTTTTTTAACAAATTAAAAACTGAAAAGTGGGGCCGTGCAATATTCCTAAGCAGGTCTGACATAGTAGTCCACCGAATCTAATGTACAAAGCCTATGTATCCTCGTTCTGACCCTCCATAGGCTTTGCCAATAGCCATTTCCGCGTCACCCTGCTCTGTGCGGGACCTGGCGATTCTGAAGAGCGGTGACGTCAGTAACGTTACCGCTTTTCAGAATCGTCGTGTCTGATAGACACCTCTCCATTACTAACACCAGGACTTGATTTCAGCTGTGTTTTTGGAGACTTCACAGATGACAACAACCCCAACCACCATTACTCCCGATTGCCCACGCATCAGGGCAATCAGGAAGAGCCAAGGTGAAGCGCCAGAATTGGAGCATCTTATGTGATGTGTCGCTTCTGGGGCGGCTGCGGGCTGGTATTTTTAGGTTGGGAAGGGCCCAATAACCAGGGACCTTTCCAGCCTGATCATATCAGCTTTCAGCTGTCTGTTTTACCTTTGCTGGTTACATAAAATGGTGGGGACCTCACGTTATATTTATTAGCTTCATAAAAAGCTGTGCAATAAGCTCCACTTGCAAGGTACTAAAGGGTGCAATTTTATATTATGTCAGGGGGTTGTGCAATTATATATCTGCTGGATATCTATCTAATCTATAGTTATCTATTTATATCTAATAACATTCTATGCTGTCTAAAAATGTGCATATTGTATGCTGCATTTGTCCTGCAAAGAGATGCAGAAATGGTGCAGAAGTTTCTGCATTCAAATACTCAACATGTGCACATACCCTATATTGAGCCATCTAAGAGTATGTACAGTATTTGGGATAGAGAGTAAATCATGTTATTGTATAGTGCTATATTTCAACATTGCAACAATTTCCCTTTTATCCAAAGCAAAAAATAGATACAGCAGGTTTGCTTCTCACCATTTGGTTAAATGAAGTTCACCATACATGATTTAGACAACCTCTTTCTCTTCGGTTCAGGGTTTTAATGTTTAGTGTTACCAAACGCTTTCTCTCTGACTGCACCCAACTCATAGCAATCACAAATCTACTGAGAGTCCACTGAAGTTGGAGCAGTCTCAATTTGCCGGCCATTTCTCTAAATCCATGAACACAACATATATACATCATGTAGCAATATAGTATCTAGACGCGTTTTGAAACCTCCCAGGTTTATTTTTCAATAGTGATTACCCTTTCTGACATCCATCGTACATTTATAGCAACAAGTGCGTTCCCACAAACCACTGTACATGTTCGATGATCTTGCCTGCTCACAAGCACTGCTGCCAAAATCATCAACGGGTGTCAGCTATATATCATAGCTGACATTCTGTAGTAATATAACTCCCGCGATCGGTGCTAGCACTAATCATGTTCATTTAACCCCTTTGATGCCATTGTCAATAGCGAGAGCGGCATTATCTGCTTATTAGAGGGAGGGTGCCCCCTCTTTATCCCTATTGGTACCCCACAATTGCGGTGCCAATGGTCTCTTTGGTGACCCCAGGCCAAATAATGGCGGCGAGATCACCCAATTACGGTGGCCTGCAAGATCCTGCCACAAATAGGACCTGACATGCCTCCTGCCTGTGCGAGACTGACAGCCTGGTCGATCAGACTAAACTTGATCCCAAGCAGGGACACCAGGAGGACTGTGGAGGGAACAGGAAGGACTGGAGAGGTGGCAGAGGACCCCTTGAGAAAGACAGAAGAAGTTCGAAAAAGTATATGTGTAGCGCCGGCGTCTCTGCCTCCTGCCCGGCAGAGACGCTGATCCCTTTACCGCCGCGGCCCCGGTCCTGTGTCCACCGCGCCTCCTCCTGTCTCCCACGCTGTTCCTGTCCGGTGTGCGAGCACAGCGCGCAGATCCCCGGGCACTGTGCTTAGGGTGCGCGTGCGCTCCCTGCTTCTTAAAGGGCCGTGCGCGCCATTCTAAAATGCCCCCGGCCAATGGCCAGAGGGCATCCTCTATTTAAGGCACCTCCTACAAAATGGAGGTGCCTGTGCAATGTTGAGGTTTGTGTGCTAACACTGTCTCCAGCCCTCAGGTCCCAGTGCTGCCCGCCAGCCTGTTTACCAGCTGTGCCCGCCAGCTTCCCTACCTGCCGTGCTCATCTACCTGCATGTCTGTCGTACCAGTCGGCGCCTACCATCAGTCCCCTGGGAGTCGCCTGCTCTCACACAAGGTCAGTCCCAGAGTAGCACCTGGTTCACCTTCTCGGTCCTTCCTTGGTTCACGGAGTTGACTAAGTCGCCGTATAGCCAAGGTCGGTCCGGGTTATGCCCCTCCGGTCCCTCCTTGTACCACGGCACAATGGTTCCACCATCTGGATCCGTAACAGTTTGCACAGGCCATGGAATCAGGTGGCTCCCAGGCTCCTTCGGTTTTGGACCTTTACCAAGAAGTCTCCCACCAGAGATCGCAACAGGATACAATCCTGTCCTTCCTGCGGACTGTACACTCAGCCTGGATGCACTGTCTACCCCGGCTGTGCCTGCCTCTACCCAAGTGGTAACCGCTTCGGCAGCACCTCAATCCAGTGGCACGATTTGGTGGTGATACCGCTCTATGTCGGGGTTTCGTAAATGAGTGCACGCTGCACTTCGAGCTCCTGGCTCATCAGTTTGCTTCAGACCGGGCTAAAGTGGCCTTCGTCATGTCTCATCTCACTGGAGAGGCGTTGCCGTGGCTCAATCCCCTATGGGAGAGGGGGGACCTTCTGGTGTCTAATCTCCAGGCTTTCCTCAAGGCCTTCCGAAGGGTTTTCAATGAGCCCGGCCGTGCGTCCTCTACAGCCTTCGCTCTCCTCCATCTGCGCCAGGGAAACCTCACAGTGGGCCGGTACGCTGTACATTTCCACACTCTCTCGTCTGAACTCGCCTGGAATAATGAGGCTCTGGTGGCTACCTTTTGGGAAGGCCTTTCTGGACGAATCAAAGACAAGCTGGCCGGTTGTGACATACCCTCATCTTTGGATAACATAGTGTCTCTGGCCACGTGGCTTGACATCAGATTCCAGGAGCGTTCTAAGGACGTGGTCCGTGAGAGAAGACCTTTACGCCTAGCATCTACCTTTCAGAGACCTGTTTCTCAACAAGCCTCTGCATCCACCCCTGAAGCTATACAAGTTGACCAGATGACGATGGTCAAAACTCGCCAGGAGGTCTGCCGCGCTAAAGGAAGATGCTTTTATTGTGGCAGTTCGGAACATGTAATCTGCTTCTATCCTGAGAGGCCGGGAAACTTCAGAGCCTAGGATCGCTTGGAGAGGTCATCCTGCGCGAGAATCTTTCCTCTCTATCCCTGACGCTGTCAGTAGCCATATCCTGCGGCAACATCCATTTTGTCGAGACTGCCTACCTAGATTCCGGGGCTGCTGGGAACCTCATCCAACAAGCCATTGTGGAGCGTTTCCGATGCCTATCCAGCGCCTCCTGGATTTGTTGGCAGTTTCTTCGGTGAATGGGAGACCCCTGGCCGAGCCCATTCTGTTCGCCACCGAGCCGGTGGTTTTCTAATAGGAATGCTGCACTCTGAGAAAATCTCCTTCTATGTGCTGTCCGGTCTCTCCCATCCCCTACTCTTAGGTCTGCCATGGTTACAGAGACACGAGCCGGTCTTGAATTGGAGTTCGGGAAAAGTGCTCTGGTGGGGTCAGGATTGTCACAAAACCTGCCTGGTTTCTGTTCGTCCTGCTTCCACTCCATCTAATCTACCTGGCTTGCCAGCACCCTACTGGTCTTACGCAGACGTTTTTGACAAGAAAGAGGCTGAGACACTACCTCCTCATAGGCCGTATGATTGTCCCATCGACCTTATCCCCGGTGTCTCACCTCCCCGTGGCCGAATCTACCCCCTGTTGTTGTCCGAGACCTGTGCCATGTCAGAATACATTGAGGAGAATCTTGCTAGGGGTTTTATCCAGAAATCCACCTCACCGGCTGGAGCAGGATTCTTCTTTGTCAAGAAGAAGGACGGTTCTCTACGGCCTTTCATCGACTACAGGGGACTAAATCAAATAACTATAAAGAACAAGTATCTACTACCTCTCATTTCCGAGTTATTTGATCACCTCAAAGGCGCAAAGATCTTCACTAAGCTCGATCTCCGTGGAGCATACAATCTAGTCCGGATTCGCCAGGATGACAAATGGAAGACGGCATTCAACACTCGGGGTGACCACTACGAGTACCGCGTGATGCCCTTCGGACTCTGCAACACACCTGCAGTCTTTCAGGAGCTAGTGAATGACATCTTCCGAGATCTTCTATACACTTGCGTGGTTGTATACCTGGACAATATCCTGGTGTTCTCTCCAGATCTACCCTCACATTGGAGAGACAGCTTCTTAAAGGGGCCGTGCGCGCCGTCCTAAAATCCTCTATTTAAGGCACCTCCCCCAAAATGGAGGTGCCTGTGCAATGTTGAAATTTGTGTGCCAACACTCTTTCCAGCCCTCAGGTCCCAGTGCTGCCTGCCAGCCTGTTTACCAGCCGTTCCCGCCAGCTTGCCTACCTGCCATGCGCGCCAGCCTGCCTACCTGCCGAGCCTGCTGTGTCACCCCAGGCCTGGATGCCACAAATATTAAAGGCTGTGTCTGAGAGCAGGAGGGAGGTTCCCTGGTCAGGGACAATTAGCATACAGCACCTCCTGTCCCAGGCCAGTAGGGGGAGCTGGCTGCCCCTATAAAAGCTGGAACTGAGGGCAGGGTTAGAGAGAACTGGACGACCTAGCTCAGGACTGAGACTAGTCCCAGAGAAGGAGGGACAGTTCAGCTGTAGCCGAGGCGTCCGGGAGGCAGAGGAGAAGCTGCGAGTCAGGGACAGAGGCGACGAGAGCCGGTCCTGGTTGAGAGAACTACACTACCGGACATTGGGGTCCGAGGCTGTCAGGGTTGCAAGCCCAGCAGCAGAGAACCAACCCGCGAGGGATTTCAGGTCCCTTGGCCTAAGAAGCCTGGAGGCTCCGCCACACAGAGGGACCGGTACAGCACAGAAAAGCAAAAGGTACCTAAGGCCCGAGTCGCAAGCCATACAGGCGAAGTACACGGACAGCTCAGGGACATGGGCTATCACACCACGAAAAGGGGGATAGTCAGCAAGGGCAGAGAGGGAACGGTAGGCTTACCCACTCACCCTGACCAGTGGGGCTCGCCCGAATGTTCTCAGACACCCAGGCCCATTCCTACCCAGTACTCCTGTTGGGTCATTAGTAATACCAACAATAAAGACCCTGGACTGTTTGAAGCGGTCTCTGAACTCTTATTATTGCGGCCTGCACTATAACCCCCAGCATTCTCATACGCTGCCCTGAGGCTACGCTCTTCCCGTGGGGAGTTATCCTATCCCTGTGCTGCACACCAACATCAGCCTCAGCGGTCTGCCTTGCAGCTGTGGCCATCCCTGACCGCAATCCACGGGTGGCGTAGTCGGACATTCATAACTCTACAAATAGACTGCCACAGCATTTGGTCTGACCACCCTGAGCCACGGGATCGGGTTGCCACTACTACCCCCATCATCGCACTGAAGCCCGGTTCCGGGTGCCCCACGGCCCAGGGGGCGAGTCACTGCCAACCTGCCTACCAGCCGTGCTTATCTAAAGGCCTGTCTGATGTACCAGTTGGCGCCTACCATCAGTCCTGTGGGACTTGCCTGCTCTCACAAGAGGTCAGTCCCGGAGTCACACCTGGTCCACCTTCTCGGTCTTTCCTTGGTTCACAGAGTCGACTAAGCCGCCGTATAGCCAAAGTCGGTCTGGGTCAGATTTGAAAAGATAATTACCGGTAATTTGATTTTCCCCAACCATGACATCACCATACAGAGTGAGAGAGCATCCGCCTCCAGGAACAGGAAATCTACAGAATATCTTTCCGTACGCCTCAGTGCGTTTACAGAGCATAAGAGGCAGTCGCATTGTTAAAAACATCAACATACATTATTGCAAGTAAAATGCAAGCTTTTCTCCTTACTCCATTTATTTATTTATTTTTTTCCGCCCAGGATGTAGCCATGGCTCTTGTAGAATGAGCTTTAATATTCTGAGGAGGAACTTGGACTGAAGCAGAGTAAGCCAAGGTTATGGCTATTCTAACCCACGTACCTATGGTGGACTTAGTAGCCCCCGTAACTTTATTGGGGCCCAGAAACAAAACAAACATGAAAGAAGACTTCCGCCAGAGCCCTGTGACTTCAAGGTATCTATGAAGACACCGCCTGACATCTAAGGAATGAAAGACTAGCCCTGAGATTTTGGATTGTCACAAAAAGAAGGGAGGACTATTTTCTGAGATATAAAAAATCTGGAGACTACCTTTGGGAGAAAAGCTGGGCCAGGCTTTAATATTATCCTGTCCTATAGGATAGTTGTGAAGAGTGGGTTAATCAAAATGGCCTATAATTCACTCACCAGCCTAGCCGAGGATAGGTCCATCAATAAGGCCGTTTCCAGGAGTCTTTTATAGAGGTGACTATGTAAGACAGATGTCTTTAATTCAGGTAATGAGTTGATTAGGAGCGTCTAACTGGTCTGTAGTAGCCAGAACTCATAATGGTTTGTAGGGGAACAAATACTTATTTCTCACTGCAAAATGCAAAAAAAAAAAATCGAATTTATACAATGCGATTTTCTTGATTTTTTTGGGGGGATATTCTATCTCTCAATGTTAAAATTAACCTACCCTTAAAATTATAGACTGTTCATGTCTTTGTCAGTGGGCAAACTTACAAAAACCGCAAGGGATCAAATACTTATTTCCCCCATATAACAAAAAAATGCATACAAAAATGAATATAAATGCCCTCAGGAATTATCTGAAAAATTATATGACCATAAAGTGCAATAAATAATGTTATTATAATTCCAAAGACAGTCAGAGAAATAATTTCATTAAATGTAATAATGTCCCATCATATACATGATTATACAGCTAAAGTCAACAGCCAAAGATATACTGGAGTAAGCAGAGTATTTATCTCCATCACGAATCATGAGATAAAGCATTAGTGCATGATAACACATAAATGATAAATCAAACTGACATACCACTGCCCCCTCTCACTACTTCAAAGCCGTTTCGCTACTGCTTCTTCAGGGAGTGCGGTGGAGAGGAAGGCAGGCACGCGATGTGCTTGTACACAGCCATTATATTTCTGCCCCCTCAAAATTTCTCTTTGGATCAAAAGGTCCTAAATGGGGATGCTGGAATTGTACTAATTGTAAAGCATGCAGATATGTCCAAAACACTGATGCTTTTTCTGACTCTAATAACACATGTAACTACAAGATTCTTCATTACATTAATTGCAGAACTTCTTTTGTCACATATCAGGCAATTTGTCCGTGTGGATTGTGTTATGTGGGCATGACCACAGAGGAATTCAGAGTACGTGTATTGGAACATATTAAGGATATAAAAACAGCTTGAAGCAATTGCAAAGTTGAAGCCCTTGGCAAGGCACTTTAGGGAATACCATCCTTCTCAAGAACACCAGCTTCGTTCAAAGGAATTCATCGCATATATCCGGATAATAGAAGAGGGAACCTATCAAAGAAATTAGCCTAGTTGGAGTGTAAATGGATCACAACACTCAAAAGTATGAAACCCATGGGTTTGAACGAACAGTGGGGATTTGCAAGTTTTCTATGAGATCTATCCTCTTGGCATTTCTCGTCATATGCTGCGTCCATCCTATGTACATATAATTTTAACAACAAAAGATTGCACTTCTTTTCCCTTTTTAAAAATAGCTCTTATATTTTTGGTTGACATGACATGATTGAATATGTATGTGCTTTTGCACAAAAAAAAACAGTTATATTTTTTCCTGATGCAGCCCTTGAGGTTCCAGTGTCGGTTGCGGTAGTGGTATACATACTTTGTTACTTATCTTTTTTATTTTTTACTTTTGGTTGGTAGGATGTGAGCGTGCATATATGTGCTTTTGTACAAAAAAAAAAACACAGTTATATTTTTCAGATGCAGCCTCTGAGGTTCCAGTGTTGTCCTTTGAGCCTCCAGTGTCGGTTGTGGTAGTGGTATACATACAGTACAGACCAAAAGTTTAGACACACCTCATTTGAAGATTTTTTTTTTGTATTTTCATGACTATGAAAATTGTACATTCACACTGAAGGCATCAAAACTATGAATTAACACATGTGGAATTATATACGTAACAAAAAAAGTGTGAAACAACTGGAATTATGTCTTATATTCTAGGTTCTTCAAAGTAGCCACCTTTTGCTTTGATGACTGCTTTGCACACTCTTGGCATTCTCTTGATGAGCTTCAAGAGGTAGTCACCGGAAATGGTCTTCCAACAATCTTAAAGGAGTTCCCAGAGATGCTTAGCACTTTTTGGCCCTTTTGCCTTCACTCTGCAGTCCAGCTCACCCCAAACCATCTCGATTGGGTTCAGGTCTGGTGACTGGAGGCCAGGTCATCTGGCGTAGCACCCCATCACTCTCCTTCTTGGTCAAATAGCCCTTACACAGCCTAGAGGTGTGTTTGGGGTCATTGTCTTGTTGAAAAATAAATGATGGTCCAACTAAACGCAAACCGGATGGAATAGCATGCCGCTGCAAGATGCTGTGGTAGCCATGCTGGTTCAGTATGCCTTCAATTTTGAATAAATCCCCAACAGTGTCACTAGCAAAGCACCCCCACACCATCACACCTCCTCCTCCATGCTTCATGGTGGGAACCAGTCATGTAGAGTCCAGCCGTTCTCCTTTTCTCCGTCGCACAAAGACACGGTGGTTGTAACCAAAGATCTCAAATTTGGACTCATCAGACCAAAGCACAGATTTCCATTGGTCTATTGTCCATTCCTTGTGTTCTTTAGCCCAAACAAGTCTCTTCTGCTTGTTGCCTGTCCTTAGCAGTGGTTTCCTAGCAGCTATTTTACCATGAAGGCCTGCTGCACAAAGTCTCCTCTTAACAGTTGTTGAAGAGATGTGTCTGCTGCTAGAACTCTGTGTGGCATTGACCTGGTCTCTAATCTGAGCTGCTGTTAACCTGCGATTTCTGAGGCTGGTGACTCGGATAAACTTATCCTCAGAAGCAAAGGTGACTCTTGGTCTTCCTTTCCTGGGGCGGTCCTCATGTGAGCCTGTTTCTTTGTAGCGCTTGATGGTTTTTGCAACTGCACTTGGGGACACTTTCAAAGTTTTCCCAATTTTTTGCACTGACTGACCTTCATTTCTTCAAGTAATGATGGCCACTCGTTTTTCTTTACTTAGCTGCTTTTTTCTTGCCATAATACAAATTCGAACAGTTTATTCACTAGGACTATCAGCTGTGTATTCACCTGACTTCTGCACAACACAACTGATGGTCCCAACCCCATTTATAAGGCAAGAAATCCCACTTATTAAACCTGGAAAACAAAAGCAGTTGGAGCGCCAATGGTGAAGAGCCTGAGGTTTGGGGGGGGAATGAAGGGGGAGATGTTGTGACCACTCACCTGGTCCTGTTGTGCAAAGGAGCCCCGCACAACAAGGGAAAACACTTCCAGGTGGGAGTCTGTAAGATGACCGCAGCTTAGCAGGAACTGCTGTAGGGAGTTTCTGTCTGCTTCAGCGGTCACATGACCAGGACCGTGTGACCGAAGTGGGCGTTCCACAATGACATCACGGCGGGTCCTGTAGTAGGCTAGTTGTAAACAGAGCAACTTCCACCGCTCTCCACATAGGAGATTAGCAATCAAGAAAGAAGGAATTGTGCGGTGTAAGTGAAGCGATAGAACAACTAGACAGGGGATTAGGTTATAACACACAAACCTTTTATTGTTTAGTACGCTCTCTAACGCCACAACGCGTTTTGATAGCAGTCGCTATCTTCCTCAGGTAGATCCAGTTCCTCAAATTCCCTCAGCAAAACTTTGTTATAACCCCCGAAAGGTATTCAAACGAGGAGCAACTGGCCTTGGAGCAGGAAATCCAGGGACTGGTAGGGAAGGCAGTCCTTCAGGAGGTCCCGGGGGGGGGGGAGAAGTGCATGGGCTTCTATTCTCCATTATTCCTGAGGAAAAAAACAGATGGGACATACAGGACGATTGTGAATCTAAAAAAACTGAACAAACTGTTGAAGGTGGAAGCCTTCAAAATGGAATCCTCAGGGTAGTAGTTCCTATGGGTGGAGTGGTCACTACCAATATACAGCCCTCCCATTCGGCATCGCCATAGCCCCAAGGGTCTTCACCAAAGTTGTTGCAGAGGTGATGGCTCCTCTAAGGGAACAGAACACCCTGGTCGTCCCATACCTAGACGACTTCCTGATAATAGGCAGCTCCTTCCTAGACTGCAAATCCCATCTGAAAAAGGTCATGGATTCCTTGACTCGCTTAGGATGGCTCTTGAATCTGGAAAAGTCCAAAACAGAACCACGCCAAATACAGGAATATCTAGGCATCGTGCTGGATTCAAAAGGTCAGGAGTGTCGTCTCCCCGAAGGGAAAATTCAAAAAATCTTAGGCCAGATATCACGGGTAAAAGTCCCACCCATCTATGTCCCTTCGGAAAGCCATGTCCCTGCTAGGTTCCTTGGCAGCATGCTTTCTGGCCGTCCAATGGGCTCAAATACATACCAGAACCCTTCAGTGGGAAATCCTAGAGGCAGAAAAAGCCCTAAAAGGGCGTTTAGAAGGGCTATTAACACTATCTGCAAAACCCACACTTTCCCTAGAGTGGTGGGGGAACATAGACAATCTAGCCCGGGGGATTCCTTGGACAATCCCAACACTGCAAATCTTGACCACATATGCAAATCCCGGGGGCTGGGGGGCTCACCTCAACAACCTAGTAGCTCAGGGGGTCTGGACAGAACGCCTAAAACTAATGTCCTCAAACATGAAGGAGCTCCTAGCAGTAGAGCGGGCTCTCCGGGAATTCATGCATGCACTACAAGGACATCACGTGAGGGTCTTTTCAGACAACCAAGTAGTAGTGGCGTACCTGAACCACCAGGGGGGTACACGGTCCCATTCCCTAATGCAGATGACAGAGGTCATCTTTCACTTAGCCAAGGAGAACTTACAATCCCTAACCGTTCTACACATAAAAGGGATAGAAAATCGCACCACAGACTTTTTGAGTCAGACACAGCTGAAGCAGGGCGAGTGGGAATTAAGTCAAGCAGTTTTTCAGCAGATTGTACAAAGGTGGGGCCGGCCCTCCATAGATCTGTTCACCAACAATCAGAACAAAAAAACACGCTCTTTTTGCTCCCTAGATCCCAAAGGAAACCCCGTAGCCGTGGATGCCTTCATGATTCCATGGAATTACTCTCTAGCTTACGCTTTACCTCCGACCTCTCTGATTCCAGCTGTTCTGAGGAAAATCAGAGAAGAGGAAGCGAGGGTAATCTTGATAGCCCCCTTTTGGCTAAAGAGGGCATGGTTTTCATGGCTGAGGAGGTTATCAATCTCCGACCCATGGGTCCCAGACCTTCTTTCTCAGGGTCCGGTCCTCCATCCTCGGGCGTCAAGCTTACACTTGACAGCCTGGAATTTGAGAGGGCTCTTCTGAAAGACAAAGGTTTCTCCCCAAATCTTATCACAACACTACTTCAAAGTAGAAAACCAGTCACCACCAAACTGTACGGGAAAACCTGGAAGAAATTCCTTTCAGTCTCAGGTTCCAGGTTGGGTGGGGAGGTTCCATTGACAGCCATCCTGGAGTTTTTACAGAGGGGGCTGGAGCAGGGCCTGGCCACAAGTACCTTAAAAGTTCAAGTTGCAGCCCTGGGAGCGCTCTATAATTTTGACTTGGCTAGGGATAGATGGGTATCTAGGTTTATTAAGGCATCAGCTAGATCCCGTCCCATCCCAACCCGAAATACTACACCCTGGGATTTAAACTTGGTCCTTTCAGCTTTAATGGAGGCCCCCCTTTGAACCCCTGTCGGAAGCATCCCTAAAAATTCTGTCCCTAAAGACAGCACTCTTGGTAGCTCTCACATCCGCACGTAGGGTTAGTGATATTCAGGCTCTATCGGCAGGCTCCCCCTTCACACAAATCTTGGAAGATAGGGTTATTCTGAAAACCGACCCTGCCTATCTACCAAAAGTGGCGTCAAGATTTCACAGGTCCCATGAAATCACCCTTCCTTCTTTCTGCCCTAACCCTAGGAACACGAAAGAGAAGGTCTTGCATACACTAGACGTCAGAAGATGCCTAATCCAATATCTAGAGGCGACACAAGAGTGTAGTCAGGATAGTTCTCTCTTTGTTTGCTTTCAGGGCCCTCGTAAGGGGAAGAAAGCTTCTAAGGGCACGCTGGCCAGATGGATAAGGGAGGCCATCACACTATCTTACTCCTCAGGGGGAGATGCTGGCCCAGAGAAACTGAAGGCCCACTCAACAAGAGCGGTGGCAGCCTCCTGGGCGGAGAAGGCCGGTGCTACGATAGAGCAGATATGTAGAGCGGCAACATGGTCTTCCCCCTCTACCTTCTTTAATCACTACCGGCTAGACTTAACTTGTGGTCCCCCCCCCCCTAATGAGTCACTTCTCTGTAATTCTCTCCGTGGTGCCGTCATGGGGGAAGGAGAAAGACGTAGTTACTTACCGGTAACGGGATTTCTCAGAGCCCATGACGGCACCCGTACATTCACTCCTTTCACGTGTGGGTGCGCACACTTATTAGTTACTTGTTGCAGCCACGTGATGTGTCTGACGAGGTCTTAAAATGTAAAATTTCGTGTTACTAACCTGGTGGTCCTCTCATGCTCTGTAAACAACTGATGCGGGAGAGAGGCACCGCCCTTTTATCTGTAGTTTTCCTGTCCTTGAATGGCGGATCCCCTCTCTCCGTGGTGCCGTCATGGGCTCTGAGAAATCCCGTTACCAGTAAGTAACTACGTCTTTTTTCATTAATAAATAAATACTTTATGGTTATATTGATTCATTGGTTTGTACTGGTGTTACTTTATTGACCAGTATAATTTCTTGCACCAATGTGACCGCTGCACTGCGATCTGGGTCTCATTGCCACAGCGCGGCGTGCCCTCCTTGGTTTTCATTATTAAAATGCATCACTGCCGGGTTTGTTCAGCCTCCAGCATGGCTGTGGGAAGTGCTGTGCGCCAAAAAGCGCATGCACCCAAACTTGGGTCTGGACTGACTGATGTAGTGGCGCGTCATAAATGGCAACACGCCCTTCAGTGACGCGTGCCGTGTCCTCCTCTCCGGAAGTTCTTGTTGGTGCGCCTGCGTGATTGAAGGCACCCGGTAACATGGCACATCTCATTTGTAAGTAAACATAGCTGTGTTCTCCCTACATAATTATGCCTGCCTTCCTCTCCACCACACTCCCTGAAGAAGCAGTAGCGAAACGGAGTTGGAGTGGTGAGAGGGGGCAGTTTGATTTATCATTTATGTGTTATCATGTACTAATACTTTATCTCATGATTTGTGATGGAGATAAATACTCTGCTTACTCCAGTATATCTTTGGCTGTTGACTTTAGCTGTATAATCATGTATATGATGGGATATTATTACATTTAATGAAATTATTTCTTTAATTGTATTTTGGAATTATAATAACATTATTTATTGCAGTTGCACTTTATGATTGTATAATTTTTCATATACAGGTGCATATCACTAAATTAGAATATCATAAAAAGTTAATTTATTTCAGCTCTTCAATATAAAAAGTGAAATCCATATATTATATAGAGTCATTACAATCAGAGTGATCTATTTCAGGTGTTTATTAATGTTAATGTTGCTCAATTGGGTTTAGGTCAGGGCTCTGGCTGGGCCAGTCAAGAATGGTCACAGAGTTGTTCTGAAGCTACTCCTTTGTTATTTTAGCTGTGTGCTTAGGGTCATTGTCTTGTTGGAAGGTGAACCTTTGGCTAAGTCTGCGTTCTAGAGCACTCTGGAAGAGGTTTTCATCCAGGATATCTCTGTACTTGGCCGCATTCATGTTTCCTTCACTTGTAACCAGTTGTCCTGTCCCTGCAGCTGAAGAACACCCCCATAGCATGATGCTGCCACCACCATGTTTCACTGTTGGGATTGTATTGGGCAGGTGATGAACAGTGCCTGGTTTTCTCCACACATACCGCTTAGAATTATCACCAAAAATTTCTATCTTCTTCTCATCAGACCATAGAATCATAGAATGGTAGAGTTGGAAGGGACCTCCTGGGTCATCTGGTCCAACCCCCTGCTCAAAGCAGGATTCACTAGATCATCTCAGACAGATGTCTGTCCAGCCTCTGTTTGAAGACGTCCATTGAAGGGGAACTCACCACCTCTCGTGGCAGCCTGTTCCACTCATTAATCACCCTGTCAAAAAGTTTTTTCTAATATCTAATCTGTGTCTCCTCCCATTTAGTTTCATCCCATTGCTTCTAGTCTTTCCTTGTGCAAATGAGAATAAAGATGATCCTTCTACAATGTGACAGCCCTTGACATATTTGTAGACAGCTATTAAGTCTCCTCTCAGTCTTCTTTTTTTGCAAGCTAAACATTCCCAAATCCTGCAACCGTTCCTCATAGGACATGGTTTGCAGACCAGTCACCATTCTGGTCGCTCTTCTCTGAACTTGCTCCAGTTTGTCTATGTCTTTTTTAAAATGTGGTGCCCAAAACTGTACACAGTATTCCAGATGAGGTCTGACCAAAGAGGAGTAAAGACCGATAATGACTTCACGTGATCTAGACTGTATGCTTCTGTTAATACATCCCAGAATTGTATTTGCCTTTTTTGCTGCTGCATCACACTGTTGACTCACGTTCAGTCTATGATCTATTAGTATGCCTAAGTCTTTTTCACATGTACTGTTGCTTAGCTCTATTCCTCCCATTCTGTATATGCTTTTTTCATTTTTATTGCCCAGATGTAGTACTTTGCATTTTTCCCTGTTAAAAACCATTCTGTTGGTTGCTGCCCACTGCTCCAGTTTATTTAGGTCTTTTTGAAGACCAGAGAATCTTTTTTCTCATAGTCTGGGAGTCCTTCATGTGTTTTTGAGCAAACTCTATGCAGGCTTTCATATGTCTTGCACTGAAGAGAGGCTTCCATCAGGCCACTCTGCCATAAAGGCCCGACTGGTGGAGGGCTGCAGTGATAGTTGACTTTGTGGAACTTTCTCCCATCTCCCTACTGCATCTCTGGAGTTCATCCACAGTGATCTTGGGGTTCCTCTTTACCTCTCTCACCAAGGCTCATCTCCCATGATTGCTCAGTTTGGCTGGATGGCCTGGTCTAGGAAGACTTCTGGTGGTCCCAAACTTCTTCCATTTAAGGATTATGGAGGCCACTGTGCTCTTAGGAACCTTGAGTAATGCAGAAATTCTTTTGTAACCTTGGCCAGATCTGTGCCTTGCCACAATTCTGTCTCTGAGCTCCTTGGGCAGTTCCTTTGAGCTCATGATTCTCATTTGGACTGACATGCACTGTGAGCTGTGAGGTCTTATATAGACAGGTGTGTGCCTTTCCAAATCAAGTCCTATCAGTTTAATTAAACACAGCTGGACTCAAATGAAGGAGTAGAACCATCTCAAGGAGGATCACAAGGAAATGGACAGCATGTGACTTAAATATGAGTGTCTGAGCAAAGGGTCTGAATATTTATGACCATGTGATATTTAAGTTTTTCTTTTTTAATAAATTTTCAAAAATGTCTACATTTCTTTTTTTTTCAGTCAAGATGGGGTGCAGAGTGTACTTTAATGAGAAAAAAAATGAACTTTTTAGAATTTACAAAATGGCTGCAATGAAACAAAGAGTGAAAAATTTAAAGGGGTCTGAATACTTTCCGTACCCACTGTAGCTCCCCATTTTTTCTCTCTTGGGACATAGTCCTCGATGAGCCCCCAGTTATCTTGATAAGGCACAGGGTGTGCGTCCACATCACTCGGTGGCTTTCTTGGGCTTAGCTGTCCTCCTGCAGTGTGAGGTATGGATCCAGTTGGGCTTTCTCTTGAGCTTTTACAGCCATATCAGTTGTCATCAGGACTTGGAAGGGTCCATCAAATCGGGGCTTAAGGGCTCTCCTGTTGTGTCTTTTGACCACCAGCCAGTCTCTGGGCTGCAGGGGTGGCACCCTCCACAGAATCTGGATCTAGAAAACTCGAGAATATATGTTAGACAAGCATTTTGTAAGTTCAATAACATAAGACGACAGCCTGTCATGTTGCATCTGGAGCTGCTGTGGAAAATATAACCCTAGCCTAGGGGCTGACCCAAATAACACCTCATATGGGCTGAGGACTGTCTTTTTGTTGGGCGTATACCTGACTGAGAAGAGTGCAAGGGGCAAGCATTCTGTCTGCCTGTTTCGGCCATGGCTTTCTGGATTTTCAGTTTCAGGGTCCCATTTAATCTCTCTACTCTACCGCTACTTTGTGGATGGTACATAGTATGAAGGCCTTTTTCACTCCCTGGGAGGGCATTATTTCCTGCATTGCTTCTTCGGTAAAGTGGGTGCCTCTGTCACCCTTCATGGTCTCAGGCACCCTGTATCTGCAGACAACTTCTGAAATTAGTCTCTCTCTTCTGTAGCCTTGGCAGTGGCTTTACACACGGGGTACGCTTCTGTACATCCTGAGAAAAGGTCAAGACACACAAGTACATACTCATAGATTTGCATCTTGGGACGTTGAATAGTAGTCCTTCTGAAGATGCTGGAATGGGTACAGGGGCCTCAGTGTGTGTCTCATAGGCGTCTTGGTGGTGTGTCTCGCGTTGTTGAGCACACAGGTCAGACAGGCTTGAACGTGTTAGGCTGCAGTGACACTGAACCCAGGGGCATACCAATGGCAGTGGACGAGGTCTGTCATGGCAGTCTTTCACTGATGGGTATTGCCGTGGGTAGCTTGAGCCATCACGGGATACAGAACTCGGGGAAGGCAACCTTTGTCCCCCACGTGCCACAGTCCTTCTGGTGACTGCATGGCTCCCTTCTCTTGTCATCTACCAAATTCTTCAACACCAGCCTGTGGTAGTAGCTTCTGGAGAAGGTCGTAGGTCACTGGTGGGTCCGTGGTAGGGGCCACCTGTGCCGCTGTCACCCTGACAGGGTTGTCTCTTGGTTGGCAAGTTGCAAATTTTTCAGCCTGATCGGCCAGGTGGTTGCCTTTAGCTGTATTGGAGTCGTCCTTTGCACGGCCCTTCACTTTCACCATGGCGATTTTCTCGGTTAAAGGTAGGTCCTCCATTAGGCGTTGGAAGGATTTATCATTCTTGATAGGCTTACTTGCCGCTGCGAGGAAAGAACCAGCTCTCCATATAGGTCCGTAGTCATGAAAGCATAGCAGCTGTCTCTATAAATCATGGCAGTCTGGTCTTTAGCAAGTCTGCAGGCTTCTTCTAGGGCATGGAGCTCAGCTTCCTGGGTGGACATGTGTGGGGGCAACTGCTCTGCTTCTATGGTTTCATAGAGGGAAACAGCAGCTTATCCAGTATAGAACTGGCCATCCATGCCATACCGCGATACATCCATAAAGAGCTCATAGTCTGGGTTATCTAGTGGGACATCGGTAACATGACTGAAACCCCCCCCGTGGGACATTATTTGTACACAGTCATGTTCCTCTTGTGGCTTAACTAGCAGATCACCCACATTACCACTACCACCCCTTCTCCCCCCTCCAGAGGCAACAAGGTGGCTGGATTCAGAGCAGTGCAACGTAAATTGTGAGGTTATCAAGCATAAAGAGGGCACATTAAAGTCTGAGATGTCAAGCAGTACTGAGAAAGAATGGCCGTAACATATTGAGAGACGTAAATAGTGAAAGAATGTTAAAAGAAATCCCTGCAAACTGATACAGCAGAAAAAGGATTCTTAGTGAGAATCTTCCCCTCATTGCTGGAGAAGGGGGAAGGAGGGGGCTTATCATTTGTCTAGCAGGGCTGCAGCTTCTGTGTGTTTTTAGGCTTCGCACAATTATAACGTGAAATTACTTTCTCCTTGCCTGGACTGGTTGTACATAAGAGGGGCTCTGGACCGAGTTTTTGCCTTGTTATTCAGGGCATTTGTTGCTTCCACACTCTTGGCTACTTGGAGTATCACGGCTGGGGACATAGATAGGTACTCCGGGCAGGACACTATTAGTGGCTCTTTAATCATTGGCTTTTAAACCTTCAACAGAGGCACGAGACAGTAAACTGGTGTGAACTTTAGACGTGTTCTCATATACTAAGTCCTGCCATCTTTGCCAGAGCCGGGTATAATATTTTTCTACTAATAGGAGAAAGCCTTTATAATTTTCTATACTTTCTCTAACAAATGGCATGGGAAATCATTATGTTCAGCATTTCACTAGGATTCCAGGGACGCCACACACTCCTGGGGCTCTATAGTGTCTGGTCCCCCAGACTGGAGTGTGAAGTCTGGTGGTAGCAGTCTGGGCGAGATCTGGGGGGGTTAAGGTGAGCTGACCACCCTGACTAATTGTCCCAGTGAGTCTTTCATGGCAGCAAAAGGCTGATGTACAGTATAACTGCTGCATCCATTTGGGTTGTGTCAGGGGAGGTGATGGAGGGCTGAGGAAGGTCTGAAGGGGTGTTAGTCCCATCCAGTGCAGGCATAATGTTCATTGGGGGCCTGGCCAAGACTTATGGGGGCGTAGCACTTGGGACACTAGCCAAGAGGGGGGGACTCACTATACAAATGAATTGTGGGGCGTTAACAAAAAGGGTACAATCCTGTTTTAGGAGTAGGAGGTTTAATGGTTCCTATGTGCCAACAGGGAGCACCACATACACAACAGGTCTCCACCCAATCTGCATTCTGATTCCTACATAAACAACATGTCCATCCTTCAGGGACAATATACGGGGGTGGACTCAAACTGCGAGCGGCAGGGGAATGAACGCCATCTTTGTTACATACTTTAACCCCTTAAGCCCCGAGGGTGGTTTGCACGTTAATGACCAGGCCAATTTTTACAATTCTGACCACTGTCACTTTATGAGGTAATTACTCTGGAACGCTTCAACGGATCCCCGATTCTGAGATTGTTTTTTCGTGACATATTGTACTTCATGATTGTGGTAAAATTTCTTCGATATCACTTGCGTTTATTTGTGAAAAAAACGGAAATTTGGCAAAAATTTTTCAAATTTTGCAATTTTCAAAATTTGAATTTTTATGCCCTTAAATCAGAGAGATATGTCACACAAAAGAGCTAATAAATAACATTTCCAACATGTCTACTTTACATCAGCACAATTTTGGAACCAAAATTTTTTTTTGTTAGGGAGCTATAAGGATTAAAAGTTGACCAGCGATTTCTCATTTTTCATATTTATGAATCAATTTGTGAAACACCTGGGGGTTCCAAGTGCTCACTATGCATTTAGATAGGTGCCTTGGGGGGTCTAGTTTCCAAAATGGGGTCACTTGTGGGGGAGCTCCAATGTTTGGGCACACAGGGGCTCTCCAAACGCAACATGATGTCCGCTAACAATTTGAGCCGATAATTTGTTAGCGGATACCATGTTGCATTTGGAGAGTCCCTGTGTGCCCAAACATTGGAGCTCCCCCACAAGTGACCCCATTTTGGAAACTAGACCCCCCAAGGCACCTATCTAGATGCATAGTGAGCACTTGGAACCCCCAGGTATACTCAATGCATACCAGAGCACCCGATGCTAACTCAAGTAGCGAGCACTTGCGCTCAACACTAGTCGCCATATCGTCATCTTTTTTCTTACTTTTGAAAAAAATCCCAACCCCATCACAACCCTAACCACAACCCTAACCCCAACCCCAGCCCTAACCGTAGCACAACCCTAACCGTAGCACAACCCTAACCCTAGCACAACCCTAACCCTAGCACAACCCTAACCCTAGCACAACCCTAACCCTAGCACAACCCTAACCCTAGCACAACCCTAACCCCAAACCCAGCCCTAACCCTAGCCCAATCCTAACCCAAGAGTTTATTTTTGACGCCGTTCCTCGTGCGGTATAAGTGATTAGACGACTTTATTCTTCGGGTCGGTGTGATTACAGCAATACCAGAATCATATGGGGTTTTTATGACTGACAGCTGTCACACACAAAAAGACGCATTTTTTGTAAAATCTAGTTTTTGCATCGCCATATTTTGAGAGCTATCATTTTTCCAGATTTTGGCAGACAGTCATGTGACGGCTCGTTTTTTGCGGGATGAGTTGACGTGGTTATTGGTGCCATTTTCAGGCACGTGACATTTTTTGATCGCTTTCTATTCCGATTTTTGGGAGGCAGAATAAACAAAAACCAACAATTCAGGAATTGTTTTTTTTTTTTTTATTCTGTTCCGCGTGTGGTAAAAGTGATAAGGCAGCTTTATTCTTCGGGTCAGTACGTTTACAGCGGTACCACATTTATATCGTTTTTCTATGTTTTGCACTTTTACATAATAAAAGCAATTTTATAGAAAAAAATATTTTTTAGCATAGCTTTATTCAGAGAGCTATAACTTTTTTATTTTTCGGCTGATGGAGCTGTATGGCAGCTTGTTTTTTGCGGGACGAGATGACGTTTTCAGCGGTACCATTTTTATTTACATTCGTCTTTTTGATCGCGTGTTATTCCATTTTTTATTTGGCGGTATGGTGATAAAGCATTGTTTTTTGCTTCGTTTTTTTTTTTTTATTATTATTTTTAACCGTGTTCACTGAAGGGGTTAACTAGTGGGACAGTTTTATAGGTCAGGTTGTTCCGGACGCGGCGATACCAAATATGTGTACTTTTATTGTTTTTTTTTTTTTTTTTTATAATAATATTTATTGATGGGTACGTTATATTTTTATTTTTGGTGGATTATTTTATTTATTTATTATATTTTTGCAATTTTTTTTTTTTTTTCACTTACTGACAGTTTTTATACTTTATTACTTTGTCCCACTATGGGACTTTCACTTTTTTTTCTCTGATCGCCTGCATGGCACAGGAATGCAGCACCATCCCTGTGTCATACAGGCTATCAGCGCTGCACAGTGAGAAGATTGTTTGGAGATGCACTGCGCATGTCCAAACAATCTTCCTGCTGTCTGGTGACCCGGATGTTGTCATGACGACATCGGGTCGTCATGGCAACACCCGGGAAGCCTTTGCAGACAGCGCTGGAGGCCGGAAGAGGAGGTGAGTATCTGCGATCACCTCCCCTTGCCCCCGCAATGCTGCGATCGGCTGCGATCGACTTCGATCGCAGCATCGCAGGGGTTAATGTGCTGGGAGCGGTGCAGGACCGCTCCCTGCACATAGTACCTGGTGTCAGCTGTGACAATCAGCTGACACCCGGCGGCGATCGCGCCCGCACAGCCTGTGTGCGCGCGCGATCGCGATGACGTACTAATACGGGTCTGACTCTTAAGTCCCAGGGCACAGACGCGTATTAGTACGTCAGATGTTATTAAGGGGTTAACATACAAAAGCTTATCACCATGTGTTTCTTCCTCCAACTCGCCTGTAGTTACAGATTTAGCTTTTTTTCCACCATATCTCAGTCTGGTCAAGTAAATCAGCATCATTTAAAACAACCTTCTGTTCCTCCAATACACTTCCAGAAACCTTCATCAAATCTGCGACCCGGAGGACAACCAGACACTAAACAAAACCTATGCATTTTGTGCACAAATTTATTTTCTTTCTTTCTGTTAAAAACAGGAATACAGGACTAGAGACACAAACCAGTGGGGACTCGTACCACATGTACATTGGCTTGAATACTCTATACAGCATCTCTACCATGGTCAATCGGTCCCTTATTGAACAGATTACTACCCATCTTCTGTTTCTTGAAAAAAAAGAACAGGACTATAGGACTAGAGAGACAATCAGGATGGGACTTGTACCACACACATTCTATGACTTGTATACTCTGTCACTCCATGCCTGACTTATAATCAGAAGAAAACCATCAGCCCCTACGTATAGGAGCCGGAACCATACGGGTTTCCTTAGCAATACAAGAGGCTGCTGTGACAATCACCAATGTATGCTCCACCGGGTACAACCAACTAATCACTACAATCCAACCCCACGTACAGATGACCAGTGAAATACCAAATCCACACGCTCCATACAACACAAGTTCAACACAGTACACAAGATCTCATCAGGGTTCTTTGTCTAACAATAATGGACCCACTTACTATGAACAGATTGTATGACCTGCGAATACTCACCCAACGCACACTGACAACCAACCAGACAGAGGGATAAATTTAGCTAGTGTAAGAATAAAGCTTCTTACCAATTGCTGCAGCTGTCCCGAGTTATCCGTCTGTCTGGGGTCCAGTAAATTGGTTGGGCCAGCAGTCTTTTGCATTAGTGGGTCCCTGTTCGTTGTGCCAGGTTTTGTCGCCGCCACATGTTAGACGTTCTGAGTAGTGTTGAGCGAGTATGTTCTGTCCGAGTATGCTCGGGCCGAGCTCCGAGTATTTACAGCTGCTCAGTGATGTGTTTGAATCACTCCCGTGTGCATGATTTGCAACTGTTTGACAGTTTTATTACATGTGAGGAATGTGTAAGAAATAGACATTCCTCACATCTAATAAAACTGTCAAACAGTTGCAAATCATGCACACGGGAGCGATTCAACCATATCACCGAGCAGCTATAAATACTCGGAGCTCGGCCCGAGCATACTCGGTGAAAGGGTTAATAGAACATACTCGCTTAACACTAGTTCTGAGACATTGTGCCTGTTCCAAATTAAATTGTAAAATTCAAATACGTGCACGGAAGAACTACATCTGATACATTGAGCATCAGGGCAGATCTATCTTTTATTACACAATCAGTCACTTATATAGCTTATTTATAGTCATACATGGTAACAATATAATTGGTCAGCTTATCTCTACATATGTGCTGACATTAGCATACATACATCTCATTGGCTAAAGGTAATTCCGTCTACACCCAGCTCTCTGACTTTAGGAATATCTCACTTTCTAGTTTGTTTTCTCGAAGTCTTTAGACAAAGACAATCCAAAGACTTGTTATCGCAAACACATAGTAGCTCAAACTCCATTCTGGTAAGCAGAAGATACATGTACAAAAATCAAAATGGAGCCCAGATAGACAAAGTATAACTCCTGCTCTGAAAGGCATCCACCCCACTTAGGATTTCCCCTGGATTCAGGGAAAAAATGCTTTCACCTGATGATTTCCCCTGCAAGCGAATAAATCTATATCTGAATTACCCCATAAGGCACAAATCTGACTGAAAATCTCTCAATTTAAAGTCTATTTCCCTCGGCTGATTGAATGGCAACTTAGGTGGTCGGCGATAATATTCTCTGACCCCTTTAGGTGTCGGGCAGATTGGGATAAAAAATATATATAATTTTTCAAATATGAAGATTTTCACTAATTCTGTCATTAGTGGACCTGATCTGGTCTCCCATTGGTGATTTATGTAGACCTCAGTTTTATTGTCGGACATGATCACCATGTCTTTCCTGCAACCCAGTCTAAATGGCCTTTGTCACTGCTGTCAGTTCCTATAGATCCGATAAACTGTTTGTTATTTTAGGATCCCACAGACCCTAGAAAAAGTGACCGTCCAGGAGGACACCCGCCTTTCTGGACTTGCATCCGTGGTCACTACCGTCGGTTTCTTTTAAGAGGGTGTTCCTGTCTATCCACCAGATTAAGGAGTTCAGAACCTCTGCTGACAAGTGGAATTTTATGTCTGGCTGACCCCTTCCACTGGATTGTACTTCAAGGATTTCCCATTGAAGGCATCTTGTATGAAATTTGGCTCACTGGACAGCTGGAATTGTGGCCGTCAGAGCCTAAAATAGACATCGCTCTCCTTACCAAAATTCTCTAAAGCCTCTGTCTGTTTTTTAGAATCCTCTCTTGTGGAAGAAAACACCGTTGAAGTGTTGAATCGAAGCAGATCCCCTCTCTTCTTTTTTTCCCCCTCCCTCCCCCGCTAGTATATTAACTTCCCTGAAGAATCCTTGACACCAAGGAGGAAACAAGTAGAGAGAGTTACTTTGGGGCATTATACTATGTATACAGTGCTACACTTTGGTACTGCACTTGTAAGGGCAGGAGTCTGAAACGGGACATGACAGGGTATACTAGCGCCAGGTCCCGTTACACGGCCACTCATACCTATTTAGACCTTAGAGGGATACATCTTATCTGGAAATATGGGTGAGATTGATAATTTTTTAAGCACTGGCAACTGTGACCATTTGTACTTTATATTGTTTTGTATATTGGTCGGTACTGTATTTTTGTCCTTCTACTCTAGGTTCATTCATTTTTAATGGTATGAATAAAAGTTAGGTTTTATACCTTCTCTACTATATCATCTCTCCTTGCTGAATATACCGTTTGTACCTGAAAGGCTATAAGGATCCCCATTCACTTTGAGGTTCCAGCTGGGACCTAATCCAATCGGCTCACCACATGGCCAGCCAGCTCAGCAATTCACATGCTGCTACCCGTGTCAAAGTTGTGAGGCCCACTAGTGTAGAGCTTTAACCTTCCCCCACCCGAAGCCTGGCATCATCCCACTGTCCTCTCTGGTTTCTTCTACCTTTGCCCTCAGAGCCCCAAAGGATCTTTTGTATTTGGGAAAAAATTAAGGAAACACCAAGGTTACTTACCGGTAGCCAGTTTTTCCTGAACCCATGACAGCACACCTTGAGAGAGTGATCCGCCCCATCATGGACAGGAAACAGGATGTTACCGATAGGATACCGAAGCTCATCAGTTCCAAGGATGTCCACTCATTTCTTCTGATACATGTTGGCACCAATGACACGGCAAAGAAGGACCTACCGACAATCTGCAAGGAATTTGAAGCATTGGGGAAGAAAGTAAAAGAACTGGATGCGCAGGTAGTTTTTTCTTCTATCCTTCCAGTAGACGGGCATGGCGTCAGGAGATGGAACAGGATCCTTGATGTGAACAACTGGCTGAGACGATGGTGCAGACAACAAGGATTTGGATTCCTGGACCACCGTGTGAATTACCTATATGACGGACTCCTTGCCAGAGACGGACTACACCTCAACAAACCTGGGAAACACACATTCGCCAGGAGACTCGCAACACTCATCAGGAGGGCGTTAAACTAGAAGAAGAGGGGATGGGAAGAAAAATGCCGGACACGAACATGCAACCAGAGAACATACTAATGAAAGATATGAAGTGCGACAAAGAAGGTCCAAGACAAGATACTTGGAAGGAAGGTAAGAAAATTTCTAATACAATCCACAGGGAGAAGATTGGAACAAAACAAAATCGTGTAAACTGCATGCTAGCAAATGCCAGGAGCCTGACAAACAAGATGGATGAACTGGAAGCAGGAATATCTACAGGTAACTATGACATAGTGGGAATAACCGAGACATGGTTAGATGAAAGCTATGACTGGGCAGTTAACTTACAGGGTTACAGTCTGTTTAGAAGGGATCGAAGAAGTCGGAAAGGGGGTGGAGTCTGTCTATATGTAAAGACGTGTCTAAAGCCTACAATACGGGAGGATGTATGGGAGGGAAATGAGGAGGTCGAGTCCTTATGGGTGGAGATACATGGGGTAAAAAACAATAATAAAATTATCATAGGAGTCTGTTATAAACCACCAAGTATAGCAGAAGCCACGGAAAGTCTATTAATGAGACAAATAGACGAAGTAGCAAAAAATAACGAGGTGATTATTATGGGGGACTTCAACTACCCCGATATAGACTGGAAAACCAAAAGCTGTAGATCTCAGAAAGGAAACAGGTTTCTGTCAATTATCAAAGACAATTATTTGTCACAACTTGTGCAGGAACCAACTAGAGGGACGGCCCTTTTAGACTTAATATTAACTAACAGGCCAGACAGAATAACTGAGGTGCAGGTCGGGGGGCACCTGGGAAATAGTGACCACAACATTATACAATTCCACATGTGCTTCAGTAGGGTGCCCAGCAAGGGAGTCACAAAAACACTGAACTTCAGGGGGCAAAGTTTGATCAGCTAAGAGATGACCTTCACCTTATAGACTGGGATAGTATCTTCAGTAATAGGAGCACGGATAGAAAATGGGAAATTTTCAAAACAGTCCTACATAGTCACTGTAGAAGGTACATACCTTATGGGAATAAAAGGGCTAGGAATAGGAGGAAGCCAATGTGGCTAAATAAGGAAGTCAAGAGGGCAATGAAAAACAAAAAAAGGGCTTTCGGTAAATTTAAACAAGAAGGCAGCGAGGAAGCGCTAATATCTTATAGGGAAAAAAACAAAATCTGTAAGAAACAAATAAGAATAGCAAAAGAGGAGACAGAGAGACTAATTGCCAAGGAAAGTAAAACGAATCCCAAACTGTTCTTTAACTATATAAACAGTAAAAGGATTAAAACTGATGGAGTTGGCCCATTGAAAAATAACCTGGGTAAAATCATAGAGGGCGATGAGGGTAAAGCAAACCTACTCAATAGCTTCTTCTCCACTGTTTTCACAAAAGAAAACAATTTATCGGAGGAAATGCAGAGTGATAAAGTAAACCCTCTGCTAAATATCACCCACCTAACCCAGGAGGAAGTTCAGAAACGCCTAAATAATATCAAAATAGACAAGTCACCAGGCCCAGATGACATACACCCCCGGGTACTAAAAGAATTAAGTAATGTGATAGATAGACCGCTGTATCTTATATTCAAGCACTCTTTATGGACAGGGACTGTCCCACTAGACTGGCGCCAAGCAAATGTGGTACCAATATTCAAAAAGGGGTCTAAAAGTAACCCTGGGAACTATAGACCAGTCAGCTTAACATCTGTTGTGGGTAAATTGTTTGAAGGATTTCTTAGAGATCCTATTGTAGAATATCTTAATAATAATAACTGTCTAACTCCATATCAACATGGATTCATGAGGGATCGCTCCTGCCAAACAAACCTGATCGCCTTCTATGAGGAGGTGAGCTCACAGCTGGACCGGGGAGAGTCAGTGGATGTTGTATACCTTGACTTCTCCAAAGCGTTTGATACCGTGCCACACAAAAGGTTGGTTTATAAAATGAGAATGCTTGGTCTGGGGGATAATGTGTGCAAGTGGGTGAATAGCTGTCTGAGTGATAAAAAGCAGAGGGTGGTTATCAATGGAGTAAGCTCAGGGTGTGTCAGGGTTACTAGCAGGGTGCCTCAAGGGTCTGTCTTGGGCCCTATATTATTTAATATATTTATTAATGATCTAGTGGAAGGGTTGCATAGTAAAATAGCAATATTTGCAGAGGATACTAAACTTTGTAAAGTAGTTAATACAGATGAGGATAGGGCACAGCTACAGGAGGATTTAGATAAATTGGGGAGTTGGGCCAAAAAATGGCAAATGGGGTTCAATGCCGATAAATGTAAGGTCATGCACATGGGAAAGAAAAACAGCAGTCACCCATACATATTAAATGGGAAACCTTTGGGGAAATCTGACATGGAGAAGGACCTGGGCATCTTGGTTAATAGCAAATTAAATTGGAGTGCCCAGTGTCAGGCAGCAGCTACGAAGGCAAATAGAGTCATGGCATGCATCAGAAGAGGAATAGGGGCATATGATGAGAACATTGTTCTTCCTCTGTATAAAGCGCTGGTAAGGCCGCACTTAGAATATTGTGCACAGTTCTGGGCTCCGGTGCTCAGGAAAGACATATTGGAGCTAGAGAGGGTACAAAGGAGGGCGACTAAGGTAATAAAGGGAATGGAGGGACTAGAATACCCAGAGAGGTTGTCAAAATTAGGCCTATTTACGTTGGAAAAGAGAAGGCTTAGGGGACACCTCATAAACATGTATAAATACATCAGGGGGCAGTACAGAGATCTCTCCCATGACCTGTTTATACCAAGGATGGTGACAAAGACAAGGGGGCACACTATGCGTCTGGAGGAAAGGAGGTTCCTGCACCAGCATAGAAGGGGATTCTTTACGGTCAGAGCCGTGAGACTCTGGAACTCTCTGGGAGAGGAAGTGGTGATGTCCAACTCACTTAATGAGTTCAAGAGAGGCCTGGACGCCTTTCTTGAGAACAATAAATATACATCTTATGCTTAGTGATAGTTAATTAATCCAGGGATTTAATCTGACTGCCAGATTGGTGTCAGGAAGTGAATTTTTCCTCAATGATGTAAATTGGCTTATACCGCATGGTTTTTTGTTGCCTTCCCCTGGATCAACGCTGCGGAATAGCTGCAGTGCACAAGAAATAGGCTGAACTGGATGGACGCTTGTCTTTTTTCGGCCTTATAAACTATGTAACTATGTAACAGTCTGAAATAAAATGGCGGTACCGCTCTCTCGCTTCAGTTGTTTACAGAGCATTGAGAGGACCTCCCAAAAAGGTTAGACATATAACCAAGACCTACAATATATACACTGCTCAAAAAAATAAAGGGAACACTTAAACAACAGAATATAACTCCAAGTAAATCAAACTTCTGTGAAATAAAACTGTCCACTTAGGAAGCAACACTGATTAACAATCAATTTCACATGCTATTCTGCAAATGGAATAGACAATAGATTGAAATTATTGACAATTATAAAGACACCCTCAATAAAGGAGTGGTTCTGCAGGTGGGGACCACAGACCACATCTCAGTACCAATGCTTTCTGGCTGATGTTTTGGTCACTTTTGAATGTTAGTTGTGCTTTCACACTCGTAGTAGCATGATACGGACTCTACAACCCACAGAAGTTGCTCAGGTAGTGCAGCTCATCCAGGATGGCACATCAATGCGAGCTGTGGCAAGAAGGTTTGCAGAGTCTGTCAGCGTAGTGTCCAGAGGCTGGAAGCGCTACCAGGAGACAGGCCAGTACACCAGGAAACGTGGAGAGGGCCGTAGGAGGACAACAACCCAGCAGCAGGACCGCTACCTCCGCCTTTGTGCAAGGAGGAACAGGAGAAGCACTGCCAGAGCCCTGCAAAATGACCTCCAGCAGGCCATAAATTTGCATGTGTCTGCACAAACGGTTAGAAACCGACTCCATGAGGGTGGTATGAGGGCCCAACGTCCACAGATGGGGGTTGTGCTCACAGCCCAACACTGTGCAGGATGCTTGGCATTTTCCACAGAACACCAGGATAGGCAAAGTCGCCACTGGCGCCCTGTGCTCTTCACAGATGAAAGCAGGTTCACACTGAGCACATGTGACAGAGTCTGGAGATGCCGTGGAGAGTGATCTGCTGCCTGCAACATCCTTCAACGTGACCGGTTTGGCAGTGGGTCAATAATGGTGTGGGGTGGCATTTCTTTGGAGGGCCGCACAGCCCTCCATGTGCTCGCCAGAGGTAGCCTGACTGCCATTAGTTACCAAGATGAGATCCTCAGACCCCTTGTGAGACCATATGCTGGTGCGGTTGGCCCTGGGCTCCTCCTAATGCAGGACAATGCCAGACCTCATGTGGCTGGAGTGTCAGCAGTTCCTGCAAGATGAAGGCATTGAAGCTATGGACTAGCCCGCGCGCGTTCCACAGACCTGAATCCGACTGAGCATATCTGGGACATCATGTCTCGCTCCATCCACCAATGTCACGTTGCACCGCAGACTGTCCAGGAGTTGGCGGATGCTTTAGTCCAGATCTGGGAGGAGATCCTACAGGAGACCACCTGCAACCTCATCAGGAGCATGCCCAGGCGTTGTAGGGTGGTCATACAGGTACGTGGAGGCCACACACAATACTGAGCCTCATTTTGACTTGTTTTAAGGACATTACATCAAAGTTGGATCAGCCTGTAGTGTGTTATTCCACTTTAATTTTGGAGGTGACTCCAAATCCAGGCCTCCATTGGTTAATAAATTTGATTTCCATTGATGACTTTTGTGTGATTTTGTTGTCAGCACATTCAACTTTGTACAGAACAAAGTATTCAATGAGAATCATTCATTGGATCAGATCAAGGATGTGTTATTTGAGTGTTCCCTTTACTTTTTTTGAGCAGTGCATAACACCCCAAACAATGCACACCAGGGAGGGGGGGGGGGGGGGCTACGGGTGCTGTCATGGGTTCAGGAAAAACTGGCTACCGGTAAGTAACCTTGGTGTTTTCCCCTCACCCATGACAGCACACCTTGAGAGAATTTTGGAGAATTATGAGCACCCTAGGGAGGGACCACCGCCTGAGGTACCCTTCTCCCAAAGGTAAGGTCAGAGGAGGACAGATCCAACCGATAGTGTTTATAGAAGGTGGATGGTGTAGACCAAGTAGCATCTCTACATATCTGATCGATTGAGACGTCTGCTCTCTTCGCCCAGGAGGTTGCGACGGCTCTGGTGGAATGAGCCTTGACATTGTCCGGGGCCGGAACTCCTGTGGACGTATATGCTAAACAAGTGGCTTCCCTAAGCCACCTAGAAAGGTATCTTTGGACACCCCGTGACCTTTCCTACTCCTCTGAAAGGGCAGGAACAAGGAATGGTCCTTCCTCCATACACTAGTCATGTTAATGTACTGTGGTAGGGATCTTCTAACATCTAGGTTATGGATTCTAACTTCCCCTGGGTTTTTTGGATTGCTGCAAAACGAGGGTAGTTCAATCTCCTGGTTACAGTGGAATCTAGATACCACTTTGGGAAGATATGGTGGATCTGGTCGCAAGGTGACCCTATCATAAATTTGCGTGTACGGAGGATCAACCGAAGGGCCAGCAGGTCACCCACCCTATGAGCTAACGTTAAGGCCACTAAGAGGATGGTCTTAAGGGTGAGGATCTTTGGAGAGACATCCTGTAGGGGCTCGAACAGGTCACTGGTAAGTGCATTCAAGACCAAATTCAGGTCCCAGGAAGGAACTCTAAAGGTACCGAACCGGTCTGGCTCTGGCACAGGACTTGATAAATCTAGAGACCCACCTATTCCCAGCCAAGTTACAATTATAAAGCGTCCCCAAGGCAGACACCTGAACTTTAAGAGTCCCCGTGGCTAGACCCAGGTCACGCCCCTTTTGCAGAAACTCCAGGATTCCCTTGATTGGAGGCTTGTCTGATAACGGGGCATCTATCAAATCTAGGAATTTCCCCCAGACTCGGTTATAAATTTTAGTCGTTATTGGTTTCCTACTACCCAGCAGGGTAGAGACTAACCCTGGTGAAAACCCCTTGTTACTTAGTAGTAACCTCTCAAATTCCACGCCGCAAGATGGAATCCCTTGGCTTGGAATACTGGTCCCTGTATGAGAAGGTCGGCCTCTCTGGTAGAACCCAGGGATCTGAAACAGTCATTAGTCGAAGCAGGGAGAACCAAGGCCTCTTGGGCCAAAAAAGGGGCTATAAGATTTATCCTTGCGCCATCCTCCCGAATCTTCCTCACCACTGCTGGAACCATTACTAACGGGGGAAAGGCATAGGCCTTCCTGAACTTCCAAGGAATCTGGAGGGCATCTACAGCATGGGGATTTTCTGCTGGGTTTAAGGAACAGAATCTGTCTACCTTCCTGTTTGCTCTTGTGGCGAACAGAACTATGTCTGGCTTTCCCCATAACTGGACAATCTGTTGGAAGACCCCCGGGTTTAAGCTCCACTCCCCCTGTCTTAAGAGTGTGGCAGCTGAAAAAAATCTGCCCTTAAGTTTTCCACCCCCCTTATGTGAAGGGCACTGAGGGATGGGAGGTGTTGCTTTGCCAGATGTAGGATTCTGTCTGCCACAGCCATCAGGGAGCGTGACCTTGTTCCTCCCTGGTGATTTACATAGGCTACTGTTGTCCGGTTGTCGGACCTGACCTGGTGACCCTGAATGTGAGGAAGGAAGCCTATCAGGGATTTCTCCACTGCCCAAAGTTCTTTTAAGTTTCAGGATGCCCCCATCTCGTGGTATGCCCAGTGACCCTGTACTGAGAGCTCTGCTAGATGACCCCCCCCATGCGGAGCCGCTCGCATCTGTTGTAATCACCCGATCTACTGGTCTGGATCACTGCACACCTGAGGTCAGATTTTTCCTGTCTGTCCACCATGAAAGGGAATCTACAGCTTCTAGGGAGAGAGAGAACTTGCTTTCTAAATGCTCGTTGAAGGACTTCTGCGCTGACAGGACCTCCCACTGTAGAAGTTTCATATGCCATTGAGCCCACCTGACTGCTGGGAGACAGGCCGTCATAGAGCCCAGGAGGGACATTGCTACTCTTAGGGAAATCACTGGAGACTGTATGGCTTTCAAGACTAAATTGATTATTTTGCGGACCTTGTCTTCTGGGAGGAAGCAGGCTTGGAGACGAGAATCCAGGATTAGACCTAGGAAGACCCGAGTCCTTGAGGGGGTTAATTTTGACTTTTGGGTATTTACCAACCACCCTAGCTGTTGCAACACCGCCATGACTTCTAGAAGTTGACTGGAGCAGTGGACTTCTGATTTCCCGATTACCAAAAAGTTGTCTAAATAGGGAACGATCACTACGTTTTTGATTCGTAGAAAGGCTGTTACGTCCACTATTAATTTCGTCGATATTCTCGGGGCTATGGAGAGGCCGAAGGGTAGGGCAGTAAACTGAAAATGTCTCAGCTCTTTCTGAATGAACAGGGCTACTCTGATATTTCTGGTAGTCTGGATGAATTGGGATGTGATAATATGCGTCCTTCAAGTCTATTACTGCCATAAAGCAATTGTGGTGCAAGAGCTTCACTGCCGAGCTCACTGACTCCATCTTGAAAGTCTGGTTCTCTATCAACTGGTTTAAACTCCTGAGGTTGATGATGGTCCTTAAGGACTCATTGTTTTTTTTTTATCATGAATAGAGGGGAATAGAATCCCTTCCTCCTTTGTGGTATCGGAACTTCGAGAAAGACCCGTTTTTCTACTAGCCCTAATATTTCTGACTCCAGGGCTCTCTGTTCTTCCTGGACCTTTCTCTTGGGGTAAGCATAAAGGTCCGGCGAGGAATCTGGCTGAACGGTATCTTCAGGCCACCACTCACAATATTCAGAATCCAGGGGTTTGATGCAATGGCTTCCCAAGCTGGAATAAAGTGGGAAAGCCTCCACCCTACCTCCGGCCTGGCGTCATTGGGAAGACTTTTTTGTATTGGAGGACAGTCCTCCAAACATATAGCCTGACTCCTTCTTGGATTTGGACTCCCATCTTTTCCTATCTCCCGGAGGGCGACCCCGATTAAATTTTCTCCTCTGAAAACTAAACCTTTTTGAGCCCCCTGAAAATCCTGGGAACCCTTTGTTCCTATCGCCAGCCATCTCTAAGAGGTCATCCAGCTTCTGGCCAAACAGGAGTCTGCCGTCACACGGGAGGGAACATAATTTATGTTTGGATTGTAGGTCGGATGGACAACACTTGAGCCACCAGGCCAGTCTGGCAGCATTAAATAGACTTGCTGATCTAGCCGAGAGTCTAACAGAGTCCGCTGAAGAGTCTGCCAGGAAGGCTGACACTGCCTGCATTAGGGGCAGATTTGAAAGGATTCTATCCCTAGGGATCTTTTTATCCCTAAGTTGGTCTTCCAATTGTTGGAGCCACACCATGAGAGACCTTGCCACACAGGTGCTAGCTACTGCAGGCTTCAGGCCTCTTGCTGCAGCTACCCAAGTGTGATGTAGAAAGGAGTCAGCCTTTTTATCAAGGGCATCCTTTAGGACGCCTGAATCCTCCAAGGGTAGGGAAGATTTTTTGGATGACCTGGCTACAGTCCCGTCAACTTTGGGGATTTTATCCCAAGGCTCAGAATCCTTCTCCTCAAAGGGGTACCTTCTTTTAGAGAAGGAGGGTAAGGCCCCTGATCTCTCTGGTTTCTTCCACTCTTGGTCAATGAGGCCCTGAATTTTAGTGTTTACTGGGAAGGAGCGTCTCTTTTTCTCCAAGGCCCGCAAACATAACGTCTTCCCGGGATTTGGATGCTTTCTCCTCCCCCAGACCCATGGTTGATCTGACTGCTCTGACCAGTTTGTCCGTACCCTCAATGGGGAAGCAGGGTCTACCGTTATCCGATGAGGAAGAGGATGATGAATCACTCAGCCATAGATCCTCAGACTGGGAGGAATCAGAGTTGGAGGAGACATCTCTATGGGATCTTTTCTTCCCTCTAAACAACCCCTTCAGGGACCCCTGAACCTCTGCGTGGACTATGGATTTCAGATTGGAATGCGAAATCCAGAGAATTTTCTGCTATAGTTTTATTAATGCAGTTCGGGCAAAGTGGCTTTTGCCAATCTATGGGTAGGGAAGTTTGGCATAGGGCACAAATCCTGTGCTTTTGCTTGGCACTACTCTTAGGCTCCTACAGAAGGAAGCACATAAGAGACTTTCCATTACTAAAAGGTGACATTCACGAAGATCACTCACCCCTGAAGTCACAAACGGGTACCGGATTCGGAGGCTGTAGTGGAACACGCGATGATTCCTTTCTGGATGGTCCAGAGGTGTTTGATACCTTGCTCCTGTGGCTGCCACTGCTCGAGCGTCTGTCTGTGTGAGAGGTGTCTGTCTGCCTCTTCTATTGCTGAGGTGGGGGGGAATTAGCTGCTTCTTTTGACTATCCTGGTCAGCCATCTTGCAGAAGCGTGCCATGCTCCCAGGATACCCCCCCCACTCCCATAATATAGGGCCAACCAGAACCTTCTCCGGTTAAAGGGCCCTCCCCCTCCTTCCCAGGTCGAGGCTCCAAACAGAAAAACCGGCCCGGGAGCGCTTTACAGGGCGCCACCCCTTGACTTCACCCAGCACACCTCTCCCAGCGTGCCCCGCGCCGTGATGTCAGGCGCGTCATACCCAGAAATTGCCACTCCAGAACGCGACCGACAGAAGCGGCAGGGGGAGGGCGGCGCAGCGGTCTACAGGAAGCCGGAGCCTGCCTCACCGCATGCGCCCGCTCAGACGCAGGACCCCAGGGAGCTGCGGACGGCGCTTCTGGAGGCTGGAACCCGGTGCACAGGCCAGTATTTGCTCTTACACACCGGAACAGACCCAGGTAAGTCTTTTCCAGACAGGTTCCCATCAAGGACAGGAAACCAACTGAAGCGAGGGAGAGGTACCGCCCTTTTATTTCAGACGGTTTCCTGTCCTTGATGGGGCGGATCCCTCTCAATGTGTGCTGTCATGGGTGAGGGGAAAAAGTATTTTCCTTGTCCGCTGCTTTCTTTAAGATCTCATCTATAAAGGCAAGGCCAAACAAATAACCCTGAAACAAGGAGAAACACAGCTTCAATTTGGACTGGAAATCCGCTGACCAGTTTTTTTAGCCCAAGCACTCGGTGGTCAGTTTGAAAGGGAACAGGAGCTGGCAGCAACCTAATGCTGTTCACAGATGCATCCGCCCAAAAATCAGCCATCTTCTGTATAATAGGTAAGGTCTCCAATAGTTGATCTCTTGTGCACTTATTCCTCATCTGTGAATCAAACTCATGTAGCCATTTAGTAGTGACCTAGCTGTACAAGTACACTGGGCTTAAACAGGCTGCCCCTTCCCATGACCACCTAAGACAAGTGTCAGCTTTTCTATCTTATGGGTCCCTAAGAGAGCCCAGATCATCAAAGGAAAGAGACATGTTCTTAGATATGTTAGCAACTGCCACATCAATTTTAGGGGATTTTTCCCAGACTTCACACAAATCTTTGTCAAAAGGGTATTTCCTCTTAAGTGTGATGGGAACTGAGACTTTAACAGGCTTTTCCACCCTTTCCTAATTAGGGAACTAATATGGACCGGGAACAATGTTTACGCTCCTCTAACCCGCTAAACTGAGTCCTGAACAGATATGGGCCTCTGGGAGATTATACTCCCATGGTAGATTTAATGAATTTAAGTAATTTAGCCATAGCTTCTACTGGAAAGCAAGGCTGGAACCCAGAAGGAAGATCATGCCTACTTGAGGAGGGAGCGTTGGTCTGACACATTTCCCTTCTAACGATACTCTTTTATAGAAAAAAAAAAAGTTAAAATCATACAGACATCTCCAGAGAAGGGACATGTCCTTCTCACATTGATCATATGGGAAGAAAGAACTAACTTCAACCTACATTGAAATATAACCCCACAGTGAACATATGGGATTAATTATAGCTGAGAAGAGAAACACCAGGGTTACTTACCGGTAGCCGGTTTTTCCTGAACCCATGACAGCACACCTTGAGAGGGATCCGCCCCACCAAGGACAGGAAACTGTCTGAAATAAAAGGGCGGTACCTCTCCCTCGCTTCAGTTGGAATACAGAGCATTGAGAGGACCTCCAGAAAAGGATAGACACATAACCAACACCTACTATATATAATCACCCAAAATTTAAAGTGCTTCACCAGGGCATGAGAAAGACAGAGGGGGGAAATTACGGGTGCTGTCATGGGTTCAGGAAAAAACGGCTACCGGTAAGTAACCCTGGTGTTTTCCCCTCACCCATGACAGCACACCTTGAGAGAATTTTAGAGAATATGAGCACCCTAGGGAGGGACCACCGCCTGAAGTACCCTTCTCCCAAAGGTAAGGTCAGAGGAGGATAGATCCAACCGATAGTGCTTGTAGAAGGTGGATGGTGCAGACCAAGTAGCAGCTTTACATATCTGGTCAATCGAGACGTCTGCTCTCTCTGCCCAGGAGGTTGCTACAGCTCTGGTGGAATGAGCTTTAATACCGTCCGGTGCCGGAACACCTGTAGATGTATAAGCTAGACAAATGGCCTCCCTAAGCCACCTAGCAATAGTTCCCTTTGATACCCCGTGACCTTTCCTACTCCCTTGAAAGGCCAGAAACAAGGACTTGTCCTTCCTCCACTGACTAGTCATGTCTATGTACTGTAGTAATGCCCTTCTAACATCTAGATTGTGGAACCTAACCTCCCCGGGGTTTTTAGGGTTACTGCAGAAAGAGGGAAGTACAATCTCCTGATTACAGTGGAATCTGGATACTACTTTCGGAAGGTATGCTGGATCTGTACGCAGGACGACCAGGTCCTCATGAATTTGGGTGTATGGGGGGGGGGGATCAATAGAAAGAGCCTGCAGGTCACTCACCCTACGGGCTGACGTTAGGGCCACTAAGAGAATGGTTTTGAGGGTGAGGATCTTTGGAGAGATAACCTGCAGGGGTTCAAATGGGTCGCCAGAGAGTGCGTTTAAAACCAAATTCAGGTCCCAGGGAGGAACTCAGAGTCCGAACTGGCTTAGCTCTGGAACAGGATTTAATGAATCTAGAGACCCATCTGTTCCCCACCAGGTTACAATTATAGAGCGCCCCTAGGGCAGACACCTGAACTTTAAGTGTTCCCGTAGCCAACCCCAGGTCACGTCCCTTTTGTAAAAATTCTAGGACTTCTTTAACTGGAGGTTTATCCGACAATGGGGAGTCTATAAAATCCAGGAATTTTCCCCAGATCCTGGAATAAATCTTAGTTGTTATGGGCTTCCTACTACCCAACAGGGTAGAAACTAGGCCTGGTGAAAACCCCCTATTGCTCAGTAACAACCTCTCAAATTCCAAGCCGCCAGATGGAAACCTTTGGCTTGTGCATGGAATATCGGCCCTTGGATGAGTAGGTCCGGCCTGTCCGGCAGGACCCAGGGATCCGAGACAGACATTAGGCGAAGCAGGGAGAACCAGGGTCTTTTTGGCCAAAAGGGGGCTATCAGAATTATCCTCGCCCCCTCCTCCCAAATTTTCCTCACAACTGCCGGGATCATTACTATCGGTGGAAACGTGTAGGCCTTCCCGAACTTCCAGGGTATCTGGAGAGCATCCACAGCATAGGGATTCTCTGTTGGATTTAGCGAACAGAATCTCTCCACCTTCCTGTTCGCCCTGGTGGCGAACAAATCTATGTCCGGTGACCCCCATAGCTGGATAATTTGTTGGAAGATTATCGGGTTTAGAGCCCACTCTCCTTGTTTTAAAGTGTGGCGACTGAGGAAATCTGCCCTTAAATTTTCTACCCCCCGGATGTAAAGAGCACTGAGGGATGGGAGATGCTGTTCTGCTAGATGCAGGATCCTGTTTGCCACTACCATAAGGAAGCGAGATCTTGTTCCTCCCTGGTGATTTATATACGCCACGGTCATCCGATTGTTGGACCTGATTTGGACATGGCGACCCTGTATGTGGGGAAGGAAGCTTATCAGGGATTTCTCTACTGCCAAAAGCTCCTTTAGGTTCGATGACGCTTCTATTTCGTGACGTAGCCAGAGCCCCTGAACTGAGAGATCTGCTAGATGACCCCCCCCCCCAGCCGGAGCCACTTGCATCTGTTGTAATTGTGTGGTCGAATGGTCTGGACCACTGTAAGCCTGAGGTCAGATTCTCCCTGTTTGTCCACCAGGAGAGCGAGTTTACTGTCTCCAAAGAAAGATGGTCTTTTTCCTAAATGTCCGTTGAAGGATTTTTGTGCTGACAGGACCTCCCACTGAAGAAGCCTCATATGACTCTGGGCTCATTTGACTGCCGGGAAACAGGAAGTCATGGAGCCTAGTAGGGACATTGCTTCTCTCAAGGACATCACGGGAGACTTTATGGCCCTTGAGACCAGGCTGATTTTTTTGCAAACCTTGTCTGCCGGGAGGAAACAGGATTGGAGTTGGGAATCTAGGGTCAAGCCCAGAAAGAGGAGTCCTTGAGGTGGATAGCTTTGATTTTTGAATATTTATTAACCACCCCAGGTGATGTAAAGCTGTCCTGACCTCTAAAAGTTGAGAGGAACAGTGATCCTCAGATTTCCTTATTATCAGAAAGTCGTCCAGATAGGGAACAATCACCACGTTTTTGATTCGGAGAAAAGCTGTCACCTCCGCTATAACCTTGTAAACACTCTCGGTGCCATCGAGAGTCCAAAAGGTAGGGCAGTAAATTGGAAATGTCTCAATTGCCCTTGGATGAACAGGGCTACCCTTGGGTACTTCCGGTAGTCTGGATGGATTGGGACATGATAGTAGGCATCTTTTAGGTCGATAACTGCCATGAAACAATTGTGGTGTAGGAGTTTTACTGCAGAGTTCACTGATTCCATCTTGAAAGTCTGGTTGATTATCAGCTGATTTAGACTTTTGAGGTTGATAATGGTCCTTAAGGACCCATTTGTTTTTTTTATCACGAACAGGGGGGAATAAAATCCCCGTCCCCATTGTGAATCTGAAACTTCGTGAAGGACCTGCTTGTTGACTAAGTCTAACACTTCTGATTCTAGGGCCATCTGCTCCTCCCTGGACTTCCTCCTGGAGGTGATCATGAAGGTTCGGTGAGGGACCTGACTGAAGCGTATCTTTAGGCCGTTCTTTATGATACTCAACACCGAGGGATTTGAAGTGATGGCTTCCCAAGCTGGGATAAAATGGGAAAGCCTTTCCCCCGACCTCTAGCCTCGCGTCATTGGGGAGATTTTTTGGTACTGGAGGATGGTCCTCCAAACATGTAACCAGAGTCCTTTTTAGATCTGGGCTCCCATCTTTTCCTTTCTCCCGGAGGGCGACCCCGGTTAAATCTCTTACTCGTCCAGTTTTTGGCCAAACAAGAGTTTACCATCACAAGGAAGGGAACATAGCTTATGTTTAGATTGTAGGTCTCCTGGGCAACCCATGAGCCACAGGGCTCGTCTGGCAGCATTAGACAAATTTGCAGACCTGGCAGCGAGTTTAACTGAATCCGCTGAGTCGGCCAGAAAAGCAGATGCTGCTTGTAGCAAAGGCAGATTGGAGAGGATTTTATCTCTGGATATCTTTTAATCCTTGAGCTGGTCTCCTAATTGCTGAAGCCACACCATAAGTGACCTAGCGACACAAGTGCCTGCTACCGCTGGCTTCAGGCCCCCTGCCGCAGCTTCCCAGGTGTGACGCAGGAAGGAATCTGCCTTCTTATCCAGAGCATCCTTTAGACTGCCCGAATCTTCCAGGGGTAGGGATGATCTTTTGGATGATCGGGCGACAGACCCGTCAACTTTAGGAATTTTGTCCCAGGACTCAGACACTATCCTCGAAGGAGTACCTCCTTTTAGAGGATGAGGGCAATACTTCTGATTTCTCCGGTTTCCTCCATTCCCGGTCTATAAGGGTCTGAATTTTAGGATTCACTGGAAAGGAGCGTCTCTTTTTCCTCCAGGCCTGCGAACATTATGTCTTCCAGGGACCTGGTTGCCTTTTCCTCCCTCAACCCCATGGTAGATCTGACCGCTCTGACCAACTTGTCAGTATCCTCTATAGGGAAACAGGGCCCATCACTGTCTGATGCTGAATCACTGAGGCAAAGATCCTCTGACTGGGAGGATAAATCATAGTCGGAGGAGATCTCTATGGGATCTCTTTCCCCTTTAGTAAGCTTTTCAGGGAATCCTGCACCTCTGAACGGATTACGGACCTCAAATTAGAAGCGAAATCCAGGGTGCTCTCCGCTATGGTTTGGTTAATACAGCTTGCACAAAGCTGTTTCTGCCAATCTATGGAAAGGGGGGTCTGGCATAAGGCGCAAACCCTGTGCTTATTGGCGCTACTCTTCTTAGGTTCCTAAGGAATGAAGCACATAACTTCCCATTACTATTAAGTGACATTCACGAAGATCACTCACCCCTGAAGTCACAAAAGGGTACCGGATTTGGAGGCTGTGGCGGGACATAAGATGAATCCCTTCTGGATGGCCCTGAAGCGTCCGACACCTTACTTCTCCTGCTGCCGCTGCGGTTGCTGGAGCGGCCGTCCGTGTGCGAGGTGTCAGACTGCATCTTCCGCTGGCGTTGATGAGATGGAGGGGTCAGCTGCTGCTGCTCCTGGCTGTCCTGGTCTGCCATAGCTGCTACACCACAGGAGTATAGGCAGCGTTTGACCAGGACAACCCCCCACCTTAAATAGGGCACATCCAGTCCTTGTGTCCTCCCCCCTCCTGGCACCCACCAGCCAATGTTTTAAAAAAACGCCCGGCAAGCGCTTACAGGGCGCCGCCATCTTGGATCAGGGTGCCGCCCTCTGATGTCATCAGGCACGCCTCTCCCAGCGTGCACCGCGCCGTGACGTCAGGCGCATCACACCCGGAAGACACTGCTCCCGGCGTGCGACCAGCCAGGAGCCTGCAGCAGGGAGAGTACAGCGCAGCGGTCTGCAGGGAGCCGGAGCCCTCCTCACCACCTGCGCCCGCTCGGACACAGCTCCAGGGAACCACGGATGGCGCTTCTGGGACCCGGAACCCGGTGCACAGGCTGGTGCCCGCTCTTCCACACCGGAACAGGCCCAGGTAAGTAGGACACCTTTCTTTAGACAGTTTCCATCAAGGACAGGAAACCAACGCCTGAAGTGAGGGAGAGGTACCGCCCTTTTATTTCAGACGGTTTCCTGTCCTTGGTGGGGCGGTTCCCTCTCTCAAGGTGTGCTGTCATGGGTGAGGGGAAAAGATCCTAGTTACTTACCGGTAACGGGATTTTACAGAGCCCATGACAGCACCACCTGAGAGAGAGGGTATCCGCCCACCAAGGACAGGAACCTACTGAATAAAAAGGCGGTGCCTCTCTTCCGCATCAGTTTTTGTTTCAGAGCATGAGATGGCCTCCGAAAACAGGTTAATACATAACAGCCACCTCAACATTTGTAATAAACACCTTAAAAAGTGCACACCATAGTGATAAAGGGGAGGGAATTAATAGGGTGCTGTCATGGGCTCTGTAAAATCCCGTTACCGGTAAGTAACTAGGATCTTTTCCCCTTCTCCCATGACAGCACCACCTGAGAGATTTATAGAGATCAGACACCAGAGGGAGGTATCACCGCTTGCAACACCTTCCTACCAAAGGACAGATCAGTAGAAGAGGAAAGGTCAAGACGGTAATGTTTGTAAAATGTAGCGGGGGATGACCAAGTTGCCGCCTTACATATGATGTCGATGGGCACATCCGCCTTCTCAGCCCAGGAAGCAGCTACCGCTCTGGTGGAGTGGGCCTTCAGGTTCTCTGGAACCAGCAGATTGCTAAAAGAGTAGGCTAAGGTAATAGTATCCCTGACCCATCTAGCTATGGTCCCTCTTGTAACCTCAAGTCCTTTCCTAGCCCCCTGAAAGGATATAAATAAGGCGTCACTCTTCCTCCAGGCTTTTGTCACCTCCAAATACTGGACTAACACCCTCCTAACATCTAAGGTGTGAAGCTTATGTTCCTCAGAATCCCTAGGATTAGGATAGAAGGGAGAGTGATTACTTGCGTCCTATGGAATTTGGAGGCTACCTTCGGAAGATAGGCTGGGTCTGGTCTTAAGATTACTCTATCCGTACATACTTGAGTGAATGGATGGTTAACAGATAGTGCGTGTAAGTCACTGACTCTACGAGCTGATGTCAGGGCTACCAGTAGGGCAGTCTTTAAAGTTAGGATTTTTTCTGAAACTTCCTCTAAGGGCTCGAAGGGAGGTTTGGTTAGTGCCTATAGAACCAAATTAAGGTCCCAAGGAGGCATCCTTGGAGTAGGAATAGGCCTGGACCTATCACAAGCTTTAATAAATCTAATGATCCACCTATTCGCCGCCAAGTCATAATTATATAATGGCCCCAGAGCGGATACTTGAACCTTAAGAGTACTGGTGGCTAGTCCCATGCTTAACCCCTTCTGGAGGAATTCTAGTATGGCCTCAATAGGAATCCTCCCTTTGGCGGACTGACCTGAGGTAGACAGGAACTTAGCCCAGGTTCTACCATAGATCCTAGTTGTTACCGACTTTCTACTTGTCAGTAGGGTAGTAACCAGATCCGGAGAAAACCCCCTTTGTGTCAATAGCGCCCTTTCAAAATCCAGGCCGTCAGATGCAGGCCCGATCTTTGGGGATGACAGACTGGGCCCTGCCTGAGGAGATCTGGGATGTCCGGAAGAACCCATGGATCTGCTTGGGACATTCTCTTCATCCAAGTGAACCATGGTCTCTTGGGCCAGAACGGGGCAATCAATATAACCCTCGCCCTTTCCTCTCAGATCTTCCTCAGGATAGTAGGGATCAGTATTAAAGGGGGAAAGGCATAGGCTAGAGTAAAATTCCAAGGAATCTGCAGCGCGTCCACCGCAAATGCCCCCTCTTTTGGATTCAGGGAGCAAAAGATTTCGGTCTTTCGATTGTGTCTGTTTGCAAACAGATCTATTTGGGGCTGTCCCCATCTGCCCACAATCTGCTGAAATACGGCTGGATTAAATTCCCACTCTCCTTGTTTTAAGATGTGACGACTCAGGAAATCGGCCTTTACGTTCTCTTCCCCTTTTATATGCAGCGCCGAGAGCGTGAGGAGCTGACTCTCGGCAAACCTGAAGATCTGATCCACTACTAACATCAGAGGGAGAGACCTGGTACCCCCCCCTGATGATTGATGTAGGCGACTGTCGATCTGTTGTCTGACATTATCCGGATGTGATGACCCCGAAGAACGGGACTGAACTTTATTAGAGCATTTTTGGCTGCCAACAGCTCCCTCATGTTGGAAGAGAGACTTGAGTCGCTGTCCGACCAGAGGCCTTGTACAGAACGATCTCTTAGGTGAGCTCCCCAGCCTTCTGCACTTGCGTCCGTTGTAATTGTATCCGACACCTGGAAGGTCCAAGTAACCCCCAAAGATAGATTGACTGGAGATCTCCACCAGTCCAGGGAGTTGATTACAACCTCTGGAAGAGATTTTCCCATTCAGGCGACCTTTGAGCCGCCTGTCCGTTGTCAGGATCTCCTGCTGAAGACATCTGGAATGGTACTGGGCCCACTGAACCGCCGGGATGCAAGATGTCATTGTACCCAACAGAGACATTGCATTCCTCAGGGTCATGGTCGGATTGCGGATAACCCGAGATATTAGGGATCAGATCTTCAGCTTCTTTTCCTCTGGTAGAAGACCGGTTTGGTTTTCGGAGTTCAGAATGAGACCCAGGAAAGACTGGAGCCGCTTTGGTTCCAGCCTTGACTTCTCTAAATTTAACAGCCAACCCAGGCGTTTTAGACTGGTCATGACGTCCGCCAGGGCTAGAGCAGAGTTGTCTTGATCTGCCCACTACTAAGAAGTCATCCAGATAAGGGATGACCAGAATATCTCTTTCCCTCAAATGTGCTGTGACCTCCAAGATAATTTTTGTGAAGACTCTCGGCGCCATGGAAATACCAAAGGGAAGAGCTGCGAACTGAAAATGCCTTACGTGCTTGCCGAACTGTACAGCCACCCTCAGAAACTGTTGATGATCTGCCAAGATCGGGACGTGGTAGTAGGCGTCCCTCAGATCGAGGACGCACATATAACAGTCCGGAAATGGCATCCTTATGGCCGACTTTGTTTCCATTTTGAACTGCCTGTAGATGAAATGGTTGTTCAGCTTCTTCAAGTTGGCAATGGTCCTGAAGGAGCCGTCCGGCTTCTTTATTAGGAAGAGAGTTGAATAGAATCCCCTTCCTTTCTCGGGTGCAGGTGTTTCCACCAGAACCCCCTTCACGAGCAGAGAGAGAACTTCCTGCTGTAAGGCTATCTGCTCCGCTAGACCCCTGGGGGCTGAAATTTTGACGGTGTTCCTGGGCCTGCTCTTGAACTCCAATGTGAGCCCCCTCCTGATTATCCCCAAGATCCAAGAATTGGATGAAATTTTCTCCCATGCGGGCAGGAAGTGGGACAACCTTCCTCCCACCTGGGGGGGGGGGGGACGACTGTCACTTAGGGGCCTTCTTATTCTCGGAGGAGGGACCCCCCGAACATGAAGCCTCTGTTATACGGCTTCCTGTCTTTCCAGGTACCATGGTCTCTGGGAGCTTTACTGCGACTGTACTTCCTCTTCCGAAAGGAGCTTTTAAACTGGGAACCAGACACAGTGGGAAACCCATGTTTTTTGTCTGCGGCCTTATCCAGGATGTCATCTAGACCTTTGCCGAACAGGAAGTCCCCATCACAAGGGATTGAGCATAGTTTAGTCTTTGATTGCACATCCCCTGGCCAGCTCTTGAGCCATAATGCCCTACGAGCTGCATAGAGAGATTTGCAGACCGGGCAGCCAGCCTCACTGAATCTGCCGATGCATCTGCCAGGAATGAAGCCGCCCCCTGCACAAGAGGAAGGTCCGACAAAATCTTCTCCCTCGAGACATTCCCCCTAATCTGGTCTTCCAACTGTTGAAGCCAGATCATCATAGATCTAGCGGTGCAGGTGGCTGCCACTGCCGGTTTAAGGGCCCCTGCTGACGACTCCCAGGCTTGTTTAAGGAAAGACTCCGCTTTTTTTTATCAAGCGGGTCTTTCAATCCTCAAAGGGCAAAGGGCAGAGTGGATCTTTTTGAGGACTTTGCAATGGCCACATCAATCTTAGGGGTTTTGTCCCATTTAGCCACATCCTCTTCCTCAAAGGGGTATCTCCGCTTAGAGGAGGAAGGCAGCTGACCCTTCTTCTCCGGTCTTTTCTATTCCCTTTCTATAAGCGATTTGATCCGCTCATTAACCGGGAATGTGCGTCTCTTCCTCTGGTCCAAGCCCCCGAACATAACATCCTGGACTGTTCTGGGAGCTTTGGTATCTAATACCCATAGTCACTCTGACGGCTTTAACTAGTCTCTCAGTATTATCTACCGGAAAACAAGGCCCCCCCCCCCCCCCAACCATCATCCGAAGATTCCGATGAGGAGGGATTAGAGGAGGAAGGCAGTTCTCTTGTAAACCGGGACTCTACAGATTCCTCTGATTGAGGAAACTAGTTTTTGCTTCTTCCTGCGTGAGGTTAAGCTTTTTAAAGAATCCCTGACTTCTGTCTGGATCAGATTCTTTAATTCCATAGAGAACCTGGGGGACTCTTCCGCTATGGTTTTCTGAATACAGTCCGCACACAGGTTTTTGACGTAGGTGGGAAGACTGATTTTACATAAAGCACACTACTTGTTTTTACTCTTAGAGCTACACTTCTTTGGCTCCTAACACCTCAAGAATTGAAAGGAGAAAAAGAGGAAAACAGAAGAGCACATTACTCAAGGTGAGACTTTCACGAAGATCACTGACCACACTGCCGTTCAGACTAGGGTACCGGAGGCGGTGGTTGCCGTTCACATGAGGGCTCCCATCTGGCGGAGGTGGACTGACAAGGTCTTTTCTGACCGGTTCTGCCGGAACTCATACACCCTCCACTGCTGTGGCTTTGGTGAAGGAAGATTCTCAATCCAGTTTCTTAAGCTGCTTTGGCGGCTGCTGCTGTTCCTCCTGCGGTGGTGACAGCTGCTGCCCAGGTGACTGCAGCTCCTCACTCATTATGGCGGGGATGCAAACACCGCCATCTGGATTGCTCCCCATCCTTAAAAAGCAGTAGGGCTCCACCTCCTTTAGGCTCCTTCCCTTCCGGAAACATGCTCATTTTTTTTTTTAAACTTGGCCAGCTGGCTCGCTACACCGCGGATCCTCCTCCTGCGCATGCGCAGCCCAGCGGCACCCAGCGCGCTTGCAGCGGGATGTCGGCCTCCCAAGCACGCGCGCAGACCCGGCTTCCGGCGCACTCCGTGATAGGGCGCACCACCCCGCGCAGCCCGGACTCCTGGCGTGCTCCGTCACAGGGTGCAACGCGACCCTCACGTGTGCAGACCCGGAAGACCTGCCGGCCGGCGCGCTCAGTCAGCCATTGTGAGGCACAGACGCGGCCGCAGGACCCGGTGCACGCAGGGAGGACTCCGGAAGGCAGCCCCCCCACACCCAGACCCAGGCAGCAGCCAGATGGGCTGAGAACAGGGGCCATCTGCTGCTTCCACGGCCTCCAGGCAGCACCGACCCCGGAATCCACGGTCCAGGTACGTGAGGTACCACCTGGCGAGGCTTCCATCAAGGACAGGAACCAAAAACTGATGCGGAAGAGAGGTACCGCCTTTTTATTCGGTAGGTTCCTGTCCTTTGTGGGCAGATACCCTCTCTCTCTCTCTCTCAGGTGGTGCAGTCATGGGAGAAGGGGAAAAAACTAAAATTATAACTAGGGAAGAGAAAGAGCTAACACTTCAATGAAGGTTAAAGTAGGGGCCTCCTGCGATGACCAGATAGAGATTTGTTGGGAAGATGACAAGTCAGAGATCTGTTTACACAGAAGCGGAGATGTACCTTACCCAGGAATAGGGCTTCCTCTGAATGAATCTTCTTAGATTTGGAGCCAGTGATTATTAGGATTTGCACTGATGTTATTTAGGGGAACATAGCACATTCACCCACATCTGCATAAGGCCATTCTAACCCCTCCAACTTAAGGTCTAATGATGGTGCTATCCAGGTCATGTTTCATGTCTATAGACAGATAAAATCTCAACATGACAATGTCTACCACCTGGGACCTTTAGGAGAAAAGATATCCCGTAAGAGTTGGGGGATCTCATGGAATTCTGAAGGATGTAGCACATCCCACAACCAGCCTCATGTGAACTCATCAAGGGGGCAGGGTATGTGGGAGTAGCATTAAGCTATTAAAAATTAAAGTTTGGGTCTCTGTTCATTCTGTAAGACATAAGTTTACTGTGAGTGACCCATTTTCTCAATCGGAGTGCTTCCCTCCACCAAGCTCTGAGCCAATTCTGTAACAAGACTTAGTAATTCTCTTTAGTCATTCCTTTTTATTTTATGCAATTGTATATATTATATGGTTTTGTTCCCATTTTTTGGGAAATTGAAAAAAGTGCAATTGCATGTTTTGTTTTTTACAATGTTCACAGAATACTAAAACTGACCTGCCATTATGATTCCCCAGGTCATTAAGAGTTTGCAATTGCCAAGCCTGTATAGGTTTTAAGTTTGTAAGGGGAAAAAAAATTGTTTAAGACCCATAACATCTATTTTTTGTGATCTGGAGCTGGGTGAAGGCTCATTTCTGGAGTATCCTTGTTACATAGTTTACCAATTGGATTAATTTAGTTTATATCTTGATCGGGAGTTTCTGAATGCAGAAATACCAAATGTATTTTTTAATGGGGCAAAAAGGGGGCGATTTGAACCTTTTACCCTTAGGTGACTTTGCGATCACTTGCAATTCCAATGCACATGACATGATCTGTTAGTGCACTCAGCCTGTCCAAACAGGATATTAAACCAACACTAATCAGCAAACCTCTAGTCCATTGGCAGTCTTAATTACTGCAGCTGTGCAGTGTAAATGCAATGTTACTGAACGCTGGGAAATATTCCATTGCGACATGCCCTAATACAGACCTCTGACAAGGTGACAAGTCACATGCTGCACTCTAGATGGCAATACTTATTTCTTCCAATGATTGGACCAACAGATTTAAAATCCAATGGCCCTGGTAATTGTATGAGAATTGTCAATTCACCAACCTGTATAAAATACAATTTAGATGTTGCTTGGTTTTACCAAAAACATGTTTATTACACTTGCTGCACAAGATCACAAACTAACAAGTCCAACTCCTGAAAGCAGGGGGGGCATTAGCGTGTCAGTCCAAGACATCATGGGCTGTTCAGCTTCTACAGCCAGATGGGTGGGCACATCCATGCAGACAGCCAATAGGCCCGAGACTGAAGGCATCTTGAAGATCACACACAGGCTGTAGGTTCATCCTTCTCTGGAGTGCTGTGTTTAGCTTGCAGGCCTTGTAAGCAGCAATGGAAGAGACGCTTACTTGGACCTCTGCCTCATCTTTCGCCTTTTACGCTTCAGTCTATAAAAAAAAAAAGTTTAGCCAATGCAATCAAAGTCATACATGTTTAGAAAGCCCAGACTTCACAGCATTGTGATACACATGGATTGTACAGTCAGTGAATCCACCTACAGGCAGGCTACAGTGTACCACCTACATGGTCCTGCAACCTACATGAATGGAACAGTGTTCACATGAGTACTACTGCCCCAATCATTGTATAAGAGACTAAGACAGCTGAACAAAGCTCTGCCATCTCAAGTCAGTCCTATTGACAGAGCAACAACAATTTAAAGACGACTAGTTACCAGGTCTATATCTTTTTTTGCAGTTGCAGAGATGTGGAACTGAAGTGCTACCTTTTATAGTCTTTGGCAATGGGGTAGTGCTCAATAATTATGCAGCACAGCATAAATGGAATCTGTCCGTAGGATCAACCATCCTAAGCAGTTTGTATGGACATGCAGGAAGTTGATTAAAATACTTTACCATTCACCATCTGATGTCTTAAGTCCACCATTTAAAATAAACCCTGTAAGCAGATTCTCAGGGAGGTCTGTGTGCAGAGATCTTAATAGATCATTTAAATCTAAAGAAATGTGAATTCCTCTGGAATAGACATCAAATCACAGTTCTATTCATGTTTTCCCATCACCTGCATACCTATATAAATGGCTTAGGAGGATTGATCCCATTGACACTAAAGATATATCCATCCCTTTGTAAAGGATATAAACCTAACAATAAGGCCATATCTCTGGAACCATATAACAGATTTAAAAACAAAACTTCTAGGAGCAAAACAGCAAAAACTGGCTACTTTTGCCTGGGTGACCGTGCTCTTTAACAAGGTTATCCACTATATCATTGATAACCAAGCCTTAGGATAGTCAATGTCTGACCACCCCTGGTGTCTGCGGCCGGAACCATTCAAATGCAGAGCTGCAGTCTGATAGTGGCAGAGAACTGCACAATCAGACTGCAACTCTGCATCTGAATGGTTCTGGCCAGTGGCAGTTGTCATGCACACTGAGAACAGCTGATCGGTGGGGTGCTGGGTTTCAGACCTCCAAAGACCTATTCGAAGGATAAATCAATGATAAAGTAGTAGACAACCTCTTTAAATTACTTCACAGAACTCAATGACACTAACGCTACAGTATACAAACATTGAATATATGAAATTACATTACTGCTCTAGAGTTATTATTTTTTTTTTTTAAAAGATACTCAGCACATCAATTGGCCAATTCATGTGTGCCCAAAAGCCATCGACAAGACCACTTTCTTTGCTGGGAATCTAACCTAATACAATACCTGTCCTGGGCTGATTTTAGAGGGAAGGGAGCCATCACCAACAGCATTAGGCTATGCACACCATCAATGCTGTCAGTGCTTTGAATGCAGTATACTTTAGGCTGTGTTTAAAACCCTGTATGCAGGTGAATCCGCATGTGCTCATTGAGCCATGCGGATTCACCAAATCCTATACATTGCACTGATAATTTCTCGTGGAGACTAGCGACCTCACAAGAGAAATTTACGTTCCGCAGTCTGGAAAGATGCGCCACATGTCCGTGTCTGCAGGTGCATGGAGACACATAGTGGACATGGGATTTCTTGAAATCCCATCCACTTTGCTTGCAATGTAGAGTGCTGCGGTTTTCACATAGCCCAAGCACGTTGGGTCCAATCTGCAGCGTTCACGGATTGTGAGGGTATGTGCACACTCTCTGCATCCTGGTTATCTTTAAGTTTAGGCCCACATTAGCAATTTCATAAGTGGATCAATTTCTCCAAAAACAGATTAAAATAAAGGCTCTGTTTAGGTCACTTTGCTAGTTAACTTCAATGGGGTTAAGTCACTCAGGTTTCATACACTGGTGTAAATCGAAGTGTCCGCTGGGTAAGCAGCATGCATCTTAATTACACATCTTTTCAGCTTCCATGTACCAATATAAGCTGTACTAGTCAGTCTGGAGAACATTGTAGCTTAAATTACAATATGTGCTCAGCAACGTACCACCCACTGCAAAACTTATGACCCTGCCCAGAGTTTCTTTTTCAATCTGCTTGCAAGACGCATAACCAGCACTTTCCCAAGTTTAAAAAAGGAAAAAAAAAAATGAATGGCGTGGAACTGAAAGTAATAGTTAGTTTAAGTCACCCAGTAATATCAATAAGGCACTGAACTGATCGGTTACATGCTTTTCTCCAGCTTCTGACATGTTACACAACCTACTAGTGTGCACCCAGCCTAATATGTCTGCAGACTGAAAGGGTTAATATAGATTTAAACCTATAGTTGCTCAGTGGGGCAGAAGATGTAGGTTAGTGACTATTACAGGATCACTATATGGAGCCATGCAGGATGGGGCAGGAGCAGCAGCCACATCGCCAAGCCAAGAGGGAGAACAGCACAGATCACGTGATAACAGCACGTGAGTGACTACGTACCTGCGCATGCGCTTCTTCCTCCACTGAAAAACACAATAACGGGAGAGTTAGAAATATCACAGGCCGCATCCAGAGACAGCGCACAGCACCTCGTCTGTAGCCATCCGCACACCGCGCCACATCGGCGCTCTACCAACCGTAGCACCGGTGTAACCATCCGCACAGCGCTGTGCACACGGCACCGATGTAACCCTCCGCACACCTCACAGAGCAGAGCACACACAGTACCAGTGTAACCACCCGCACTCGACATCACACTGCACCACAGCCCTGCAGGACAGAGGTACTCCGCGCTCTACCATCCGCCCAAGCGATTCACCACACACCGCTGCCGTATACATCGCGCACACAGCCCCCGTGTACACCAGTGCAGAGATTAGCTGCCGCCAGGAGCAGTACCAGCACCGAACATGGCGGAAGCCGCAGTCCATAGAACATTGCCTCTTACCTTGGCTCTCATCTTGAGAGGACGAGCCTGTGAACAGAGGACACAATAAGATTAGTGAAAGGAGCGGATGGCCACGTACAAGGCAGGATGGCAGCAGATTAGGAGCAGGCCTCGACCCGGGAGCGCAGCAGAAGAGCCTACCTTCCTAAGATGGCACCAATGACAAGAGGACGTCACGCCGCCGATCAGCGCTATTTAAAGCAGGTCTGGTGACGTCACATCCGGTTTAGGCGCGCACTCGTGATGGCTGATGGGAGGTGTAGTCTTTTGGGGGGGGGGGGTTATTACAGGATTGCTCTTTGTATTTGCTGAGAATGAGATGAGTCTGTAGCTCACCTTCGGCCTCACACAGATGAGGAGGAATGTGGTGTATTTTTTTTACATAGACGTGACGGTTTTTTGGCGCAGGACGAGTTGTAGTTAGTTCACTGTGCTGAAGATAAGTGGAGCCCACCGGTGAGAAAGAAATGCACTTCCGAGACTGTCTTGTGGGCTTTGTTTTTACATTGTTTATTGTGTGGTAAGAGGATTGTCCGGGCAGTAAACTACAGGGGGACTAAACGTATAAGTGTATAGATTTGTATTATACAGAAGGGTTTTTTTTCTTAAATATTTTACTGTTTTTAAAAAGTATCAGAGGTTTGAAAATAAAAAAAATTTAGTTTGAGTCACCATTTACTAAGATAGAATTTATTTTTTTGTCAATGGATCTGCAGGAGGCGAACTGATGTTTATACTGGCACTATTTTTGGGTAGATATATATTTTTTAATACTTTTTATTAGGCCACGTTCACACGTTCAGTATTTCACATCAGTATCTGTAAGCGAAAACCAGGAGTGGAACAATCAGAGGAGAAGTATAATAGAAACACGTCACCACTTCTGTATTTATCACCCACTCCTGGTTTTGGCTTACAGATACTGATGTGAAATACTGATCAAATACTGAATGTGGCCTTACAGTTTTTCTGGCAGACTTACCAACACCCCCCTCCCCAACAATTATGCTGATTATTATTTTTTTTTTATCATCGAATATTACATATGTTAAGTAATAATATATTTTGAAAAATCTGACTTTTATGGACTTGGCATTACTGAGTAGGGCTATTTTTCTATATTTTTCAGATTTCTAATTTTCTGTATTTTAGGGAATTTTTTTTCTCACTATTTGTTTTGTTCTTTTGTAGTGACCCGGTAAGGGACTTGTCTGGTCGCTTGCACAATATACAGCAATGCTGTAGTCCTGCAGTATGTAGTGAATGTGAACATGCTGTCCTTTTCAGGCAGCTACGTTCAGTAACTCACCTGGAAAAGCACTTAAATAAACACTTAAAAGAATGAACGTGTGCATTTCTATATAAAAACGACTTGTTCATATGTTCAGTATATTGAGCTTCTTTTAACAGCTTCGGGTTTCCAAAGATGCCCAGCGGTTAAAGGGGTTGTCCACTATTATTCAAAATAGCCCAATGTGTTTTTATGCTGAATAGAAGCTTCTTTCTAATTACCTCCCGCTGCTGTTTCAGCCTGTGAGCGGCGCTATCACTGGCCCTCACAGGCAGCACATGACCCCCCGGCTGACGTCAGTTGTCAATCTCTAATAGCAGTATTTAACATGCTGGCTGTCTCTGATCTGGGAGCACCAGGATAAGACCCTGCCTACTGTCCCGCCCCGGAGCACGGGCATATCATTAACTCAAAACTGCAAACACTGATTACACAAGAACCACGAGACAGATTTCTTCACCTCTGGTTTCATATTAATCAGTGTAACAGCACCAACATGACACTGCCTGTAGTTTACTTAGCAAAATCCTGCTGACAGGTTCGCTTTAAAATTTACTTTGTTGGTGGGAAAACCCCATTAATGTATGATTATTATATGAAAAAAAGAATCAGAGCTGTGCAGGCTGTGAGTTTTTTTTGTCATGCAGACCTTTGGTTCATCTGTGCTTCACTATCACCATTCACTTGCATTGCTTTGTGTGCGGTCTGTGACAGCATATGGACCAAAGACATACTAGTCTGAATGCGCCCTAAAGACCAGAGTCTTTTTTTTTCCTGCCACCTGCCATCAAATACACAGATATTTTCCCAGTTTGGTTAATGTTAGTCTAATTTGTATGAACGTCCTAATTTCTTATCACAGAATATACAGGGCCCGATTCACCATGTGTTTTTATTTTGGTTAAGTCACTTTTCTTTTTTTATCTTGACATTTTTTGCTCCAAAAGCTACAAGAATGTCGTACGCAGTTTATGAATTTTGCACAAATGTCAAAAGTGATCTTTAGTTTTATCTTTCATGTTTTTTTCCATCTCTTTAGCACAAAAAGTTGCAAGTTTCATAAAATGATGCAGAAATGGCATAAAATTACTTGCCATATATAAAATCATTCCGGGGGGACTGCAGTACATTTGCGACATATTTTGTGACTTTTTTTGTGGCAAACATAAAAAGAGACCAGGTGAACTCGTATAAAATAGACTTAAAAAAAGGCGCAAAAGGAATGATAGACATGGTGCAAGCAAAAAAAAAAGGCGCAAAATACTAAGATCTCAACAAAAAAACAATGGAAAATGCAAAAATTAATTAGGCCTATTTATTTAAAGGGGTATTCCCATCTCCAAGATCTCTTACCCCATGTGCTGGGCATTGCAGTAGCTTAGGTATCCATGGTTGCAACCACTAATATAGTGACAGTTAGCATTAGATTCAGAAAATCCGCACTTAAAACACATGTTCCTTTTTCATGCATTTCCACTGAGGAAACTTACTAAAAAGTTATGTAATTCAACATATGACTGTGACGCGCCCAGGGGATGGGGACGACTCGGTACCCGGGCCTTTGCCTGGTTTTGGGGATGTCGCGGTGGTCAGCTCCCGGGCCCGTACCCTGGGGTTACTCTTGAAAAAGGGGATTGGAACTTGGATAGAAAATAAAAATAAAGTAAATAGTTTGTGACGCCACCTGTGGTACCTGGTAAGGTTTACCAGCGCTGCTGCAGACCTCTGGGGGAGTGATGGAATGGCAGCTGAGGTGTTTCTGCTCCCCACAGGTGGAGCGGGCCCCCGGGGCAGTGTGGAGTTTGATGGTGGTGATGCTGGGACCTATAGTGCAGGCGGATGGCACAGCAGGAGTAACTGACAGAGACAGGGGATTCGCTTCAATACCTTTACTGGTGCGGATGTCAGGTACGGTCCAGGGTACTCAGTAGGATGGGTGCACTTCAGGACTTCTCCCCAGTGAGCGGGTATAAGGCCTCCTGGTCCGTGTCTGCCTCTCTGTATGCTCCTGGCCAGCCTGCAACTGGGCCTAGCTTATTTGTCGTGCTGTTCCTTCACCTGTCGCTCGGTAGTAGGACCTTCTGCTGGCAACCACTATCCCTGGTAACGCTGGGGCCTTCCTGGTTCCTGGTCCTGTAATGGGTCTAGCTTCAGGTCTGCCAGGGACTTGTAGTCCTCCTGGAATGCCGGTGGTCCCTATTGGGTATAAAGGGACCCTGTAAGCGCGGACCCGGTGTCCGGTTTGTATATCGGGGTGAGCCTATGATGCTCCTCTGCCCCCTTAACTCCTCTCTCCTTTCTCCTCTTGCCTTCGGCCACACTCTGGGCCCTCACTGGCCAGGCTAGCCCGCAGCCTTGGCCTAGCCTGGCTTTCAGCCACACAGACTTCAGCTTGTCTGGTGCTGCAGCATCGTGTCATACTCACTGATTCCCACTGACTGCCTTCCTGAACTCCACCCCCCAATATATATATATACCTGACAGGGCTCCATCTAGTGGACTTGGGTGGAGGTGTCTGCATGTATTGAGGCCACTGGGGACAATCCGTCTGTGCAACACCCAGGAGTTCTGTGACAGCCTGCAACCGCAGGGCGTCCCAACTGTATCAATAAAGTTTGGTCAAAGCCAAATGCCAGGAAGGCTCAAAAACATGGACCAGCGGTGGACATCGCGCCCCTCGCCCTGCACAAGACTGTATGCTTACTCCTGGACCCAGTCTGGTGACCCTGTTATGGTGTCTTTCTCCTATTCCATGCGTGTCTTTCTTGCACAGTCTGCACACATTGATGAAGGTCTTGCCGACCGAAACATCTGTTTATGATTGTGCTGAACTGCAATTAAAATTCACATATAATTTATTCTATTTGAGTTCCCAGTTTTACTTGTTACCATATTGGTTTTGGACCCTACTGGTGCACCTTACCAGCTGTGCTACGGTTTTTCTAACAGTATCTTACCCTCTAACTTATATCTTACTCTATGCTTATCACTAAACATTACTTATTCATTACACATTACCATACCAATGTATACACCTAAAACTGTAATACACAGTTCACACTTCACATGACACAATGTATGTATAAACTGCATGACATCATTTACATACGTGATTGTTGTCTTAAGGGGCACGAACGCGACAGTACAGTCCACCACTGTTACAGCTGGACCAGTTATCATGTGTCATATGCGATTTTCATATTTGCAGAAACCTTCCAACTAATCAATATTCCTTCTTCTCTCAATGATTCTGCCCTGGAAAAACCCTTTATCCCCATTCTGACTTGGGGCGTAATAATACATACTGTACCTGCGCCCTGGGCCTTATTGACAAGGTACGTATTATTATGACCGATCACCGCCGGGTGTCAGCTGATTCTAACATCTGACACATGGTACTATGTGTCAGGAGCGGTTCCTCACCGCTCCTGGCACATTAACCCCCGAAATACGGTGATCGAAGTCGATCGCAGCATTTCGGGGACAAGCCGAGGTAAGAGCACCCCTCTTACCTTGGACCGGAGACCCCGTGCTGTGAGCACGGGGTCCCGATCGTTGCCATGGTCACCCGATGTCGTCATGACATGGCATCGATCGGCCTGCAAAAAATCAAAGTCCCATAGTGGGACAAAGTATAAAAGTGAAATAAAGTGTCAGAAAGTGATAAAAAAAATATCATATAAATATGTTTTTTAAAAAGACAGAATAATCCAAAAAAAATAAAAATATACTGTACCCATAAATAAACATTATTATGAAGAAACAAACAATAAAAGTACACATATTTGGTATTGCCGCGTCTGGAACGACCTGACCTATAAAACTGAGCGCTCTCCTCAAGCGACGTCTGTAGCACACACAAGCTCGTTTTTTCTGGGAGTTCCATACTGAAAGCATTCTGTTCTGATGAAGGTCTGTACCAGGACCGAAAACATTTAACGCTATGTAAATGCAAATGAAAAGGAACTTATTGTCAAAGAGTACCAAGTTTTTCTGCTCTATCTGACCTATAAAACTGTCCCACTAGTTAAACCCTTTAGTAAAAAAAATAAATAAAAAACAATGCTTTATCATCATACCGCCAAACAAAAAATGGAATAAAACGCGATCAAAAAGACGAATGTAAATAAAAATGTTACTGTTGAAAACGTCATCTTGTCCCGCAAAAAACAAGCCACCATATAGCTCCATCAGCTGAAAAATAAAAAAGTTATAGCTTTCAGAATAAAGCGATGCAAAAAAAATTATTTTTTCTATAAAACAGTTTTTATTGTGTAAAAGCGCCAAAAAATAAAAAAACAATATCAATGTGGTACCGCTGTAAACGTTCTGACCCGAAGTATAAAGCTGCCTTATCAATTTTGGCACACGTGGAACGGCATAAAAAAAAAATAATAATAATTTCTGAATTGTTGGCTTTTGTTTATTCAGCCTCCCAAAAATCAGAATAGAAAGCGATCAAAAAATGTCATTTTCCCGAAAATGGTACCAATAAAAACGTCAACTTGTCCCATAAAAAAACAAGCCCTTACATGACTCTGTCGGCCGAAATATGGAAAAATTATTGCATAAAACCAGTCTTTGCAAAAAAAAAAGAGTCTTTTAGTGTGTGACAGCTGCCAAGCATAAAAACCCGATATGAATCTGGTATCTCTGTAATCACACCGACCCGAACAATAAAGTCATCTAATCCCTTATACCGCACAAGGAATGGCATAAAATATAAACTCTAGGGTTGGAGTTAGGGTTGTGTTGGGGTTGGGACTTTTTCAAAAGTAAAGAAAAAAATGATGACGATATGGAGACTAGTGTTGAGCGCAAGTGCTCGCTACTTGAGTTTGCATCGGGTGCTCGGATATGCATTGGGTGCTCGGAGTATCGCGGGTGCTCGAGTGACATGCTCGAGTCTCCTCCCCATATGTTTTGCAGCTGTTATACAGCCAAAAAAAACACGCGGGGTCTGCCTGTCATGCACGAGCGATCCCCGCTTTTTTTTTTTTTGGGTGTCTAACAACCGTGAAACATACTGGGCAGGGACTCGAGCATTTCACTTGAGCACCCGCGATACATGGTGCATACCCGAGTACCCGATGCAAACTCAAGTAGCGAGAACTTGCGCTCAAGACTAATGACAACTTATTCAATATGATGACCTAATGTTATCAAATTCTGTGTCGTACCTCTGTGTTCAAAATGTTCACTATACCCCTTGATGAAATCCCTGAGGGGTCTAGTTTCCAAAATGGTGTCACTTGTGGGGGGTTTCCACTGTTTAGACACATCAGGAGCTCTCCAAACATGACATGGCGTCCACTAATTATTCAAGCAAATTTTACATTCAAAAAGTCAAATGGCGCTCCTTCCCTTCTAAACCCTGCCGTGCGCCCAAAAAGTGGTTTTCACCCACATATGGGGTATTGGCATGCTCAGGAGAAATTGTACAACAAATTTCGTAGTCCATTTTTTCCACTTACCCTTGTGAAAATAAAAAAAAATGGGTCTAAAGTAACATTTTTGTGAAAAAAAGTTAAATGTTCATTGTTTTCTTCCACATTCCAAAAATTCCTGTGAAGCACCTGAAGGGTTAATAAACTTCTTGAATGTGGTTTTGAGCACCTTGAGGGGTGCAGTTTTTAGAATGGTGTCACTTTTGGGTATTTTCTGTCATAAAGGCCCCTCAAAGTCACTTAAAATGTGATGTTTTTGGTTCCAAAATTGTGCTGATGTAAAGTAGACATGTGGGAAATGTTATTGATTAACTATTTTGTGTGACATATCTCTGATTTAAGGGCATGAAAATTCAATTTCTGATTTTTTCACAGGGTAACGCAAGTCACATCGAAGAAATGTTATCATTATCATGAAGTACAATATGTCATGAAAAACATTCTGAGAATCAGCGGGATCCGTTGAAGCGTTCCAGAGTAATTACCTCATAAAGTGACAGTGGTCAGAATTGTAAAAATTGGCCTGGTCATTAATGTGCAAACCACCTTTGGGGGTAAAGGGGTTAAAATAATAAATAAAATAAGCCTATTGCCATAGTTCAGGATAGATCTTTCATTTATTAGATGATTAAATTATCACATGGTTTCATGTTCCCATGGAGGCTCATGGCGTGAAAAAATGCAGACAACACAGACTGGGGCAATAGTGGAGACATAATGCCGGACTCGAGGAGGGTAAGTGCACAGTTTATTTTACAACACACTGAATCTGTAGAGAAAAGTTTTCTGAAAGGTGACAACTCTTTTAAATGAACCCTGCTTCTCATTCTTCTGACACTGAGCTGATTACGAGGGTCTTGTTGTTGGACCACTGAGCATTCATATTGCTGTAGAAACTGAACTCGGAGCAGCATCTCATGACATGAGTGGGTTGTGACACAATTCATTACACACTTTGTAGTAGCGCTTTCTACTCTGGATAAAAGAGGTGAACCACCTGTGGGTGCTCCTCTATAAAGCCCCTAATACAACATATGGGAAGAGCTTGTAACTAAATGGCAACTTTATTTAAAAGTTAAGTGACCTTAATATAAACTTAAAGGGGTTATCCAGGACTATTTATTTTTGTTTTTACTATGGGCCTAACAACTAACAGACAGGTAGCTGCTCACTACCTATCTGTTCTACCCGCGCTGGCTCAGAGCGGTCACGGAGCGCTCCTGCTGACGATTCTGCTTCTTCACATCCATAGAGCAGCTCTTCCTCTTCCAGGCTGCTCTGTTGACAGGGCGTGACTGCCGACGCCATGCTGATTGACAGCCGATTTCCCGTAGTTATGAAGGAGGGAGCTGGCTGTGAATCAGCATAACATCAGCAGTAGAACAGGCAGGTGGTTACCAACTACCTGCCTTTTTTGCTCATAGCAGAAAATAAAAAATAAACTAGTCCCTGATAACTCCTTTAAAAGTTTTTTTTTTGTCCAGAAATCCCCTGTCCCCTGCTACTGTTTATTTTAAAACAACAAACTGTGCTTTGCTCACCCTCCCCTAGTCTGTCAATGAGTCTCAACCTCTGATCATGGGTGTCTGTTAATGCTTGCATTTCTGATGTCCTGGGAGCAGGGGCAAAGACCCATTGCTGGACACGAGAGGATGAGTAAAGCTAGGTTTTTATAAATAAACTGCAGCCGGGAGAAAAAAAAAACACTTTAATGCATAATTAACAATTTTCTAATACAATGGTAATACTGGAACAGTAATGCATGTTCTGTCCATATCATAATCACAATACAGCCTGCAGTTTTCCCACAACCCTGCATGGTAAGGTCCCATGTAAAAGTTTTTTGAACTCCGCCATACCTTTGGCTGCTTCAGACTTCTGATCATTTGAACACAGTGGCGACTTTCAGTAGAATCAGTGTCTATATGGTATTTGGCCACACTTCAGCCAAACATGGAAAGTGATGTGTGTCTCTACCCTAAGGCCACGTTCACACGAGAGTATTTTGATCAGTATTTTCCATCAGTATTTATAAACCACAACTAGGAATGGAACATACAAAGATAAAGCATAGCTCCCAAATGTCCCGATTTTGAAACTCAATCACGCAGTCCCGGCCGAGACCTACTTCTCCCGCAGGGCAGTGAGACGAAGCCGACACGCCCCCTCTGTCTTCCCTGGTCATTCAGAGAGAGAGCTCACCGTATCAGTTCATTCTCCTGGACTGAGTGAGGTAATTTCAGCAGCAGCAGCTCCTGTGTGCTCCTTTATGGCTGCTCTCTGAGTACCCGTGTGCCTGCAGCAGACACAGCAGCGAAGAACTACTTCACCGCATCAATGGGAGAATGGATGGAGCCATGTACCGTAAACTCCTGAGTGACAACCTCCTTCCCTCCGCCAGGACATTAAAAATGGGTCGTGGCTGGGTCTTCCAGCAAGACAATGACCCCAAACATACAGCCAAGGCAACAAAGGAGTGGCTCAAAAAGAAGCACATTAAGGTCATGGAGTCGCCTAGCCAGTCTCCAGACCTTAATCTCATAGAAAACTTATGGAGGGAGTTGAAGCTCAGAGTTGCCAAGACAGCCTCAAAATCTTAATGATTTTAGAGATTATCTGCAAAGAGGAGTGGACCAAAATTCCTCCTGACGTGCACAAACCTCATCATTGACTACAAAAAACATCTGACTGCTGTGCTTGCCAACAAGGGTTTTGCCATCAAGTATTAAGTGTTGTTTGCCAGAGGGATCAAATACTTATTTCTCACTGCAAATAAATTTATCTAATTTATACAATGTGATTTTCTTGATTTTTTTTTTAAATATTCTATCTCTCAATATTAAAATTAATCTACCCTTAAAATTATAGACTGTTCAAAACTTTGTCAGTGGGCAAACTTACAAAAACAGCAAGGGATCAAATAATTATTTCCTTCACTGTGCATAGCTCCCAACTGTCCCATATTCAGCTGGACTGTCCCGATTTGAGGGCTCAGTCCCGCATCCCACCACAGTTCTTCCAGCTTGTATATCAGGGCCGGCGTCAGCACCGGGCAAGTGCATAAGCCGAATTTTTTAGCACATTTTTTATGCTGAAAAACCCCCCTCAGCTTATACTCGAGTATATACTGTAGGGGTTTTACTCACTTGGGTGCGACGGGAGGAAAAAAAGGAGCATGTTCCTTTAAGAGTCCATGTTGGTTTATTGCATCATAAACCAACAAGCAAGAAAAGAAAAACAAACAGCCTTTAGTTCAGGCAAACAAAGTAAAGTGTCCTCAGCAGGTCTCTGCTCAATCAGCACTGTGCGCACACAGGCTGCATAATGTCCAGTTTCCTGGCTTGGTCTGGAGCCAACCACACACAGGAGGCCTTCTCCTTCCAAACACAGAGACCACGTGTCAAACAACAGCCTCCATTTTATAGGCTGTTAACCACACCCAGAGGAGAGGTATGTGGGTTGCTGGACCCGCCCATCTCTCCTAGCAACCCATACCCTGGCTCCCAGCTGCACCAATTAATCCTCTTAGTGCATGCGTGCACTAGAGAAAACACACTGGGTTACATCACAGAGACCAGCCATCTCTGGGATACATACCTTCCATCGACTACAAGACCATTAGCCACCTTACATACCTCCCCCCTCTGCCTAAAGCCGTGGGGCTTGGCACCTTCTACCACTAGACAGGGGATTCTCGATAGCATTACCATGTAGCTTCCCTGCTCTATGTTCCACATGGAAGTTGAAATTCTGTAGGGCTAAAAACCAGCGGGTGACTCTGGCATTTTTCCCCTTTGTTTCCCTCATCCATCTGAGTGGGGCATGGTCGGATACCAACTTAAATTTTTGACCTAGCAGATAGTACCGCAACGTGTCCACTGCCCACTTTATGGCCAAGCACTCCTTCTCTATGACCGCATAATTTTTCTCGCAGGACGACAGCTTCCTACTCAGGTAGAGGACAGGGTGCTCCTCTCCGTGTATCTCCTGGGAAAGGACTGCTCCCAAACTGACATCTGAGTCATCTGTCTGGAGTATAAACTCTTTCTTGAAGTTAAGGGCAACCAGGTTCGGTTGCCTACACAAAGCCACTTTCATCTCTTGAAAATAGAATTAGTCTTTACCGGTAATTCGGTTTCTAGAAGCCTTCCATGACAGCATTGGAGGATGTTGTCCACGCCCTATTGGGGGACAGGAACACAGAGAGATTAAAAGCCCCTCCCCACCGTCAATCCCCAGTGTTTACCAAGATCACCTGGAAAAATGGTTACCTGACAGTTATATGGAATCCATAGGGAGGGAAATTCGTGCTGTCGTGGAAGGCTTCTAAAAACTGAATTACCGGTAAGGACTAATTCTATTTTCTCAATACGCCTTCCACGACAGCATTGGAGGAATACCAACGATATTTCATTAGGGAGGGACAATAGCTTGTAGGACTTTCCTACCAAAGGCTAAACCCCTAGTGGATGATAAGTCTAATCTATAATGTTTAGAGAACGTATGAAGGGAAGACCATGTAGCTGCCCTGCAAATCTGCTCAGTAGAAGCGCCCGCTCTTTCGGCCCATGAAGTTGATGTGGATCTGGTAGAATGAGCTTTAAAGGCAATCGGTGGATTCATTTGTTGATTGCTATAAGCTTCCCCAATTGCCTTTTTGATCCAGTTTGCTATAGTGGACTTAGCCGCCTTCCTTCCTCTGTTCTGCCCTGAGTGTTGTATAAATAGGTTTCCATCCAATCTCCAAGACTCAGTTTGTTGAAGATAATAGAGAACAACTCTTCGGACATCTAGGAGGTGGAACTCTGTTTCCTTTGGATTGGAAGGATTCTGGCAGAAGGAGGGAAGGATGATTTCCTGGTAACGATGGAAGTCCGTAACTACCTTTGGGAGAAAGGAAGGGTCCAGGCGAAGCGTAATCCTATCTTCGGTCACGTTCATGTAAGGTTCCCTGATAGAAAGGGCCTGAAGTTCTCCTACTCTCCGTGCTGAAGTGATGGCTACTAAGAAGGCAGTCTTATGAGAGAGAGTCTGTATTGAGCTAGAGGATAGAGGCTCGAAGGGAGAGAGGGTTAAACCCTTGAGCACCACATTTAGATCCCGGGACCTGAGACTGAATTTTTGGGTGAAGCCTGAGTGCTGAAGTTATGAATCTCTTGATCCACCTATGAGAGGCTAAATCTTGGTCGAATATGGAACTTAGGGCTGAAATTTGCACCTTAAGAGTGCTAGGTTTGAGACCCAATTCCAATCCACTCTGTAGAAAATCAAGGATCCGAGCAATGTTGGGGTGTGAGGTGTCAGGAATATCCGGAGCGTACCATGATAGGAATTTTTTCCATATTTTGCCATATATCGTGTTGGTTACTGGTTTCCTACTCCATTGAAGAGTTTTTATAACTTCTTCCGAGAGACCTTTGGATCTTAAGATCTCTGCTTCAGTAACCAGGCTGCCAGGTTTAGCCACTGAGGATTGGGATGGAAAAGGGGCCCTTGAGAGAGAAGATTGCTGACTTGTGGCAGTATTACCGGACCCTCTAGGCAAAGTTCTGTGATAGCCCCGAACCAAGGCCTTTTGGGCCATAGAGGGGCCACCAGAATTGTTGCCACTCTCTCTATCCTGACTTTCTGGATGGTTCTTGCTATCAGCGGTATCGGAGGAAACGCATAGACCAGCCTGAAATGCCAGGGATGGGCTAATGCATCCAAACTCATGGCCTTGTCTCGTCTGTCCAAGGAAAAGAAGAGGGGAAGTTTTGTGTTTGACCGACTGGCAAAGAGATCTACCTCGGGGAGACCCCATTTGGCTACCAGCGACTGGAAGATCTGAGGATTCAGGCTCCATTCTCCTGGCTGGATATCTTCCCTGCTTAGAAAGTCTGCTTGGACGTTGTTTGAGCCTTTCAGGTGGATTGCTGAGAGTGAAAGGAGATGACGTTCTGCCCAAAAAAATATTCGGCCTGCAATCTGTTTTAGGCTGTGTACCTTTGTACCTCCTTGATGACGAAGGAAGGCAACTGTGGTCATGTTGTCCGAGAGAATCTTGATGTGAGAACCCTGGATTAAGCCGACTGCCGTTCTGAGCGTTTTTTCTACTGCCATTAGCTCCCTGAAATTGGAAGATCTGGCACTGATCTCGGGACTCCATCTGCCTTGAAAGGGAATCTGGGCCACCATAGCTCCCCAGCCTCGTAGACTGGCGTCGGTAGTTACTGTAATCAGAGGGTCCTGGGTCCAAGAAACCCCCCTCTGAAGATTTCGGGAGCTTAGCCACCAAAAAAGAGAAGTTTTTATCCGACCGGGGGTCCTGCATCGCTTGTTTAGTGAGTCCCTTTGTCTGTTCCAGGATCTTAAGATATGATCCTGGAGAGGCCTTGAGTGGGCCTGGGCCCACAACACCGACTGGATACAGGCTGTCATAGACCCCAATACAGACATTGTCGCTCTCAACGTTGGATTCTCTTGGTGTCTGAAATTTAAGATTTTTGATCTGAGAGCTGTCTGATGCTCCAATGGTAGAAAGGACATCTGTTTGTTGGAGTCCAGAGATACACCTAGGAATTTTCTCTTTGATGAAGGGAGGAGTTCCGATTTTTTTAGGTTTGGAATCCAACCCAGAGACCGTAGGGTTCTTAAGGTTATAGAGACGTGAAGATTGAGAGCCGCTACTGAGGGAGCGACAATCAACATGTCGTCCAAGTATGGAATTATGCACACGCCCTGTTTCTGGATGAGTGCAATGACTTCTGCCATGATCTTCGTAAACACCCTCCGGGGTGCTGAAGAGATGCCGAAAGGCAGCACGTTCTACTGGTAGTGGACTGTTATATTATCCCTGAGGACTGCAAACCGAAGGAACTTTCTGTGGGACTGATGAATCGGCACATGGTAGTACGAATCCTTTAAATCTATGGTTGCCATGATGAAGTCTTTCCCTATTAGGGGAATAGTTGATTTTATAGACTCCATCTTGAAACGTCGATATTTGATGTGATGGTTTAGGGACTTCATATTGATTATGATGCTTGGGGTCCCTGATGGCTTCCGTATTAGGAATATTTTTGAGTAGTGACCCGTCCCCTCCTGACCAGGGGGAACTAGAGACACCACTCCCAAATCCAGAAGGTTTTTTAGGGCGACTGATAGGAGATCCTGAACCCCCCGAAAGGGAAGGGACGTGACCCTCAGGATCTGAGGGGGGCGACTCGAATTCCAATAAAAGACCCTCCTTGATGGTATTGATGATCCACTGGCAGAAAGATATTGCCTGCCACTGGGGAAAGAAATTCAAAAGTCGCCCCCCTACACGGACCAAGTCATTGTCGGTCCTGTTGCTGGTGGTATTGTTGTTGGGGTACAAGGATGTTGCGACCCTTGCCGCCTTTGGGATAGCTCCAGTGCCCAGATTTTCCCTTTCCTCTGTACTATGAGGGGTGACTTTGGGAAGGCCGAAAGGAACGTTTTTTAGCCTGTTTCTGTTCAGGAAGTGTTTTCTTCCTGTCCGAGGCCTTTTCCAGGATTTCATCCAGGGCTGGGCCAAATACATATTTTCCTTGGAATGGAATGGAACAGAGCTTGACTTTAGAGGTGACGTCCCCACTCCATGTTTTGAGCCATAGTGCAGGGCGGGCAGTATTGGACAGGACAGCTGCCCTAGCCGCGATACGGACTGACTCAGCTGAGGCGTCCGCTAAGAACCCTGTGGCTTTTTGAAGGAGAGGGATGGAGTCAAGTAGGTCTGCCCTGGACGTGCCCTGAGACAGATGTTCCTCCAGTTGGGTCAGCCATTTGAAGAGGGATCTGGCCAAACAAGTCGAGGAAATATTGACTTTAAGAGAGGCAGAGGAGGTTTCCCATGATTTTTTAAGGACGCTTTCCATTTTGCGGTCCAAAGGATCCTTTAATTGGGACGAGTCCAGGGAACCTCCACCTCTTCCAGCCCCATAGTGCCTCTAACAGCGTCCAGTAGTTCCTCTAAGTTGTCCGAGGAAAAATAATATCTACCGGTTTCGATTGCTTTGGCAGGCCCCACAGATGCCAATTCCTCAAAATCATCAGAGGCTGAGCCACTAGCGTCCATAGAGACCACATTAGAGTCTAGCTCTTGGATCTTCCTCTTCTTAGGGGGAGAGGGCCTGGAGGAGGAATAAACAGGCAGGGCAGCAAAGGAGGCCTGGACCTCCTGTCTAACCACCTGGACCTCCTGTTTAACGAGTGATCTAAGCTCCTCGATCAGTGAGGAGTTTTCTTCTCTAATTATTTTATCCGTACAGGGCTGACACAACTTCTTCTTATAGGATGAGGACAGCTTTCTTGTACAGATGCCACATCTACGGGGCTGGTCTTTATCCTTCTTAGAAGCGGGGGCCTTGTCCTCCTAAGAAAGGGGAGAGAAGGGGACTCGTGTGAAATAGAAGGAGGGGAGATCTAGTGTTATCTCAAAGGAGGCCGAGATAACCCCATAGTGACCACCCAGGTACTACTCACTGTAGCCGAGGGCATGCTGGGCTCTGCAGATGCAGGGGTACAGGACCTATCACCTTCCATAGTGGGAATGTGGTGGGAATAGCCTTACCTTTGGTGTCTTCAGGCGGGTTTTTAAATAAAACCGTGCCTCCCAGCAAGGGACCTCAGTCCCCTCCCCTTTCCGGTCACTTTAAAGGGCCAATCCAGGTTTGGTATGGACCTTTGGTCCTTCATTCAGCGTCCCTCGTGGAACGGCCCGACCGGAGCTTTGGCCGCAATGACTTCACACCCCCCCCCCCCCGCGCGCGCGCCCAACCGCCCGCCGGTTCAGGAGCCTGGTATCCACATACAACGTGGAATGCTCCGGCCGGAGCGGCAGGGCCGCGGCGACACCACTTCCGGTGTGCACTCGTGCGGCGACGTCACATCCGGCGCGCGCGCGGGGATGCCCGGGCGTGCGGCAACCGCTCTCCAGGAAAGGGGAGATGCCGGAGGGCGGGAGCGGCCTCCAGCATGAATGATCCCCCGGCTTGCTTTACCCTCAGTGGGGCGCAGGAAGCCAGGGTGGTCCACCAAAGGGGAGCAGGGAGGAGGGAGCACACCGACCGACCACTGCCCGGCACACAGGTAGGAACAAACAGCGCTGCCCTGCCGGCCCGACAGCACTGCAGGATCTCTCCATGCCCCAAGGGGGACAGGAAAACACTGGGGATTGACCGTGGGGAGGGGCTTTTAATCTCTCTGTGTTCCTGTCCCCCAATAGGGCATGGACAACATCCTCCAATGCTGTCGTGGAAGGCGTATTGAGAAAGGCTGTTTCCGCCTCTGCAGTCCACTTGGCCATGGCTGATTTTGTCCCCTTAAGAAGGTCAGCCAGGGATGCGGCCATCATGGCAAAGTTTGGGATGAACCTTCTGTAGTAACCCACGATCCCCAGGAAGGCTGTAACCTGTTTTTTTTTAGAGAGCTCTCGGCCAGGTTTGGATTGCCTCCACTTTATTGATTTGGGGTTTGATCTCGCCTCTACCAACCACATAACCCAGGTATTTGGCTTCTTCTTTCCCCATGGCACATTTCTTCGGGTTTATTGAAAACCCCGCCTTCCTGAGAGCATCAAACACCACCTGGACCTTTTCCAGATGACTCTCCCAGTCCGGGCTGAAGATAACAATATCCGGGATGAACCTTCTGTAGTAACCCACGATCCCCAGGAAGGCTGTAACCTGTTTTTTTGACAGAGGTCTCGGCCAGGTTTAGATTGCCTCCACTTTATTGATTTGGGGTTTGATCTCGCCTCTACCAACCACATAACCCAGGTATTTTGCTTCTTCTTTCCCCATGGCACATTTCTGGGGGTTTATTGAAAACCCCGCCTTTCTGAGAGCATCAAACACCGCCTGGACCTTTTCCAGATGACTCTCCCAGTCCGGGCTGAAGATAACAATATCGTCCAGGTATGCCGCGGTGTATTGCTTATGGGGTTAAAGAATTCGATCCATAGCTCTCTGGAAGGTTGCAGGGGCCCCCTGCAGTCCAAACGGCATCCAGACATACTGGAAGCATCCATCCAGCGTAGAAAACGCAGTCTTCTCCTTGGCATCCTGAGCCATGGGGATCTGCCAATATCCCTTTGTCAAATCCAAGGTGGTAATGTACTTTGCTGGCCCAAGCCTCTCGATCAGCTCATCAACGCGTGGCATGGGATATGCGTCGAATTTGGAGACTTCATTCAGCTTCCGATAGTCGTTGCAAAATCTCCACTCACCATCGGGCTTTGGGACCAAGACGATGGGGCTCGACCAACCGCTCTTGGATTCTTTGATGACACCGAGTTTCAGCATACAAGCCACCTCTTTGGACATCAACTCTCGTCGGGCCTCAGGTATCCGATAGGGCTTCAAGTTCACCCGCACATCTGGCTCCGTCAGAACCTCGTGTTCTATGACGCTTGTGCAGCCTGGCAATTCCGAGAACAGATCCTGGTTCTTCTGCAGTAACTCCTGACACTGCTGTTTCTGGGCCTTCGTTAGCATTTCTGCTATTGCGACTCCTCCAACGTTACCTTTTGGCTTGCCCAGCAAGCATGGAGCTTCCACACCCTCCGTGTCTTGCCACAGCTTGATTTGGTTGACATGGTATATCTGGTACGGCTTACGTCATCCCAGTTGGTGGACCTTATAATTCACTTCACCAACCTTTTCCACCACCTCATATGGTCCTTGCCACTTAGCCAAGAACTTGCTTTCCACAGTAGGTATCAGAACGAGGACTCTGTCACCAGGATTGAATTGCCACACTTTGGCTGAGCGGCTGTAGACCCTGGCCTGCGCCTCTTGTGCCTGGAGATGTTCTTTTACGATGGGCATCACCTTTGCTATCCTCTCCTGCATCAGAGCGACGTGCTCGATGACGCTCCTGTGGGGCGTGACTTTGGCTTCCCAGGTTTCCTTTGCTACATCCAGGAGACCCCGCGGATGTCGGCCATACAGGAGTTCGAATGGCGAGGACCCCGTAGAGGCCTGTGGAACCTCTCGGATAGAGAACAACAGATATGGCAAGAGACAGTCCCAGTCTCTCCCATCCTTTTCTATGGCCTTCCTCAGCATACTTTTCAGAGTTTTGTTGAACCTCTCTACGAGGCCATCTGTCTGAGGATGGTACACTGATGTTCTCAGTTGGGAGATTTGCAGGACCTTGCACAATTCCCTCATTACCTTACTCATAAAGAGTGTTCCCTGGTCAGTCAGGATCTCCCTTGGCAACTCTGTCTGGGAGAAAACATGGACTAACTAACTATAGTCTTCGTGGAAGAGTTTCTCAGCGTTATCGCTTCAGGATAGCGGGTGGCATAGTCCAAGATGACCAAAATATATTGATGCCCACAAGCAGATTTAACCAAGGGATCGACCAAGTCCATGGCAGTTCTCTCGAATGGCACTTCAATAATGGGCAATGGCATGAGGGGACTTCGATAGTGGGAGGTGAGGGCGGTCAACTGACAGTTAGGGCAGGACCTGCAATACTTCAATATTTTCCGGTGACACCCGGGCCAATAGAACCTCTGCATGATCCGTTCCTGCGTGTTTTCTACCCCTAGATGTCCACCCAAGATATGTGAATGGGCCATGTTCAACACCTTCCGTCTATAGGGCCCCAGCACCAACAACTGTTCCACCAGCTCCTCGCTTACTTTCGTGACCCGGTACAACAAATCCCCACTCATCATAAAATAGGGAAACCTTGTGTCAGCCCCCCGGCTTCTGTGCAACCCCATGGTGACCTTATTGAAGGCTTCCTTCAAAGTTAGGTCCCTATGTTGGGCAGACCCAAAATTCTCACTGGTCACCCCTAACTCCAGAATGTTAGGTTCAGGGGATACTACCTCCTCATCCCCCACAAGAACACAAAAAGGAAATCCGTCTGACTCTGGGTGTGGTGATACCTCTTCAGGGTTGCCTGGCTTCTCAACCGCGCCAGCGAACCCTGAACCCTTCCCCCACAGATCCCAAAATAAACAAAAGTCCCAGCCTATAATGATAGGGTGCAACAAGTCCTGAACGACGCCAACTTCGTGGGACTCGGTACCGTGGGCTGTTTCAATGTCCACTCTGGCCATCGGATAGTCCTTAGCATCATCATGAATGCACCGTATGCCGACTTTTTTTCCCGGGATCAGTTGGACAGGAAGGGTGGCCCTCACAAGGGTCACCAGACTCCCAGAGTCTAGCAGTGCTGTTACCTGCCGTCCTTTCACCTTCACAGAACACGCTTGTGGCCCCTCGCTGGGTGGACAGTTCACACTGCAGGTCGGATATGCATAATATGAACTACGGCGTCCTATGCTGCAGTCCATTGGCTCGGAGGTCAGAGGACAACGGGCGGCTATATGGCCTGGGCCGTGGCACCTCCAGCAAACAGCACCCGTAGGGACCTTGGGCACCACCTACCCCGTTCCTTTGGACCTTGGATGCCCCACCCACTTTTGGGCCTCCGCCCCCTGCTGGGACCCCCAGTATGGAATGGACTGCCTTCCCAAAGAACCTTCAACCCCCTGGTATCTCTCGACTAGTCCGATCAGTTCATCGGCATTCTGGGGGTCATCCTGGGCAACCCAAGTCTGTATGGACTTTGGTAGGGAGTGCACAAACCGGTCCATTACCACCCGCTCTATCATCACTTCTGGACCAGGTGCAACAGGTCAAACATTTGGGAGCGAGGAGGTTTGTCCCGGTGATACGCCCAGAGGTGAACCCGCTGCGCCCTGATAGTCATTGTCATCCCCAAGCTTGCGAGGATCTCAGATTTTAACTTGCCATACTCTTTGGCATCCTGGAAAGTTAAGTCATAGTACGCCTTCTTGGGCTCTCCTGTCAAGTATGGCGCCAGTACCTCTGCCCACTGTTCATGTGGAAGTTTTTCCCTCTCGGTGACCCTTTCAAACACGGTCAGGCAGGCCTCAACATCATCCCCCCGGGGTCATTTTCTGCAAAGCCCGTCTTACCGCCTTCCAGACGTGAGTGTCATCAGCCGGACTTGGATGGCGGTTGCCAGAAGCGGCATCTGCTGCCGTTGTTTTCTGGTGCTGCTGAATCTGCTGTAACAACAGTCTGTTGCTGCTGCTGCAACTGGGCCAAGTGTTTCAGCAGGTCCTCCATTTTGTTTGGCGATGATTTCTGGCTTGCAACAGACTTGACCAAGGACATGCAGCCCTTCCTGTAGTAGTCACACATCTCTGCTGGGAACGCTGCCCGCATTCTCCACCAATTGTAGGGGTTTTACTCACTTGGGTGCGACGGGAGGAAAACAAGGAGCATATTCCTTTAAGAGTCCATGTCGGTTTATTGCTTCATAAACCAACAAGCGAGAAAAGAAAAACAACCTTTAGTTCAGGCAAACAAAGTAAAGTGTTCTCAGCAGGTCTATGCTCAGTCAGCACTGTGGGCACATAGGCTGTGTAATGTCCAGTATCCTGGCTCGGTCTGGAGCCAACCACACATAGGAGGCCTTCTCCCTCCAAACACAGAGACCATGTGGCAAACAACAGCCTCCATTTTATAGGCTGTTAACCACACCCAGAGGTGAGGTATGTGGCTTGCTGGACCCTCCCATCTCTCCTAGCAACCCGTACCCTGGCTCCCAGCTGCACTAATTAATCTTCTTAGTGCATGTGTGCACTAGAGAAAACACACCGGGCTACATCACAGAGACCAGCCATCTCTGGGATACATATCTCCCATCGACTACATGACCATTAGCCACCTTACAATACTTACATTCTGGCTGTGGAAGTTGGTGGGGTGGGTTGCAGCGGCGGAGGATCGGGGCACAGGCCGTAGCTGGCTGCTGCAGCTACCACTTGTGCCCGCTGCTAAAGAAAATGAATATTTACTCTTCTGCATGCCCATGGGAGTAGAGAGGAGTGAACATTAATTTTCTTTAATAGCGTGCAGTATCAGTCGCAGCCACTGGCTTCCTGCTGTGGCTCAGCGATCCTCTGTGCCTGGTATTCGAGAATATGAATATTCACTCTTCTGCACTCCCATGGGTGTGGAGAAGAGTGAATATTCATTCTCTTTAGTAGTGGGCACAGAGGATCGCTGGACAGAAGCAGAAGCTGCGGCCGCTGCTGACACTGTGCACTATTAAAGAAAATGATTATTCACTCCTCTCCACGCACATAGTCCCAGCATGGAGAGGAGTGAATATCCCCGCAGCTCACCTCAGCGTCTGATGCCGCATGGCAGTGATGTCATGTGCTGCTCAGATGCTGAGATCAGCTGCTGGCAGAACAGGACGCAGCGCTGGAGAAGAGGGAAGAAAGGTGAGTAGAAGTGTTTATTTTTTTCATGTGTGCAGTGATGGGGGGGCCATGTATACCAGGATAGGGGGGCCATGCATACCAGGATTGGGGATGAGGAGGCCATGCATACCAGGATAGGGGGGCCATCCATACCAGGATTGGGGATGAGGGGGCCATGGATACCAGGATTGGGGATGAGGGGGCCATGCATACCAGGATTGGGGATGAGGTGGTGGGTTGGTACCTCCTAAAAATGACAATGTGACCGTTGATAACGGGGTAGCTCCAGTAGAAGGGGGTGACGTCAAAGTGGGAGATGACCTGTTAGTCCACAACACCATGGGGAGTGACACAGACCCCGTAGCTGACGGTGACACTACGAAAGTAGAAGGAGAGGTCAGTCAGGAGGGGCTAGACGAGGTGAGAAAGTCCCCATCTCGTAGACTGCGGAAGGGCCACAAAAAGGTTGCTCCTGTAGACTTGGCTGAAAATGAAAATAAAGAGAATGTAGTACTGTGCCTTTGCTTCAAGTGTGGATCCTCCATTAGAGGTAGAAGAGTAGGTGACGTTGCCAGTAGCAACCTCCGGTACGGTACCGAGTCAGAAGGATCTGACAGCCCTGAAAGAGGAGGCGGCCAGTCGTGACCCAGAGCTGAAGCCTATCGAACAGCAGGGTCAGAGTGACGTGCAGCAATTATGTGAAAACCTGGGGAATGTGTCCTCAGACCAGTTGATCCTGGAGTCTGAACAGCAGAAAATACACCAGCTTATGAGGAACTGGCAGCGAGACGTGGAGCAAAGCCACGCGGAAATTAACCAGTGGAAGGAAATGTTCTACGCAATTAAGGAGTACCGCCGCAAAATCAAGGAAGAGGTTTTGCAGTTGAAGCTTGCGAAGGAGGCGTGGCAGGATGGTGTTTCTGGACGCGAACAAATCCTAGAACGACTGCGCAAACAGCTCAACCAGGAGCTGTGTGACTCCAAGAAGGAGTGTGGTGAACGCAGTAGGGAACTGCAACAGAGTAAGAGAGATTATGAGGATCTCCTCAAGGTGAAGAAAAAACTAGAGGAGGATAAGGCGGGTGCAGAGCAAGTGCGCCAAGTGGTTGAGACCACTCTGCAAGACACCCGTGAGGAGAATGATGATCTCCGGGGAAAGACCCTAGATCTGGAAGCTCAGGTGATGGAGCTACAGATGTCCTGTGATACTCTCCAGAAGGCGGAGACGTACCTTAAGGAAACAGCAAGATGGAAGCTGAGCGAGAGAGGATGGAGGAGTCCATCGGAAAAGCCACAGACCAGGGCCAGGAGTTGACCGCTGGTGATGGGAGGCATGAAGCAGATACCTCCTCGAGTGATGTGGGCTCGGAGGGTTCGGTGGATGTCGAAGCCGAGATCAAGCAGCTCAAGGAGTTGCTACAAACCCAGTGGACGCAAGAGAAGCGTGAGAGACTGGCTATTGAGAGCCGAGTGGGCGCATTGGAGATGGAGAGGTCTGAGAGAGCTCTGCTGCTGGAAGAGCAGTTGAAGCAGGAAGAGCTTCAGAGACGGGCCGCTGAGAGGCGAGTGGCGGAGATAGAGGAAGAAGTTTCTAGGCTCAAAAGTCGCCTGACAAAGTATCACTCAGTGAACGAGGCCTTCTTGGAGAAGGAAAAGGGCGAACACGTTGCACTCACTCCCTTATACCATGAGAAGGTGGACCTGAGGAGAGCTAAGAGAGTGTTAACCACAGATAAATATGAGATGGAAGTGGTCAAGACAAAAATTCGTGAATTTGTAGCTGTGAGTCAGCTCAGGGGAAGCATACAGGGTGAAGAAGCTGGAGGTCAGTTGCCCCTGAAACCTGAGCTGGTTGATCGTCTGGAAACCACTGGTGAGACCGAAACGTCTCAGTACAAGTGCCTTGTAGATGTACCCGAGGATTTGAGGGAAGAATGCACCAGTGAGTCCGTGCATGAGGAGTTTAAGAAGGCCGTGGGAGCCTGTAAGGTGTACTTGACCTCAGAAGCTAAACAGCTGGTGGTCCTGTCCACGACCGAAGTCACAGTGAAGAGGATGGCTATCCTAAGTGACATGCACTGGCGATGTATTCGCACGAAGCGATTTCTCCGGTTGAAGACGGAACAAGCCGTTAGACAACTGGAGTTGATGAGGAAAGCTTACAGTATGCGTGAAGAGGTCATCCGGGTGCCTCATGTTCTGGTGAGGAAGCTCGTTGGGAGAAATGGTCGAGCCATGCAGATGATGGTCAAGAAGTGTGGTGTGGTGAAAGTAAGCAGTCCACGTGATCGTCAGGACTGGATACCAGACGAAGACGGCATGGTATCATTCTCCGCTGTAGGAACAGAAGAAAGCCTGGGATATATGCGCATGCTGTTGGAGTACCGAGTGACCTACCTGCAAGAGGTAGAACAGTTGAATCTCACTAGATTGTGAGTGGATAGACAGCATCGTCTGAGTAGCAGAAGATGGCAGCCATCTAGAAATTATGAGACCAGACAGAGAAAGGGCCCCCTAAATAACAGAACAGCTATAGCTGGAGTTAGGGACCTTTCAAGATGTCCTGAGAGTAGTGGGCGTGGGTTTAGAGGTAGTGAGACCTCCAGTAACTCAGGTTTGAGCAGCCCATACAAACGACCCAATAGAGGACGGGACATTACGGAGTCGAACCGGACCTTAGATACCAGGGCATGTGAGTCACACCGCTGTATGACTGACTGCTGGGAGCGGGGGAGACCTGACAAGGTTACGACTGACCGCTGGGAGCGGGGGAGGTCTGACAAGATTATGACTGACCGCTGGAAGCGGGGGAGACCTGACAAGGTTACAACTGACCGCTGGGAGCGGGGGAGCTCTGACAAGGTTACGACCCGGAAAGGTGACCTGGCGAAGTCAGTGACAGTGACAAATGGTAGGTCCCTAAGGAATGGGCTAATGTCGTTGACTAATGTTCCAGGGGCTGAGTAGCACAATTGTAAAGTACATGGTCTCTATGTGAACTGTGGGTTATAATGTCATTGTGTATATTCTGTGTTCAACCCCACAAGTTTGAACAGAGCTGGGGGTTATAGTGATTGTGTATATTATGTGTTCAACCCCACAAGTTTGAACAGAGGGGGGGGATATGTAATGCAGCGACTTGCTGGCATTACGGTAATGGTCCAGGATGTGTTTTACCTGACCATGTACCTTCCCCCTCAGGTGACTGGTCACGTGACTGTGACATAGCACAGGTCCTGCGCGCACAGAATGTCTGTCTGATCACATGACTGTGACATCAGCAAGGTCCTGTCAGTATGTGTGTGTGTGTGCACGGGATGCATATATAAACCCTGCTTGATGGGAGACAAGTGTGTTCGGTGTGAGGCGTGAGGCCTGTGCTCCGTGTGTGTGGGACACCGTCTGTGAGAGGCCTAGTGAGGCCGAGTGAAGCCTGGCAGCCTGAAAGGCAAAGACTGGATCCTGTGTGGATGCTAGTGGCCTTGGAAGGCAGAGGCTTGAGTAAGAGTCCTGAAAGGAAGAGCCTGGATCCTGTGTGGATGCTAGTGGCCTTGGAAGGCAGAGGCTTGAGGAAGAGTCCTGAAAGGCAGAGCCTGGATCCTGTGTGGATGTCAGTGGTCTTTGAGGGAACGACGGCTGGAGACCCCTACCTGGGAAGCCGCAAAGCCACAGTGGTGGCGGAGTAATGGACTGAGTCAGCTAAACCTGGCAAAGGTAATACACTACGTTATATGGACATTGCTATGGACATTGCTATATGATTACCTTGCTGAAGGCTGTATCTGGAGCAAGTGGGCCTGTGTGTCACTTGGCTCATGAATATTGTATATATGTGTGTCGGCGTGCCACTGAGTTGGACCCGGTTCGTATGCGGTTTATGAAGTAATAAACTGCAGCATTGTGGAAAAACGGAAAGACATTGCACGTGTGCATTGATTGTCACAGCGAAGCGAGTATTCCCCATTATGATGTCTAGCGCTGCCTTACAAAGACTATGTGGTGCCCATAATACTGTATGGAGGACTATACTGTCTGATCTAAAATGTAAAACTTTTGAATCCCCACCCAGGACACACACTGTGCGCTGCAAGAATCCTAAGCTGTTGTAGAATTTACAATAGATATCACTCATGTAGTGTAAGAAGTAAGTGAAATCTTTGGCTTTGTACTATGTATATATATATTTCTCTGCCGTATCTGTGCATCATGAATCGTGGTATGTGTTAAAGGGGCCCACTGAGACTCTTTCGCCCGGGGCCCATGAAACTCTGGAGCCGACCCTGGGAGAAAGAAATGGTAAATTGGTGTGGATTGAGGGTGTGGCCATGGGCGTGGCCAAAATCTTCTATAAATTTTCAATAGGATTGAGATCAAGGCTTTGTGATGGCCACTCCAAAACATTGACTTTATAATCCTTCTTAAGCCACTTTGTTACCATTTTGGCAGTATGCTTCTGGTCATTGTCCATTTGGAAGACCCATTTCCGCCCAAGCTTTAACTTCCTGGCTGGTGTTTTGAGATGTTGCTTCAGTATTGCCACATCATCTTCTTTTCTCATGATGCCATCTATTTTCTGAAGTGCACCAGTCCCTCCTGCAGCAAAACAACTCCACAACATGATGCTGCCACCCCCATGTTTCACAGTTGGGGTGGTGTTTTTAGGCTTCCAAGCTTCTCCCTTTTTCCTCCAAACGTAACGATGGTCATTATGCCCAAAAGGTTCAATTTTAGTTTCATCAGACCACAGGACATGTCTCCAAAAATTAAGGTATTTGTTCCTGTGTGCATTTGCAAACATTAATCGGGCTTTTTTATATTTCTTTTGGAGTAATGGCTTCTTCCTGGCAGAGTGCCCTTTCAGCCCTTGTTGATACAGTGCTGATTTCACTGTGGATATTGACACAATCTTACCAGCTTCCGCCATCATCTTCACAAGGTCTTTTGCTTTTGTCAATGGGTTAATATTCACATGTCAGACCAAAGCACGTTCATCTCTGGGACACAGAACCCGTCTCCTTCCTGAGCGGTATGATGTCTGGACATTCCCATCTCATTTATACTTGCGTATAATTGTTTGTACAGATGAACGAGGCACCTTCAGGTATCTTGAAAATGTACCCAAGGATGAGCCAGACTTGTGCAAGTCCAAAATTCTCTTCCTGATATTTTGGCTGATTTTTTTAGACGTTCCCATGATGCTACACAAAGAAGTAGTGTGTTTCAGGTGTGCATTAAAATACATCCACAGGCATGTCTCTAATTACCTCAGATGTTGCCAAAAAAAACTATCAGAAGCTTCCAAACACATGACATCATCATATAGGCAGTCCAGAATTGTTTAAAGGCATAGTAATATTAGTGTATGTAAACTTTTGACTTTGCAGTAAGTGATAAAAATGCCTTAAAACATTCTCTCTCTCTCTCATTATTCTGGCATTTGGCAAATATTAAACATTATGACAATCCTCATTGACCTAAAATGGGAAAGGTTTATTCTGATTTCATGTCAGATATTGAGAAAAACATGCATATGTGTCTTTTTATATAGTGTATGTAAACTTCTGGTTTCAACTGTATATGGCAGAAAATACCCAAAAGTGTCACCATCCTATAAACTGCAACCCTCACACTGCTCAAAACCACATCCAAGAAGTTTATTAACCCTTCAGGTGCTTCACAGGAATTAATGCAATGTGGAAGGAAAAAATTAACATTTTATTTTTTTTTTCACAAAAATGTTACTTTAGCTTTCAATTTTTTTTATTTTCATAAGAGTAACAGGAGAAAATAGACCCCAAAATTTGTTGTGCAATTTCTCCTAAGTATGCCAATATCCCATATGTGGGAGAAAACTACTGTTTAGGCGCATGGCAGGGCTCGGAAAGGAAGGAGTAACGTTTTGGAATGCAGACTTTGATGGAATGGTCTGCAGGTGTCATGTCACATTTGAAGAGCCTCTGATGTGCCTTAACAGTGGAAACCCCCCACAAGTGATCCCATTTTGGAAACTAGACCCTCCAAGGAATTCATCTAGATGTGCAGTGAGCACCTCGAATCTACAGGTGCTTCACAGAATTTTACAATGTTGAACTGTGAAAATGGAAGGGTAACAGGAGAAAATGGACCCCAAAATTTGTTGTGCAATTTCTCTTGAGTACACCGATACTCCATATATGGTCAAAAACTACTTCTGAGGCACAGTGCAAAGCTCAGAAGGGAAGAAGCGCCATATTGGAGTTCAGATTTTGCTAGAATGGTTTGGTGCCATGTCACATTGGCAGAGCGCCCCTGAGGTGCCAGAACAACAGACCCCCCCCCATGAGTGACCCCATTTTACAAACTACACCTCTCAATTAATTTATCTAGTGGTGCAGTGATCATATTGACACCACAAGTGTGTCACAGAATGTTATACCATTGGGCAGTGAAGAAAAAATGATTACATTTTTACCACCAAAATTTAGTTTTAGCCACAGATTTTACATTTTCGCACGGGGGAATTGATAAAAATTGCACCAAAATGTGTCCCACAATTTCTCCTGAACCTGGAAATACCCCATATGTGGCAGTACAGTACTGCTTAGCCACACGGCGAGACTCGGGAGGGACGGAGTGCTATTTGCCTTCTGGAGCATATTTTCCTAGAATAGTCTGCAGAATCCATATGCAGTGACCCTAAGCGCTAGAAGAGCAGAATATCCCCTCAAGTGACCCCATTTTGGAAATTAACCCCTTTGGGAAGTTATCTACAGGTGTGGTGAGGATTTGACTCCATGGATGTTTTCCAGAAACAAGCAGCAGTGGATGTTGCTGAGTGAAAATTGCAAATCTGTTATTGTAATGTCCAGCTCATTCTTCTGGAGACAAGCCCGTAAATTAGGCGTACTCTCGTTGCTACAGAAATGCCAAACATGTGGACACTAAATGTGGTTTAGGCACGCTGTGGGGCTCAGAATGGAGGGGGCATTTGGATTTTGGAGAGCAGAATTTGCTGGATTTCTTTTGGGGAGCGAGGAGCCATAGTGCTTTTCCAGAGCCTTTGTGGTACCAGTAATGTGGAAGCCCCCTATATTTCCGTTAACAGATGACAGACCTGAGTGGGGACTTGCTTTTTTTGTGGACTGAGTTGAAACTTTTATTGGTAACATTTTACATAACATTTTGGATCACATTTATCCTGTGCTCTACGCTGAGCACTTACATCAGGGTTTCCATTGAAATCTCCGAATGACGTAATTCTGATGACAAGCTCGACCGGTCTATTCCCGATTATGAGGCAGAAGAGTTAGGCCGGTTTCACACATTCGGATATTTCCGGTACTGAAAAAAACAGTACTGGAGATATCCGTGTTGGTCTGTGTGACAAACGTGTGGCAGCAGTGTGCCGCATCAGGATCACACATATTGGCGCTTGGGAATCAGCTGTACAGTTAGTGTTGATCCCAAGCGCCGGGTGCTGAACGCTGCCCTCATCATTGTCCTCTGCCAGCACTGTAGTCAGCACCAGCAAGGGATGATGTTGAGAGTAGTAGTCTGTTCCCGCTGTCTCCAATTGTAAAAATAAGAAAAATTAAATGAAAAAATCCTTATACTCACCTGTCCTAAGTGTACTCCCACTGTAATCCACCTGACCGCTCACGCCAATGAGCTGGGGAGAGTGACTCACTGCAACGAGCGGGCCCCGAATCTCCGCTGAGCTCAGTGAGCGATGTCCTGTCACTCACTGAGCACAGCTCCGGGGCCCGCTCGCTGCAGACCGTCACCACACGTACCGGAGACACGGACGTGTGAAACAGGCCTTCCTCTGGACTCCGTATGGCCTCTGTTCAACGGTGTTCTTCTTTTCAGAAGTTCCAAAACTGTGGCCGACTGCGCTTTTATGCACGTCTAAAAAGACGAACACCGCCGGATCATAGTCCACAGTGCCTCCATCTGCCTCATTATAGGGAATCTTCCGCCTGAATCATGTTTTTTCAGAGATTTACAAGGAAAACACAATGTAAGCACTCAGCACAGAGTACAGGATAAATGTGAGCAGAGCCTTACTGCGATCTTTGGGAGGCAGAATGAACAAATCAATAGTACGTCAAGAGTTGGTTTTATTTATTTATTTTTTACGCCGTTCCTCGTGCGGTATAAGTGATTAGACTACTTTATTCTTTGGGTCGGTGCAATTACAGTGATACCAGATTTATATTGTTTTTTTTATGTTTGGCTGCTGTCACAAACTAAAAGACGCTTTTTTTTTTTTTACATCGCCATATGTTGAGAGCTATAATTTTTCCATATTTCTGCCGACAGACATGTGATGGCCTGTTTTTTGCGGGACGAGTTGATGTTTTTATTGGTACCATTTTTAGTTATATAACATTTTTTGATTACTTTCCATTCCGATTTGTGGGAAGCCGAATGAACAAAAACCAGCAATTCAGGATTTTATTTATTTTTTTATGCCGTTCCATGTGTCGTAAAATTGATAAGGCAGCTTTATTCTTTGAGTCAGTACAATTACAGCGATACCACATTTATATAATTTTTTTAATGTTTTGCCGCTGTTACACAAACAATTTTATAGAAAAAAATATATATATTTTTGCATTGCTTTATTCTGAGAGCTAACACTTTATTTTTCTGCGGATGGACCTTTACAGCAGCATGTTTTTTGCGGGACAAGATGACATTTTCAGCTATACAATTTTTAGTTATGTCTTTTTGATTGCGTTTTATTCCATTTTTTTGTTCAGCGGTATCATGATAAAGCATCATTTTTTTCCTAATTATTTAGTACGGTGGTCAATGGAGGGGTTAACTAGTGTGACAGTTTTATAGGTCGGTTCGTTCCAGATGCGGTGATACCAAATGTTTTTTTAACATAAAAATACTTATTTCTGGGTACAAAATGTGTATATTTTATGATTTCTTTAAATATTCTTTTTACTTTTTCAACTTCGTCCCTCTATGGGACTTTCAGCAGTCTGATCTCTGGTATAAAGCATCGCAGTGCTTTAATGTCAGTACTGCAAACACAAGCCCCTTAGACTATGCTCTATGCATGGTCTAAGGGGCTTGCTGTAGCCTGGTGACCCGGATGTCGTCATGACCTCGGGTCACCATGTGAATGATCGGGCCCAAGGGGAGGGGAGCCCCCTCTCTCTTCCTGCCTTCTAAATGCTGCGATCAATATCAATGGCGCATTTAGGGGGTTGAACTTCCAGGAGCAGTGCGGGTCGGGTGTTAACTGTGATGTTAGCTGAACACCCGGCGGCGATCGTCCACGCACAGCTCCTGTGCACAGGCAATTGCCATGACGTATGTATACCTCATTGGTCGGGAAGTAATTCCCGACCATGTCGTATATATAATGCAAATGTTGGGAAGGGGTTAAAATATTAAATAAGTCGTTATAGTAAATACTGTAGAGAGAAAAAAAATCAGAACGCCAGAATTGCATTGTTTGGTCACTTTTTATTGCATTTTTGGTGAGGTGACCAATACATCATATACCCCAAATTGCAATCAATGAAAAAAAAACCTTAATCTCACCTTGTAAAAAAACAAGCCCTCACTCAGAGAAATTAAAACATTATGGGTCCACTTAAGACTGGCGTTGTATAGTTGTACTTGCCCGTCTAAATGATGGGTGTGGTGGAGTAAAATACGTCTCATTCATAGGTTCAGTATTTTACATCAGTATTTGTAAGCCAAAACCAGGAGTGGGTGATAAATACAGAAGTGGTGACATGTTTCTATTATACTTTACCTCTGATTGCTCCACTACTGGTTTTGGCTTATAAATACTGATGTAAAAAACTCAAATACTCAATATGTGAACGTAGCCTAAGAGGCACATGCCACAATTAATTTGTTGTATCTTATCACTGGCATGTGCCTTACCAGAAATGTTACTCTAATCAGGCACTGGAGTACATTTCTTGTGTAAATTGAGCTTTAGTGGCACAACTTTTGAGGAACCTGTTGTGTGGGCATTGCCAGGCCCTGTCCATTCTCCACTTACCGTACTTTGGTGGATCTTGCCAGTACTGGCGTAAAAACACTCAAAAGCTGCAAAATGTTTGAAAGCTTGCTACGCTTCAAGTTACGCAAAGTGTTCTACAACATATCAGACGAAAATACAGTGATGAATAGGGGCCTACAGGTCTCACACAATGTGACACAAAGCAAACATATTTTCTTGCAAAATGCAGATTGTTTTTGGTCATCACTTAAAGAAAACCTGTCAACAGAGAAAGTGGTCGGTTTCTGCTCTTATTTTATTCCTGCTGTTCCCGAGTATACTGTTTTTTTTTTTTTTTTTAAATCATTTTTCCAGAGCATTTTTATTCAGTGTGAATTTTTCTGATCTTTACTAAGTGGGCGTTACTCACAGGGTAATAATGCAGAGCGGCCTAAAAACACCCCCCAGGGAATCTTGTGATCCACACCCCCTTGGTAAAAACCCTGAAAATTAAATCTGTGGTGCTGATGTCTTTCTTCTAAATATCTGTGTAGAATATTCGGGGAATGAAGGTTTACTACACAATAGTAGCACCCAAGAAATATTACAAGAGTACTGCCTGGAACTTTCCTTTGGACACCATGTGAATTGTGGCTCCATTTTATTATTTTTCTACACTTCACGAACTATACAGGACTCTGAAGAACTTCTGTTCTTAACATTAAAAGTCATTTTATAACTATTAAATAAAGTTGAACTCTGTAGTGCTATGGCATGTAAACGTGAAATATATGAAATTTTAATTGCATTACTGCTCTAGATAATAAGAAAAAAAATGGAGATGCTTAGCACATAATTTGGCCAGTTCATGCATGCCCAGCAACCAACGACAAGGCGATCTCCTTTTGCTGGTGACCTATCCTAATGTGAATCCTCTCCTAGGCTGAAGCCTATATTTATATGGGTAGATAGGATCCTTCGGCAATTATAACCGCCACAGGCTGATTGATCACTTCACCTGTCAGAAAGCCTATATATAAACAAAAAGATCCTACCTACCCATAAATGCAGGCTTCAGCCTAGTAGAGGACTCACATTAGGATAGGTTGCCAGCAAACCGGAGATTGCCTTGTCGTTGGCTGCTGGGCATGCATGAATTGGCTAAATTATGTGCTCTCTCTATGTTCTAGAGCAGTAATGCTATTCAGATGTCATATTTAACAATAGCTTTGAAAAGAAAAGTGACAATACAAATGCTTTGATAACCATGTACCAGTCAGTCAATACCAATTTTATTTGGGAAAATATACAGATTGCAAGGGAAACTTGTAACGTTACTTACAGGCATTTTTTTCCAAGAAATACATATTTAGTAGTAAAAGTGAGTAAAAAAATTCATTTTTTTTCTTGCAGTCACAGTGATTTAACCCATCTGATACCAGAATTAACCCCACAGGAAAACCAATGCAAACTCTTCATCAGTAAAATCACAATCATGCGATGAGTTCACCTCATATCCCCTCTGTCCAGATGTATAGACCAGGTGTATAACACCAACATGCAGCTGTGCAAATCCGGAATATGTTGGGCTCTCTATAGCCAGTGAATTTTTACCACACAATTCATCAGATAGGAAAAGGGAGAAGGAGTGGGAACAAACAAAAACCTTCAGTCTCCATAACAGGTCTACCCAGGCAGGAAAAGATATGTGATACAAGAACAGTTATTACATGATATAAAAATATAAGTTTTCTTCATAATGTGGAAATCGGATGGACGCCTGCAACAGCGGAAGAGCAAGGCCAACACCACTATTCTGCCGCATTATCCCTATATAGACTGCAGCTAAAAAAACAACGCTTATAACGTCCATGATACATAGAATACCTTTGCGACCCTCCCCGATCCAGAGAACTGTGGTTCTTAAAGAGCCCCGTGTGAATGCAGCACCATTGATTCTTAATGGGACTGCTATAGATGAGCGCAGCGCTTGGCTGGTGTTCGGCACCCCCATAAGAATGAATGGATCAGCACTGTGCGCCATCGACCACCGCTCCATGCACAGAGCTTTGAAGAGCCCCAATTCTCAGGATCGCTGGGAGGTGCAGCGGTTGGACCTCCAGCGATCGGAAAGCTCTCTCCCTATTCCATGGATAGGAGATAACTTCCAAACTTGATACAACCCCTTTAAGATTTCCTATATGGGATTGGGAAAAAAATTAATTGTAGATCTCGCTGTAATAGACAACATGATTTATGTGCTGGTTTTGGGACAGATTTCACATCGTACATTGCAAAGGGTGAAATTCGCTGAAAGAACTGAAATTCTGCTGATTTAAAAATCCACTCTGTCAATCTGTGTGTGGACATTTTACGATTTGGGTCAATAAGATTTATTAAACTCTATCTTGCTACTGTAATCGCTGCAGATTTTGCACCTGCAAAATCCAGAGGGAAGAACCGCAGCAATTCCACTATATGTGAACATGCGATCATAGAGAATTAGTCAACCGGCCATGGAGACAAGTCTGTAAATTACAACTTTACTCATTCACAAAGGGCCTGATTCATGATTCCATTTGTGTCTTTCAATTGTATCTTGTTAATTTAATTTTTTTTTTTTTAGGCTAGTCATTATGGTGGAATTTGGGGTTTCCAGATGATTCATCAATTGCACTTTTAAGAATTTGCAACAGCTTTCTGCAAATAAACTCCAGTCCCCCCAGAAGTGATTTTATTGTACTTTTGTAAATACAAAAATAAAGACCATTTTTTCGCACACAATTCATAAACCACTTGCGTCATTTTTGAATAATCATTTGGTGCAAAAATGTCAACTAATACAAGACATAAAAGCGCGTTTAAAAAAAACAAAACAAAACTCTGCAAATAATGAATCAGGCCCATGTAGTAAGAATTTAGGGGTTATTATTACAAGATTAAATGGCGTTCTCCACTTTCAAGAATCCATACAAGTCTGATTTCCCCTAGTGATTGATCTATGGAGAAAACCTTTAGTAATTATTTAACTTCTCTACAGCGCCACTACAGGGGAAAAGAAGCATTACACAGTGTTCATTCAAATAAATGCGTTGTCTATGTAGGGCAGGACAGATGCTCCAGAGCAACACTCTTTGTAGCCACTTTCCACTCTGGTCAAGAGGTAAGAACCCTGAGCAGAGGACCTCTTTTCTATTAACTCAAAATTCTCTAACAGTGTATGAAATGGATTTTCAAACCCATTAAAGTTTAGTGTGGTCATTATTGGCATCTAACTGATGCGAAATCCTTAATTCTCAATGGTGAATTCTCCTTACAGAGAACCATTTATGGAGCATGGAAAGGTTTTCCATGCAACGTGATGGCAAAGTGTAGAGAAGTTACATTGTGATTCGTTGCAAGTTCATTAGACATCTGGAATTACAAAGGTTCTCCCAATAGTGATTTACTCAAACATCACCTAATCTAGACCATTCGTGATCTGCATGAGATGCAGGGCATCTCTTAGAGGGGGGAAAGAAAAAGAAAAAAAGAAGGCTGGTACTACAAACCTAGAAGTAATGGTGAGGCCACAAAGAAGTACTCTCCGAGAGCCAAGGTCCTGATGCACAGTCTAAGTACGACATCTGTTCTGTATAATTTAATATAATAGCTAAAGAATACACAAAGATCACAGGTGTGTGTGTGTGTGTGTGTGTGTGTGTGTGTGTGTGTGTGTGTGTGTGTGTGTGTGTGTGTGTGTGTGTGTTTTCACCTTTTCTGGCTCAATTTTCATTCTCTTCTATTGATAATAATAAAAAAAAAAAAAAAACACAAGCTGGAAATCCAGATCAATTTCTTTGGGAAATGACATGCAATTCATGAGAACTGTACCTAAAGGGGAGTGTCAGCCCAAATCGACAGTAGAAACCAACACAGCCTTGTCATATTACCTTTAAGTAGTCTAAATTGCAGTGTCCATGTTGCAGAAACTAAAGTTTAATCAGATAAACTAATTAGGGGGCTCGGTGCACCCTTGGGTGGCCAAAAAGCTCAGTCCACCGCTCTACCGTGTCCCTGCCTCAGTCACTGGTGACTGACAGTGCTGGCTCACATGGAGTAAACACTGACTGCATAGAAAGTACTGGCAAGCGAGTGCTGTCACTCACCAATGAGGTAAAGGAGGACATGAAACTAAAGTGGGCCAGATTGTCTAGAGCTTCTTGGCCACACCAAGGGTACACGGAGGCCCATGATTAGCATATCTGATGAAAGTTCAATATTTGCAGAATAGAGGCAAAGATTAGATGACTAGAAGGTGTGATTTTTACAGGGGCTATATGCACGACAAGGATATATGGCTAGTCTATACTGTCAGTTTGGGATGATGGACTCACTTTAAGTGCTTTCAGGTGTATGTAGTTTAATAAAAAACAAAAAGTGTGTGCATTCATCTACAGAACAGGATGGGGATTAAAGATTTAAAACCGAACATTAAATTAATTTTAGAAATTGATGTAGCCCTGTACATAGGAGAAAACAGACAATCCAAGGAGCCAGGGTAGTACTGTGCAGACAAGGGATTCCTTACAACAATGTGGTCGGAAACGTTTTTTTGCACATGAAATCATGTTCATTTTGTTATTGCTCCCATTGACAGATGCCTGCCAGGACGTGTGTATGGTCAGAAGGTATCAAGCACCAGTCCTATACATTAAAAAAAGGACACATGCACAATACCCGCTGGCCCGGCACATGTCCTGTCGTCATCAGTGGCTCTCATCTCCTGATGAGGAAGTGAGCGGTGCCGGAATAAACCTTTATGCTTCAGTACCACCTCCAATCAAGGTTTTTCGGAGAAAATAACGGGACATCAAATTGAAAACCATTGCTCTGCAATATTAGTACAAAACACAAGTCCTCAAAACTCTTTCGGAGCACATCTTGCTTCATGATAACCTACTTGGTGATCTGCATTTGGATCTGAACCGTCATGGTTTCGGCAGTGCCTGTCCAGAACTGCCATGAGCTTCTCACAAGAGGATAAGATACGGCCGGTTCTGGGATCAGAGCCACCTTGGCAGCAGAGGGAGGTTTGAAGAAGTTGTGGCAGCAGTGGTAGAAATCTTTAAGGAGGAATTGTTCCAATTTTACAAAACATCGACATTTATTTAGAAAGAGGGGCTTAAGACTGGTTTTATGCCTGATTTTATTGTTCGTTTTTATAGATTTTTGGTTAAGTAGTCTGGTGTAAATTCCAAAAAGGACGGTTCCCTCAATGTTCAAGTTTTGTATCCAAAGAGGGCAGGGGGAGGCCTGGATCCAATAGCACTCTGCGAAATCACCCATCAGAGGCTTTTCTTTTACAATATTTCATATTTCTTGGGAGAGGGGAAAGAGGCAAAAATAACGCAGACACTAAAAAATAAACTGGCAGGTTGAAGTCAACACCTCCATGAGGCGTCCTCCTCACTCTGTGCCTTCATTATCCTCAGCAGTGGCCTGTTCAGCATTCTTCGAAGCCTGGAAAGGATAAGGCACAACATTTTAGCATGAGGGCATAACAACAACGACAGTAGTTATCTTAGCAATGTAAAAATAAGAACCTTAAAAGGGGCTTCCAAGAGTTTCCAACAGACTAGCTGCAGGAAACGTTATTAAAGGGGTTGTCCGAGACTTTTATATTGATGGTCTATCCTTCTCATAGGTTATAAATATCTGATCGGTGGGGATGCGACACCCAGCACCTCAGCCAATCAGCTGTTCCTGGTGCCGTGCCAGCCGGATGTGCAGCGTTGCGGCTGGCTTAATGGTGGATTCCAACCCTCTTAAGCAATTGTTGGGGGACGTGGCCTTAAGTGGATACGTGTTAAATATTTAACACTGAAATAGAGGGATTTTTGGTACTCACCGTAAAATCTCTTTCTTGGAGCCTTCATTGGGGGACACAGGACCATGGGTGTATGCTGTTGTCACTAGGAGGCTGACACTAGGCAAAAAAGCTCCTCCTCCGCAGTATACACCTGCCTACAGGCACCAAGCTCACCAGTTAGTGGCTAAAGCAGTAGGAGGAACTTAAACAATTAACTATGCAATGCCCAACGTGGCACAACCGCAAAACTATATTAGATGCCCAACAGGGCCCACTGTAGCTATGCCCAAAATCAGGGAGGGTGCTGTGTCCCCCAATGAAGGCTCCAAGAAAGATTTTACGGTGAGTACCAAAAATTCCTCTTTCTTTATCGCTTCATTGGGGGACACAGGACCATGGGACGTCCAAAAGCAGTCCCTAGGGTGGGAGAACAGAAAAAGATAGCCACAGACTAGGTCTGACTGCAGGCAACTGCTGCCTGCAGAACCTTCCGTCCAAGACTGGCATCAGCCGAAGAATAAGTGTGGACCTTGTAAAACCTAGAAAAGGTGTGGAGTGAAGACCATGTTGCGGCCTTACAAATCTGAGAAGCTGAAGCCTGATGGCGGACCGCCCAAGAGGCCCCCACCGCCCGGGTGGAGTGAGCCCTTACCCCCGGAGGGGGAGATTTGTCTGAGACGCGATATGCTTCCAAAATGGTAGAAATTATCCAACGGGCGATTGTTGACTTGGAAGCAGGGAGACCCTTGCGACGCCCCTCAGGAACGACAAACAGGGCGACCGAACGCCGAAGGGAAGCCGTTCTAGAAAGGTACACACGCAGAGCTCTGACCAGATCCAGTTTGTGCAGGGATTTCTCCCGAGGGTGCACTGGGGCCGGACAGAAGGAAGGCAAAACAATGTCCTCATTGATGTGGAAAGAGGAGACTACTTTTGGCAAAAAGGAGGGCACTGGCCTGAGCACTACCTTGTCCTGATGGAAGACCAGAAAAGGTGACCGACAAGAGAGGGCTGCGAGCTCTGCAACCCTCCTAATAGAGGTAACAGCCACCAGAAAAGCCACCTTCCAGGAGAGAAGAGAGGCTGAGATGTCCTGAATGGGTTCAAATGGGGGCTGTTGAAGGACGCTCAGGACCATATTAAGGTCCCATGGATCCCCCGGGGGGCGATAAGGCGGCGCTAGGTGAGCCACCCCTTGCAGAAACGTCTTGACCTGAGGACGGAAAGCCAAGTTTCATTGGAATAGAATAGACAAGGCCGAAACTTGACCTTTGAGAGTGCTTAGAGAGAGTCCTGCTTCCAGGCCAGACTGAAGGAAGGCCAAAATGACCGGTAGCGAAAAGGACATGGGAGCTAGCTGATCCTTTTCGTAGTGACGAAAGAAAGCTCTCCATGTTCTGTGGTATATGCGCGATGTTGCGGGTTTCCTGGCACTAATTAGGGTCTGGATAACGTCCGCAAAACCAGCTTTCCTCAACACTGCGGCCTCAATGGCCATGCCATTAAATTCAGAGACTGAGAACTCTGATGAAGAATAGGTCCCTGAGAGAGGAGGTCCGGACGGTCCGGCAGTCTCCAGGGGGAGTCGACGAGCAGGTTTACCAGATATGCGTACCAGACGCGTCTGGGCCAATCCGGGGCTATTAGAATTACCGGTACTCCCTCTGTCTTGATCTTTTTGACGACCCGAGGACTCAATGGTAGAGGGGGAAAAAGATAAGGGAGCTGGAACTGAGACCATGAGATGACTAGCGCGTCTTGAGCGATCGCAAGGGGATCGCGGGACTGTGCTACGAAGGATGGAACTTTGTGGTTTAGTCGAGACGCTATGAGGTCGACGTCCGGCGTGCCCCATTGTAAGCATATCTGATGGAACACCTCGGGATGGAGAGACCATTCTCCTGAGGCAAGGCCCTGCCGACTGTGGAAGTCGGCCACCCAATTGTCGACCCCCGGAATGTGCACTGCTGAGATTGCCGGAACAGTGTTCTCGGCCCAAACTAGCACTCATCACCTCTTTGAAGACCGACTTGCTGCGTGTTCCTCCCCGGCTGTTTATGTACGCCACCGCCGTGGCGTTGTCCGATTGTACGCGGACTGGGAATCCTGCAAGAATGTCCTGCCAGTGACGCAACGCCAGGTAAATTGCCCTTATCTCCAATATATTGATCGGCAGGGAGGCTTCGTGGAGACTCCAACGGCCCTGCACTGTCTAGTGGAGGAAGACTGCACCCCAACCTATGAGGCTGGCATTGGTTGTGACCACCTGCCAGCGAAGTGGTAGGAATGACCTCCCGGGTCTGAAGGAAGAAGGACGAATCCACCATATTAGTGACCTTCTGACATGAGGAGGTAACCTGATGCGTCGATGTAGAGACGACGGGTTCTTGTCCCATGCTGACAGAAGGGCCAGTTGAAGAGGCCGGGTATGGAACTGGGCAAACGGGACTGCTTCCATGGCTGCCACCATTTTTCCCAAGACACTCATGCACAGGCGAAGGCGGCGTGGACTCGGGTCGGAGAGAAAGTGAATCCCCCGGAGAGAGTTTATCTTCTCCCTTGGAAGAAGGAACCGGGCATGGGTCGTGTCGAACTGCATCCCTAGAAAGGTTAAGCGCTGAGATGGGACCAGGGAGGATTAGTCTGTGTTGATCAACCAGCCTAACCGAGAAAGCGTGTTCAGGGTGATCTGGAGACTGTGGAGACAGTCCCTGAATGTGGGACCCTTGATCATTAGGTCGTCGAGGTAGGGGATAATTACAATCCCCCTGGCTCGTAGAATGGCCATGACCGTCGCCATTACCTTTGTGAAAACCCTCGGGGCGGAGGCAAGCCCGAAGGGGAGAGAAGTGAATTGGTAATGTGCGTTCTGGAAGGCAAATCGAAGGAACTTCTGATGTGGTGCGTAAATTGGAATATGAAGATACGCATCCTGAATATCCACCGAACATAGGTATTCCCCGGCCTCCATCGAGGCGATTACCGACCTGAGGGACTCCATTCTGAATTGCCGTACGCGTACCTGTCGGTTTAGTTGTTTGAGGTCTAGGATCGGACGTAGTGAGCCGTCCTTTTTTGGAACGACGAAAAGATTTGAGTAGAAACCTGAACACCTTTCTTGAAGGGGGACTGGAACTATAACTCCTGAGTGCAGGAGCGAGGCAATGGCCTGAAGGAAACCGGGAAGTAGAGATGAATGCGGGTGGCGAGACCTGAGAAATCGTGTTCTTGGCATGGTGTCGAACTCGATCTTGTAGCCTGAGGTCACTATCTCCTTGACCCAGGCATCCTCTATTACCGATACCCAGGGGTCTCGGAACAGAAGAAGACGGCCGCCCACCCTGGGAGAAATCCCTGGTGGGAGTGACCCGTCATGCTGAGGAAAACCTGTTGGATCGAGATCGGGATCCAGAGGACTTGGAAGAGCGACCCTTTGCGCGCCAGCTGGGAGTGGGCCTAAAGGTAGGCTTACGTTTGTCTTGCTGTGCAGGGGTACGGTCCTGTTGAGAGGAGGATCCTGGCTGAGGAAACAGACGAAAGGACCGGAACTGAAGGTAACGTTTTCTAGGAAAAGGGCGATTAGGTCTCGGCTGAGGAAGGGAAGTGCTCTTGCCCCCAGTGGCATCAGAGATGATCTGGTCTAATTTAGACCCAAACAGTCTGGAGCCTTGAAAAGGGAGATTTGTTAGTGATTTCTTGGAGGCCGGGTCGGCGTTCCAAGCCTTCAGCCAAAGAATCCTACGTATAGCGATGATATTGCTGGAGACGCGTGCTGAACAGGTAGCGGCGTCAAGGGATGCCGTAAGGAGATATTTCCCTGCGTGGGCGATCTGATCCGCTATGTCAGCCAGATCGTCTGGGGAAGTCCCGGAAAGGATGCCCTGCCTAAGCTGTTGGCCCATGCGGAGACTGCCTTTGATACCCAAGTTGAGGCGAAGGAAGGGCAAAAGGAGGTGCCAGCAGCCTCGAAGGCTGACTTAGACAGGTTGAGGCCTTGGCTATCTGTAGTGTCCTTGAGGGAAGAACCATCTGGGAGGGACAGTACCGTCTTAGCCGAAAGACAGGAGGATCCACAGAAGGGGACTCCGTCCATTTGCTGACGAGGTCGTGGTTAAATGGGTATAGCATGTCTAACTGCTTCTTTCCAGTGAAGCGCTTCTCTGGATGCTCCCATTGTTTTTGAAACACACCATCAAATTCTGAATGATTAGAAAAGGTGCGCGCCGGGCGCTTAATTCTCTTGAAGGAAACGGAGTAGTCCTGAGAAGGGCTCTCGTCCTCTTTAACATGCAGAGTGTGATTGACGGCCGATATAAGGCTGTCAACCATGTCCTGGACTTTAGAATATTGGTCCGTGTCGGATCCAGAGTCAGAATCTGATTCCGTATCAGATCCCGGAGCGGCCTCTTGGGAAGAGGTGTGACATGCAGGGAGCAATTTGGAGTCTGGAGAGCAGGAGGATGAGCTTGTGTGAGGCCTTTTCTGAGAACGTGCCCTCGGTCTGCCCTTAGAAAGAGGGGGCAGGGGTGCCTGCGAATCGTCCGTTGGAACGTTCGGAGCACTGGTGGCCGTGGATAGCATGGGCAAACGTTCTAGGACCTGCACCAGAGATTGAGATACCTTGGTGAGGTCAGAGACAGACTGGGACATAGCAACAGGGTGGGGGGTGGTGGGGGGGGGGGGGGGGGGGAGTTACCTCGTCCTGGGCGGCAGGGGGTCTTGGGGTGCCAGCATGGTGGGAGGCTTGCAGGTCGAGCAGAAAGCCGTTGTCAGACCTGCGGGCCACTTAGTACTGCAAAGAGCACAGGCGTAATATGTGACTGAGTGGGACGGACAGAAAGCTCCCTGGGCTTGGGCATATGTGCCTGACCTGAAATGCTGCAGAGGAGGGAGCCTGTGTGGTGCCAGAGTAGGTCCTACCCGGTCTGGGATGAGCACAGTCCGGTATCCCCCTTCGGAAAGTCCGGAGCCGCGGAGACAGGAGCAGGGCTGCAGAGAGGAGGCAGTCAGACAGGATGCTGCAGTCGGAGCCAGAACGAGAGCAGCGGAGAGGGGCGGAGCCGGGACAGAGAGTGTTTCCCTGAGCGAGCTAGGGGAGCCAAACCTCCGATAGGTAGAGGGGATGGGGGGCGGGCTTAAGAACTTGGCCGCTGATAGGCCCCCGGGATAAAAGTGGGCGTGACGGAAGCATCATAACGCTCCACAGTCCTGATTGGCCGTTTTCCGGGAGGGGCGTGTACCCGCCCGAAAGAAACGCCCACCCGGACCTGCCCCCCGAGAGAAAGCGTGGGCAGAATTGCCGCGCAAAAAAAGGTTCAGAGAAACGGGGGGGGGGGGGGGGGGGGGGGTTGTTTTGTGGGGGGACGCCATGTTGGGGGAACGCCATTGAATATGAGGCCCTTGGTTCGTCTACCCGATGTCTGAGGAGAGGGGGCGTGTAGGTAAGCGTCGGCGGGGAAATGAGATGCTTCCCTTATTAACCCATGATTTGCGGGGCCCGTGCATAGCTGAGATGTGAGGGACCTGGGAGCAGGGAGGGATTGTACCTCTCCCGATGACTGTCTTGCTCCTTCCCTCTGAGGATGTACACAGGAGGTCCTCCTTGGATAGGGGGGGGGGGGGGGGATCCTGGCTTTTCCTCCTTCCCGCACTGACCGGTCCTGGACAGTGCAGGAGACGGTGTCGACCCCAGAATCTGGGAGAAGGTCACCGTAGTGACCACCGTGTCCCTCCCAGGCCGCTCCGAGGAGGGGGCTGGGGTGGGGAATAGGCAAGGACTGGCCACCAAGAATCACCCTGAGACACCCTAAGGTGACAGGGGATCGGTCCTGCCCAGCGGGTCCGAGAGTGGGCGATGTGGGAAATGCCACACTGCTCTCTCGGTCGCTTGAGAATGGGGATAACAGGGGACGCAGTGTTCCCTGTTAACCCTGAAGAGCTGTATCTGAAAAATAAAGAAGAAATGTTAATAAAACACAACAGGGTTGGATCTGTGAAGATCCAGGCCTACCTCCTACAGACACTAAGCTTAAACTGGTGAGCTTGGTGCCTGTAGGCGGGTGCATGCTGCGGAGGAGGAGCTATTTTCCTTTTTTTGCATAGTGTCAACCTCCTAGCGACAGCAGCATACACCCATGGTCCTGTGTCCCCCAATGAAGTGATAAAGAAAATCCTTTAACAACTTTTTAACACATATTAGCAGTTTAACACATTTTTAGGTTGCCAATAATTCTCATATAGTCTCTAATAATAGTTCTCTCATTAGCAGCCATGTAAAGGAGCAGGTGGAATAACCAATTAGCGCAGTTACCTTCTTTTTCTTTTTTTTCTGGGTCTTCCGACTGGCTGAACTTTGCAGTAGTGCCTAAATTAACCATAAGAAAAATAGATAAAACTCACAAAGTAATGACAATAAAATACAGTCTTGTATATAAAGGAAATAAAGCCCACCACTGCATCCAACTCAAAGCCCTGTCCTAGGTAGTGCAATGTGCCAGGGAGTAGCTTCAGAGTTAGACAACCCTTGAGCAAACAGAAGAGGACCAGCGCACAGAAGAAGAAGCCATAGAGGTAAAGAGACCCCCATATTATTGCTGACAGAATGATTTGCAGGTTTCTGAGCTACTATTCTTAAAAAGGTTATTCTGGCATTCTTACATCACATCTACAGGAAGAGGGGATGCCTGGCATGTGGAGTGCAAGAGTCCTGCTGTGCTGTGGGCACGACCAGCATGTATCTGTAAATGTGACAGCATCTGCACCAATCACCTCCGGATGCAGAAGAGGGAGACATCGGGATAACCCTTGGAAGTCTAAACAAACTACTTGATTTAAAGGGCATGTCCATCAAATGCAGTATTACTAGCTATTTTCCCCATCTGACTTCCAGCACTGCATGTACAAATCATTATTAAGCAGGACAGTCCCTGTACAGACCCCTGCACATGGCTTTGCCACCTACATAAATGTTAGTGACTTTATTTTAAGCTGACAGTGTGCTGAACCACCACAAAAGCACTGCTGGCTAAAAAAAAAAAATAAATCACTTCCCAGAAAGCAAACAAGAATAAAACAAACAAAAATAAGAAAAAAAAAACCTCCTCACCTTAAGTTCTGTATCTTGCACCTCCAATTCAGATTTATACAAATCGGGATCGAAGGGGCCACTAGTTATCCTCATGGGGCCATTAGGCATCAGGAGAACTGTGAACTTGAATTGTGCAACGTACTCTCCTGAAAAACAGAATCGCTGCATTGAGATCAGCGCATACCCAGGACATGTGAAATGAAGGTTTCATTATAAAAGATTGCTTATCCAAGAGAGGAGAGTTCACATCTCCAGGTAATCACATTTTAACACATAAATCAAATACACAAGGGGCTGTCTGTATGGCTCCCTTTATGAGCTAGGCCAGCCCCCTTCTGCCTCTGGATGAGCTGATAGAGAAGGGGTTGCTTAAATGATAATCATGAGTTGTCATCACTGACATGTGATAATAGTCCCTCGGTGGTTTGCAGAGTGCCCCTTTACAATTGGATTCTCACCTTCCTTTTCATACAGTACATTGAAAGGCTGGAGAAGCTCGTGTTTGGCGCACTCCACTACACCCATTCTAGCTTTTTTCTCATCTTCAAAGGCCCTACACAAAATGGAAAGATTACAATTACATTTATGGCCATTCACTGCAGGCGATGCAAGACTGGCGAGTGCCACAACTTTATTCTCATGCATTTTGTAGCTAGATGTGAATACTACACAGAAATCTAGCGCCAAAGCCTCACTGCATCTGATCAAGCAATAAGAGGTCACGTCATACCTGAGAGTGAATGGCATGGCGCCAAAACGTCTCTCCACTTCACTGAAAAAGGCACGAGAGGTTTTCATTTTCAGACCATACTGCTTTGTTGGCTCCCTTTTGTAAATTGTTGTCCTCTGGCCAGCATCCTTCGCCTACATCACCCAAGAAATTCAAGTTAGATAACTAGAACAATGTAGAAAAGCCGCAAATCACTGCAGTGTGCTACACTGTACCCAACAGGGGTATAACAATCGCGGTCACGGAGGGCGCCGGCTGATGCCAGCCCAGTTTTGGCTTAAATGTGTATCCTCAGATGTACATTCAGCTGAAATGTCTTGTGGCGCAGAGATCCACCAGCTCCCTGCACCAAAATAGCTATAGTGGCTGCTGGCCTATCAGATCGCCAATCACCCAACCCCCACCAGGCCATAGAGGAGGAAGGGGACACTGTTCTTGGCGGGAGCAAGGAAAGGTGACATTTTTATTTTTTCATGTTTAAATGTGTTTTAGGAGAGTGCTAGGAGGGGGAACATTAAAAAATGGGAGACATTATTAAATAAAGGGCTCAGGACAGGAGCCATTATTACAGGATGGAGGACATTACTATAGTACAGGGACATTACTACAGGAAGGGGCCAGAATGCGAGACATTATTACAGGATGGGGCCCACGACTGGGGCCATTATTATAGGACAGGGCACAAAATAGGAAGGGGGACATTATTACCAGATAGGGGCTAGAACGGATGAGATTATTATAGGGGACTACTGATCTGACCAATATGCTGGTGGGGGCCCTGGTCCAAATACTGCACAGCGGCCCATAGGACTGTAGTTACGCCACTGGTGCTCACCTTTCCTTCTCCGGTGCTGATAAGAACATCAACCGCGTAAACCTCATGGACCTCAAACTCTGCTTTTTCATGGTCCTTCCTGCAAATAAACAAAGTTCCCTTAATAGATTCTTACTCTTCCCATCAGGTCAGAGGTGGTTTTTAGTTAGTGCAATATGAAGCTGTAAACCCCGGAGACTTAGAAACCAGAGAGGCAAATCCTGTGGTACAGGTACTGTATATTGTGTAGTGCAGGGAGAGAGGACAACCTTGTCATGGCAGGTGGGCTCCTACAGCCTGATTCAGCTGGGTGCTCACTTGTGCACTTCAGTAATAGTACATCTTCGCCTGATAATTTCTGCTTAGAAGGTGATGACTATAGCATGGCATTGTGTACATAAAATTCCATGGGAATTCTCACCCGTTCAGACAAATGTGCAGGGAAAATTACTAAATATCAAAGTTCATTTCACAAACAATGCACCAGCAAGCTGTACAGAATACATGGAGTATAGGAATGGTGGAGGATGCCTCAAATATAGTCTTTTTCCCATGAACTTGTTATTGTCCCTGCCTCATTTTATTCCTCTCTGAATGTTTGTTCAGACTAATAATCGTTACCATTGCCACCTTCAGTAACCCTGGGGGAGTGTAATATAGAACCTGTCACTTCTCCTGACATTTCTTTTACTGAATACTTGTATTTCTCATTAAACCATTCCATCGCACCTTTCTTAAAATTCTGATGTTACTCTATTCCGCCTAGAATTGTATGAACAATTTGTCAACTGGGTGTTACCATTCCCATCAAAGAGGCGTGTCCCTACACGTGTGTGTAGGGACACAACCTCAACTGGTAACACCCAGCTGTCATTTATTCATCTATTTCTAGGAGGAACAGTACAATGCTGAGGAATACTAAAACTCATGTCAGGAGGGCCAACAGGTCCACTTTAAGCGCAATTATTCTTTCTAGGATGTTTTAGGTTAAAAATTCAAAATTCAGAATGGTCAATGGGATATGGAAAGATGCAAACAAATTGGCAGCCGGCTGACCCCTGCAGGGTTTGAAGTCTGAACAGCGGTTCCAATGCCATCCTCCCGGAAAGAAGTAAAGCCAGCAAAAAAATAAATACCGTATTATTCAGCCTATAAGACGCACCCCCCCCCCCACAAATTTGGGAGGAAAATGAGGGGTGCGTCTTATGGTCAGAACGTAGCTTACCGAATAGTTGTGGTGGAGCGGGATCGCATGTCCTTCAGGAACCTGGCAGCGGCAGCAGGTGAGGTGAGGTGTCTGTCGGCGGTGAGGCAGAGTGGCGTGCGCTTTCTGGTAACCATCTTCCTGAAGCTGTGATCTACAGGAAAATGGCCACCCGAGCTCCCAGTCTGTGCATGTGTCGGCTTGGGCAGCCATTTTCTTGTGCCGGCTTCAGGAGGATGGCCACCAAAAAGCAGCGCACGCCACTCTGCCTCACGACCGACAGCCAGACACCGGCCCTGCAGCATCTCACCTCTTCTGCTGCCACTGACGGGTTCCTGAGGGAGGGAACAGAGGGCCCTGCGATCGCGCTCCACCACCACCGCAACTTCCCGCTGCTGGAGCACCGCCTTCTTGCACCCAGGATCCGCAGCATTCCTCCACTTCCGCTGGCTTCCTGAAGGACCCTGCCTCCTGTGACCCCCGCTCCTCCACCCCCAAGGTAAGATACTGTACCTATTCAGATTATAAGATGGACCCTCATCTTCTAAAAAATTTTTTTCCTATTTTCCACCCCAAAATTTGGGGTGGGCAGAGGTCTTATGGCCAGTGCATCTTAAAGTACGAAAAATACGGTAAATGGAAATAAAAAAAAAATAAATAACAAATATGGTGGCACGAAGTAACATACTTCTGCTGGTCAGTTGGGTTCTGAATAATGGTCTTCTCGCCATCGATAACATGCTGCTTCAACTGATGAGAAAGCATCCCTAGGGGGAGAAAAAAAATGGCTTTTAGAGAAAGTTGGTAGACACTAATAAAGCAGTTAGTGTGACAGTGCTTTTATTTTTTTTTTCCATGAATCAATAGCACCCATGAAAATAAGAAACTTAATATATCTCAAGAAAAATTGTCTTCTTTCTCCTCCTGAACTGATCATTCATTCTCAAATTTCTCAATTCCAGAGTAATGTCTGTCTTCAGCGAATACAGATTTTCCCATTACTTAGATGACAGTTGATGCTCATAATGTTCTACGGAGAACGGTAACTGTGACCCCAGGAGACCATGCAGCAGAATTTCTGTGTCCGCCTCTAGCTTCTCCTCTCCATAGAATTTTAAAAGCACCAACTGTCATCTCCTAGCTCAGTAATGGGAAAATCTGTGTTCACAGAATCCAGACATTACCTGTAAATAGAGAGTAATGTGTTAAACTCTACGGAAAGTTATCCCAAAATTAAAGTAGCATAATGGAGGCCAAAAAAGATCACCCTTTATTCATCCATTGGGTAAATGAGGGCCCTTCTGTCCATTTGACATGTGCGCAAGTAGCACAGAAATGAATGAAGTGAAAACACACGATGGTGGCCTATTCTCAAGAGGGGACAACATCTGTAACCAGAATTCACAATACAATCTGCATGCATTATTAAAAAGATTGATTATACTTAAAATAAAAAACAGCATTTTAAGAGTCCGGGTAGAGCTGGACTCAAAATGCTCACTTTAATTTTAGCCAAGAAACTTTTAAATAAAACATTACTCAGCCATTATTAGCTGGATTATCAAAGTAAGTACCCCATTCTTATCAGGTCTAAAAGCTATTTAAGAATGTATGTGTTTTATATTGTCCACTCTAGTGACAGATGCAGTTTAATTGGGTTTTTGTAGTTAGACAAACGGAAGAATTATGAAAGCATTAGGTAACATTTCCCATGTGTCTCCTACCTTCAATGGGTACGCAGTTAAAAGACGGAGAAATCTTGTTCCACGCATCAGTCACCTGCGTGTTCTACAAACAAATTACATGGTGACATTAGACTGAACAGGAGCAGAATACTGATATACAGAAACACACACACCCCCCCAACACACACACACCCCCCCACCACACACACACCCCCCCACCACACACACACCCCCCCACCACACACACACCCCCCCCAACACACACACACCCCCCCCCAACACACACACACCCCCCCCAACACACACACACCCCCCCCAACACACACACACACCCCCCCCCAACACACACACACCCCCCCCCAACACACACACACCCCCCCCCAACACACACACACACCCCCCCAACACACACACACACCCCCCCCACCACACACACACCCCCCCACCACACACACACCCCCCCACCACACACACACCCCCCCACCACACACACACCCCCCCCAACACACACACACCCCCCCCCAACACACACACACCCCCCCCCAACACACACACACCCCCCCCAACACACACACACCCCCCCCCCCAACACACACACACACCCCCCCCCAACACACACACACCCCCCCCCAACACACACACACCCCCCCCAACACACACACACCCCCCCCAACACACACACACAGTGATCCCAGCTGCTCATCAGGATACAGTAGCCGGCCAGATGTGCCTGCCACTCCATTCACTAGCCTGTGCTGACGTCTTACCACCTGGCACATCGTATCGGCACAGCCAATTCTGGAACTGTAGCCAAACTAAGCACTTTCTGCTTCTCACCTGGTTTCCAGGCTTTACCAGACGGAGCGCTGCCTCCGCACACAGATGTGCAGCCTTGATGACATCAGCTTTACGACCAGTGACTGCCGAATCCTAAAGAGACACGAAAACGGAATTCAACCCAAAAGCTCTAGAAAAAGAAACAACCCGCTATACTGTGCCAATATGGAACGATTAAACTGTGCTTCCCAACTTTGCACCAAAAACATTACACAAAAGAAGTAGGTTTGCATAAAAAAACTGTTTTAGGATCAAGTGGGTCAATGAAAAACCTTGAAACTTTTTGTAAGGCAACTTGAGTATAATTCTGACACGGCAGAAGCCACCTGCACAAAAATGGACACCAGGCAGATGAAAATTTGTACCTCTTCAAATTTGTTGAAGGGGAAAAAAAAATTATAAATGGAAGAATATACTTGAATAACAAGAAGCTCTGTAGCAGACACAGGGGAATAATTGGTCTTACCTTGGAGGCGCCAACAACAAAGCTGTGTGCAACATTAGCAATGAAGCCATCTACGTGGACTCCTAGGTCTCTGTAACACAATTGAACAGTAGTATGAGACGGAGTCAGTGAGCTCAATGATTAGCTGCAGCGGTGATGTGCGCTGTAAACAAAGACCAGAGCAGCGGCAGAGAGGCGGCACTGGGCCTCAGGAGTGCGAGTATCGGTATATTCATTGTTTTAAACAGTTGCAAGCTTATAAAATTAAAGGGAATCTGTCTCCAGTTTGCTGCCACCTAATCTGAGGGCTGCATAGTGTACGGGGCAGAGACCCTAATTCCATCCATGTACAACTTACTGGGCTGCTTGCTGTAGTTTTTATAAAATCACTAATATAAAAAGGAGATTATCACTAAAGGACTACTTGGCCTGCTAGCAGGTAGTCCAATCATGCCCCCACCACTGATTGGCAGCTTCCTGCCTATGCACAGTGTACAAAGGAAGCTGCCAATGAGCAGTCCGGTGATTTATTTTACAGTGTGCCATCATGTATGAATGTAATTAGTGCACTAACCTCCTCCACAGCTGTCTTCTCCTGGTATCAGCCCCGCTTCAGCGTCACGTTACCACCTCTGTAACTTGCCAGATCACTGAGGCAGCAGTTTATATTCTCCATGTAAGTGTATGGGACTCAGAACGAGGCTACAGATCTTCCTCCTCAATTCCCATAGACTTACATTGAGAAAATTCCAAAAGTGACCTCACTCCACACAGAATCCTGGCAGGTCACTAATGCGGTGACGTCCTGCTGGATCGGACCGGAAGGGGGCGATGCCGGGAGAAGAAAGCAGCTGGTGGAGTATGACTGCACCATTTACACTCACATACCTGGTAGCTAGCACATGGGAAAATGTAAAAAGTCACTGGAGCGCTCCTTTAAATACACAGAGACTTACTTGAGAAGTAATAACCAACTTGACAGAACACAGCATGGCAGGAGGAATAGATAACCCCTTCACTGCCCTTATATTTCTCTACATACCAGTGTAAAAGACGATGATGAGTAGATTACTGTTAAGGTCTTACACCCATATGCTTAGTGGTATGGAAATTTAATTATTATTATAGCGCCATTTATTCCATGGAGCTTTAGGAATTTATTAAAGGATTATTCCCATTTTCATAGATAAAATACTGTTGGATAGCTCTTGTAAAAACAAGTACTTCTCCAATTTACTGCTTATTAAAACCTGCAGCCATTCTTGATATATTAACACTTGTTTTTCTTATAACTTATTGCCTAGGAGACCGACCACCGCTCTTGGTCCAGCTTATAAACACTGCACTGAAGCCGGTCATGAGAAGGCAGCAAAAGTGCATTCCTGGCCAGCTTCTAAACAGTACTGTGCTTACAAGCTCAACAGAAAAGAGCTTATAAGCACTGCGCATGTCGTGCTGTCTGACAGCAGTGGTTGGTCTCCAAGGTAATGAGCAAAGTGTTAATATCTCAAAAACAGCAATAAGCATTAAATTGAAAAATTGCTTGAATTTGGAAGCACTGTCCATCTATGAAGATAAGAAAAGACCTTTAAGTGTAGACTTTAATAAGGGATGATAGGTTTTCTTGTGTTTTGTACAACGTTTACTTACACTTTAATTAGGTCACCTTTCTTCAGTTGGTAATCTTGGTCGCTCTTCAGAGGGGAGAAGTGACACACAGTGTTATTAACAGATATACTTGTTGGAAAGGCAATACCTGCAAGAAAAAAAGAAGAGGGTAAATGGCGAGCTTCAACATCAGCCAGTCTCATGTGGAGAAGAGCAATCCAGTGGTCACCTAAAGAGACCCAAGGGCCACCTAAAGAGACCCAAGGGCGCTGAAGTCCAGAATGAAGCAAATGAGGTGCCAACACACTGGAAATCTGCCCCATGGATGCCCAGGTGTAAACCACGTGTGCAGCCACACTCCCGCTGACCTTTCTTCATTTCTTTTTCCTTTTTGAAAATCTTGCCAGTTTCCTCCATGATCATAGCATCTCCCTTTTCACACAGGCTGAGGATAGACGCGTCTGCGGTGGCGGCCTCCACAAGAGAGCGCAGGACCCCTAGAACAGACAAAAGAGAGGGATTAATCAGCAGTACAGGCTTTTCTTCCCCACCGCCCTGTGTTTGGAGAGTGGGCTACATAGCGATTGTGCATTGCAGATTTTACGTGGGAGATTCAAATCCAGCTGAACTATTCTTCTACAGACGGAGCCTTTGCAGGGGAATATTTATACATGGGATAATTAACGCCTCGGAAGTCGCATTCAGAGTTTTTTATAGCAACACAAGAAATAAAAGGAGGTTGGCAACATTACATACTTACTCACACCTACCCACCTCTATTCAATGCCTTGGTACACTGACAGGTATTGGAACCAGTGCACACACGTATACAACAAATATATCAGTGTATTTCCTCATCAAAAGTTAGAATTAAAGTGGATCTGACATCAGATTTCACAATAGATGCTTCTTACATTGATAATCAAAACTCAGACCTGATGAGGCCGATATACTTACATTGAAATTCCATGTCAGAATAGCCGTAGAATACTTTTGGAAATGCTCCCCCCCGCCTAATATTAAAATAAGCATTTTTATTTATGGATTTCACAGCCTTTCGGACATTGATGTTGAAGGTAAGTACACCAGTCTTGACAGGTCTAAGATTTATTCAATGATGGAAACAGCTTGTATTGTGAAATTTGGCGACAGATTCGCTTTGAGAGTAGTTGTGAGCATAAAAAACAAAACTACATTTAGACCAAAATGTAAATAAAAGAGGACTGCTAGCTACTAATGTAGGGATTCCCATGCTACGTACATGGATTGCGAGCTGCTCGTGTCTGATGAGGATAGCAGTTCTCCCATTTGTTGTCATAGTTGTGAAACCTGTATTATAGTTTATAGATAATTTGGCTCTGTGACATGTAGTAATTATACAGCGTGTTCTCTGGGGCGGAGGTTTCTGCTCGTGTATTATTGCAGAGGCTACCGCCTGCACCGCCAGACACTGGGCTATCAGCGTGCAAGGACAGGGGCGAGGGCGGCAGCACCTGTGTAATGGCGATGGAATTAGTGCCAGTATAAAAAGATTAAACGGGGCGATGATCATTTCTTATTTTTAAAGCTGCTATTTGAGACTGAATTATTGATGCACTCCCACCAATCTGCTGTAGTCCACTGCTGCTGGATATAAACAATTTATGGGGTACATCGTAGCAGTCCTGTACATCGCCTAATTATGGCAGCTGCTGGAGCAGTTTTTAGCTGGTGGGTGGATAGTTCAGTCCCAGACTACCCCTTTAAACCCTTGCTAAGCATGCACCACCACGCCACTGCTCCCCGGACTTCGCTGACATGGCCACAGCAGTGATCTCACGTTCATCGCAGCATAAACGCTGAGGCCGGTGATTGCTCGTTTCGGACAGGTATTGCAGACGTGGCATCACCGCAGAAAAAAAACCTCTGGGAAGCAGCAGAAGTGCGACACTGGAGTGTCAATGCCCAAGTTATGCCCAGCCTCTTATATTTTAAGGGCTATTTCCCAGAGTTGACTTCTGCCCATAAATGAGCGGTGGCAGACTATTTAAAAGTCACTTGGCAGACATATTCAGCAGGAACAGAGTGACCGTATTGGCCGCACATGGGCTTCATGTATGATTTCAGCCACGTGTTTGACTTGAACATTGCAGCGTTTCAGAGAAAAACACAGGAGACTAGTTGGACAGACGGGTTCCAGGAGGCTTCTCCCTGCCCACTAGCCCTTGAGTGACAAGTCTCCCCGCGTGCAGGAACGAGGACGAATCCTGTCAGTCATTGACAGCTGGGCAGAACAAGCCACTAGGACCCGGCTTTTCATCTATTCTCCAGTGTGGCTTGGTTCCCAGTGACTTTTAAAGTATGTTTTTCTCTGAAAAGCTGCAGCATTTCAGAGTCAGAAATCATACCGCCAGTGTGATACAGGATAGGCAGTATCTGCTGTCAGGTTCCCTTTAAGGCTTATTGAAAAGTTGCTTCATTTCTTAGATGCGTTGAGATAAAAATTGTGAAGTGTATGTAGCCATTTAAGGCATTCATGGAGATGTTGGCGTTAAACCCCCTCCTGTTGGGAGAAGACATTTAATGGCTTATATGCGTGGTCGGCCCTTCATAGTATAGCTGCCTACATACCGCTGTCCATTGTTGATTGTAATGAAGATCAGAGGAACCCTTCTACCAAATCGATGGGCAGCAGAGGCCTTCCATAATAAATATCTGTACACGGAGGGTGCAGCCGTCCCCAGAGTCACAGTGATGATGCAGCTAATGGAATCCTGGAGGTTAAGCTTTGACCAAATGTAGGAACAGATTTGATTTGGGATAGTCATTAAATATCAGCAACTAAATCTGCTGCTCCATTTATACTGACAGATTTCGGGACGGTAACGAGCATCAGTTGACCATGTACAAATGGTTCAGCCCTTGAGAGCTGGCATTGTTACAGACCCCCAAGCAGGGCTGGGGACAGAATGACCACCAATAACCGCTCTGCCCCACGCAGGATCAGGCTATTGGCAGCACAGCTACAGTTTATACCAGTGATTTTTACGCTTGTATAAAAGTGAAATAACCCGATGATTGCGCACCTGGCAGGCGAGACAAGCGATGCTCTGGTTTCCCACAGATGATCCACCACACCCATGAACGGAGGACTCACTACCGGCTGAAGCTTTGCCTCTACACCTCCTTGAGAGTAGAACGACTTCAGACATGTTTTAAGAGCTGGCTGGAAGTAAGGATCAGCACAGAAACCAATATGGCAGTGTGCACAATAAGTATGACAGGTGGCCCGAGCGTCTGAGCTAGGAAATACTCGTGTACATTATACCGGCAACACTATCACAGAGGGGGAGCAGGGCGGTGGCTCGTGTGCGCTTGCTGCTGCTCCACACCAGGGGACACGTGACAGCCGCCCATCAGCGACGGTCCATTTACACAGGCAGATAACCAGCATAGAAACGTTAATTGTCAATTATCTGCCCGTGTAAACATACCAGCGGTTACCCAACAAACGAGAAAAACATTTATTCACCAGGTGATCATCTCGTTATCGCGGGACAGAAGTAGTTAGTGGCAGCGCATTGCCCGGTGTAAACTGGGAATGAGCCACTGACCACATGATGTAATATGGGGACAGAACAACCGCATTCATCATTCTGCCACCAGGTTCTTGTCATCGAATATGAAAGCAGCATGATGTAGAAACAGAGACACTGATTCCAGCGATGTGTCACTTCAGGGCTGCTTGCTGTATTTTTGATAAAATCACTGTTTGTCAGCAGATGATCACTAGAGGCTAGTAAACCTGCTGTCATGTAGTCCTCCATATTCTTGAGCTTTGGATATCCCTGCCCCACCACTGATTGGCAGCTTTCTGCCTCTGCAGCGTACATAGAAAGCTGCCAATCAATGATGGGGTGGGTTATACAGAGCTCAACATTCAGAGAACTGCAGCAGCTCAAACTGTGGCTATCAAAACTGCAGCAAGCAGCCCGGTAAGTGATCGATCACTGAAATGTCTCTGCCCCTACATCATGCTGCTCTCAGATGGGATAGCAAAAATCCAAGTGACCCAGCAGTCAGACCCCCACTGATCTTTCAGTTATCACCTATTCTGTGGATAGGTGAGAACATATTACAACAGGAACGCACTCTAAATTGGTCCTTACATCAGCCATGGAAAACAAAGATATCCAGTGAGTAGAGCTCGAGCAGATCAGGTCATAGGACAGTCCATCGGCCACATCAGTAGTCTCTGGCCAGGAGTCCTGAGAACCGCCTGGCTTCTGGTATCTGTGGTGGTCAGTCGGCCTGGTGCAATCAATCAATCATCCATCCATCATAGCAGTGTTATGCAAAGTGATACCACACCAGAAGAATCAATGAGAAGAAGAGCCGCAGATGCCATCAGTTGAAAGGCGGTTCTCAGGGCCCCCTCCAGTGAGATCACTAATGTACGGAGGACCAGATCCTGGGAATTGATCCACAACTACCAGTAAGTGTCCTGTATGGATCTTATTCTATCAAGATCTGTGCACCAGATCTAATGGGAGTCTTACATCAGTCAGCGTGAATTACCAATCTACAAATAATGGGATGTGTGGGTATGTATGCCAGTTTAATCAACGCCTGCTGGTGTAGCGCCATGGCCACTGGGGGTGCACAGCACTGGCTGACAATGCTGTGCCCACTGTACAGTTTGCAGAGGGAGGGCTAATGGCCTGTGCGGCTCACTGTATTATAACATGTCCGATTCATTCTTCACCTGGGAGACTAGTGTTGTGCGCAGTGTCCGTCCATAGCTAGCCCTTCCCCCTCAGGCTGGGCTACATGATGAGGGCAATCAGAGAAGGGATTTTGCACATGACTTCTATCAGTTTGTGACAAGTGAGTCGCCTGCGACAGAGAACTCAACTAGCAACATTAGTGAGTGTGGCGGTCATTAGAGGAGGCGTCAGTGTCGCCCTGCTAATCCAGAGTGATGGCTGCCACATGGCGTGCGCTGCTCCAACAGGGCCCACTACAAGGTCTAGTTCTCCTGATGGGCAGAGCTGGGCACACTCCCTCCTGGCACAGTGCGGCCTCTGCGGATCAGATGTCACCACATACTTCTGCTGGAGATTCCTGCTCTGGAGGACAAAGTGCAGCTTAGAATAAGGGCTGGTGCGCTGCCATCTCCTCAGTCAGGACTCTGGAGGCCTCACATGCACCTGCCGGTGCACAGGCGCTGCTGGTCGGGAGGGCAGCGCGGGCCACATGGCAGGAGCGTGTGCACACGGGGCGCCTGCTCGGCGATTAGTGTAATCCTCCTAGGACAGCTGTGGCCCGGGCGTTGCAGGATGGCGGCGGCCTCCGCACGTCTCTACCACAGCGGACAGAAAGGAGCCCCAGCCCAGCAGCCAGTCACAGCTCCGGAGGACCTCGGGCAGTCATATGTACGGAGCACGGCGGGCCCGGCAGACACGTGGGTGCCCGGAGATGTACGGGTGCCGGGGAGGTTCACGTCAGGCGGGACACGTGCGATCCCCTCCCCCACTGAGGCTCAGCTTATACCGGCCGCCAGTGCCCGCACGTCAGATCCCCGCCGATCCCCGAGGTCTGTGCTCTCCTCTCCCCGCGTCCCGGCCAGCGCTGCCCGGCATTCACGTGCTGGCACCTGGAGCCCGGCAAAGCCACGACCCCCTGCTGACAGACGGACACTCACTGTTGGCGATGTCGCCCCCCATTTTATACTTGGTGACCACCAGGTCCTCAGCGATCGTCTGCTCTTGCTGCTCATCGTCACCCGACATTTTGGCGTCCAACGGTCTCTCTTCTGCACAGGCGTGCGGCGCACACAGAGAGAGCGAGCTCACAGGAGGCGGGAGCGCACCGCAGGCGGAGGGTTGAGGGTCAGGCGGGCTGGCCGCAAAGCACCCTGGGAGTTGTAGTTCGCAGCCTCGCTGCACCCGTGACGTGACGGGACGCGAGGCGCCTGCTGCGTGGGCTAACCACATGTGTACGCAAGGCATGCCGGGAGCTGTAGTTCCTGTATGAGCCGGCAAATATAGACTGCAAAGCGAGCGACTATTGCAGGAAGGAATGGTGCTATATGTAGGGACGGGACGGCCGCACTCACAGCTGTGACCAATACCAGGGCAGAGAGCCCATGGCTGCAACAGGACCATGCCAGGGTGCAGCTGGCACAAAGCCTCTATTTTCACCAAGTTTGTGGCAGGTTGTGACGCGCCCCCTGGGCCATGTTGTGTAGCGTTGCGCACGCGGGGAATACCCGGAGCCGGATCAGATAGGGGTAGTAGTCCTCGTGGCGGTGACCCGGTCCGTGCCCAGGGTGTCAAGCTAAGTGGCGATGTCTTTAGTGACAGATGTTATATTGTTCGACTACGCCACCCGTGGTTTGCGGTCAGTGGGGACCGCCGCTGCACTGCAGACCGCTGAGGCTGGTGTTGTTTGTGCAGCGCAGTATGGGATGACTCCCCACGGGAGGAGTATTGCCTCAGGGCAGCTAGTGTGGATGATGGTGGTAGTGATGGTGCAAGTGTCCCGGTACTGATGGTGCTAGTGCGACAAGGACTCAGTGAGACGTGCAGCTGCAGTTTTCAATGCTTTACTCACAGTTCTTTATCAGGTCACATGTGCGCAGTCAAGATCGCCCGAGTCACGCTGCGTCCACCAGGTCAGGGACTCGGCCAACTCCCAGGCAATTCCAGAGCGTGGTCCAGAGCTCCCCTCTCTTCCTTCCTACTGGCCGTCCCCACCAGGGACCCACCTTTGTCCGGCTCCCTCGGGCCTTCTGGTGGCGAAACCTTTCCCGGCTTCCCTGACCCTATACGGTATGCCTTCCTGGTGGATATGGTGAGGGGTCGTGCCAAGACTTGACCACGACCTCCGGTTCCTGGCTAAGGATAATTGGCCTCCACCAGTTTGGGATCCGGTACCCTGTTCTGCCAACCCTTCACCCGTTATTCCGTGGGATCTTAGGGTTCCCTCTTTTCTTGCGTCTCTGGGCCTTTCCTGGTGGTTTCGGTTCCTTCTTCCTCTTCCTTCTCTCGCTCTCTCTGCTTCAGGCCTCCACTACAGGCCTGGCTCTGGAGCTGGGCCCAGACTGAGCCACAGCTCCCTGTCTGCCTTCTCTGGCTGAACTCTCTCAGACTGCACTCCTCTGCACCTCTCCTCCCCTCCTATTATGGTGCCCACCTTATATACTCCCTTCTGACACCCGAGCCCAGGTGACCAGCAACCAATGGGCTCCTACCTATGCCCAGAGTCCCTCCCCTGTCTGCTCCTACACCACTGGGATATTCCTCCCCACTCCAGCCAGGGACAGACGCTGTCGTACCTGCACATCTATCTGGTGGGAGTACCGTTGATCTGTCCCCTGGAAATGGGGTGAGTGTAGTGTATGCAGCTAACTGAGCTCCGTTCCACACTCCATCCTTACCCGGGAGTGGAATACCACACCTCTGGTTCGAGGTGCAATACCCCTGTAGCAGCCGAGCCCTCGGGGTGCTACATTCCCCCCTGGTAAACCACAGCACGTCCTCGGGCTGGAATAGAATAAAAACATTTTAAACATACAAATATTTTTAAAGTACACTCGCATATAAGACATCAACCTTTCACTCATCCCTTTATGGGAGGTACTCTTTCCTTCTTAACGTTACTGGTATAAAACATTTTTATAAAACACTCTACTAATGCCACCAGAACTCTTTTGTAAAACACTATATAAAACTTTTGGCATTACTATTTTAGCAGCACATTAAACTTTCCATTATCAGACATTTTCAAATAAACATTTTCAAAACATATTCTTGCTCTTCTGGCCACGGTGCAACTTGTGACCAGGTAAAAGTGCAACAGTCAGTAATTCCAAGATAGAAAAGCAGTTCTTATAAAACCAATAGGGGGCGCTTTAAGAAGCGCAACTATTTACAAGGGTATGGCCGCTCTCAGTCCTCGGCCAGTGGGAATAGGGGAATGGCTGCTCACAGTCCTCAGCCTGGTTAGGGATCAGGGGCACACAGGTAACAGTTCACACGATCAAGAATTTCACAACAGTTCTAGTACCCCGACGGGTAACTATATACAGTTCCACTTTACCATTCTCTAATAATGGTGTCCTCCTTGTCCTTCCGGGTAGTCTTCAGACCCGTCCGGGTCCTCTTGGCTTTCCCCGTACTGTAGCTCCTCCTCAGTTAGCCGGTGTACGTGGAGGGCATACGGTCCCTTGGCACCCTTGTGCCGGGTGAAGGTGACCACGTCACCCGGGTAGAGATCACGTCCACGGTGTCCCTCCGGCAGGTGGCTCTCGACATCCCTGCGGGTGACAAAGACGTCGCCGGGGGTTTGATGGTCTCGGATAAAGCCCCAGCCATGCTCCAGCTGGAACTTTATTACGGTCCCGTGGACCGCGGGCGGCTCGGGGATCTTGTCGGGTCCTGCGCTTCTGCTCGGCGCTCCGGGCCTGCAGCTGTTCCTCTCGGATCCGCCTCTCTCGCCGTTCTTTTCCAAAGACCTCCAGCTGTTGACGGCAGCACTCCTCACGCCGGGCTGCATCCGCCCGGGTCTCCTGGGTGAACCCCATGAGGTTCTCACCGGTCGGATCTCATTCAAATTGGGCGTCCTCTAACGGGATCGGAGCAGCAACCAATGGGCTCCTACCTATGCCCAGAGTCCCTCCCCTGTCTGCTCCTACACCACTGGGATATTCCTCCCCCCTCCCCACTCCAGCCAGGGACAGACGCTGTCGTACCTGCACATCTATCTGGTGGGAGTACCGTTGATCTGTCCCCCGGAAATGGGGTGAATGTAGTGTATGCAGCTAACTGAGCTCCGTTCCACACTCCATCCTTACCCGGGAGTGGAATACCACACCTCTGGTTCGAGGTGCAATACCCCTGTAGCAGCCGAGCCCTCGGGGTGCTACAGTTGCGGATGGACTCCTGTGGGATCTCCTCCCAGACCTGGACTAAAGCATCCGTCAACTCCAGGTGCGGTGCAACATGACGTTGGTGGATGGAGCGAGACATGATGTCCCAGATGTGCTCAATCGGATTCAGGTCTGGGGAACGGGCGGGCCAGTCCATAGCTTCAATGCCTTCATCTTGCAGGAACTGCTGACACACTCCAGCCACATGAGGTCTGGCATTGTCCTGCATTAGGAGGAACCCAGGGGCAACCGCACCAGCATATGGTCTCACAAGGGGTCTGAGGATCTCATCTCGGTACCTAATGGCAGTCAGGCTACCTCTGGCGAGCACATGGAGGGCTGTGTGGCCCTCCAAAGAAATGCCACCCCACACCATTACTGACCCACTGCCAAACCGGTCATGCTGAAGGATGTTGCAGGCAGCAGATCGCTCTCCATGGCGTCTGCAGACTCTGTCACGTCTGTCACATGTGCTTAGTTTGAACCTGCTTTCATCTGTGAAGAGCATAGGGCGCCAGTGGCGACTTTGCCAATCCTGGTGTTCTGTGGCAAATGCCAAGCGTTCTGCATGGTGTTGGGCTGTGAGCACAACCCTCATCTGTGGACGTCGGGCCCTCATACCACCCTCATGGAGTCGGTTTCTAATAGTTTGTGCAGACACATGCACATTTGTGGCCTGCTGGAGGTCATTTTGCAGGGCTCGGGCAGTGCTCCTCCTGTTCTCGTTGCACAAAGGCGGAGGTAGTGGTCCTGCTGCTGGGTTGTTGCCTTCCTATGGCCCCCTCCACATCTCCTGGTGTACTGGCCTTTCTCCTGGTAGCGCCTCCAGCCTCTGGACACTACGCTGACAGACACAGCAAACCTTCTTGCCACAGCTCGCATTGATGTGCCATCCTGGATGAGCTGCACTACCTGAGCAACTTCTGTGGGTTGTAGAGTCCGTCTCATGCTACCACGAGTGTGAAAGCACAACCAACATTCAAAAGTGACAAAAACATCAGCCAGAAAGCATTGGTACTGAGATGTGGTCTGTGGTCCCCACCTGCAGAACCACTCCTTTGAGGGTGTCTTGATAATTGCCAATAATTTCCATCCACTGTCTATTCCATTTGCACAACAGCATGTGAAATGGTCAAAAATTGTCACTCAGCGTTGCTTCCTAAGTGGACAGTTTGATTTCCTTGGAGTTATATTCTGTTGTTTGAGTATTCCTTTTTTTTTTTTTTTAGCAGTGTATATCCTCCCTCCTGGTACATATGTCCCTTATCCTGGGCACCATCTAGCTTCTAGAAAGCCCATGTCCACTTTGCGTGCATCTGAGACTGTGGATCACCCGTGGGCATTGACATGCGGTGCGTCCTTCAGGACCGCAGCATGTCAAATTCTGCAGAGTCGCTAGTCTCCGCAATAGAAATTTGACCGCTAGACTGTATTCAATACAGTAAATCTGCATGGTTCAGTGAATACATGCAGATTAGCATTTTAGACGCAGCAAGACTATGCTGCATCTGACACGCCCCCTGGGCCGTGTGTGGGGGAATACCCAGAGCCGGGTCTCTGTGTAATGCTGGGGGTTGTAGTCTCCGTGGCGGCGACCCGGTCCCGTGGCTCAGGGTGGTCAAACCAGTGGCGGATCTGTTTACTTGGTTTTTAATGTTGAAATGTTCGACTACGCCACCCGTGGATTGCGGTCACTGAGAACCGCCGCTGCGGGGCAGACCGCTGAGGCTGATGTGTGCGCAGCAGAGGGTAGTATAACTCCCCACGGGAGGAGTATACCCTCAGGGCAGTGAGAGCAGATGATGGGGGTGATGGTGCGCGGGAGCAACAGTAATGACTCAGAGTCCAGTGATGCAGTCCAGGGTCTTTACTCACAGTTTTTACACTCCAAGCCACTTCTGCAGGTAATGGCTGCCCACGTCATACTGTGCTCACCAGGTGAGAGGCTCGGCCAACTCCCAGGTACCTTTGGAATGCTTTTCAGGACCCCCTTCGTGTGTCCTGCCTCTGGCCTGTCCTACCCCACAATTGACCACGTTTCTGTCCAGCTGCCTCGGGCCTTGGCGAGCAAACGTATGTTCCGTTTCCCTGGGCCCTATATGGTGCCTTCCTAACTGGTGTAGTGAGGGGCCGTGACACGTACACTGCCACAGCCTCCGGTTACTAGCTGAGGGTAGTTGCTTTCCTCCACTAGCTGAGGGATCCGGTTCCCTTTCTTGGCCTGACCCCTCCCCTACTCTGGTAGCGGCGGACGTACGGTGGCGACTGGCCGGTCCGCACCCCTGGGGTCCCTTCGCTCCACTCCTGGAGCCTCCTCCGCTCCTCTCCTCTCTGACTGAACTCAGCAAATCTTCTCTAGGCTCAGGCCTTGAGACTTGGCCTCCCTGCGGAGCAGAGCCAGTACAGAGCCCCTGCTCCCAGTCTTCTTCTCTCTGACTCCAAGATGGTGCCCACCTTATATACTCTCTTTTCCAGTGCACCCTGAATCTACTCTCCCCACCCACACACTATCGGGTTCCCCCTTTCTAGGTGTTCCCTCCCCCCACTCCAGCCAGGGACAGAGGCAGTTGTGCTCACTCTTGGGAGCATTGTCACCCTGTCCCCCGGAAATGTGGTGTAGTGCATGTGAGTGTTAGGGTCCTGAGCCACACTCCATCCTTACCTGGAAGTGAGATATCACACCTCTGGGTGAGATGCAATACCTCTGTAGCGACCGAACCCTCGGGGCGCTACACATCCAAAGCGCTTATATGTCCAGATCGTGAGCACATAGCCTAAAATTTAAAAAAAATGGCGTGGGCTCCCGCTTCATTTTCATAAACAGAGGGAAAACCGACCACTGGGAGCTGGTATTAGTAGCCGGGGAAGGGGCCATTAGCCAAAAATGTTCCCTGGCTCTTAATAACAGCCCACAGCTGTTTGCCTAGCCCTTACTGGCTAGATTACAGGGGGACCCTAGAGAAAAAAAAAAATTAACGTAGGGTCCCCCCTATAAAATCTAAGCAGCAAAGGCGAAGCAGACAGCTGTGAGCTAAAATTAATAACGAAGGAAGGGGCCATGGATACTAGCCCTCTCCAAAGCTAATAATATCAGCTCTCAGCGCCCCCAGAACTGGCGCATCTTTAAGACGCTTAGCCTCTGCTCTTCCCACTGCCGTGTAGCGGTGGCGAGTGGGTTAATAAGGTTGAGGTTCATGTCAGCCTTGGATTGGCAGCTGACATGAAGCCCAGGTTAGTAATGGGAGGGCGTCTATAAAACATCCCCATTACTATCCCTGTAGTAAGGTTTTTGAAATAAAGACATGGCCAGAATAAAGTCTTTTATTTAAAATAAAAGTCCATACGGTTTTAATCTTATTTAAAAATAAAAAACACCGTATACTCACCTAACGCCTAATCCCCGAAGCACTTGTCTCCTATGAGAAACCAAAAATAAAAAAACTACCATATCCTTCACCTGGCCGCTGTCATGACATAATCCAGAGTGGCCCACGGCGATCTGGGTCATTTCTACAGCAGCCACATCAGCAATCACTGATTGACTGTTGTAGAAGACAGCGCTGTAGACACTGACAAAAGTGTAATCACTCCTGTCAGTGTATAGCGCTGTGCTGCAGGAGTGAGGTCACTGGAGTTCAATCAGCTGATGATCACCTTATCAGCTCTGGTGACCTCACTTTCTGCATCAGTGTTGTGTGGGAAAATTCTCATGCAGCACCCGATGCCGTAAGGGAGGTCCCGGAGCATTCAGCTAATGAACTCCAGGGAACTCAGTCTCAGCAGCGCAGCAACGTACACTGCCGGGAGCGATCGCGCTCCTGTCAGTGTATTTCCGGTTGCTGGGTGATCGGACCGCCGTGGGACATTGGGATGACGGTGGACAGGTGAGAATAAGGTGTTTATTTTATTAATCAATTTTTTTTTTTTTTTTACACAGTGCACTGACACCGGCTGAGGAGACTACTTCTCCCTTTAGCGGCGCCTACTCCCGCTATTGTCAGCAGGAGCGGCCATCGGATGATGGGAGGAGTAGTCTCCCATGGGAAATTCTTTGTGTGTTTTTGCCGAGTTTTTGACTCATAGACTTGCATTGGGTCAGTCAAATCCGCAAATATTTTTATAACTGTTTTTGCAGTGTATTTGACTGACTCAATTCAAGTCTATGGGTGAAAAACGCTGCAGAAACACAAAGAATTGACATGCTGCAGATTTAAACACAATGACAATCCTGTTAGGAAAATTCCTGATCATGTGCACAGCTCTTCAGGATTGTCATTGCATTAGCTGGCACACGGATTACCTAGCGTTTTTGGTGCATTTCCTCTCGGAAAAACGCATCAAAAACGCACAGTGTGCACATAGCCTTAAAGAACCTCACAGACCAAATCGCTCACACAAATGTATCTATGCTCTGCTTTCCTGGAAGCTGGCACTTTTTCAGCTCAATCTTCAAGAAATATCATGGCCATTTGTAACGGTAATGTTGGCGACCCTGCATGTTTCCTCTACCTCCTCCCGGCAGGGACACTGACATACCGCCACAGCGGCTTGGAGAAGTCTTTCTCCTGCTGTGGTTTCCTGCTCCTGGGCCAACGCGCGGGTCTCCCCAGGTGCGCTTAGTGCATGCGCTCCCTGCTTCTTAAAGGGGTAGTGCATACTCTTAATCTGTCCCCAGCCAATAGCTGGGAGGCATTTAGTGTTTGAGATGCACTCCCCTGTAAGGAGGTGCCTATACAATGCCCTCTTTAGTGTTAAGTTTGTTCCTGCTAGTTAGTTGTCAGGTTCCTGAACCAATTCTGTTAGAACCTAAACCTGTTGCTGAACCCACCTAGTCTGAATCCGAACCTGTTCCTGTTATCCGTGTTACCTAAACCCGAAACCGCTCCGGCGGTACCTGAGCCTGAACTCGCTCCGGTGGTATCTGAACCAGTACTAGTGTCCATCCTGTCAAGTGTTCCAGAATCTGCACTGTCTGAACCTGTATCAGTATCCAGTCCGGCATTGGACTCAGAGTCCACGTCTGCGATCCTGACCCTTGGGGTTTAGCTGCTGTAAGAACGGGCCTGCCATTAGAGTGGTACCTGGCAGCCACCTGCACCTCAAGCCTAACTCCACCATCAGGAGCTCTAGCGAAAACCAGGTGACTGCTTAGCCACACCCCTCCAAAGGTAATGCCGGATGGTGGCGTAGTAGGTCCACGATCCACGTGCGTGATACTATTTGTTGTGTACTGTGTCTTAAGATGTGGAATTCGGACACCGTATCCAAGAAATCTCTTATGAGCCTTCAACTTCAGGGTTCCTGTCTGCTTAGGACCAAACTTGATCAGATTATGTCGCACACTACCAGCAGAAAAAGCATCCTGCTCCTATAGTCCAAGCCCAGATTCCTCTTTAGCGAGTGCAAAATGTATCAGTTTGGTCCCTTTCTTCAGTTCTCCTCGAGTGATGACCCTAACTGCAAAGAAAGACCATATAAACCTCAGGAGGAAAAAACACACACATACCACCTTCTTTCAAGCCAGTCCCCTACCTGGCACCCATGGTGTCAGTCGAATAAGTCCTCTAGATCAGTGTTCCCCAACAGGTCATGTTTTCGGGATTTCCTTAGTATTGCACAGGTAATGGAATTATTGCCTGTGCAGGTGATGTAATTATCACCTGTGCAATACTAAGGAAATCCTAAAAACATGGACTGTTGGTGGGCCTTGAGGACTGGATTTGGGGAACCCTGTGCTAGATGTCAGGATTCTATTGTCCTTCTGTTGATTGACCACAAGTGGCTGCTATGATTCACCTTGATAAATTGTGCTGCAGTTCCACTCTTACTACTGGAGGCTGCGATTGCAGAAGCACAATTGCCCTTTACTAAGATAGCCAGTGTTGAACCTATGGAAGCCATTTTGTTTCTGGTTTGGGCTTACTTAAAGCCACATGGAACTCTCACTCATTGCTTGAATATTGGGTCTAGCCTTTTGTTTAATTCCATTCTCCAGCTCCTGAGAATGGTCTTACCCAGATTGTTGGCAAACCTCTCCAGATTGCTCCTGTGATTCCTAGTGCTACTTTCAAGCACTTTAACTACCAGTTGCTGTTCCCCGCTAGTGTACCTTCAGCGATTCTCCACAAGTATCATAAGGGATACTCAACCTTACTATGGAATCTGCCAAAGGAACAAGTAGGGAGATTTGTGTAACCAAAATGAACTGTTTGCTTACTAACATCTATGCAGACATGTAAAAAATTGAAGCCACAATAAATAACATTTGAAACACAAGTGTTCCCATTTCAGACACGCTATACAGGATCTGCGAACATTGTTTCTCAGCAGCCAGAGCAGATGCTCCAGTTATAAAATCAAGGCCTGACTCCTACCTGTCCGCCCACCCTGCCAGTCTCACCTGTCACGTGGAGACCGTGACAAATATCGTGGATTTAGCAACCAGAGCAATTTACATTTCGGTGCACACCATGCTCACTTTCCTCCTGACAGATCTAAAGTGCTGTATATCATTATGCTACTGACACATAAGGCTTTCTCTTGGGCTAGTCCCCTCATTGAGACTCATGATGCTCTACAGGTTTTCCTAGGAGCCATGAGCCAGGTGTTTGATGGCCCTAATCGTTGAGCAATAGCTTCAGCTACATTGATGGCGCTACATCAGGGTAAGCGATCTGTTGCGGAGTACGTCACAGAATTTAGATGGTGCGTGATTGATACTGAATGGAATAATGCTGTAAAAAAATTTTTTTATTATTTATTTATTTTTTTTCACACAGCTGACTCTCCAGCGCACTCTAAGATGAAGTAGCCCAGGCCGATGCTCTCCCAAAAAATTATAATAAATTTAATTCTCCATTGTTGTCAAGTAGAAAATCTGTTATCAGAGAAAAAGACGAGAGAAGTGGAATTCACTTGTAATGAAAAACCTTCGGCACTAAATTAGGTAAATTTGCAAAAAAATATTTAATTATGTCAGCCTTTAGAGACAGATTAATGTTTCACCAATGTTTCGGCCTCTGGCTTTTTTCAAAGTTATCGGTCCTGGTGCTCATCAGTGAAAGAGGAGATATCTGTCTCCTTGTGCGCTATAATATGAAGGTGAACAGCGTGTCAATTCAACCTGGTTCTGTAACAGTAATCTACCTGCTCCAACCAGTTGATGCTGAACCCATGCAGGTTGACAGCCTATTAAAACGTGAACGTGCCGAGAGAAAAAGAACAGAGACTTCGGGAAAACCAGTGTTTTTATTTCAACAAATCTGACCACTTCCTCATCCATTGTCACTCAATTACATAAAACAGTGGCAGTGGTTGGGGATCCCAACTTTCTGATGAAGAATCAGTCTTGTCTGAACCAGCAGCACCAGTCAATTCGGTCATCCATTCAATTTTTTCGTTAAAAGAAAAAACAGGGATTCTCATCGCTTCACTTCTGTCATGTTTCAAGTTGATTCTCAAAAGATTTCCACACATGCCATGATAGATTCAGAGCAAACGGAAATTTTATGGACATTTCTTTCAACAAAAAACATGGTCTGTTTTGAATTTTTAACCCATCTATTATTATTGAAACTGTTGATGGATCTCCACTGAGCTTAGGACCAGTGAATCAAGAGACTGAACCCTTGGCGATAGTTATGGATCCTAATTACCATGAGGGTTTGTCCTTCTCATTAATCTCATTTCCACATTTGACAATCAATCATTTGGTGTTGCAATGGCTACAAACTCAAAATCCCACAATTAACTGGGAAACCAAAGAAGTGAATTTTCTATCTGCTGTCCACTCCCCACAGACTTCACTGAAGAGGTTGAAGAGGATCCTGAATAATCTTCTAAATTACCATCTGCATATAAAGAACTGGCTAAGGTATGTGACAAGAAAAATGCCGACAAACTCCTTCCTCATTGACCGCACAGTTATCCAATTGATCAATTGCCTGGAGCCACTATAGCCTTTGAAAGCATTTACCCACTGGCAGAGCAGGTATTAAAAGCCCGCAAAGAGTACATCAATGAAAATTTAGCCAAAGGGTTTATTCATCTATCCTCATCACCAGCGGATGTGCTTATATTTTATGTAAAAAAGAAAGACAGTTTCTTTAGATCCTGCATTGAATAAGATTACTATAAAGAATTGTTACCCTCTGCCTTTGATTCCTCAGTTGCTGGACAGAGTTCGTCATGCAAAAATGTTCACGAAACTGGATCGTCGAGGGGGCATACAACTTGGTTCGTGTTAAACAAGTTGATGAATGGAAGAAAGCATTTAGATTACTTTATGAACATTGTTAAAGATAACAGTTGGAACGGTCGTGCAGATCCCACTGCTGCCACCAGTTTGTCAGGGGAACGCAACTTCGCTGCCTCCAATCGTTAGGACAATTATGCAATTGACTGACGAGTGATAGGCGAGGCCACATCTGCTTCCAATACTAGACCAGTTATTGAGGAACTCACAGTGAGCGTATGGTATATACACCTCCGATTCCAGTGTGTATATATATATATATATATATATTTACTCACACGGTCACTGCCAACTCCACAATAACAAAGGGGAACCACTAGCAGCCACCACTAATAGTTTATACAGGCCAATTGGACACCCATTACAAGGTAGAGTATGGCTTCAGGGGTGCGGATTACAGTGCAAGAGGAACAGGAAATATATTTAATCCGGAAAGGTAATATCACACAAGGTGTGGGAAAGACTAAGTGCAACATGAAGGGATGAGGGGAAGGGAGCAGGGGAGTGGCCAGCCTAGGAGATGAGGGGAAGGGAGCAGGGGAGTGGCCAGCCTCCTAGGCTAATCTGATATCACCCTGTCTCCCCTAACGTCCCTATATTGTGTAATGCACACGCCCGGGCTGAGCGGCGTGTGCGTGTGATTCCACTGGACCGTGCCGGAGAGTGAATGCCTGGAGGGGCGTAACTAGGTATTCACCCGATCCGACCAGGGTCGCACGACGGCATACGACGCCAGTGCACCAAGGAGGAACCGAGCAGAGGGACCAGGTGCTACTCCAGAACAGACCCCGGACACGGCTGTTGACCCACACAGGGGAATACAGGAACAGACAGGTTAGGCTGGCACACAGACTGGTAGGTATAGGCAGGCACGACTGGTATGCAGGCAGGGGGGTACAGGCAAGCACGGCTAGAGTGCAGACAGGGAGGCACTAGCAGGTTGGAACACAGGCGGGATAGGACCCAGTACACACTGGGACTCAGGAACAGAACCACAGATGTGGCGGACAAACACAGCAGAGTGAGGCCGCCCAGAGAGGTGAGCGAGAGCAGGGCAAGACGAGGCCGCCTGGAGCGGTGAGCAAGAGGTCAGAGCAGAGCTAGATTGCCGGAGCAGTGAGCAAAGGAGTCAGAGCAGAGCTAGACTGCCGGAGCGGTGAGCAAAGAGGCAGAGCAGGCTAGAACCGCCGGAGCGGTGAGCAAAGAGGCAGAGCAGGCTAGAACCGCCGGAGCGGTGAGCAAAGAGGCAGAGCAGGCTAGAACCGCCGGAGCGGTGAGCAAAGGCAGAGCAGGCTAGAACCGCCGGAGCGGTGAGCAAAGGCAGAGTAGGGGGGACAGGGCTCTGTACACACGGAACAGACAGAAAGGGAAAGGCAGAACCAGATACCCACAGGGTACTTGCAGTGAAGTAGCGAGTGGACCACAAACTCACAAACGGAAGTACAGTGACAACGAGCAGGAGTTAGGTACGAGTTCAGACTCTGCAGAAAAAGGAAAGGTACGGACATAGAGGAACACAGAAAACAGGCTAGAAGAGTATACAGACAAGAACAGACATAGTAGCAATATACGGGAGCGGGTCTAGGTATGCGGCCCCTAGAAGGCGGAACGAACAGGCAAGGAGCGTGTTCAGACAGGACTGGAAATACAGCCTACAAGAAAGGCAAGCAAGCAAACACAGAAAGGGACCTGGCACATTCAGAGTGAAACACAATGCTCAGGCATGGGTTAATTGGAGCAGCTGGGTTAAATACCAGGTGACAGACAGCAATAGGCTGAGGACGCACAAGGGGTGTGCCTGCAGCAGGTACAAAAAGCAGGAAGTGATCGGGCGCCGCCCTTAAGCAGCAGAAAGAGAAGCAAACAGACAGCATGGAGGGAAGCTAGAGAGACATTCTGGATTGGAGATCAAGTGCGCGCTCTTGCACAGTGGGAGATGGACCACTATGCAAAGACGCCGCCAGGTATGTTACATATTGGTTCCTCACCAATCGCAGCACAGGAACCTAAAACCCTGTATTTCCCTAAAGCTAGGCCCTGGCTAGGGAAGGGAGGGGGTGAGCACTAGTCAGTCCACACTAACAACTAAAGACAAGGTAGACAGACACGTGGGAAAGTAACTTAGCTTAAGCCAATTTCAGAGAGAAAGCACACACGTCCTCTTAGCACCAGAGAGGAAGTAAGAACAACACAAGCTCCAAGCTTTTACAAGGAAACCTGTGAATATCACTGGCACCTCCCTATAGCAAACAGGAAGCAGTTAAACACCCAGGCCTGGGTGTCAATTAGCAGGCGGGAGGTAGCCGCTGGGTCCTAGAGTGAGACAGATCTAAGAAAGTTTCTGTAATGCCAAACAAAGATCTCTGGCAACTAACTGCAGGACGACTGTGTCACACCTGTGACAGGTAGACAGTGTTTATAAAAAATATGCAAAGTGTTTGGCACTGCAGCCTTGCAGCGCTGGGGTCCTGGATTCAAATCCTAACAAGAACATCTGCAAGGAGTTTGTATGTTCTCCCCGTGTTTGCGTGGGTTTCCTCCCGGTACTCTGGTTTCCTCCCACATTCCAAAGACATACTGATTGGGGCTCACACTCTGAATTCCATATGGGGACAGTGCCAATAATGTTTGTAAAGAACCGTAATTAATGGCGCTATAAAAGTGAGTAAAATAAAATATCAAATGACGATTACCAGTACACTAGCAACTAAACAGCGCATAGAAAAAAGGTTAAAAAAAAAAAAAAAAAAAAAAAAAAAAAAAATCGGTCCATAGAAAATATACATTAGACACAATGGTTAAGAAAAATTTCAAATATTGTTACACCATAACATACAATATGTGACAAAATAGGCCCTTGTCTATAACATACTGCATAGTTCTACAACCAAATTATAGGTAATAAATGCATCCATGGACAAAGATAGGCACATTACAGGGGAACTGAAGATTATTAATAATGGTAGACACAATGGTCAAAAAGATAAATCCCCAGTGTGACAGCGGTAGATGTGGACCCACTGCGCCACTGGCCAGGCTTACCCTGGAGGGGCGTAACTAAGTGACTACCTGGTCTACACTAGAGCCTCTGATGGTGAGGATAGGCTTTGGCCCTTAGGGTAGCCCCAAGTGGCCACTCCAGGGCAGAGCCCGGACCTGCAGCAACTTACCAATGGGTCAGAGGCACAAATACAGAGATGTGGTCAAACAGTTCGAGGTCGGGGTGGGCAGCACAGGTTCAGAATACAAAACCAGGGTCAGGAGCGGAGAGGTCAGCGTAGACGAGTAAACAAGCCGCGACGGTAACGGAAGAGACTGAACAATAATGCACCAAGATAGGTAACTAGAGATTGTCTATACACTAGGAACCTAAGTTCAGGCAAGGTGTGGAGGGATGAGCAGCCTAATAGATCCCCTGCTGGCTGGGGATAGGCCAGAGAAGCAAAACTCTGCAGAACTCAGCATGTTAAATCCCTGCAGAGTCTGGCCACGACTCCCTATAGCCAGGTGGAGATTCTCTAGCAACAAGCGAATGCAGCAGAGCTGGGAGTGCTGCAGAGACAGTTCAACGCGATGGAGCACAGTGGTTAACGCAGTGAGTAGGATGGCGCTGAGAAAGCGTGCAAATTACCAGCGTGACACCCAGCAAGTGCCTATATATGCATGTTATGGGAACGGGCTCTTACTCATAATATCTTGCACCAATTGTAGTCACCAATAATTTGGTCCCCAACTCGCGTTTCGCGTACAATAGATATTACTTCCTCAAGAGATTGATCTGCTCCACACCTCCACAGGTCTTTAAATATTATATCTGGCGTGATCAAATGATCGTGAGTGGCCAATTGAATATGAGCTTTCGGTGCATACACACAGTGCCGAGTTTGCTAACCACACAACCTGCAGCCATTAAGGTTGTCTGTGCATGACCAGAGGCAAGGATGAGTCACCATGATTACGACACCATGTCAGGCGAGGGATTTGAGGGACAGATTTCAGGAAACGGGCTACAATAATAGCTGCATTAATTATGCCTTTAGAAAAGCCCTAAAGACCCCATGTAATCAATCGTTGCACTCTAATAAATGCGATAAATCAGATGAGCAAATCAGATTAATTTCCAATTACAAAAATGAATGGCAGACATTGAGGTCCATTCTTGGTTAGCATTGGTCCATTTTTCTCACAGAGCCTTCCTTGGCAACACTCACCTAAAACTCCACTAATGACATCAAAATGTTGTAAAATCCTGAAAGATATACAAGTGCTTCTCACTAAATTTTGTATTTGTAGAAATACAAAAGTAAAACTCAATATATTGAGTCATTACAAACAGTGATCTATTTCAAGTGTTTATTTCTGTTAATGTTGGCTTACAGCCAATGAAAACACAAAAGTCATTATCTCAGTAAATTAGAATAATTAACAAACACCTGCACATGCTTGCGAAGCGTTTAAAAAAGGTCCCTTAGTCTGTTTCAGTAGGCTCCACAATCATGGGGAAGACTGCCTTCTGGACATCTGTCAAGTCAGCAGTCATTGACACTCCACAAGGAGGGTAAGCCACAAAAGGTCATTGCTAAAGAAGCTGGCTGATCAGAGTGCTGTATCCAAGCATATTAATGGAAAGTTGAGTGGAAGGAAAAAGTGTTGTAGAAAAAAGGTGCACAAGTAACTGGGATAACTGCAGCCTTGTAAGGATTGTTAAGAAAAGGCCATTGAAAAATTTGGGGGAGATTCACAAGGAGTGGACTGCTGCTGGAGTCATTGCTTCAAGAGCCACAACACACAGACGTATCCAGGACATGGGCTACAAGTAACATAGTAACATAGTTTTTAAGGTTGAAGGAAGACTAAGTGTCGCATTCCTTGTGTCAAGCCACTCATGACCAATAGACAACGCCAGAAGCGTCTTACCTGGGCCAAGGAGAAAAAGACCTGGACTGTTGCTCAGTGGTCCAAGGTGTTGTTTTCAGATGAAAGTAAATTTTGCATTTCATTTGGAAATCAAGGTCCCAGAGTCTGGAGGAAGAGTGGAGAGGCCACAATCCAAGCTGCTTGAGGTCTAGTGTGAAGTTTCCACAATCAGTGATGGTTTGGTGAGCCATGTCATCTGCTGGTGTAGGTCCACTATGTTTTATCAAGACCAAAGTCAGCGCAGCCGTCTACCAGGAAATTTTAGAGCACTTCATGCTTCCCTCTGCCGACAAACTTTTTGGAGATGGAAATTTCATTCTCCAGCAGGACTTGGCACCTGTCCACACTGCCAAAAGTACCAATACCTGGTTTACAAACAACAGTATCACTGTGCTTGATTGGCCAGCAAACTCGCCTGACCTTAACCCCATAGAGAATCTATGGGATATTGTCAAGAGGAAGATGAGCGACACCAGACCCAACAATGCAGAAGAGTTGAAGGCTGCTATCAAAGCAACCTGGGCTTCCATAACACCTCAGCAGTGCCACAGACTGATCGCCTCCATGTCACGCCGCATTGATGCAAAAGGAGTCCCGACCAAGTATTGAGTGCAGACACTGAACATACATTTCAGTAGGCCAACATTTCGGATTTTAAAATAATTTTTCAAGCTGTTGTTATAAAGTATTCTAATTTACTGAGATAATGACTTTTGTGTTTTCATTGGCTGTAAGCCATAACCATCAACATTAACAGAAATAAACACTTGAAATAGATCACTCTGTAATGACTATATAATATGAGTCTCACTTTTTTTTATTGAAGAACTGAAATAAACCAACTTTTTGATGGATATTCTAATTTAGTGAGAAGCACTTGTAACTGTAATCTGTTTTTTAAGTTACATTTACTGATCAGCAGTCATTTAATAACTTGTTTAGACAGGCCGCCTGCACTTCCATGCACACAGAATGATCGTTCTGTGTGCATGGAATATCATTGATCTCAGCAGCGGATGGCCTGTTTACACAGAATTCAGTGCCGCCAAGAACAATTAGTTTTAAATAAGCGTAAAAATCATTTGACCCAACGAACAAGTGTTCTGCTCATTTATCGGTGACTGGTGTTCCCAATTATTTGACAGTGTAAATTATCTGTTACTGAAACCAGGATCATAACTCTAAAGCCCTGATTCATTAAGACTGGAGTTTTGCATGCCAGTCTTCGTGAAAGGTTAGCTGCAGTAAGATGCATTATGAGGCATGAAACTTTTGTTTGCACACATTATGACGAATTTCATGGGTGGAGTTTGCTACACCCTGTCCTCTGGGGCGTACATAGGGCCCCACAGCAGAAGTTCTATTTGTCCCCCCCCCCCCTCCCCCTCAAAAAAAGTAACTTTCCAGCATTTACATAGTAATTTTCCTAGTCCTAGATTCCTCTTTCATTACCCCCATAAAGTATGATGCCAACAAAAGTGCCCCCCAAACACAGTATGATACCCCCATAGTGAATTCCTCCACATTAGCCTCCAGATGCACAGTATAATGACCCTACTGTATCCCACCTCAACTCCCAAGGCAAAGTATGGTGACCCAACACATGATGATCCCCCCAACTGTGACCCCCACACAGCCCTCCATGCAGTATGATGGGCCTCCATACAGTATAATGCTCTCCCCACAATACAATGCAGCCCCCCATGGAACTCCATACACCATTATGGCCACCAGTCATTGATTTAAAATAAATACAATACTCACCTCTCCTCATTCCATCCGATGCTCCGGTCTGCTGAGCCTTTGGTGTGAAGCGCTGCACATCTCAAAACATCGGGTGCGCTGTAATGATGCCATTGCGCCCGCTGCTCTGATACGTCAGACGCCGAGGAAGAATGATGCAGGTGGAAGGGTCAACTGACGCTCCCTCCTCCATCATCATTGCTTGCGCTGACGACCGAAGCCCCCCTCTGGCCGTCAGAGTGAGCAAGGATGATGGAAGAGGGAGCATTAGCAGACTTTTCCACTCTCATCATTCTGATGACAGATGGGGGGAATCCGCTGCGGGCGCTGACACCAGGTCCCCCAGCTCACGGACACCATAGCAGTGGCGTGGCTTGCCACCATTGTACGCCACTGCCTGTCCTTCCCCAGCCTTGCCCACTTTGGCATAAAAGCCTCAAAATTCATAAAACCATTGTGCAATTTCAAAGTGTTTTACGCAACAAAAGTGAAAAAAAAAATGTCTTGATTAATTGTGGACTAAGATTTTAAAATGAATGAATCTCACCTCCAATATTAACAGTATATATTACAGTAGAAGTTGCTCATCGGCAGGAATCCAAGTTCTAAGACCCTCACTGATTGCTAGAACACAGCGGCTGCACTGCTCTACAGATTGTGATTACGCTCCTCCTCGCTTCCCCTCACATCCTCTACAGATAAGGGATATTGAAATTGATGCCCAGGTAAATATTGAAAATATAATTCATGCACTATTAAAGGTTGTCTAGACATAAGATATTGATAGGTTATCAATATCAGATCGGTGTTTGCCTGATGACCGGCACCAGATTACCAGGTTGGCCTCTGAAAGTACAGTGTATGGAGCGAGAACAGTGTATGGAGCGCATGTGGTCGACACATGACTACTCATAGTTGATTTGCATACTGGCATTCACGTGCAAGTTAAAGACGTTGTCCACTACTTGGACAACTCCTTCTCATACCCCACACTTGGCCCTGATAAAATAAAAAAAGCTTATCCTCCCCTCTCGTGCCGGCGCTGTTCCCGCAGTATCGGTACTCCTGACTGAGGCTCCTGTGCGGTTGTTGTGACATGTGATGCCCGGCGCCCAATCAGTGCTGACGTTACTATACCCACTTTTGTACGAATTAAACATGAAGAGAAAAAGTCAGATCAGCTGCAGCCCGGACTTCCTCTTCATGTTCAGTTCGACAGGAGGCGTGGACAGTGACGCGGGTGCCAGGGCCCCGGGGAGAGCGAGTGCTGGCACCGCTGGAATGGCGCTGGTCTGGGAGGGGAGTATAATCTTTATTTTATTGGGGCCAAACATTTAGGTCAAGAAGGGGTTGGCCTAGTAGTGGACAACCCCTTTCACTAGAGGACTAGTTGTCTTGTGTCATGTAGTCCTCCTGCTCTGTGTAACTCTGCCCCCCCCCCCCACCACTGATTGGTTGCTTTCTGTGTACACTGTGCATAGGCCGAAAGCTGCCAATCAGCAGTATGGGTGGGGTTATACAGAGCTCAGCATTCTGAGCACAACTAGATCTGCAGCTAATAAAACAGTGATTGTATCAAAACTGCAGCAAGCAGCCCATTAAGTGACACATTACTGAGATCAGTGTCTCTTTCCCTACATCATGCTGCTCTCAAATGGGGTACCAAAAAACCTGGTGACATATTCTTTTTAATTAATAGTATTTTCTTACTGGTTTACTAAGGCTATGTTCCCACCGAGGTATTGGAACCAATTTGCTTCAAAGTCCTCTTCAGAAATTGCTTCAAAAACACTGGGAAATCTCTTCCGATTCACGCCCATGGGATGTCCACTAGGCTGTTTAGAAGAGGAGTGGTTTTTTTTCTTCCTGAATAGCTTTTGTAAAACGCCGGTTGGGAGAACAGAAAGCGCATGTTGTTTCTTTAAAGTGACTCCTGACGGAAACCGCTCCAAACTTGTCAAGTCAAAGTGCTTCAAGAAAAAAGTAACAAAAAGCTTGTTGATGGTTATAGGAAGTGATGGATTGCAGTTATTTATTCCAATGGGTCTGCAACCAAATATTCAGTTGCGGGTGCCAACAATTTTGTCCGGCTCATTTTTGGGGTATTGTGTGAAATTATTTCCAATTTGCCTTTTTTTTCTCTGTTTTTTTGTGTTGTTCCAATACACACAAATGAAATAAACATGTGTAATTGCAATACTTTTCTGGGATAAATGTTTAATTTTCTGGAACAATTTCAAGCGTGTCAAGTGTCAACACTTTTGGCCTTGACTGTATGGGATTCCTAACACAGATGTGAACACAGCCTTAGATGTTTGCTTCTGATCTTGTGAAATACAAATGCTGAATTATAAGACTATCAATTTAAATGTAATGGTATTGAACATGGTTTACTAGAAACAAACTATAATTCAAGGGCCTGCAATAAGAAATTTAGGTATAAATGGTCACTTGATTTTTTTAGTTGATTTTCATATAAATAGCAAAAATCTAGTTAAATATCTAATATTGGTTTCCAAACAAAATCTTACACTGAACTATGGCAAAGCTTATGTGTAATAACTAATACAGTAATTTATACAAGATCTGTAATTTCATTGGTAAAAAAAAATAATTCTGAAATCATAGAATGGTTTCTATATAAAAAAAAGAATTTATTTGATACAGTTCACTTTATACATTAAAGGTGGCAGATGAGAGAGTTACAATTGTAATCCCTTTGTACATATCCCTTTACAAAACATTTGGAACAAAGCAGCCTGTAACCCATAGCAATCTGAGTTATGTTTTAATTTCCAGTGCAATTTAGAAAATTAAATGGCGTCTGTCACCACAAGATAACCATTCAAACCAAGCACAGGCACTCGGGGCAGCCTAGGTGTAGCCAAAGTGTTCCCACCTACTTGTTTTGCATTTATCGCCACCATTTTCTTCCTTAACAGCTCTTTACAGGGGCCACAAAAGGGTGGAGATAGGTAGAAAACAAGTAGGTGGGAAGGTGAACTTAATTGTTAGGCCATGAGGGTGCTCCAAGTGCCCGAGCTTGGTTTGAACAGTCTTTTTTTTTTTTTTTTGCAGACAAACTCCCTTTAAAGCCAACTTCTGTTTGCTACGAACAACAAGACCACTTTCCTCTGACAGTTCGGTGAGACCCCTGGAGAATGCACAAAATATAACGGTTACCATTCTCATTACTGTTTGAGTGGTATAAAAATAATGTACAAAAATAGACTCTGGATAACAATGTTCATACAAGTGTACAAAACCAAATGTTAGAATATGCAAAAAGGTGCAAACATTAGCAGACTCCATGATTAACGTGTACACAGCATAGGGTAAAGGTTTTATGGACTGACTAGAATTTATGGTATTGTAGTAAAAAAATTTTTTTTTTTTTGGGTGATGGCTGCCATTGTGTGTAAAGGATCCATACGATGGTGGATATACTATATACTCGTCTTGTAAAAAGAAAAATACATTTCTTATCAGTAGCTTTAGGCTACCTTCCCACCGTGAGTTTTTGATGTAGCAGATTTTAGAAAAAAAAAAAAAAAAAAGTGTATCCTATCTTACTTAATGGGTGCAGAAAATCTGCAACATCAAAAACTCCCACAATGAGATTTTTTGGTGAACATAGTCTTACAATCCAAATCCATCTCAGTGGAAAATCCACATTGTCATCAAATTAACAGAGCCTCAGCAATGTCTGAAATCCAGCTTATACTGCCATTTACTATCAGGGCTAACCAGAAGGTAATGTCAGCCTGTTCGGAGGTTTCACTCCAGCACATGATTGCAGAAGATATGATAATTGACACATAGGACGAAGAGAAGATATTGGTGTGGTGTGTATTGATACCTATTTACATCCAATATAAGGCCAAATGGGCGTCTGTGAAAATCTGTCTTTTTAGTCTAAGGTATTGTGTCCAAGTCATTGTTAAAGATCAGCTTACCTTTCATAGTATCTGTGGAACAAGGAAGAACTATTCCCAGCAGCCGAACTACAGGAAGTATCCCCACCGTGCTGCAATTTGTTCACGCCCTATCACAGCTTTATATGCTGCACACATTCATGTAATATAACCATTAGACTATAACATGTAGTAAAATTATTAACCAATGGCAAATCAGTCAGTGCACATTCACACATCAGTATTTTTGATCAGTATTACATCAGTATTTTCAGGCCAAAAACAGGAGTGTCTCCAAAACACAGGAGTCAATCTTTCAGTTATAGTTTTTCTCTGTATATTCCACTCCTGATTTTGGCAGACAAAAAATACTGACCAAATACTGATGTCTGAACAAGCCCTTAGTTTCGGCCAGCCTATCAATAAACAATCTCATGTAACCCCTTATTCTGGAAGGCCAGAGAAGCACTGCCTATACTGCTGCATGTGATTTCGGTGTGGCATCATATACATGGTTATATATGTTTTTTAGATCCAGGAACATTTCTTAAAGGCTACTTTTGAACATTGAGTATCTTGTGAGTTTTTGATGTTGTAGATTTTCTACAGTACTTCTGCACCTTTTTACACTGCAGGCTTTTTTATGTGCATTTCTTCTGTGGGAGACCTGCAGCGTTTTACAGTGCCAGCAAAGTGTTTGAGACTCCTAAGACCTCATGCACACCCTGCTTATGTTTTCCTTGCAGATTTGAACATCAAAGAGTTTTTTCAAATTTGCAGCATGTCAATTCTTTTAGCGTTTTTCACCACATGAATGGAAAAAGAAATCGCAAGTAAAAACGCATCAAAAGCACACATTTTACGCAGCATTTTTCCTGCCAAAAAATTAGCTGCAAATACTCAACATGTGCACATACCCTTAACTATATTAGGTTACTAGCGTTTTTTCATCTGCAGTTTTTTTGACTCTTTTTGATATGTCATAATTTAAATAAGTTTGCTTTGTGTTTGATACTGTCTGATATTTGGCCTTGACAAAATGTTATTGATACAGTCGTGTGCGGATTACATATGTGCATTTCCACAGCGGATACATACTACAAATGCATATGTGTTTTTTTTACCTGCGGATTTTCTGTATTTAAAGTGATTCTATGGGGAAAATTCGCACATAAAACTCAACGTACCGGCAAGAGAAACCGACATGTTGCGGATTTTAAAAACATGAAAAGAGAACAGTGGGCATTAGATTTCTATAAATCCCATCCACTTTGCTTAGAATTAATTGTAAGACGCGGCTTTTCTGCGCAGCAAATGCCCAGCATCAAAAACTTATTGTAGGAACTTAACCTAAGAACTGACAATCTTTACCCCAATGTAATTGTTAACAACATCAGGATTGGATGTAGTCGGTGAAAATAATAAATGTATTCTTGGCCGGGATTTGGCAGGGGTACAAGAAAAATGTTCTACATTTTCAGCAGTGGTCTTATCTCCTAATCGGTTAGGACATCTCAAGCTACATTTATTACGGCAGTGAAAATATGCATACAATTTAGTACGCAAAAAAGTAAGTGCTTAAATGATCATGATGATACCTGAGAGATTAAAGGCCACCCAGTGTATCCAGGAAGGTGAGAATACAATGTATTGGGGTTTTCTGGTCTCGTCTCCCAGCTGCAATTTGTTTAAAAACAAACTGCACTTTACTCACCCTCCCCAGGTCCAGTGTCGAGTCTCTGTCATTGTCTGCAGTGCTCATGTCATGTCGACAGCAGCCAATAACTGAACTCAGCGGCTCGGGCCGTCAACTAGAAAAGACATGAAGAGCAGCGTTGAAGATTCACCGCTGGACCCCGGGAGGGTGAGTAAAGCACAGTTTGGTTTTTAAAAGAAGTTGCAGTCGGGGAAGAGACTTTTTCTGAAACTGCAAAACCCCTTTAAAGCAACACTGTGTCTTATACACTTGTTTTCCCATGCAACACGAAAGGTGCTAAAGTCTTCATACAACCCAAATCACAAGGCAATATTTCATTGACCAGTAATATGATGGTGTAATCCTGAATACTCGAATAGAGGGACACGTGTAGGAGAGCGACGATATGAAATGCTCCTTTTCTCATTTCCATGTGTTATTACTCCAATGTGCAGTAGCATTTAGCAATACTCATGCGCTCAGTACTCATGTTATAACCTCCATAACTTCAGTTCCGAGAATCTGATCCCAGGAATAGGCAGACGGGTCGCTTCAGTTTAGCATGTACAATGTTCCCTGCAGGAGTGGCTGATGGTAAACCACTGCTGATATTAGCATTTAGCTTATCGAACATCCCTTATGTCCCAGGAATCAAGAACAATATTCTTGCTGGTGATTTCCCAAATGGACGGTCCATATCAGGGTGATATTCTATTTGAGCACAAAGATAACAGTGAAGAAGGAATTAGTTTTCCAGGCACATTAGTGATTTTTTTTATGTCCGCTGCAGGTCACTCTTCACAAACAGACGGCTATGCCAGTAGTCCGGATTATCAAATGCACAGTCTTTTACCTCCATTTCCCGCAGAGGCTGAATGTACCCACTTTGTAATGCCTCTCTGTGGCATGTTTGTGGCACCACTGTGGGTTTGTCCAAGGATTTTGCCTGGCTTGAAATTAGTTTCATGTCCTCATAGCCCTGTTTGTCATCTGAACTGCTGTCCTTCCTGATTTTGCTACTCCGGTTCATGTAGGTATACTCTGTACTTTCGTCTCCTACTTCTTGGCTCTGGTTGCATTTTCCCTTCTCGTTCATATACTCATAGTCCTCCTTGTTTTCATATTCATAATAATTATCTACACTGTCTTGCCGCAAAGCTTTTACGACCTCTCTGTTTCCATCCCGTGATCCTCGAATGTCCATATACTCATACTCCAACCTCTCTGACGACTGCCTCTTCCTGTTCATATACTCATACTCATCATCGTCGTCTTCAGTGGCACTGGCCATACAAGGGGTTAAGGATCGGGATCCTTGAGACTTTAGTGTTCCATCCTCTGATAGATCTGTGCAAGAATGCAAAGAGATAAGTGAGGGCATAGAGTTAGTATTCTATATAGAGGACAATTGGGCACACTTACTAAAACACTGAGAAACGTTTCTTAATCCGTAAATACTTTACTCCTAAAAGTTCTCAAGAGATTTTATAAATGGCATAAAGCTGCAGCTACACAACAACTTTGTCCAGAATTGTGTGTCCTAAATCAGTAGTGTAAGGTCACGGCCCCACTATCAGTATTTGGTCAGTATTCGGTCAGTATTTTTTCTCAAGAGTGGGAGCCAAAACCAGGTGAGGAACAATCAGAGAAAAGGTATAATAGAAACAAGTCACCAATTCTGCATTTATCACCCACTCCTGAGAAAAAATACTGACTGAATACTGACCAAATACTATAGTGTGCCGTGGCCTAAGGTGTCCGCTCTTCCCGCCATACACACCATAGTATCATTCAATCATGGGAGAATTCAATCTCCGGGGGAATAGGCAGTTGTCAGAAGCTTTTTTCACCTCCTTTATGCAGAAGCAGTACAAATGATAGGGTATGTTGAAATTCCCCCAACTTTGAGGACTGTCAAGCTGTCTGTGCGCATTAGCTTATGGGTAGTATCAGGCACTTTAATGTAATGTGTATGGCCAGTGGTGTCATCTACTTTTAGTGCAGTTTTTAATTGTATGCATTTTCTTCTTACTGTTCCAGCTTACAATTCAATAACTATTTAAATGTATTGATTTTTGTTTTGCTCTTAGAAAAAACAATTTCTACTTTAACTATTAAAATTTATATATTCCTACAAAATAATCCTAACTAGTGTTAGTATATCTGCAGTTCAGGGGTGTACGTACCTCCCTGGCTAAGCTCAGGCATAATGTACTCGCTGTCAGTATCTGGGGTACCAGTAAGTAGACTTTCCCTCTGGGAGCGATATGCACTGTCCAAACGTGAGCGAGGGCTACGACTGAGGCTCCCAAATCCAAATGTTTCCTCTGTCGCTTCCATGTCAGACAGAGTACAGCAGCCCTCAGACGACTCGGACACTGTGCGGCCTATGGAGTCCTGCCGTCTCCTGGTCATGCGCCTTGGACTTGGATCGGTACGATGGGTTGAACTCTGGAACAAAAGGAAAATGCTCAAATTCAACCCAAAAAGTAATATTTTTACAATTTTTCTGCACATATGGCAAATATTAAATAAGAATCCGCTCATTACAAGACAGGTTATAGGACTTGGCGTTATTCATTTTGGAAAAAAATTACAGATAACTGAATGGTCAGTAAAGCGATTTCTCTAAAGATCTGTATACACTTGAGTTTGTACTCATGACAAGGGGCCATCCTTTAGCTCTAGAGAAAAGCAGGAGTCACCATTATCATATTTTGTTATTTTTTACTGTAAAAACAGTGAAAATAAGCAATGATTTTCCACACCATATTGATTTATCAGGTTCAAGGGACTTGATTAGTGATGAGCGAGTGTGCTCGCCACTTGATTGTGCATCGAGCCCCGCATGTTTATTGGCTGTCTAACAGCCGCGGAACATAAGGGGCGGGGCTCGAGCATGGCGCTTAAGCACCCGCGATACTCGGTGCGTACCCAAGAGATACGGTGCATGATCGAGTGGCGAGCACGCTTGCACATCACTAGACTTGATGTTTTTTTAAAAAAAATAAATAAATACATATATTTAATATTTAAAGTGATGGGTACTAGATTTTTGGACATAAAACACATTTGGAATCGGGAAGGAATTTCTCCCTAGTAAGGAGCAATCAGTATCTGCCTCATAAGGAGTTTGCCTTTCTCTGGATAAATTTACCTTGGGGTTTTACTTTTATTTATGTTACTCACTTATATAGCGCCATTAATTCCACAGCACTTTACAGACATCATCACCATTGGGGCTCAAAATCTAAATTCCCTATCAGTATGTCTTTGGAGTATGGGAAGAAATCGTAGACCTGGAGGAAACCCAAACAAACACAGGGAGAACATACAGACTCCTTGCAGATGGGATTTTAACCCAGGACCCCTGCAAACTTTTGACTTAATGGATCTGTGTCTTATTTTAACTTCATCAACTAATATATATATTTAAAAAAAATAATATTTCTATAATGGAAAACAGCGTAATACACTGCTCAAAAAAATAAAGGGAACACTTAAACAACAGAATGTAACTCCAAGTAAATCAAACTTCTGTGAAATCAAACTGTCCAGTTAGGAAGCAACACTGATTGACAATCAATTTCACATGCTGTTGTGCAAATGGAATAGACAATAGATAGAAATTATTGGCAATTATCAAGACACCCTCAATAAAGGAGTGGTTCTGCAGGTGCGGACCACAGACCACATCTCAGTACCAATGCTTTCTGGCTGATGTTTTGGTCACTTTTGAATGTTAGTTGTGCTTTCACACTCGTGGTAGCATGAGACGGACTCTACAACCCACAGAAGTTGGTCAGGTAGAGCAGCTCATCCAGGACCACATCAATGTGAGCTGTGGCAAGAAGGTTTGCTGTGTCTGTCAGCTTAGTGTCCAGAGGCTGCAGGCGCTACCAGGAGACAGGCCAGTACACCAGGAGACGTGGAGGAGGCCGTAGGAGGGCAACAACCCAGCAGCATGACCGGTTTGGCAGTGGGTCAGTAATGGTGTGGGGTGGCATTTCTTTGGAGGGCCGCACAGCCCTCCATGTGCTCGCCAGAGGTAGCCTGACTGCCATTAGGTACCAAGATGAGATCCTCAGACCCCTTGTGAGACCATATGCTGGTGCGGTTGGCCCTGGGTTCCTCCTAATGCAGGACAATGCCAGACCTCATGTGGCTGGAGTGTGTCAGCAGTTCCTGCAAGATGAAGGCATTGAAGCTATGGACTGGCCCGCCCGTTCCCCAGACCTGAATCCGACTGAGCACATCTGGGACATCATGTCTCGCTCCATCCACCAGCGTCACGATGCACCACAGACTGTCCAGGAGTTGGCAGATGCTTTAGTCCCGGTCTGAGAGGAGATCCCACAGGAATCCATCCGCAACCTCATCAGGAGCATGCCGAGGCATTGTAGGGAGGTCATACAGGCACGTGGAGGCCACACACAATACTGAGCCTCATTTTGACTTGTTTTAAGGACATTACATCAAAGTTGAATCAGTGTGTAGTGTGTTTGAGTGTTCCCTTTATTTTTTTGAGTAGAGTATATTGCTTCTTAGTTATGTAGTTACCTTTTTGTTGATGGCACCAAGGCTCTGGTTCATAGGAAGATATCCGGCAAGTGAACTCTGCACACTCTGACTCTAAAGACAAAGGGAAGAACCATATGGTCACTTACAATAAGTAGACATTATGCTCACCAGAATCCACTTTTCAGCTTCCATATGTTTGCATTATGCACTAATGTGAAAGCTTGGTTCACAACCTGTCTACACTATATTTAACCACTGATCATTTAAGATGTTGGCCGCCTCCGGATAGATGGAGTGAAAAAGAACCTACAGTTTTAAAAATCTGAAGTTTTGAACAGTGGGGTCCAGTTGCTGAGACCGTCACCAATCTCTGAAACAAAGGGACAGACGTGCGGGCACAATTCTAATTGACTCTGCTTATCTCTCCTCATAAAGAAGCAAGAGGAAATCTAGACGAATAGCAGCAGATGTGTTAATGAAATCCTTACTCTAGAATAGTCTATCCTCTGCCGGGATGCATAGACAGTGCTTGGAGTTTTCGGATGTGGTCCCATATCTTCATCTTCTTCTGTGCCTAAGTCAGTTTCAATTTCCTCCACTTCTTCTTTGTCACTCAGTTGTGGCGCTTCCCCAAGTAGAGGTAACTGGGCAGCCTCACTGTCTCGCTGTACGGAGAAAAGCAGGAAGAAAACTTACTAATAAATCCTAAAGAAGGCCAGACCTGAATTATTCAGGAGAGAACAATCTGACTGTCAGTATAGATATCAGATAAGTATTTTCTTAATAGCAAATTAAAGTACTTACTTATCTAATTGAAGGGGTTTTTCCCTTTTCAACTTTTTTAACTTAATTGTCAGTGCCATGTTCAAAATAATAAAATCATCGGTTAGTTATCATCCCTATGTTCAGCACTGACTCTTGGCTTCTGCTCCTGTCTTGGTGTACAGGCTGCAGTGGTGTCGTCACATCAACAGGGCTGCAGCCGATCACTGATCTCAGAGACACTGCTGTTGTAGATGACGCAAATTCCTGAGCCCAGTGATTGGCTGCAACGCTGTAAATGTGATGTCACCACTGCAGCCTGCACACAATCACTAGAGCAGAGGCAGAAACCAAGCATTGGACCTGGGAAGGCATGTAACAGATGATTTTATTATATTGAACACCTAATACATATTGGGATAGGATCTTGGAGATGGAAATACCCCTTTAAGGTAAATTAACAGTGAAGTACACATATAAAATGTATAGCAGGGATCTCATCATTCAGTGCCACTACATAAATAATATGGCGAGACTGGATACTGGTTATTTTTTGGTCCGCAATACCCAGACCCCAACAGAAGATTAGGATCAAACTTAAGAAACGCTCACTTTTATGACCAGGAAGCGGGGAGGATCCCTGGCCATACGGGTGAACTCATTTCCCAGCTCCTTGAATGTAGGCCGAACATTCTCATCAATCATCCAACCTAAGATGGAAATCGTACATGTCAGACTTCAGCGGCTGAAGAATAAAAACTGTCAGACTTGGAGAAATTAATCAGACTCACATTTCACCATGACCATGTAGACATCAATGGTGCAGATTGTTGGCTGAGGGAGTCGCTCTCCTTTCTCTAGAAGGTCTGGTACTTCAGACAGACGGATACCTGGATATGGCTCATCTCCAAATGTCATCATTTCCCACAACGTCACCCCTGGGAGGAAGCAAAAAACACCACCTGATATTAGTTCTAGAGACAGAATCCTATGAAAATGGAAAATGATGAAGAAGGGGAAAGACACTTTTCACACTAATGCACCACTTTTAGACAACAGACTCACCGTAGCTCCATACATCACTTTGATGAGTGTATTTCCCAAAGTGTATACTTTCCAGAGCCATCCATTTGATGGGTGTCTGCAAGGAGTCAGAGAAGAAAACACAATGGTAATTAAAAGGGTAGAAAACAAAAGCCTTCACAGCCATAGCGATCTATAATTATATATGAGGCTAGTGACAAAATTATTGTTAATAAAGTTTGTTAATCACATGATCTAGTGTATATCGTACTGTAGATGGCAGGTTATGTCTCGTTCATCAGTCGCCTAACCACTGCAGCCAATCATCTGCTTTAGCGCCATATATATACCCAAGTGACCGCTACGGCTTGGTGGCTGATGAACACAACACCATCACACCAATCCCAGCGGTAACCACTGGAGCGGAGGAAGATATTGGTGGCGTGTAATACTTGCTATATTTCACAATAAGTCCTACAAAAAACATTTTTAATAATTGCATAAATTGACAGGGAAGATCTATAAAAATCAGTGCAAAGTGGAGGAGGTTCCTATAGTAAGTCTCTGAAATGCGGTGTGTTACTCGCCATCGCCTCCTCTTTTCCTTTGCACTAGTTTGGATCGATCTTCCCTGTGATAATTCTACGGCAGATCTGAAGCTGTATGTATAAAACACCACCTTGATCTCATTGTAGCAATACTTCTTGTCGTCTGGATACAGCAGATCGGCTACACCAAAATCTGACACTTGCACATGATTGAGATTCTTCATGAGGACATTGCGAGCTGAGAGGTTTCTATGAACCATACGATGTTCCTCCAAGTAGTACATGCCCTGGAGAAAGACAAACGAGAAATAACATAATTCTAATTAACTAATCATATAAAAAGCAGAACATGTGCTAATATACTAATACACAGCTACCGATCAGCCGGTTCATGAGTATGGCGAGCTATATACTAATATACCCACTACTGTATACCCAGACAGTGAAAGAAAATGCAAGATTTTTCTGAGTGTGAATAGCAAGACTCACCCTGGCAATCTGCACACACCAGTTCAGCAGTATTTGGGGTCCAATGGCACCAGTGTCCTTGTTCAGCCTGACGTACTGAAGTAGTGAGCCCATGGACAGGAGCTGTGTGACTAGCTGCAGCTGTGCTCCTGGACAAATGCCCAGCAATCGTACGATATATGCATGGTCCAGGCTTCCCATCGCAAGCATATGCTGTGGAGTTAGACAGCTGTTAAAGAACATCCTGACATGACAAAAGAAATAGTATCTTGGTCTGTTGTCATTTGAACATCAGCATGGTGTTTGTATGTTCTCCTACAAGCATGGGCCACCAGGAGAAGACCACACTTCACAAAACAGAGGTCCAGATTTATCAAGACTGTCATTGGACTGCTGCTGGACTAAGATTTAGTCCCTAGCCCAACTATCAGTATTTGGTCAGTATTTTTTCTCAGGAGTGAGAGTCAAAATCAGGTGAGAAACAATCAGAGAAAAGGTATAATAGAAACATGTGCACCAAAACTGCTTGATGAATTGGGACCAAACAGTTTAAAGGTAATAAAAATTGATAACAAACTTCTAATTTAATAATGTATTTAGTAAAAGTAAATTTAAAGTGACCCTTCACCTTAAGCACCTAAATCTTATAATAAAGCCGCATGGACTTACATCAGTGACAGCATGGAATGTCTGACAACCATTGCGATCTTGTATCACTTTGATGCTCACAGGGATCTTTACAGAATCGCCTTCTGGGATCCACACACCCTACATGGGGGAAAGTATATGTGAGAATGTGCTAAGAAAAGTATGTTTCAAGTGGGAAAAGCCCAGAGATAGTAATCTTTATACAGATTCTGAATCTTCTAGGAACAACTTGAATATATGTAAAGGATCACAGTTTCATCATAGACATCATTCTGGTTTGATCCACTCATATTCTGTAATAAATCACCCCGTGTAAATCCTGCTGTGTAGACTAAAGGGACCATGTCATTAGGTTTTACCCTTTTAAGTTGACACCACATTCTTCAGCTCTTTAATATATTCCTGACAAGTCCACTATATCACCCAGGCAGCTCTTGATACCTTAAAAAAATGCTTTGAGGTTGTCCAGTGCTAAATTATTTGAGCACTGAGTGGTCTAATAGGCATCTCCAGACCGTGCTTGGCACCCCTTATCTGCCTTGTAACGCCGCCCCCCCACCTATGATTGCTAGTAGAGAGCCCGCGCAGGAGTGAAGCTTTGCTGGCTATGTGAATGAAGTTGAAGTTGTCACTCATAGGTGGAGGGGTGGCATTACAAGGCAGAAGGCGGTGGGCTGCGCACGGCTTGGAGACCCTATTGGACTACTTGGTGCACATTAGGATGAGGCAGTGAAGAAATGCAAAATGTTTTTTTTTTTTAAACTCCCTGGGGAATATAATAGTCTTGCTAGGAATGTATTACAGGGCTGAAGAACATGGTGGCAACAGCGTTTATAGGGAAAACCTGATGAAAGATTCCCTGTAAGGATATATACATGCACATGTCATATACAGAGTAGTTGTTCCACATATATGATACCTTGTGCACGGTGCCAAATACTCCAGATCCCAGAACCTTCAGTTTTTTCAGCTCCGTGCTCTTGAAGATTCGAGCCTGCACAGTGTTGTTTTTTTCTGATGGGTCCAACATTTCATTGCCCTGAGGAGAAATAGCAATAACGTTTCAATTTACCATAGCAACTCCTCAATGGCTTCTGTATTTGGGTATTTTTCATTAATTATACTTTTCCTGTTGTAGCGATCTGCCATCCACTGTGTATTAGATTTATCTGCAGGTAGCTTTTCAGTGTGTACACATTATCACTTGTTTTGCTATTATTACATAGGGGTACGAGGCGGCTATTTAGCTGATATATATATATATAAATATATATATATATATATATATCCTCTAGCTACTGATGTGATAGGGCACCTTCTGCTTGTATGTTCATTTTTTACTTGTTTTTATATTCATTTGTGTGTATATTAATGTAATAAAGGATTGAATTTTTATTCATGGCATATTGCTCCAGTGAATATTCCCACCATCCAAAATGCATGGACTTCCTGGACGTCACTCTGGAGGTGGACTCACACTCCCTCATCCAGACTGACGTCTACAGGAAGCCCACAGCGGTTAATTCGCTGGTCCACGCTGCTTCAGGACACATTCCATCTACAATCAGGGCCGTCCCGGTCGGACAGTTCCTGAGGGTGAAGCGCATCTGCTCCACTAATGCCAACCTTGAGAGGCAGGCGGCAGATTTGACTGCACGGTTTAGACAGAGAGGTTACAGTAACCGGTGCATTGGCTGTGGCTATGATAGGGCACGCAGTACCCCCCGCAGCCCTCTCTTGTACCACGCTCGGCGACCCCCTTCCGGGATTCCCGAGAGGACCCGCTTCATCTCCACCTACAACCATGAGTGGGGGACTATGAGGCGGGTCCTCTCACGGCACTGGAATGTTCTCAGCGCGGAGTCCTCACTTAGGGATGTGGTGGGACAGTACCCACTTATGACAGCCAGACGGGCTAAAAACTTGGGTGACTTGGTTACTTCTAGTCACTATGTCCCACCAGCACCCAACCCCTTTGGGTCACGCGGGCCCAGGGTTGGATCTTATCCATGTGGCCACTGCGTAGCTTGCTCCAATGTCCTTCGTTGTTCGTCGTTTATGACGTCGGATGGCTCCCGCACTTTTCAAATCTCCAAATATATATCTTGTAGCACAACACACGTGGTATATTATGCCCCTTGTGGTTGCAAAAAAATTTATGTGGGACTTACCACGAGAGAATTGAGGATTAGAGTGCGGGAGCATGTACGGGACATTGGCGCAGCAAGATCTGTGACGGATCCCCGTGAGCTCAAAACACTACCACGACATTTTAAGGCTGTCCATGACTGCGATCCACGCAACTTGATGGTGCGTGGTATCGATGTGGTGCATTTGGGCTCTCGGGGTGGTAACTCCAAACTTTGCCTTGCGCAAAAAGAGGCCAGATGGATAGTTGTCCTTGATACCCTGGCCCCGCGTGGCCTAAATGAAAATTTGGGTTTTTCATCCTATTTATGACGTAGCCTTTTGTCTTGTGATGCTCTTCCTCAGCTTTTTCGCCCTTTTGATCCCCCAGTCTGTGCTTTTGGGTTTTAGATTGTTTTTATTTTCTGATTTTCATGTTTGACTTCTTTTCATATTCTTTAGACCTAGTGGTTGTTATCTAATGTGCTTTGTGCACCATCCTTATGGACCGTCTTCATATCTGAGACACCTCACAATCAGCAAGAAGAAGGATTTTCCAAGACACCCCTACCACCTTCTCCTCCCTCCTGGAATGGATTCAACTTATGAAATACCATTTGACTCTTTTTTGTTTAATTACATGTGTTCACTCCTTGGAGGGGGTGTTTATGAGGTTAATTTATGACATTGGGGGTGTCTTCACCTCGTTATGGAGGGTGTTCCAGGCTGCTCTATTAAGTTGGAGGTCTTGATATGAGGCTTCCATCAGCACCTCCCATCTCTGCGCTGGATAGGTACTTACCGCTCCTCCTCCTTGCTTTGTGTGAGGTGTTCTCTTTGTTGCCTGTGTTGTCCGCGTGTGCTCCGGTCCCTGGCATGCCCGCGCTCGCGTCCGGCTGTCTTGGTGTCCCTGGCGCGCCCCCGGGGGCCGGTTTTTGCCCGCCCCTGGGCGCGTGTCCGGGACCTGACGGCTGTGAGGCGTGCAGCGGGGGGCGTGGTTCCGGGTACACGCGCCGCCATAGCCCAATCGGCTTCCTCGTCCTCCCGACCACGTGACCTGACGGGGGTGTATATCCTTAGGTCCTGGCAGCGCACTAGGTAGTGCCTCTTGAGAAAGACCGGCGAAACGCGCGTCGGGGCGCGTTCCTCATCACTGGCACTCTCTGGGGTCTCCCTGGGTTCCGTGGGCCTCTCTCCATCCTTACTTCTATAGGTGAGTTACCTTGCTCACGTTCAGGGTGTACTTTGGGACTTTGTGTGGATGTCAGTTTTTGTGCTAATATGGAGTAATGCACTTGCATTCAACTGTTTATTTAGACTTATCCTCTTGTTAGTATTTATTACTTATGATTTGTATACGATATTTATTGATCTAATTACTGCGTGGTGTCTAGTGCCATACAAGGGGTAAACTCTCTCAGTGGTTCCATCTTCATACTCCTTTTGTATCTACACATCCAGACTTACCATTTATTTTTTACATGTATCTATATCTTCATGTATTTTTAGTCTTGGACGGCTCCATGTCTTTCCCAGGGATTGCCTCGTTTCTGGCATTTTCACTATATTCCCTTGCCTTTGTAATTTATGTGACATTTTTTACCACTTTGGAATTTTTGCACTTGAATAAAAATTGTCTGTTTTTGCCATATTACTCTTTTGTCCTCCTCTTCTTAATTCACACCTATGAGTAGGCAATACGAACCTGGTGCTAGACACTTTTGCCTGGGTACTATGGTTCGTTCAACACTATATATTTGGACAGTTTTTTGTTTATATATATATATATATATATATATATATATATATACACACAGTACAGACCAAAAGTTTGGACACACCTTCTGATTTAAAGATTTTTCTGTATTTTCATGACTATGAAAATTGTACATTCACACTGAAGGCATCAAAACTATGAATTAAGACATGTGGAATTATATACTTAGCAAAAAAGTGTGAGACAGCTGAAAATATGTCTTATATTCTAGGTTCTTCAAAGTAGTAGCCACCTTTTGCTTTGATGACTGCTTTGCACACTTTTGCCATTCTCTTGATGAGCTTCAAGAGGTAGTCACCGGAAATGGTTTTCACTTCACAGGTGTGCCCTGTCAGGTTTAATAAGTGGGAATTCTTGCCTTATAAATGGGGTTGGGACCATCAGTTGTGTTGTGCAAGTCTGGTGGATACACAGCTGATAGTCCTACTGAATAGACTGTTAGAATTTGTATTATGGCAAGAAAAAAGCAGCTAAGTAAAGAAAAACGAGTGGCCATCATTACTTTAAGAAATGAAGGTCAGTCAGTCCGAAAAATTGGGAAAACTTTGAAAGTGTCCCCAAGTGCAGTTGCAAAAACCATCAAGCGCTACAAAGAAACTGGCTCACATGAGGACCGCCCCAGGAAAGGAAGACCAAGAGTCACCTCTGCTTCTGAGGATAAGTTTATCTGAGTCATCAGCCTCAGAAATCGCAGGTTAACAGCAGCTCAGATTAGAGACCAGGTCAATGCCACACAGAGTTCTAGCAGCAGACACATCTCTACAACAACTGTTAAGAGGAGACTTTGTGCAGCAGGCCTTCATGGTAAAATAGTTGCTAGGAAACCACTGCTAAGGACAGGCAACAAGCAGAAGAGACTTGTTTGGGCTAAAGAACACAAGGAATGGACATTAGACCAGTGGAAATCTGTGCTTTGGTCTGATGAATCCAAATTTGAGATCTTTGGTTCCAACCACCGTGTCTTTGTGCGACACAGAAAAGGTGAACGGATGGACTCTACATGCCTGGTTCCCACCGTGAAGCATGGAGGAGGAGGTGATATGGTGTGGGGGTGCTTTGCTGGTGACACTATTGGGGATTTATTCAAAATTGAAGGCATACTGAACCAGCATGGCTACCACAGCATCTTGCAGCGGCATGTTATTCCATCCGGTTTACGTTGAGTTGGACAATCATTTATTTTTCAACAGGACAATGACCCCAAACACACCTCCAGCCTGTGTAAGGGCTATTTGACCAAGAAGGAGAGTGATGGGGTGCTACGCCAGATGACCTGGCCTCCACAGTCACCAGACCTGAACCCAATCGAGATGGTTTGGGGTGAGCTGGACCGCAGCGTGAAGGCAAAAGGGCCAACAAGTGCTAAGCATCTCTGGGAACTCCTTCAAGATTGATGGAAGACCATTTCCGGTGACTACCTCTTGAAGCTCATCAAGAGAATGCCAAGAGTGTGCAAAGCAGTCATCAAGCAAAAGGTGGCTATTTTGAAGAACCTAGAATATAAGACATATTTTCAGTTGTTTCACACTTTTTTGTTAAGTATATAATTCCACATGTGTTAATTCATAGTTTTGAAGCCTTCAGTGTGAATGTACAATTTTCATAGTCATGAAAATACAGAAAAATCTTTAAATGAGAAGGAGTGTCCAAACTTTTGGTCTGTACTGTATACTGTATGTATATATATATATATATATCCTCTAGCTACTGATGTGATAGGGCACCATCTGCTTGTATGTTAATTTTTTACTTGTTTTTATATTCATTTGTGTGTATATTAATGTAATAAAGGATTGAATTTTTATTCATGGCATATTGCTCCAGTGTTTCTGTAGGATACTAGTAGTGTAAAAGTTGGGGAGGATATTGGGCACTCAGCTGTTTTTTTTATTTCAGCGCTGGAGTGGTGTCACTAATGTAAGTTCCCTAGTATTATACTCACCAGTCGCCATCTTCATCTGTTATCGGCGCTGCTCTGGCCAGTCTTCTGCAGTTTGTGACCTGCTGGATCGCTCCAGAGATGGCTGGCCGATCCAGAGGTCACTACTCAAAAGGCAGAACGAGGCACTCACAGATATACACTGAGAGCTTGTGCCCGTTATCTCTGATTTCTGGTCAAACAGAAGTTGCAGTCACAATATGGTGGATCGGGACCAGTGAGGCACTGGGAATAGCTGAGGACAGCAACTGGAGAGTATTTTACTAGAGGCAAGAAACTTACATTAGTGGCACCACTCCAGCGCTGAAATAAAAAAAACACTGGCTGGAGTGACGCTTTAAGGTGCTCATACACATTAGATAACTGTCATTCGTCTCTCCCATACACAGGTATGCTCGGTGTTTACATGTTCTTGATGGGGGAAAACAGAGTAGACTAGCCAAATAAAAGGGTTGGGGGATTGAATTCAAACCTGATCCTTATGTCCCCCGACATTATCTATTGAGAGAGAGTCAGGGGGTCTCCATACATATTAGATGAATGTTGGGTTCTTATGACTTTTATCTAATATATTGGGGGCCTTTAGAACTTTCAATACAAAGTAGTGTCAGATTCTAACTCAAAATGGACATAAATATACATGTGATAATATAACAAATGACACGAGTGAAGCACAAGCATTCTCCTGAGTCTCCATTTCAAAACAGATTACAGGCTATTCTGTGTATAGGAAATAATTGTTATCCTTTATATATTGGAATGTTTCAAGATCTCGACTTGCTTTCATTTACTGAGACTCTTCATTGTTTCCTTCTAAGGGATGAAAATCTGTCCTGGTCATGGGATGGACTCTTAGGTGTATGACTTGTGTCCACCACATGGCCAGGGCTAATAAACGAAGCAAGCTGACATTCTGAAACCTTGGCAAGGTAACTATGAAATTGCCTACATTTTAATCATACAGAGCACAATCTATATTTGCAGAAACTGCAATACCCACTTGCCCGGTGCTGACTCCTGATCTAACAAGGTAAAGCTGCCATCCCTTCCAGTGTTCTTGTAGATGACAAGCATTTCTAAATAAACTGTAAATGTCACGGGCAATACTACGGAACGGCACTTACGTCTCCTCTCTCCAGGTAGCGTCTCATCGCTCGCTTCTTTCGGATTCTCAGCCCCCTCCAGTATAACAGTGTTAGGAGAGAACAGCAGCACAGAACAAATATGGATACAACCACCGCCCCCGCCACCATCGCCTGGGTTTTACTGTAAAGAAAAGAGAACACATTTTAGTTTTTGTTAACTAAAGTATTAAACAGTGGGGCGATGACAGCCCCAAGTAACTGGCACTAGTCTACCCTGATTCCTGCAAGTAAAACGAAGACCAAGCAAAGAGAAGGGAAAACGAAATAGAAGAACGGTAGAATAACAACAAAAACGAATCATATGCATTTCAATAAATATAAATAATATCAAAATCGTACAAATATATAAGAGTAATAAGTCTTTGATGTGTCCCCTTTGGTAAATGACACTAGGAAAGCGAGGCGAATAAGTTATTTACAAGGAGTCCTTTTTCTGTAGATTTTGGTTTGGTTTCCACGCATAAACTGTTGAGGCACGCAAAATCACATCAGTGTAAAGCGTAAACATAAGACAGGAACCATTGTGTTTTTTGGAGCAATCGCGTCTCATTTTTTAAAAGTGCGTCAGCAGAGCAAAAATGTGCACATGCACAGGACATTAGCAGCCACTAGAGGGCAGCACACTACACCTCACAGGTCCTCTAACATGCAAGAAATTTCAATATTCTGTGTTGTTATTGGCCAGAGACCTGAGAATTGTAATGTGTGGAAGAAATAAAGACGATCTGTTAACACTGTAATAATTATGTCAGCTGAAAAGAGTAAATGTAGTACCCATAGTGGCCCCTAAGGGTCACTATTAGGGCTCGTACACACAACCGTATTTTCAGTCCAAGTTTTGCCTACGGAAAAAAACAGACTGCACTTAGATCAATGTTATTCAGTGGGGCAGTGCAGATGAGCGATTTTTTTTTCACTGATCGAATCTGTGTGCGGAAAAAAAAATTGCATCATACTGTGTGTGGCTCCTCAATTTGGATCACGCGCACCCATACAAGTTTATGAGTGCGTGTGAAACATCAGACTGCACTCAGATGTTATCTGAGTGCAGCCTGCCATCCATGGACACAGACAAAGGAGAAGATGGGCAAATTAATTCCCAGAAGGTGGCGAAATAGTTTGTCAGAAATATCAGGGTATAGTCTGTATGTGCACACTGTGTAATAAACCATTATAATAATTAGGCATTAATCAGGGTCACTAATGTAGGCTGCTTCATCCATTTTATGAATATATCAAGCTTTGCTGGGAACCTGATTTTTAGGAGTAACCCGTGTGCACTTTAACCTCAGGTAGCAGTAGTCAAGAGATTCTGCTGAGGAAAGCAATCATGTTTAAGGAGATAATTGCAATGATGTCATATGATGAGTAATGCTCCAATGCCGGTGGCTGAAGCAGTGATAGAGGCAGGAAGGGTGTAAGGCTCAGGGATTTTTCTCCTAATTCCTGCCCTGCCAAACTGAATTTAATAATAATCATAAAGCAGGTCACAAGCTGGTTCCTCATACGAGGAACACAAGATGATTGTTCTCACAGTTCCTCTCACTGACTGGTACGCATAGTAAAGGGTAAAAGGAATCCAGCCAAAAATTGTGACTTCTCTTTACCCCTCATAGATGGTCAAGGAAATACCAGGAGAATTTCAACAATGTTGGCACATTAATTCTTCATTGTTCTACTGCTGACAAATATACCTGCGCTTTATCTCTGTTCTGCTTCTGCTTTTATCACTGCTTGTAGTAACAGTTTGTGTGTTAGATAAAATATAATAACTATATAATTTCTTTACACATTTGTCTTATCGTTATTTTTTTAAAGGGAATGTGTCATCAGAAAGTGACCTCCTGTAAAGCTATTAAAAAGCTCCTGAATTCTTGCAGTTTTCTCTCTGACCACTAAACCTCATAATATTCTGACACTTCTGTAGAGATCACTTTTCAGCATTACTATCACATGAAGGATTACAATAAAAGGTATGTCCTGTATGCAGATGGCACAGGATCCACCATCCACAATAGCTGATGGTCACAGCTCACATCCTCCCACTCCCTGCACAATCCCAGGAATAAGGGGCTTCTGTATAAGGCCTGTCACTTTCCATAGAAAAGAATGACAAGAAGGAGACAGCCTGCTATTTATTCACATGTGATACTTACAATGGATAAAGCACAATCAGCGGAAAACAACCTAAATGTAACATTTAAATATTCCTTATTTTTAATATGGGCAGATATGGCTAGAAATATGGACAGAACCCGTTCTCAGGTATTTTACAGGATGAATACAATGAAATTCTGTTATAGATGATTTACAAATACCATTCCCTAGATTTACCTTTCAGCAGCACGCAGAAGGATGTTATTGCAGTCCTGTATGTCTGGACCTACGCACCTGTCAAAAAAGGGTTTCTGCATTATTACTAGGAAAAAGAGGAATTCAGATCATACATATGCCATAAAGACAGACGGACTAGATTCATTGACAAATATGAAAGACCAGGCTAAAACTGCATTCATTACAGGGCAAAACATTATTAAGAAATGTGCCCCATGTCAGACTAAACATTACTTTTGGACAAAAAGAGTCAAAAATAGACATAATATATTGATAAATGTGGGTATATGTTTTTTTTCCCAATTTTGCCCGATTCAATTGGGACAACAGATACCGGCTAGTGTTATTATTACAGGATCTGTAATGCAAAGTGTCCGCACTATTTCACAAATAAAACCTCTTTAAGCCATTTGTCCACCTATATGATTCCACGTATCTGCCGAACAACCATAAAAATAAGGTTGGGTATCAGTGATAATAGTTAAAATTACTATTTAAAGTACATTGTAGATAATATATTCTAGTCAACTAGATATTTATTGGAATCATTAATGGGCTGATGATTGAGTTGACTCCAAAACTATACACCTCACTCAAGTATCATGAAGAAGACGACCTTACCCCTCTGTACAGTTTTCATGGCAGGGCAGGCAGATCTTATTCACACCGGGGTACTTGTGGATTGGTCCTTTTTCTCCCATGACTCCATTAGGACATTTGTCCATACAATGTAGCCCATCTCGGTAGTTGGCACACTGCGTACATGAGTCCGCACCCTGACAGAATGAAGATCATCATTAGAAGCAAATATAAAAGGTGTAAGTGACATTGTATGAAGGATGGAAGTAGCAGCTGTGATTTACCGTTCCATTGCAGGTAAGCAATCCTTCCACCCGCTGACATTCCGGGTGACAGAGCAAGCAAACCCCATCCTTTGCAAACTCCCTGCTATCTCTATACAAAGAAGTAATAAAAAGCTGTTACCGTAAAGAACCAACATTGCCATTCATCGATATAACTTCATGCTGAATATAAATAAATGTAATCACCCTTGATATAGGTTACAGTATGATACACAGATCCCATCTCGACTAAAGTTTCTGCACGACAGACACTGTTCAGGTCCGGGGCCCCAGCAGCCCTTGTCAGAACATAGCGGGTCACATACTTTTCCTTCGTTGACTGCAAAGGTAAAATAACTCTATAAATTATCATTGGAATGTATGCATTGTCTTTCCATCCATACTTTTCATATTAATCTCATCAATGGATCAACTGGAATTGTTCTAGAACCGTCCGTGGAGTTTTTAGATTGAAATGACTCAGTTCAATATGTCTTCCTCTGGTGAATATGCGGGTAGTGTAATGTACTCCCCTATATTCTGCAAATGAGAAAACTGATTATGAAGCCATAAAATAATTGATCATGTGGGGAAAAGACACTTATTGAAGAACTAGGCTTCCACTCACATGAAACTATTATTGAGACTACAAATATGGTAGTGAGAATCTTAAAATTGTCACTTTGATTTGATCTTATTAATCTGATCTGATATGCATCAAAGCCTTTAACCACTTTGCGCCAGAGCCTGTTTTTGCCTTCGTGACCGGGCCAATTTTTTCAATTCTGACCACTGCCAGTTTATGAAGTAATTACTCTGGAACGCTTCAACGTATTCCCCTGATTCTGAGACTGTTTTTTCGTGACATATTGTACTTCATGATAGTGGTAAAATTTCTTCGATATAACTTGTGTTTATTTGTGAAAAAATCGGAAATTTGGCAAAAATTTTGAAAATTTAGCAATTTTCAAACTTTGAATTTTCATGCCCTTAAATCAGAGAGATATGTCACACAAAATAGTTAATAAATAACATTTCCCACATGTCTACTTTACATCAGCACAATTTTGGAACCAAAGTTTTTTTTTGTTAGGGAGCTATAAGGGTTAAAAGTTGACCAGCGATTTCTCATTTTTCCAACAAAATTTACAAAAACATTTTTTTAGGGACCACATCACATTTGAAGTCACTTTGAGGGGTCTTTATGACAGAAAATACCCAAAAGTGACACCATTCTAAAAACTGCACCCCTCAAGGTGCTCAATACCACATTCAAGAACTTTATTAACCCTTCAGGTGCTTCACAGGAATTTTTGGAATGTGGAAGAAAAAAATTAACATTTAACTTTTTTCACAAAAATGTTACTTTAGACCCAATTTTTTTTATTTTCACAGGGGTAACATGAAAAAATGGACCCCAAATTTTTTTGTGCAATTTCTCTTGAGCGTGCTGATACCCCATATGTGAGGGAAAACCACTGTTTGGGCGCACGGCAGGGTTCGGAAGGGAAGGAGCGCCATTAGACTTTTTGAATGTAAAATTTGTCTGAATAATTAGCAGACGCCATGTTGCGTTTAGAGAGCTCCTGATGTGCCTAAACAGTGGAAACCCCCCACAAGTGACACCATTTTGGAAACTAGACCCCTTAGGGAACTTATCTAGATGTGTGGTGAGCACCTTGAACCCCAAGGTGCTTCACAGAAGTTTATAATATTGAGCTGTAAAAATAACATTTTCAAATTTTTCCCACAAAACCGTTTTTCATCCCTTAATTTTGCATTATCATAAGGGTAATAGGATAAATTGCACCATGAAATTTGTTATACAATTTCTCCTGAACACGCTGATACCCCATATGTGGAGGCAAATTACTGTTTGGGCGCATGACAGGGTTTGAAAGGGAAGGAGCGCCATTTGACTTTTTGAATGTAAAATTTGTTTGAATAATTAGCGGACGCTATGTCACATTTGGGGAGCCCCTAATGTGCCTAAACAGTGGTAACCCCCCACAAGTGCCACCATTTTGGAAACTATACCCCTTAGGGAACTTATCTAGATGTGTGGTGAGCACCTTGCACCCCCAGCTGCTTCACAGAAGTTTATAATATTGAGCCGTAAAAATAAAATTTTCACATTTTTCCCTCAAAAAATGTTTTTCATTCCCTAATTTTGTATTATCATAAGGGTAACAGGATAAATTGCACCATGAAATTTGTTGTGCAATTTCTCCTGAACACGCCGATACCCCATATGTGGAGGCAAATTACTGTTTGGGCACATGGCAGGGTTTGAAAGGGAAGGAGCGCCATTTGACTTTTTGAATGTAAAATTTGTTTGAATAATTAGCGGACGCCATGTCACATTTGGGGAGCCCCTAATGTGCCTAAACAGTGGTAACCCCCCACAAGTGCCACCATTTTGGAAACTATACCCCTTAGGGAACTTATCTAGATGTGTGGTAAGCACCTTGCACCCCCAGCTGCTTCACAGAAGTTTATAATATTGAGCCGTAAAAATAAAATTTTCACATTTTTCCCATAAAAAATGTTTTTCATTCCCTAATTTTGCATTATCATAAGGGTAACAGGATAAATTGCACCATGAAATTTGTTGTACAATTTCTCCTGAGTACGCCGATACCCCATATGTGGGGGAAAACCACTGCTTTGGTGTACGGCAGGGTTCGGAAGAGAAAGGAGCGCTATGTTGGCTGGGATAGGCAGCAGACACCATGTCACATTTGAAGAGTCGCTGACATGCCGAAACAGCAGAAACCCCCACAAGTGACCCCATTTTGTAAACTACACCTCTCAAGGAATTGATCTAGGGAAGTAGTGAGCATTTTTTAAATTTTAAATTTATACCATTGGGCAGTGAAAAAAGCATAATTATATTTTTACCACAAAAAAATGTTTTACCCTCAGATTTTACATTTTCACACAGGGCAATGGGTAAAAATGGTGCCAAAATGTGTCACACAATTTCTTCTAAAAGTGGCAATACCCCATATGTGGCTGTATCGTACCACTTAGCCATACGGTGAGATTTGAGGGGGAAGGAGCGCTATTTGACAATTGGAGAACAAATTATTGTAGAATAGGCATTTGGATTTGGGACCACAAAATTTTCTGAATTTCTTTTGGGGGGCAAGGACCATTTTTCTTTTCCAGAGCCTTTCTGCTACCAGTAACTTGGAAGTCCCTTATATTTTTAACAGATGACGGACCTGAGTGGGGACTAGCTTTTTTTGAGGACTGAGTTGAAGCTTTTATTGGGAACATTTTACGTAACATTTATCCGGCGCTCTAGGCTGAGCACTTACATTGGGGTTTCCATCTAAATTTCCAAGTGATGTAATTCAGATGAAACCCCTGCAGGATCCATTCACTGTAATGAGGCAGCAGAGTTACTCTGGACTCCGTCTGGCCTCTGTTTAGTGGTGTCCTTTTTTTCAGAAGTGCACAAAACTGTGGCCAACCGCACTTTTATGCACGCCTAAAACAAATGACACCGTGGGATCCCAGGCTAGACGGCGTCCACAGTGGCCTATATCTGCCTCATTACAGGGAATCTTCCATCATGGGTTCTGGCTGAATCACGTATTTCAGAGATTTACACGGAAACTCTGGTGTAAGTGCTCAGCGCAGAGCACAGGATAAAATGTGAGCAGAGCCTTACTGGGATCTTTGGGAGACATAATAAACAAATCAGTAGCAGGTGAATAATATTTGTTTTATTTATTTTTTATGCCGTTCCTAGTGTGATATAACTGATTAGATTACTTTATTCTTCGGGTCGGTGCAATTACCGAGATACCAGATTTATATCGGGTTTTTATGACTGACAGCTGTCACACACTAAAATACGCTTTTTTTGCAAAATCTAGTTTTTGCATCACCATATTTTGAGAGCTATAATTTTTCCATATTTCGGCCGATAGAGTCATGTGACGGCTTGTTTTTTGCGGGACGAGTTGACATTTTTATTGGAACCATTTTTGGGTACGTGACATTTTTTGATCGCTTTCTATTCCGTTTTTTGGGAGGTAAAGTTAACAAAAACAAACACTTCAGGAATTGTTTTTTGAGTTTTTTTTTATGCCGTTCTGCGTGTGGTAAAAGTGATCAGGCAGCGTTATTCTTCGGGTCAGTACGTTTACAACGATACTACACTTACTGTATTTTTTTTATGTTTTGGCGCTTTTACACAATAAAACAATTTTATAGAAAAAAAAATATTTTTTTTCCATTGCTTTATTCTGAGCGCTATAACTTTTTTATTTTTCGGCTGATGGAGCTGTATGGCGGCTTTTTTTTGCGGAACAAGATGAAGTTTTCAGTGGTACCATTTTTATTTCTATTCTGCTTTTTGATCGCATTTTTTTCCACTTTTTGTTTGGAGATATGATGAAAAAGCATATTTTTTTGCTCCGTTTTTTATTTATTTTTATTACGGTGTGCACAGAAGGAGTTAATTAGTGTGACAGTTTTATAGCTCGGGTTGTTTCGGACGCGGCGATACCAAATATGTGTACTTTTTTTGGTTTTGTAATAATATACGGATTTATTGGTTTAATATTTTATTTATTTATTTTTATTTATTTTGTGATTTTTTTTTTAATAGCTTAAAAACTTTTTTTTTACTTTTTTTTACATTTTTACTTAGTCCCAGTATGGGACATTCATTTTTATTTTTCTGATCACTGATCTCATGTAATGTAATAGACATATATTACATTACATGAGATCTTCACTGACTGTTTCAGTCAGTCTCCTGTCTGGCATCAGCTACATACAGGCTGAAGCCAGACAGGAAGGACACCATATATGGCAGAGCTGGAGGCGGTCATGTGACCTCCAGCTGCCATAGCAACCCCAGGTCCTCAAACGAAACAGAGGTCTTCGGAGGTAAGACGACCCCCTCTCTTCCTGCTGTCTCCTATATGCCGCGATCACTATAGATCGCAGCATATAGAAGACAGCAAAGGGTTAACATCACTGGGACCTGATCTAATCAGGTCCCGATGATGTACCCTGTCAGAGCTAACGCTCTGCACCGGAATCGCAGTGCTTGCAGGACCCTGGGGGTCCTGAGCACTGCGAGACCACCCACCGTTTTTAAACGTCGGTGCTGCACAGAGCCCAGGCAGCGCGGACGTTTATCTACAGTGGGCGGTCGGGAACCGGTTAAAGGGAGTCTGTCACCCCAAACTGGAAGTACATAGGCTTTTGGATATAGCCCCTATAAAAACTCAAGCGTTTTAATTGCTGGCTCTGTTTTGCTGAAACTGAAGTTACTCAAACATACTCAGTACATACATAAATGCTCAGTGCACCCTTGGTGTGGCTTAAGAGCTAACTGCACCATTCTGCCAACTGGTTTTACATATTCCTCCCTCCCTCGTTGGTGATTGACAGCAATAGTTTTCCTGGAGTTAGCACTGTCTGCAGAGAAAGCTCAGACAAGCCACGTGGGGCTATGCAAAACCAGTGAACTGTTTTTTTTGGCCACACCAAGGGTGCACTGAGCTTCCTAACTAGCATATGTGATTAAACTTAAGTTTCTGCTCTATGCAGAAGTGAATTAGAATACTAAAAGTGTGATTTTTACACAGACTATATCCCCTACAAGGCTATCTGCTTAGTTTATATTGTCAGCTTTGGCTGACAGTCTCCATTTAAAGAGAATCTGTCATCAGGTTTTTAGTATGTTATCTGAGGGCAGCATTATGTAGGGGCAGAGATCCTGATTCCAGTGAGGTATTGCTTACGGGGATGGTTGGTGTAGTTTTGATAAAATCACAGTTTTCTCTGCTGCAGATCTAGCAGTTCTCTAATTCTGAGCTGTGTATAACCCAGTCCACACCACTGCTTGGCAGCTTTATGTGTACACTGTACGGATAAAAACTGCCCATCACAATCAGTGTTGGGGGCAGGGATGCATAGAACAAGAGGACTACATGGCAGGAGACAATAAATCCATTAGTGATAATTTTCTGCTGATAAAACATTGATTTTATTAAAACAACAACACAGCCTAGTAAGTGACACATCACCGGAATCAGGATTCCTGCCCCTACATCATGCTGCTCTTACATTACATAAAAAAACCTGATGATAGATTCCTTAAAGATCAAACCACCATAATTGTTATAATAGAAACGTACAGTTCCTTGAAAAGGTATTCATATCCAGTGAACTTTTCCACGTTTTTTTTCACATTACACCCATAAATTTAAGGGTATTTTATTGGGATTTTATGTGATATACCAACACAAAGTAGCAAGTAAAACGTATTCATACCCCATCAACTTTTACGCTAACTAAAAAAAAAGTGTAAACTTAAGACTAGACAGTCTTGAGACACATTTATCTAACAGTATGAGCCACTATGACAATTCTGGGGCATTTTAAGACTGTCTAGTCTAAGCTTGCACTATCTAAAAATTGGACATTATTGATAAATCTGTCCCATTGTCTCTATTAATATATCTTTACTATTATTATACTGTATTATTAAGAAATAAAAGTCAGAATAAGAAGGAATTACCACAATCACTGGGAGGCTTGTTATTCTTTATATCAAAGTTCTGCCGTTTAGTTGGGGATAAGTATTTCCAGTTAATGGTGTTATAATAGCACAGATTCTCATTTTCTGCAATATAAACCTTGCCGGCACTGATATCACGCAGTGAACGAAACCCCAGAGACGTCACATTGCTGTTCTTCATCACAAGAAGTGACACCCCGCGTCTGTAACATATCAGTGAGAGATCAGGTCTCTTGTCGAAAATGCAAGATAAGTAAAACACAATTTGGGACAAAGGACAAGTAATATGGACGTAGATTACCAACATTTTGACAGCGATGTGCACATATAACTCCTTATCTATACCATAAATCTGTACTGATGGTTTACTGATAAGCCACTGGCAATGTACAATGTTATGTGCTATGCTGAAAAACAGCAATTCTTCACCAATGTCTAGGAAATGTAATGATGAATTTCCTCCAAAACAAAACGTGATTATCTGTATTATTCTCTCGTGACGCGTGGACGTGTGATATGTGGCTCACGCCTGTCTGCCAGCTTGGTGCATTAGAACCAGGTCTATGAGATAGCTATGAAGAGCAGGTCTATAAGGGTGGTACAGAGTATCACTCGGAGGGCTCTGGATGTAGCTCACAACCATCGGTCAGAGCTGAATGTGGCTCTTAGGTTAAGAAAGGTTGAGGACCACTGCTCTAGAAAGTCTTCTGCATTTAGTTTCCATATCGTAGAAGACAACATACTCACATTAGAGTTCGACCACCAATGGTGGTGAGGCTGGAGAAGACACTGAAGTCGTTCATATGTTTTGGCCATGACTGAATGTTCAGGTATCCTAAAGTGAGATTTGTCATCAGTTTTAGAACAGGATATTATGCTCATACTCCAAGAATATAACGTGTTCACTTATTTAAAGATTCAGTAGCCTTCCTTCTACCTGTTATTTCTTGCACTGTCTTGAAGACATTCAGCTTGTTAGGGTCCAGAGCAGTAATGTTCATAAACTCATCCCTAGAATCATATAATCAGGAAAAAAACATCAATTAAAAAAAATGATACCTGCAATGGTTCTCGTGCTTCTGGTAGAGAGTTCAGATTTACCTTTTACAATCATCAGTGCACATGTTACTCTGAAAGCCACCCAACAATGAAGGCTATGAAATGTGTATCATGGATACTTGCAAAAACTTTGTGAACCTATAACTTGTCTTTTGAAATTAATGTGTTTCTTTTTCTTCAAATTGTAGCATCGGCGTCTCTGCCCCGTTCTAGGCAGAGACGCCGTCCCTCTCACCTCCCCGCTCCTGGCGCGGCGTCCTCCAGCGCTTCTCTCCCCGCTGCTTCCGGCACGCGCTCCTTCCCCGGCAGTGTGCTTAGGGCGCCGCCGCGCGCGCTCCCCCTCTCTTAAAGGGACCGCGCACGCCGTCCTAAGGAGTCCCCGGCCAATTGCCGGAGGACCTCCCATATAAAAGGCACCTCCTCCAAAATGGAGGTGCCCGAGCAATGTTGTAGCACTGTTCACTACTCTGCTTCAGCCCTCAGGTCCCGTTGCCAGTTACCTGCCAGATACCTGCCAGATTCCTGCCAGTCTGCTGTCTAATTCCTGCCTGATATCCTGCTAGCCTGAGGTCCGACGGTCTGCCTTCCAACTCCTGTCAGTCTGTCTAAGGACCAGCTTGCCCGCTCACCTGGGAGCGCACATCTTCTACCTGCCTGCTTGCCTGAGGTCCGACGGTCTGCCTTCCAACTCCTGTCAGTCTGTCTAAGGACCAGCTTGCCCGCTCACCTGGGAGCGCTCATCTGCTGCCTGTCTGCTAGCCTACCAGGAGGCTCTGTCGTCACGTGATGTGACCACCCGCCTGTCCAGAGACTCCTGCCCGCTCACCTGGGAGCGCTCATCTGCTACCTGTCTGTTGGTCTTCCTGGAGGCTCCGCCGTCACATGCTGTGACCACCCGTTTATCCAGAGACTCTCGCCTGCTCACCTGGGAGCTCACGTCTATCATCTGCCGCCACAGGTCGTACCAATCCTTTACCCAGAGACTGCCCTGGTCACTTGCCGTGACTTCCTGCCCGTTCATCCAGAGACTGCCCCGGTCACTTGCCGTGACCTCCTGCCCGTTCATCCAGAGACTGTCCCGGTCACCTGCTGTGACTGCCTGCCCGTCTACCCTGGTCGCCACCCGCTCCCTTACAAGGACCGCCCCCTTGTATAGTAGCTCAGAGGTTCCGCCTCCCAGACCCGTTACAGTTTGCTCGGGCCATGGAACCCGGTGGCACCCAAGCTCCCTCGCTCTCGGACCTGTGTCATGAACTGTCCCGTCAGAGGTCCCAACAGGAGTCCATCCTGGGTCACCTGCGGAATGTCAATTCTCGCCTGGACACTCTGACTGCTCTGCCTGCAACCACCGCCAGTGCCATGACTCGCAATCCGGCAGCTCCACTGCCCACTAATAACATGGTATCCTACCCCGGACCCCGGCTTTCTGCACCTCCTCGTTTCGGAGGCGACTCCGCCCAGGCTCGGGGCTTCATAAATCAGTGCACCCTGCACTTTGAACTCCTGTCTCACCAGTTTAACTCCGACCGGGCCAAAATTGCCTTCATCATGTCCCATCTCACCGGGGAGGCCCTGGCCTGGCTAAATCCTCTATGGGAGAGAGGAGACCCCCTGGTGTCCGACTTGCCTGCCTTTCTCACGGCTTTCCGGAAAGTCTTCGACGAACCCGGATGGAAGACCTCATCCGCATCATCTCTGCTACGCCTCCGTCAGAGAAGTCTCACCGTGGGCCAATATGCCATACGGTTCCGTACCCTTGCCTCGGAGCTGGCCTGGGATAATGACGCTCTGGTTTCCGTCTTCTGGGAGGGTCTGTCCGGCCGTATTAAAGATGAACTTGCCGGTCGGGACATTCCTACCACTCTCGATGACCTAATAACTCTTGCCACCCGGATTGACCTGCGGTTCCAGGAGCGTGCCAAAGAGGTCACCCGTGAGAGGAGGTTTCCACGTCTAGCTCCTACTTTTCAGAAACCCGTCACTCCCTCCGTCTCTCCTCAGGTTCACTCTCCTGAGCCTATGCAGGTCGACCAGACCAAGATGGTCGGTTCTCGCCGAGAATCTCGCCGAGCCGAGGGAAGCTGTTTCTATTGTGGCAGTATGAAGCACTTCATCCGTTCCTGCCCGGAAAAGCCGGGAAACGCCAGTGTCTAGGACCACTCGGAGAGGTCGTCCTAGACAAAAGTAAGCCCTCTCCGTCTCTGACCTTACCGGTCTCTATTGCTTGGGGAGAGAACCGTCTCTTTGAACTCGCCCATCTGGATTCTGGAGCTGCTGGAAACCTCATCTCCCAGTCTCTGGTAGAGAGATACCATATTCCCACCAAGTCCCTGGCTGAACCATTGTCAGTCGCCTCCGTGGATGGAAGACTTCTCTCGGAGACCATCCTGCTCGTCACTGAACCCATAACTCTGCAGGTGGGAATGCTGCACTCTGAGGAGATCTCATTCCATGTGCTGTCCGGACTTTCTCACTCCCTGTTGCTAGGTCTACCTTGGCTCCAGACACATGAACCCGTATTGAACTGGCGGTCCGGTGAAGTACTCCGATGGGGTCCTGACTGCCATAGGACCTGCCTGGTCCCGGTCCGTCCACTTCGCCCTCAGCCTACTCCAGCTAACCTACCTGGTCTCCCGGCTCCCTACTGGCCCTATGCGGACGTCTTCGGTAAGAAGGAAGCTGAGACGTTGCCACCCCATAGGCCATACGATTGCCCGATCGACCTGGTACCTGGCACCACTCCTCCCCGTGGGTGTATCTACCCGTTGTCTGCAGCCGAGACCCGAGCCATGTCTGAGTACATTGAAGAGAATCTGGCTAGGGGATTTATCCGAAAGTCTACCTCCCCGGCTGGAGCCGGATTCTTCTTTGTCAAAAAGAAAGACGGCTTGCTACGTCCCTGTATTGACTACAGAGGACTCAATCTCATCACGGTAAAAAACAAATATTCCCTGCCACTCATCTCCGAATTGTTTGACCGTCTCAAGAGCGCTAGGATCTTCTCCAAGCTGGATCTACGAGGAGCGTATAATCTGGTCCATATCCGTCAAGGAGACGAGTGGAAGACGGCATTCAATACCCGGGACGGTCACTACGAGTACCTTGTGATGCCCTTCGGTCTCTGTAATGCTCCCGCGGTCTTTCAGGAACTAGTCAACGACATCTTCCGTTACCTCCTGTACTCCTGCGTAGTGGTATACCTGGACGATATCTTGGTCTTCTCTCTGGATCTCCCCACACACCGGAGAGATGTTCGTCAGGTCCTGCTTAGGCTTCGGCAGAACCACCTTTATGCCAAATACGAGAAGTGCCTCTTCGATCAGACCTCCCTTCCGTTCTTGGGCTATGTCATCTCCCAAACAGGTCTGCAAATGGATCCCGAGAAGCTCTCTTCCATTCTAAAATGGCCTCGTCCTGAAGGTTTGAAGGCGATACAGCGATTCCTGGGCTTCGCTAATTACTATCGTCTTTTCATCCCACACTTCTCGTCTCGGACTGCTCCCATATCTGCACTTACCCGTAAGGGGGCTAACCCCAGGACATGGTCGCCTGAAGCCGAGGAGGCCTTCCTTTCCCTAAAGAAAGCCTTCGCCTCTGCTCCCGTCCTGCACCGTCCGGACTGTAATAAACAATTCTACCTGGAGGTTGATGCCTCCTCCTCCGGAGCCGCGGTGCTCACCCAGAAGTCTTCTACCGGGAGAATGGTAACATGCGGCTTCTTCTCCAAAATCTTCTCCTCGTCGGAGCGCAACTACTCCATAGGAGACCGTGAATTGCTAGCCATCAAATTGGCACTGGGAGAGTGGCGCTATCTGCTTGAAGGGGCTCTCTACCCGGTAATTATCTACACGGATCACAAAAACCTGGCATATCTCCAAAATGCCCAGAGACTCAATCCTCGCCAGGCCCGGTGGTCGTTGTTTTTTGCCCGCTTCGACTTCATTCTTCATTTCCGTCCGGCGGACAAGAACGTCAAAGCTGATACCTTGTCCCGGTCCTTCCTGTCCTCCGATCAAGAGGAGGAACCTACGCACATCATCGACTCCTCCAAGGTGATGAATGTGGCCCCCTTGGATCTGACTCGTCTTCCACCCGGTAAGACGTTCGTAGCTGTGCCAGATCGGGAGAGGGTTCTTCGCTGGGGACATTCTTCTAAACTAGCTGGCCATGCTGGCCAAAAGAAGACCTTCCAACTCATTACCCGGCATTACTGGTGGCCTACCCTGCGTAAGGACGTGGTAGACTTCGTCGCGGCCTGTTCATCCTGTGCCCGTAAAAAAGTTCCCCGACATCTACCTGCCGGCCATCTCCTGCCCCTTCCCGTACCTGCTGCTCCTTGGCAACACATCGCTATGGACTTTATCACCGACCTTCCAGTTTCTGCCGGTTGCACTGTCATTTGGGTTGTCGCTGACCGTTTTTCTAAGATGGCCCACTTCATTCCCCTGCCTGGTCTTCCGTCTGCACCCGAGCTGGCTAAAGACTTTATCCGCCACATCTTCCGTCTCCATGGTCTGCCCCTCCACATCGTGTCGGATCGTGGGGTTCAGTTCACCTCTCGCTTCTGGAGAGCCACATGTAAGCTGCTGGACATTACCCTGGATTTCTCCTCCGCTTACCACCCTCAGTCCAATGGTCAAGTGGAGCGGATCAATCAGATCTTGACCAGCTACCTCCGGCACTTCGTTGATGCTCACCACTCGGACTGGGTGGATCTCCTACCATGGGCCGAGTTCTCTTATAACAACCATGAGAGCGAGTCCTCTTCCAAATCCCCGTTCTTTATAGTCGGTGGCCAACATCCCCGGATTGCACTTCCTGTCTCCGTTTCTGTGGACAACCCTGCTGCGGAGTCTCTTGTCAGCGAATTTTCTACTATTTGGGAGAGCACCAGGTCCGCTCTTCCTCTCTCCTCTGAGCGGATGAAGAGATATGCTGATAAGAGACGTCTGGATCCGCCCCAATTCCGTCCGGGAGACAAGGTTTGGCTCTCATCCAAACATGTGCGGCTCAAAGTACCCTCCTACAAGTTGGGTCCTCGATTCATCGGCCCCTTCGAAGTCCTCAGGCAAATTAACCCTGTGGCCTACAAATTAAAACTCCCGGCCACCCTACGGATCCCCAACTCCTTCCACGTATCTCTCCTCAAACCCGTTGTCTTTAACTTTTTTTCCAAAAATCCAGGTGCCCCTCCTGCTCCGGTTTCCGCTGATGACATCTTTGAGGTAGAGAGTATTCTGGCCTCCAAGAGGGTAAGAGGAAAAACCTTTTTTCTGGTAGATTGGAAGGGGTTTGGTCCTGAGGAGAGAACTTGGGAACCCAGGGAGAACATCAACGCCCCGCTTCTCCTTGAGAAATTTCTTTCTGGCCAAAAAAAGAGGGGGCCTAAAGGGGGGGGTACTGTAGCATCGGCGTCTCTGCCCCGTTCTAGGCAGAGACGCCGTCCCTCTCACCTCCCCGCTCCTGGCGCGGCGTCCTCCAGCGCTTCTCTCCCCGCTGCTTCCGGCACGCGCTCCTTCCCCGGCAGTGTGCTTAGGGCGCGCGCCCGCTCCCCCTCTCTTAAAGGGACCGCGCGCGCCGTCCTAAGGAGTCCCCGGCCAATTGCCGGAGGACCTCCCATATAAAAGGCACCTCCTCCAAAATGGAGGTGCCCGAGCAATGTTGTAGCACTGTTCACTACTCTGCTTCAGCCCTCAGGTCCCGTTGCCAGTTACCTGCCAGATTCCTGCCAGTCTGCTGTCTAATTCCTGCCTGATATCCTGCTAGCCTGAGGTCCGACGGTCTGCCTTCCAACTCCTGTCAGTCTGTCTAAGGACCAGCTTGCCCGCTCACCTGGGAGCGCACATCTTCTACCTGCCTGCTTGCCTGAGGTCCGACGGTCTGCCTTCCAACTCCTGTCAGTCTGTCTAAGGACCAGCTTGCCCGCTCACCTGGGAGCGCTCATCTGCTGCCTGTCTGCTAGCCTACCAGGAGGCTCTGTCGTCACGTGCTGTGACCACCCGCCTGTCCAGAGACTCCTGCCCGCTCACCTGGGAGCGCTCATCTGCTACCTGTCTGTTGGTCTTCCTGGAGGCTCCGCCGTCACATGCTGTGACCACCCGTTTATCCAGAGACTCTCGCCTGCTCACCTGGGAGCTCACGTCTATCATCTGCCGCCACAGGTCGTACCAATCCTTTACCCAGAGACTGCCCCAGTCACTTGCCGTGACTTCCTGCCCGTTCATCCAGAGACTGCCCCGGTCACTTGCCATGACCTCCTGCCCGTTCATCCAGAGACTGTCCCGGTCACCTGCTGTGACTGCCTGCCCGTCTACCCTGGTCGCCACCCGCTCCCTTACAAGGACCGCCCCCTTGTATAGTAGCTCAGAGGTTCCGCCTCCCAGACCCGTTACACAAATCAAATTTAATGTCAGATTATATAGTTATTTTAAATTACAAACTACAGCTTATATGAATGGCTTTAAGGTTTACATGTGTCTGAAGGCCATAATGATTTAAAGACAACTGTCTTCAGTTCAAAAGTGGTACATTTTTGCTCTTATTTTATTCTTGTTGCTCATCCAGAGATATAGGCCATTTCATTTAGTGCTAATCTATACAGGCTATACCAAGATTATGTCAGTGTTTTTGTATATAATACATGATCCTGTATTTGACCTTGCCACAAACTTGGTTGGGTGATAGGTCCATCAGCTATGATCTGTTAGTAACTTTATCAATATTGTTCAGTCTACGAAACTGAAGTTTGCTTCTTTTTTTATTTTAACGGCCTTTGGCTCTATCTCGAGCCAGGACGGCTTTATGGATGAACAATCTGTAGGAAGATTGGCCTTGTGCAGGCATAGATAGGTCCACCAGGGTCTTCTCTGCCATTATCTTGATAGTATCAAGCCATCAGGTTGCTGGTCTTCCTTTTCACCTTGTTCCTTTTTTTTATTTCTGACCATGATGTCCTTCTCCAGTGATTTCTCTCTTTGTATGATGTGTCTAAAGTAGGCAAGTCGTAGCTTGGTGATCTTTGCTTCGAGGGACAAATCTGGCTTGAATTGTTCCAAAATTGATTTGTTTGTTCTTCTTGCCATCCATGGTATTGGACGTTAGCTTAGTCTTCTTCAAATGTTGACTGCCCATTAGATTTAATAAAAATAGTCCAAAAAAATTGGTGAATTTATCTAAATTCACCACTGGAAGAAACACAAAAATAAAGTAAAAGTATCTTTATACAGATACACAGTACCAGTAAATATCCTACCAACCAGATGACTCCAGACGGAAAACTTACAATGTTCTATGTATCTCGTATATATCTATGACTAATACAGTGCACAAAGCACAATATAAATACTATATATCAGTTTTCGTCTTACCCATCTAGTCCGATGGTAAGGAAGTCCAAATTTCCCAAGATCTTGGTGCAATTAATGAATCTATCAATGTTACTAGAATCCACAGTCTGGTATTTAGCACCGGTTCCCTCACATGCTGCAAAGAAATAGAGGAAATAGAAAGGTAAACTAGAAGAATTCACTACCAAGTCCAATCATGTTAGTGTAATATTCCAGTCCAATATAGCAGGAGAGATTTCTTCCTTTTAAATGAGAATTATTTCCATATTTTTTGTATTAAATCCAGAACATCTTGACATTGCATTATTCGCTAATAACTGTTACTATGATCTGGTAACGGCAATGACAAAGCACAAGTGCATTTCATCTCTACATTATCTTCAATGTGACACCACATTGTTACCTTTTGGACAAAGTCCTGCACATGGCTCGCACATCTTGACTCCATTTTTTGTCACCTCCATCTTGTTGCTGGGGCATGCACGGACACAGGAGTTCTGGTCTATCACAAAGTTATCTATATATGAAAAAAGCAATATTAGTGCAGGATCCAGATATAACTATAAAATAACAGTGATATGTCAGCTACAGATGAAAGGAAAACTTCTGCACGTCTAGCAGTATAAAAGGCGGACGTGTCAGGCTGAACATGTTGGCATTTATGAGGACAGCAGGTCAAGTATGACAAGCTGCGGAGAAGATACATATTTAGTGTTAGAAGTTACTATTTACTGAGAGGGGTCCGCTTTGCTCACTGAAGCACTGCTGCCCCTTTCTTCTGTCCAAGCCCCCATTTGTACAGCTCTGCTGGTGATGCCGCTGGTCTCTTATCACTGGAATTGGCACTGATCATTTATTAGGGAGTCTGGAGGACTTTCTAATGAATAATTACAGTGGGAAACTTAATATTTTTTCACCCCACCAATTTCCACCATAGTCTATCTTTCCCGTGACTATCCATATAAAGTTAATTTGCAAGGTTAGACATTATTACTTTAATACATACGGGGGCAGTTCTTCACACATGATCCTCCATACTGAAATTTGGCATCAGGGCCATGTTCCATTTGACCGGTCAGAGAGTTGTAAATCAGCTGAGAACATCGTGAGACACAGGTTCCATTATCATTGAAGTTCCGACACGACTGTATGGGAGAGACGGTTATGAATATGGGAAATTGCTGAACTCGGAACATAAAAAACGCTGAGAATTCACTGAGAATTACTTACAAAGCACTGAGTGTTTAGGGAACCTGTGCAGCCCCCAGCACACTCATCATGGCAGCATTCAGTGGGGGTCTGTCCATAGCAGCGTCCATTGCACTGCTCTGCGCAGATGTTCTTTGTCACTGCAGGAAAGGATACTTATATTGTAGATTTCATGATCATTTAGTGCATGATATTATTTCACATATTAAGCTACATGAAACTTCTGTATGGGTCCATTTTTGTGTTTGGAATTACTATAGCCGCAAGAAAAAGCATGTGAACCCCTTAGAAGTACCTGTATTTCTGTATTGAGTACTAATGACGTCTGATTGTTATCTAAGTCTCAATTCTAGAGAAACACAATCTAACTAAACTAATAACATGCAAACAATTGGGAGTAAACGTTGGTAAATTCAATGGGTTCACTTCCTTGTTCATGTATGTGGATTCATTAATATAAATGTATAGATAAGAGTCCTATGTGCCAGACAGGCCTATGTGACCACTATTGCAAGGCTGTCAGGTCTGTACCATATTATTGCACATACATCCTTTTATGTGACACCACTGTGCACTAATTTATATGCACCAATGTCTGGGCACTTTGCGAAAATAATGTAGGGACCATTTACCATGTAAATCTACCAAAGGCACCACAGTGACATGATTGCTCTGCAGTTATAGTCATATCCATGTTTTCCTAGTGTTTTTAAGTTTTAGAGCCCCATGTTTAAATGAATGCATGTTTGCAAATACTATATCAGTCCCAAAATATTGCTACTTTCAGTATTTTGCAGCACAGGGGTTAAAGGCTCCTGCCTGGACAGAGAGATTGATCAGTTTCCTTCCAAAATAATATTTAAAAAAAATCCTTTATTATTAGCGTCAGAAGATAGGCACGAGTGATCATCGTTTGCCACTATTTTCTGATGACAGTGTAGGATTATTCTCTGGATACAGGCAATAAACTGTTTTTTTTTGGTTGATAGAGTATTTAGGATAATATTGCCTTTCAACTCACTAACTGACCAATAAATCAGGCTTCTTTAATATCTAACAGGTAATTAATTTCTATGATGTCAACAAACAAATGGAGCCTTTTTTAGTGACCATAAGAGGCGTTGAAATATATGGATGTTATTATGGTGATGGAAGCAAAGATATATAAATATAATACATATTTTTTATAAATATTCTTTTATTTTTTGGGGAAAATATTTAGTATTATTGTCACCACCAGATATGAATTTAAAGGTAAACACTCACATTTCTGACAGTCTTCTTCACCTGGCCCCCAACACTTCTCCGTACAAGAAGGATGACAAGGTTTACCTGCAGCAGACAACAAAGGTTCAGCTTTGGCTCCCAAAAGAAATAAAAGGATATTTTAACATTCACTCTATATTATATATTTAATCGATAACAACAGTCTCCGTGAAAAGGGGATATTTATATGTACTTTATACATACACACACTTATTACTCTGTCAACATATGGAAACAAGAAATTAGCAATTCATTTAAGATGCACAGTAAATTGCCAGGGTCCTCACTGCTTATACCTAAGTTGAAGGGTCTTCCTTTAAGATGCGACGTATGTACTCCATGGACCCAACTTGTTTTTGTTTTTTAGCACATCCCAAAGGTTGAGACTGACAACTCAGGATACCATTGACCAACAGTGGAGATTTAATTTGATTATGCAATAGTTTGTTGATGCACAAATTATTTTTCTAACAGGGTCGTTCACATATGGGAGATTTCACACAAATTTCACTGTGAAGTCTGCTCCTACAGCCATATGAAATCCATATCATGTGTATGTGAGGGGGTGTCTACAACCAATTCATTCACAACAGAAAATTTCCATGCGGAGCTTCATGTGCACGGCAAAAAGAAACTGTCCGAAGAAACAGTCATTGGATTTTAATCAACATCAGTGTTGTTACAAAATCTGAATGAGTGAATTTGTTCAAACCTCACCAAGATATAAGGGACAGTTGCAGAAATCTCTGCAACATATTTGTCATGTGTGGTCATATCCTTAGTTTGTAAAATCAGAGATGTGTGCCAGTCCACTGTCAGCACAAAGACATAACAGACCGGCAGTCATGTGAAGATCAGTCCAGACCTCGGGCATCCGTGTTGCTAACTTGACCAACGTGAGCACCACTTCTGAGCCGCGATTGATGAGTTCCACCATAAAGTCCTGGTCTCTCTCCTGGTATTCACTCACCCTTTTTGAAAGACGCTAATGCGAAACACGCGTCGGGGTCCTTTCTACTGCCTACAGGTTGTTTACCCAGCTCTACCTTATCCTTATTTATATGTTCATTCTGTTTTATGCTCTTGATTGGCTCTATATTTTATAGAAACATCCCATCAGGATACACTTATTTTCATATGACCACTTGGTCCTAATTGTACTGCACTTTATGCTTTTTGCACGTTTTGTGCTAAAACTGTGAATATTGCCCACTATCTGATGGCATACATGTATATACTTGTGGTTTATATGCATTCTTACAGACTAATTAGATTATGCATGACTTTTCTGCCACTTTAATAGTATTTTATATAACCCTTCTGTGTTTAGGATTTATGGCATTCATGCAACACTTGTTGTAAATACTACGATTATTTTCCGGGGGTCACCTTAGTGCAGTAGTTTCTCTGTACACATTCTCCACTTTTTAATACTTTCATGTTTTTTATTGTTGGTATTAATAAGCATTATTGAATTTTACTTATTGGGTTTAGTGCTTCTTATTTTGTAGGTTTTTGTAGTTTTTTGAAATGCCCTTTACTTCCTGGCCAAATCATAGGAATGTGTGGATTTTAATCAACATGGGCGTTTTTACAAAATTGTACGTGGCTTAAAATCCGTTCCATATCTCTGAGTGAGTGAATTCGCTCAAGTTTGACTAAGATATAAGGGACAGTTGCAAAAATCTCTGCAACATATTTGTCATGTGACGTTGATCATATCTTTAGTTTGTAAAATCAGAGATGTGTGTCTGTCCGCTGTCAGCACAAATACATAACGGACCGGCAGTCATGTGAAGATCAGTCCAGTCAAGAAAATGAGCATGCTTGATGCCTGTCCTATAACGCCTGGAAGATCTGATAGATCTACTGGCCTGGAGTAATGGACTGGGCCAAATGTTACTTACTTTGGGATGTCCCTAAACTACACAGTGTACGCACCCCACAGAGCACCACGCTAACCAGCTGGTGTCAGTGACACTTTTTTAGAGTTTATTACTGTGTTTTAATAATAAAAAATTGTACTGTGCGTCTCGTAAAGTGTTTGTATTAAAGCAGAAATACAACTGGCCTCAAGAAACAGGATAAGGATGGCAGAAGTTTTGCCAAAGCAGGGTTTATCTTGGCACCCACATGGCATGAGCTAATATTTGTTAAAAGGGTTTGTAGAGCTGAACTATATGGCACCGAAAACACATTTGTGACTGTCACCGCAGACATATATGCAGAGTTACACATAATGTGCGTAAATGGCAGTGACATCTTATCATGAACAGCGACAAAAATAAAGATGCCAGGCAACAATAAGCGATGGCACAGGGGTAACTACAGAATATGCTGCACACGCTGGTTTCAGTGTATAGAATGAAATGCTTATGGAGGCTCCAGCGCTAATAACAATGTACTAAGCCACTGCAAACACTTAAGATTATGAAACCATTTGAAGCGTTCCAGGAAAAATAGTCACTGCGTTGGTAAACTATAAGACAAATGCTATGGTCTTCACAATATAACGACAGAAGACGTCCAGAGGTTAAAGGGGTTGTCCAGGATTTTACTGCCATTGCTACAGTGGTCCATGCCAGTCCTGCACTATTGATGTCACCTTCATTATTCCCGTGACCTCTGCAGCCAACCACCGGCCTCAGCAGTAATGTTTATATGTATGCCAACAGACTCCTCAGTGACTGACTGCAGTGGTCAAGTGAATGATGGATGTGACATCATCACTGCAGGAATAGCGGGGACCACCGGAGATTTTCAGGATCTGAATAATAATAAGAATAATATTTTTTATTTTTGTAGTGCCAACATATTCCGCAGCGCTCTACAATTTTAGGGGGGACTTGTACAGACAATACAGATGTTACAGAATAAGCGTAACTCATACTCAGATATCAAAAGGAGTGAGGGCCCTGCTCGCAAGCTTACAATCTGTGAGATATATAGGTAAGCAAAGCTTGTTTGATTATTTTAACATATTTCAAAGGCTCTTACATCGTTTTTTAAAAATTGTAATACAAGGATAGCTTTAATGTATCCCTGCAGTTAGGGCTCATTCAGACGTTATTTGTTTTTAATGTAAGAGAAGAATGATCCTAGTTGCATCGAGGATTTTTCTCCAAATTTCACCACACTTTCATCAGAATGTCACCCAAGTTTGATCAGATTTTTTCGGACGAGAAAAAAAAAATTTCTCCACTTTGTCCTATCTAGCAGTTCAGGAAAAACAGACAGCACGGTCCAAGTGCTGTCAGATTTTTTCTTGGACCCATAGATTTACATTGCGAAGTTTGATCCAACACTCAGCTCAATATCAGACTTGTCTCCACGATTTTGCATGGAACACCTGGTCAGCAAAAAAATTTGGACATGTGAATAGATTATACTAGGTACAATTCTATCCGTAAAAAACATGAAAAAACTTGTACATGAAAAATAGACATCTAATTGTGCCCTTACTATTATGACTTTCGCATTGGACATGTCACCCATTAAAGTGCTTGTCTAATAAATACAACTCCAGTCCATATGCCTTATTATGGCATATGGACCTCTTGGAGGGACCATCTCTGGGAACCTTGCAGCCTCCTGTATTATTTACTCCAATTAACTTTTTATAATTAGATATCGGACATTCCGGATCCTTAGAGTCAGGAGGCCGTCGTACACATCAGACTGCCAGCCATGGCCGCCGATATTAGCAGGCTCAGCTGACGTTAGTCTAACGTGTATGGGGACCTTAAGGCTACTACGTATATTTCTGAAAATGATTGATTGCTAGTTAATTAGTTTGCAGGTTATTACGGGACCTATTCATTATAATATCTTTAGGAAGTTGTAAATGACAGTGTTCCGGCTGTGACAATGGTTACAGTGCTGGTACCTGCTATTATACATGGTCTCTGTACACGGTATACTATCAGTCACTTTCCGGTTCCCTATATACTTAGGGTAAACCTATGCTCCAGGTCATTGTGGATGAGGTCAGTGCTTTGTAGTATTGGTATTCTCTGTGCGCTCATACTGTGATAATGAGCACCTTCACCTATGTTTTTGTTAGAGAGGACCTGTCAGGTCATAGTGGCCACTTTCTGCTCTTATGTTATACCTGCTGCTCCACTGAGTAAGTTTTTGCTTCTTTTAAATCCGCCATACAGATCTAGTGATATGGGCCCTTTTTATTTAGTAGTCATTTTTATGGTCTTTATCAGAGAAACGTGTGAGCAACGCCCCCTTATAAAGATCATAAAAATTATCACTGAATGAAAAAGAGAGTAGTGGGAATAAAATAAGAGCCGGAATGGGTGACTTTGTCCTGGTGACAGGTCCTCTTTAATGAATAGCTCAACATAGCATAAAATAACTTTACTGAAAAACAGTGTGACTACAGTTGTGTTCTAAGGAACTACATATGGATAAGTTAGTTAAAGGGGTATTCCCATCTCCAAGATGCTATCCCAATATGTAGTAGATGTAATAATAATATTAGCAAATACTTCCAATTAGAAATGCTGTATAGTTCTTCTGATTCGCTATGTCTCTTTCCTCATGTGCAGGCATTGCAGGACCTTAGGTATCCATGGTTACGACCACTATCAACTAGCTAACTGTCACTATATTAGTAGTCGTAACCATGGATACCTAAGGTCCTGCAAATGCCTGCACATGACGAAAGAGACATAGCGAATCAGAAAAACTATACTACATATCTTATTGGAGGTATCTGCTAATATTATTATTATTACACCTACTACATATTGGGATAGGATCTTGGCGATGGGAATACCCCCTTAAATATTTCTTATCTCTCAATTTCTTCAATCCTATTCACATTTGCTCATTAGGTCATATGGAAGTAATAGAGAAGACTTCTTTTTCATGACCAAGCAAAGCAAAAGCAGATGGACTGGAGGACACTTCCCCTGTGCCTTACATATGACCCACTGATCTCACTACAAGGAAATTATCAGTTACAGAGTCAGTACCTCCTGCAATAAGATTTGACTTCCCTAATCCCCTGCCCCAGTGTTCCTGAACCCAAGGCCCACCAATAGATGCCCAGTGAACCTCCTCCCACATGATGGAATCCCCGATGCCGTTTTCTGATCAGGCTTGGTGCAGCTTAATGATTACATCACACTGGGCCTATAGTCAGAAGAGGCGCTAGGAATGCTGGCATCTAAGAGGAGGTTCGCTGGACTCCGGTCCGGCAGCCACAGACTACCAACGTGACTGCTGAACCAGGGCTCTGACAATTTTTTGGCTCAACTCCACTATAAATGCATTTTTCACCAACAGCTATTTTTTTTTACACCCCCCCAGCCCTTCCATACACATGAATGTTCAACTGAATGGGGAGAGTTGGGTAGGCTGCTGCCAGTCACTTCAGTCTGTGGCTTATGTCCCGTAGGAAAAAAGAACCAGGCATGTAAAAATGTAACATGCCCAATCCTTTCCTCCGACATCATCTGTCAGGCTGGGGAGGCCCTACATAATCATAAAACAAACAGAAGGTCCAGTCAAAATTGGCAGCTTGAAACTACTTTGCTCTTATGTGTGACCGTTAATTTATTTTAATTTTTTCATAAATTAATAGTACACATGAAGATAGGAAATTTTAAAGTATATTTTATTAGAAAAAGCCACTTCTTTCTCCTCCAAAACTGATCTTTCATTCTCAAAATTCTCAATTCACGTAAAATCTGCCTTCAGCGGAAAGAGATTTTCCCATAACCGAGATAGGAGATGACAGCTGGTGCTCATAAAGTTCTATGGACATTTGTAACTGTCATTTCAGGAGAACTTGCAGCAGAATGCCTGTGTCTGACTCCAACCCCTCCTTCCTCCTCCTCCCTCTGTAGAAGGTTATAAGCACCAACTGTTGTTTCCTATCTCAGTAATGGCAAAATCTGTCTTCAATGAATACAGATTTTACCCATGACTTGAGAATGAAAGATCAATCCACGAGGAGAAAGAAGCTGATTTCTTTGATAAGATGTTTTACAAAGTTGCTTATTGTCATGTGTACTATTGATTTATGAAATAAAAATGTAAATGACAGTCACTCTTTATATTCACTAATGCTGTAGTCACACAGTCACTAGGGGACATACCTGTCCAGTCCTAAACTACAAGTCTGCAGTAACTTTATGTGACTTCAGACATTGTGCGAATTGTGTGCTGTGAGGATTCTCCGGTGCCGGCACCAAGGATGGAGGTCATGTGACCGCGTGTGTATGCAATATTCATACTCCTTGGAAGATTATGACTAGATGGGCACAGTCTTGATCAATGCAAGTGTATTGACAGACACCAGAAACAGTCTAGTTGGAGTGTGGCCAGGAGTACACACATGACTGCCCTTTTCTGGCACAAGGTCAGTGACTGTGGACCTGTAGTTTAGGACCAGACAACCCCTTTAATGATTGCCATATGTAAACCACCATATTCACAGATATTGCTTAAAGAGAAAGTGCTGGTTTCCCAAGGCAAGAAGTATCGGCACCATTTCTCGGCACTTAGATGAAGCTTTTAGGTGGGAAAGATCTCTTAGGCTACGGCCCCATCAGTATTTCGTCAGTATTCGGTCAGAATTGGTGACTTGTTTCTATTCTACCTTTTCTCTGATTGTTCCTCATCTGGTTTTGTCTCCAACAGCTGAGAAAAAATACTGACCGAATACTGACCAAATACTGATAGTGGGGCCGTGGCCTTGCAGTCATTTACATTTCTTGTTGTTATGCCTGCATGGATTGTTCCTAAGCTATAATATTAATTATGCAGAAAGGCAGAAGGGACAGCGATGGTTTCAGTGTTCGGTTTTTTAATATTTATTGAAATGAAGGTGACTACTGTGTAACAATTTGCAGTCACCTTGTCATTAGTACCCTATACACTAATATATACTGATCCAGTGGATGATCTGGGGAAACAAGTGTTTTGATCGTGGACAATTAATTAGTGAAATATGATTTCAGTGATTTGTGTGTCATTTGTGCAATACAGTGCCAAAGTTGGGGCCTGTTATAAAGAAAGCAAACAGAGGTGTGTAGATACGAGGGAGCATAGAGTTTCATACATTTGCCCAGGTTCCTGACATGGAAACCAAATACACGTTTTGTATAAATCAGTAACATAGGGCGGAGGTTATTTCCCTTAACACCTAGCCCTGCATATGAAGATCTGCACGTTTCTCTATTGAAATCTTTCCCCAGCCAGTTATAATCTTATTGATAAGACATCTGGACTTTGTCCAAGTGAAACTGCCAAGTTGTGAAGCGTACTGGATGCCGACACTTCAGGGATACATAGTAACCGGCTCAGTGTTGTGTATAAACTCCAGGTCTGGACTGTTACCATTATACTCCAACGGCTGTAACAAGTGAACTCACCCCAACGTACTGCCCTCTGTGATGCCCTCTGTGATGCCCTGCTTTCCAGAGAAATCTTGCTGGCAAAAATAAATCTTGTCGGACTCATTTCCATGTAATGATTGTATGAATGAATGTATCCGAAATGTCTAGTGTATTTTTGAAATTCTATTTTGATATATTTAAATATATATTTTTTGAATTAAAGGAGTTTTCCCACAAACAAAAGTTGATTTTAATCAATAGATATTGGAATAATAATAATTTCCACAATTGGATGTGTTTAAATATAATGTCCCTGTGCTGAGATAATCTTATACATGTGCACCTGCTGTGTACTGTGTAATGGCTGTGTCTGACCGTACAGGGACATGGTCTGATCATACCACATCTCCTGGGCAGGGGGGGAAACAAAAGAGTATACAGATATTACAGCAGGGGATCACAGCTCATTCTTTCTGTGAGGTAAAACATTTCCCTGCCTATTTTTAAACCATGTTTTACTTTAAAGAATCAGCTGTGATCCCCTGCTGTAATAACTGTATACTCTTTTGCTTCCTCCCCTGCCCAGGAGCTGTGGTATGATCAGACCATGTTCCTGTATGGTCAGACACAGCCATTACACAGTACACAGCAGGGGCACATGTATAAGAATATCTCAGCACAGGAACATTTTATTTAAACACATCCAATTGTGGAAGTTATTATTATTCCAAGATCTATTGATTAAAATGAACTTTTGTTCGTGGGAAAACCCCTTTAAATATTTCAATTTTGTTTTATTTTAAAGAAGTGCTGTCTTGTTTCCAGCAATGTATTTAAAAGTCTATTACATATTTTCTGATTTTGGAGGTGCCTAGTTTGTGAAGATTCTACATTTGGTTTTGGCTTCTATGGACCCTTTTCCGGACTATGAAACAGACGCCCACTGATCTCTTTTGTATAACTATTCTATCATATTCTGATGAGGGTCCCTTAAAGGGATATTCTCATCTCAGACTTTTATGCCATATCTACAGGATCGCTATATATTTAATACATGCAGGTCCCATCTGGGTACAGCAACTATTTTAAAGAGAATCTGTCTGCAAGGTTTTGCTAAGTAATCTAAGGGAACCATGATGTAGGGGCTGAGACCCTGATTCCAGAGACATGTCACTTACTAGGCTGTGTGCTGTTGTTTCAGTAAAATCAGTATTTTATCAGCAGGAGATTATCACTATAGGACCAGGTGTCTCATGCCATCTAGTCCTCCTGCTCTGTGTAACCCCGCCCCTACCAACATTTTGTCAATATACCATATACCATGTGCACAGAAAACTGTCCATCAATAGTGTGGGTGGGGTTATACAGGGCTCAGCATTCAGAGCGCTGCTACATTTGCAGAAGAGTAAGCAGTGATTTTATCACTACTGCTGCACCTAGTAAGCTAAGTGATACATCGCTGGAATCATGGTTTCTGTCCCTACACCATGCTACTGTCAGATGAGGTAGCAAAAACCCAGTGACAGATTCCCTTTAATAAAGGAGCCCGGTCTCACCCTGCCATGAATGGAGAGGTAGCTCTTTCCATTTTATAAGACTTCCGAAAAGGTGAGACCTGCATACATAGATAATTATTTCATACATACAGTGGGTACGGAAAATGTTCAGACCCACTTAACATTTTTCACTCTTTGCTTCATTGCAGCCATTTGGTAAATTCTAACAAGTTCATTTTTTTTCTCATTAAAGTACACTCTGCACCCCATCTTGACCGCAAAAAAACAGAAATATAGAAATTTTTGCAAATTTATTAAAAAAGAAAAACTGAAATATCACATGGTCATAAGTATTCAGACCCTTTGCTCAGACACTCATATTTAAGTCACATGCTGTCCATTTCCTTGTGAGCCTCCTTGAGATGGTTCTACTCTTTCATTGGAGTCCAGCTGTGTTTAATTAAACTGATAGGACTTGATTTGGAAAGGCACACACCTGTCTATATAAGACCTCACAGCTCACAGTGCATGTCAGACCAAATGAGAATCATGAGCTCAAAGGAACTGGCCAAGGAGCTCAGAGACAGAATTGTGGCAAGGCACAGATTTGGCCAAGGTTACAAAAGAATTTCTGCATTACTCAAAGTTCCTAAGAGCACAGTGGCCTCCATAATCCTTAAATGGAAGAGGTTTGGAACCACCAGAAGTCTTCCTAGACCTGGCCGTCCAGCCAAACTGAGCAATCGTGGGAGAAGAGCCTTGGTGAGAGAGGTAAAGAAGAACCCCAAGATCCCTGTGGCTGAGCTGCAGAGATGCAGTAGGGAGATGGGGAAAGTTCAACAAAGTCAACTATCACTGCAGCCCTCCACCAGTCGGGCCTTTATGGCAGAGTGGCTCAACAGAAGCCTCTCCTCAGTGCAAGACACATGAAAGCCCGCATAGAGTTTGCCCAGAAACACATGAAGGACTCCCAGACTATGAGAAATAAGATTCTCTGGTCTGATGAGACGAAGATATAACTTTTTGGTGATAATTCTAAGCGGTATGTGTGGGGAAAACCAGGCACTGCTCATCATCTGCCCAATACAATCCCAACAGTGAAACATGGTGGTGGCAGCATCATGCTATAGGGGTGTTCTTCAGCTGCAGGGACAGGACGACTGGTTGCAATTGAAGGAAACATGAATGCGGCCAAGTACAGAGATATCCTGGATGAAAACCTCTTCCAGAGTGCTCTGGGCCTCAGACTTGGTCGAAGGTTCACCTTCTAACAAGACAATGACCCTAAGCACACAGCTAAAATAACAAAGGAGTGGCTTCAGAACAACTCTGTGACCATTCTTGACTGGCCCAGCCAGAGGCCTGACCTAAATCCAATTGAGCATCTCTGGAGAAATCTGAAAATGGCTGTCCACCAACGTTCACCATCCAGCCTGACGGAACTGGAGAGGATCTGCAAGAAAGAATGGCAGAGGATCCCCAAATCCAGGTGTGAAAAACTTTTTGCATCATTCCCAAGAAGACTCATGGCTGTACTAGCTCAAAAGGGTGCTTCTACTCAATACTGAGCAAAGGGTCTGAATACTTATGACCATGTGAAATTTCAGTTTTTCTTTTTTAATAAATTTGCAAAAATTGCTACATTTCTGTTTTTCTTCAGTCAAGATGGGGTGCAGAGTGTACTTTAATGAGAAAAAAAATGAACTTTTTAGAATTTACCAAATGGCTGCAATGAAACAAAGAGTGAAAAATTCAAAGGGGTCTGAATACTTTCCGTACCCACTGTAGATAATATTATTAAATTAATGATTTAACATATATATGATAATAAGCTGTACTTGAGGGTTTTTTTCACCTGGTAAACGGGTTTATTTTGCTGCCCTGGCACTGTTTCTAATTACCGTAGCTAAGGTAGAATGGCTTCTCACCGGAATTGCACTGAGTACAGGGGTCCCATGCCCCAGCCCACCTACCTCAATTATGGTTCTGATATAGGTATTGTAGATCATAAGTGGTTGGTGCGTTTTCACAGTTTTTCTTGTGATAGGAAATGATAACGCTTATAGGCAAGAGTAAAAAAAGGATGAATGCAGAGTAAAGCCAGTGAGTACTATAAATCATCTTCATGTCAAATATAAGTCTGGAATCATCCAGCCGAGCAGAACTTACAGTTTGCAGCATTGTCGCTAATTTCAACCTGAGCCTTTGGATCTCGTATGATGTCTTTCCAGTCGATGGTATCAGTGTAACACAGCTGCTCATTCTTAGTTATATGAACGCCTCCCGCCAGAATCTCTGAATACGGGCACAATAGGAAATAGTGACGTTAATATAATGTGAAGGTTGCCATATTGGAAACAGGTGTATATCAGGATAGTCTGTATCTACCAAGCTGTACATAGAAGTGTTGACATTTTCATTTGTTCTGTTCATATGGGAAAAATGTATGCTCTTTTGTGAACAGGTTTTGTTTGCTAAAGTTTCAAACCAGTATAACCAGTGCGCTTATCCAAAGATACAGAGACGTGCTCTTATTTTATCTGTTTGTCCGATAGAGCCGAAAACACAATAGTGTTGGCACAGCTCCACTAGTAGTAAAGCAATGAATACTAAAACAAAAGTCGAAAGTCCAGAAGGGAGTTTCTCAGGCGGGAAAACATAAGGAGCATGTAGAGGGGTCAACAATAGGGGGTGTACAGCTAGTCTGACTAATAGGACTGGCCACATGGAAGGGTAGCTGGAGAACTTGATTGCCAATGACAGAGTGTATTGTAGGAGGCTCTCCCCACTCAGCAAGTCAGCTTGTCCCCTCAATCAGTGGCTGCTCTGGGAACGCAGATTATTTTTAGAACAATTGTCTTTTTTTTCTCCACCCCCCGCCCCTGAAAATCACAATAGTTAAATTAATTCTTTTAATTCTCCCAAGCTTTAATTGGCAGAGAGTGATAGATGCCTGGAGAGGTTCTCAATGCAACTACAGTCTAAAGAGGAAAGACTAAATCCAATTGTAGCTTTACATGTAGATCAGAAGAACCTTATTGTACTGCAGAGCTTGGGGATTTCTTTACTCTTTAATGGACGCTGAATGCATGAGAAAAGTCTAAAGGTCCCTGTATCTCTTTTTCTAAGGTTGGCCTATTAAAAGCCTCATGTACACAATATAGAGATAGCGTAAAATATAACTTTATGCTCTTGGTATTACAGCTCATCCAAATTCTAATGTAAAGGACTGAGCTGATGTACCAGATGCATCCCATGGACCTGGTGGAGACCTGTTCCTAATTCTGTATGTGGAAGACAAGTGATACAATATTATGTCGGTATTATTTATTATCACAGGTTTACTTTTTTCACTTATTTTTTAGTTTTCTGTTTGTTTTCACTATATGCAGTGATCTATCCATCAGTGTTGGGGAATGTAGCACTCAACAAGACTGTCAGCTTGTGTCCATTACCACTCATCTGCTATACATGGATCCTCATCCTCTCACTAGAGATGTACCTGTAAGATGGTGGAAGCTTAGCTTCTGGATACCACGGGTGCCATTAACCTGATTGTTAAGTATCATGTAAAGTGAATACTTGTCTTCATATAGACTCTGTCCTCGAATGACCCGCAGGTTGTCTAGTGGCAAATAGGTAAAAATATTCAAGGCGATCAGCACGTATCCAGTCACTTCACGTATGGACTGAAAGGAAAGAAGAGAAATATGCCTTACTTCCAACAATTCACATCTAAATTTATCACAATTAAATCATTCACTACAAAGCAGATATTACGTCCATGAAAACAACCATGGACATTCATGGACTCCAAATGAATAGCATTGCCAGGCATTGACAATTAATGTTAATATTCTCTTAGGTTCATTTAAATTTTTTCCTACAGATAAAAAAAAACTCTTCCTCCTTGAACAAAAAAAATCCCCCAAAACAGAAGAAGATGGCAGCCAGGACAATGAATTAAGGATTGCAGGTATATTTTTGACCATGTAGTTCATGAATCCAGTGTTGTCTCCTGGCTCTTATATATATGATTTGGCCCCGGAGAACAGATTTCTGGAAACATGGCTACAGGTGCTGTTGTACTTCCTGGCATGGTGCATGTCCGAAGACTGGAAATACCAGAATCCGAAACAATCCGGCAACATAAGTGTTTTCTGAAGAACTATGGAAATATATGTTTTTTCTTTTCCCTGTTCTATGTTTCTTGCTTTTTTTTTCTTGTTTCTTGTTTTTTTTCCTTAAAAACAACCACAAACTACAGTACAGTTTTGCAATTGATAATTATCCTCAGCTCACTAGAGGTGCTTAAAGGGATTGTCCACTACTGGGCAACACCTTCTTACCAGCCCCAGGGTGCAGCATAAAATGTCATAAAAACACGCTATAGTTACTGGACCAGCATTATTCTTCCGATCTCAGCTCTGTTTTCACCTGCCAGTCACCTGACATGAACAACATCAGTTTTGATTGAGTGTAAAAAACACTGGTATCAGAGGAAAAGAAATAAATAAAGTGGTGCCAGTCTGGCAGGCATGTATAACTTTAATTTTATGCTGTACTTTGTGGCTATTAACAAGGTTTGTCCAGTAGGGGGCAACACCTTTAAAGGGTTATTTTTAAAGTAAAAAGTTACACTCTGATAGGATAGTGGATAACTTACTAATCGCTGGTGGTTTGACCACTAGGCCATCTAGATCCTGAGAATGGGGTTCTGGATCCCAGGAACTGGATTCCACAGAGCCCCACTTTGTTGTGTTAATACTTGATCTGCAGCTCCACTCATTGTCTATGGGACTTGGCTTTCTCCAGCAGTGCCATAGACAATAAATCGAGCGGAGGTCAGACATGTTCACCTTCCAGCGGTGAGAACCCCAGTGATCAATAAATTATCCTCTATACTATAGATAGCAAGTAACTTTTTTATTTTGTGAATATTCCTTTAAAGAATGACAGGCATCCTTATTGTTAAATAGGCCATTAATACCGACAGCTATTCTGACTGACCATATAATACCATGTGATTCATTTGACATTGTAGTACACATTTTAGTATTTTTGCCAATTAGTTAAACCTGTATAAAAGGAGGAGATTTTCTGTGAAGGGCCATTTCAGCAAAATACATTTATGGTGTCTATAGGCGGTTGTGTACAGTACAGACCAAAAGTTTGCACACACCTTCTCATTTAAAGATTTTTCTGTATTTTCATGACTACCTCTTGAAGCTCATCAAGAGTGTGCAAAGCAGTCATCAAAGCAAAAGGTGGTTACTTTGAAGAACCTAGAATATAAGACATATTTTCAGTTGTTTCACACTTTTTTGTTAAGTATATAATTCCACATGTGTTAATTCATAGTTTTGATGCCTTCAGTGTGAATGTACAATTTTCATAGTCATGAAAATACAGAAAAATCTTTAAATGAGAAAGTGTGTCCAAACTTTTGGTCTGTACTGTATGTAAAGCATCTTCTCCTTAATGTTCTTCCCTTCTGCTGCAGGGTTCTTATGAGTAACAAAGAACATTGGGCCCTTCTATTGTAATTAATGAGACTTCTCGTTCTTAGACATCGATTATTATTATTTATTAATATTTATTATAATAGCGCCATTAATTCCATGGCGCTTTACATGTGAAAAATGGATATACATAGCAAATAACGAGTACAATAGTTTGAACAAAAACAAGTGGCCGACTGGTACAGGAGGAGAGAGGACCCTGCCCGCGAGGGCTCACAATCTAGAAGCCTATCAGACAGTTATGGAATTTTAAGTCGAGATACCCCTAAAACTCCGCTAAACAGAACTCCGGGCATGAAATCTCTAATTATGCAAATGAGCAATGAGAATAAAACCTGTCATTATTAGCTGGTGAACAGATGCTAAACCTCTGGAATGCAGACTTTGTGTTTAGGGCAAGGTTGGCCATGTTCACTTGTAGTAGCAGGAAGCCTCTCCCATTTACTGCAATACTTTACCTCCTAAACTCTGTGGGCGGAATAGGGAGGGTAAACCAGTTGTGCAATAATCAGGGGAAACGGCCGGTTAAACAGGACAGGCTGGAGCCACATTCCAATGACAGAAGCATTGAACTCACTTACATATCGCACCATTTGCTAACATGAAAATGACATCTGTGATCGAGGTGCTCAGTGAATATCACAAGATGTGTGTTATTTCAACGTGCCGACTGATTACCATCTACTGCACATTACATAACAACAAGCTGAAAAGAAAACATTGGTATCTATATTTCAGTCTCCCATGATGATCACCGAGGTGTATATTACCTTTAAGAAGGATAAATCTTTGTTATTCTCAACCAGCACAATCTCAAGATTTCCCATCACAATATGGCAGTTGTTGTACGTGTTCTTTAAGGTATGATGCTGGTACTCTGCTTCGCCAGTTACACTCAGTCCATTCATTGTGCCAGTGCAGACTGCAGAAGAAAGAGATGCAATAAGAAAATGCACCGAGGCAACCGACACACAAATACAGGGGGTTCTGCAACAAAATATACTGTCTGGTGCTGTCTTATGGCATTGCCACCCATCCCAAGACAGGAAGGACTAATATTCCCGACATCCTTTCTGTCTAGATCCTATATGTGATTCATGAAGAGAAGGGATAAAGTCAACCAGTTATGCCCTACCCTCAATTTGGGGATTCTATGGCGCTCAAATGACTTTCCACACTTCCGCAGAAGGAGACTGAAGATTTGTAAAAACTCTGCATTTCAGTTTCTATGTTTAAAACTGAGAAATATTATTTGCAGCAAACTGTTAAAGGGACCCTGTTGGCAAGTTTTTACATATGGCAGCAGCGGTATGGCTGTATAGACGCTGATCTCCTGATAAAAATTATACCACTTCTGTAGCGATCAGATGTGCCAGTCCTGAGAAATTAAACATATAAGTCCTATGCAAATAGGGTTGGAAATGCACTGGGGGAGTGTCAATGCACTTTGATGGCTTCTTGATACGCCCCCAATGCACTTCCAGCCTGATCTGCATATGGCTTCTGCACTAGATTTCTCATGATGTGCTCTCTACAATAAAAGGTATAATTTCTATAGAAGGACAAACACCTAAACAGACATACCACTACTTCCATATGTAAAGACAAGCTAACAGGTTCCCTTTAAGCAATTAGTGATATTCTTTATTATTAAATATGTTTGCACATCTGCAAAATGAAATAATGACTCCAACAAGAAATGAGCATTGGAACATTTCCGTCCGTTTCACAATATGTCCAGAAATACTGTGAGATAAAACATAATATAATATACCACACCATAGTTACATTTTAACTTTGAAGATAATCTCAATTTTTTTATGGATCTGCTCTTTGGAGCATGCAGGAGGGATTACAGTGTGGATAATAAACTGCTTTACAATAAAAGGTAGAAAGCTTCAGTCTGTAGGAAAGCAATAAACATTTGAAAAATGGAGGGAGGACATGACCAATGTGCCATTAAACAAGCGCGCCTTCACACGTACATGATGATTTTACCTTCCCAAAATCAAAACAGATGATCCTATCCTAGTAAAATGTCTCTGTGGTAACGAGCTGACTCAGACCGATCTTACATATAATGCGATTCATCTGATCGGTCAGAAATGTGTTGAACTTTAAGCTTTAGGCTATAATCATAAGATATGTGTCAAAGTGTTTACTAAGGACCTGCTGGCTTTCCTGTCTGTTTTAATATGTACTTCCATTCTCAATGAAATTACAATTCTGGATCATCTTCTCTTAGGTGAAAATCTATGGTATTCCTCCTGGAAATGAATAAATTGACAGGTAGGTGTTACTATTCCCTTTTCATGCCCATGCATCTTCTACTGCTCATTCGGATGACTTAGGATAAAAGCCAAACCAGAATCTCAATTTAGAGACATGGTGTTTCAGGGTATTGCCTCTCCTAAGTGCAAAGTATGAGATCTGATTTGGATAGGGGAGAGGCTTAAAACTGTGATCTAAAGGGTAATGTTTCTCCTTGTGGAGAGTGACATGCCAGGCCTGGTAAGCCAGTGTGAGGAGGCTTATACGCCATGCACTGCTCCTCTGGGAAATTAAATATGCAAATTGCCTCTTCAGAGAGGAAGAAGACTAGAACTCTAATGCCACCTAATGGAAGTAGCAATCATAAAAATCAATATTGACCCTTTAACGAGGCCTGGCATGTCACGCCCCACAAGGAGAAATGTTACCCCTTAGACCCCTGTCCGGAGCCTCTCACCTAGCAAAAGCAGTCTCATACTTTGCACTGATGAGGGGCAACACCCTGAAACACTGTGTCTGCAAATTGAGATTGTGGTTTGGCTTTTATCATAAGTCATTTGACAAGGCTTGTTAAATGTTTGATATTGACTTTTAGGCTGCGTGCCCACGATGCGTTTTTCATGCGTTTCCGCTGCGGAAATTCCGCAGCGGAAACGCATCAAAAACGCATGGTAATCCGCACCCCATGGTCTCCAATGGCATTCCGCAATGTCAATGCACATGCTGCGGATTTTTCCGCAGCGTTTCTGCAGCGCTCATAAATCCGCAGCATGTTCATTAATTTTGCGGAAGCGCCGCCATTGACTTGCATTGAGACACATATAATGCGCGTCTGTACATTTGTACACGCGGATTATATGTGATTCAATGTGCGGATGGTACCCAGTTCTGGAGGAGAGAAGACTCTCATCCAGACCTGGGTACCATTGTACCTGTAAAAAAAAGAATAAAATAATAAAGTTTATATTCACCTGTCCGGCGGCTTCTCTCTGCATGCCGACAGCGCTGAAGGACCTTCGGTGACGTCACAGTCATGTGACCGCAGGCCATTCACCGCTGTGTCTCGCGATATGCCGGCATCCAGGAACCAGACAGGAACGAGCGCTGCAGCACACACCGGGGCATCGGGGGTGAGTATAGTTTTATTTTAAGCATTGTTTTATGGTCACACTATATAAATCCATGCTGTTTGCATGGATTTATATAGTGTGACCTAGTTGTCAAGCACTTTCCATGTGATGCTATCGCCTGGAAAGCGCTTGTCTATCTGCATTCGGAAACGCATGTGAATCCGCATGTATTCCGCATGTATTCTGCAGGAAAAATGCATGCACAATCTGCATGCGTTTTTTTCTGCCAGGGAGATGCAGAAATGCTGCAGAAATTTTCAGCTTCATTTCTGCATCGTGGGCACATAGCCTTAGGATTGCTACTTCCAATAGGTAACACTAGTTCTCTTCCTCTCTAAAGATGCAATTTGCATATTAAAAAAACATGTAGCGTATGGTATATTTTTTTTACTGGATGCCCCTATATGGAACAGTATAGTGTACTGCTTTATTTCATACAGCCAAAAATTGTGCACCCCAATGTACAGGGTGGGCCATTTATATGATACACCTAAATTAAATGGGAATGGTTGGTGATATCAACTTCCTGTTTGTGGCACATTAGTATATGGGAAGGGGAAAACTTTTCCAGATGGGTGGTGACCATGACAGTCATTTTGAAGTCGGCCATTTTGGATCCAACTTTATTTTTTTCCATGGGAAGAGGGTCATGTGACACATCAGACTTATTGAGAATTTCATAACAAAAACAATGGTGTGCTTGGTTTTAATGTAACTTTATTCTTTCATGAGTTTTTTACAAGTTTATGACCACTTATAAAATGTGTTCAAAGTGCTGCCCATTGTGTTGGATTGTCAATGCAACCCTCTTCTCCAACTCTTGACACACTGATAGCAACACCGCAGAAGAAATGCTAGCACAGGCTTCCAGTATCCATTGTTTCAGATGCTGCACATCTCGTATCTTGATGGTATGGTGTGGTATATGGGGTACAAAGATAGTGGGACCATTCTTCATCAATGGAAACCTCAATGCCACTGGATATCTGAAATTGCTACATGATCATGTGTTGCCCTCTTTATGCACTGAAGATGGCACGTTCCCTGAGTTTTTCCAACAACATGGTGTACCACCACCTTATGGGTGTCAGGTCCGAGCATTTCTACATGAACAGTTTCCTGGAAAGTGGATTGGTCGTCGTGGGCCAGTTGAATGGCCACCAAGGTCTTCCGATCTGACCCCCTTAGACTTTTATCTTCGGGGTCATCTGAAGGCAATTGTCTATGCTGTGAAGATACGAGATGTGCCGCATCTGAAACAACAGATACTGGAAGCCCGTGCTAGCATTTCTTCTGCGGTGTTGCTATCAGTGTGTGAAGAGTGGGAGAAGAGGGTTGCATTAACAATCCAACACAATGGGCAGCACTTTGAACACATTTTATAAGTGGTCTAAACTTGTAAAAAACTCATGAAAGAGTAAAGTTACATTAAAACCAAGCACACCATGGTTTTTCTTATGAAATTCTCAATAAGTTTGATGTGTCACATGACCCTCTTCCCATTGAAAAAAATAAAGTTGGATCCAAAATGGTCGACTTCAAAATGGCCACCATGGTCACCACCCATCTGGAAAAGTTTTTCCCTCCCGTATACCAATGTGTCACAAACAGGAAGTTGATATCACCAACCATTCCCATTTAATTTAGGTGTATCCATATAAATGGCCCACCCTGTATACTGGTCAGAGACTAAATGGATAAGTTTAGGCCCGGCGCATACTGCAATAATATATGGCTTGTCTAAGAATAAGAAGTGAGGAATTCACACTTTAAAGAATTCTTGTACCTTTGCTCTACCAAGCAGGTTAGGGCTTTCTTCAGTGCTGTCTACCCACCAGCTAGAAGTTAACCAACTATCTGATCTGCTAAGCGATTGAGGTCAATCCTCAGTAGGACAAGTGTACCAGTCTGACATGCACCCACAACATTAGGTAATGTAGTATAGAAATTTTCTGGCACATTATGTTTTTACAGCTGTGTATTGTAAATTTCTCAGCTGTAGGTCTATGGAGTGAAACAAATGGGCCATTTTACCCACTAATATTTTTTACAATCCTGAACAATATAGGTACACAGTCTAATTATGGAAATGCCCCCCCTGTATTTGGCCCCCATTTACTCTTCAATTTTTCTTTGCTCTTGTTAATACTGAAAAAAAAATATGAGAGAAGCTCAATGACAGATAGGGGCGATTTTCCCCTCCAGACGTAGAACTAGGAAAGGTCAGACATTAGAAAGGATCCAAACAAACCCAAGAACCCTGACAATCGTCCAAGCAATGCTGCCCCCGCCTCTGCCTATCCTGGAGAGAATGGCCTCTCTCTGTGCGGGACACAATGTGTCCTTCTCTGCAGCTGGACACAGCATCTCATTGTGCCTCGGGCAGGAATTTAATGGGGACTCTAAGGGCAGGGTCCTTAAAGGAGGGAGATTTGGATTCGAACAGTCATGTATTTCTTAAAACTCTCAAATACTGAATATTCACTAGAATTTCTCAATGCGCCACTTGTATTATGCACACACATGTACAGAACATGTATGCAGCTCTCGCTATAGGAGAAGCATCCATGTATTGATGATGGACATGTGTTCCTCCATCAAAGTCACATATAACAGTCTACATCACTATTACACAATCACATACTTACTACATTTAACAAAAAGCCTTTTGTAAAAGTCAAAATTCAATTACAAGTCACCATTCTGCTAGATAGATAGGCTAAATATTTCCAGCCCCCATTGGACACAAGCCCCGACGTCTTTATAAAAAATTGCAGGCAATAGAAACTCAACCAAAGCAAAGCCTCCAAAAGTCCCCCTTATTACAATAAACCCACTGCCCAAACAAAGCATCTGTTTTGTAGGCCATTATATGAGTTTAGTAAGTCATTGAAGGGAGGAGTATCAATCAGCACTATATGGTCATGCCTACAGGCAGAAGAGGGTGAGCGACGGGGTTCTTCCTGCCAAACCTGTATGTGATCATTATTGACTTTACCAAGTGATGACAACACGGCCCGGGCTATAAGTAAAAATCTAAATGACTAACAATTAATGTGGCTTACACAGAACTACGTGATAGAGAAGCTACAAAATACTCTAGAATTTTCCTGGGCTTATCGTTTCCATTGCTTATACACTTTAGCAGCATAAATCCACCAGGATAACACTTTAAAGTAACACAAACATTAGTTCATGAAATTGTCCAAATAAACAAAATTATCCTGAAATGCACGTAAAATAGTAAGATATACATTGTACTAATATACTTTAGAATTCCAAGGTACCTTGATCTTGAACAACTTCACTCCCAGGCAATTTTTCGTTTTTTGCGCTTTTTTTTTTTTTTTACCTTTTCATCTTCCAAAAACTTCCTTAACTTTTTTTATTTTTCCTTTGTCATAAGAAGTTTTATTTTTTTTGCAGGCCAAGTTGTAGTTTTAAATGACACCATTCATTTTACCGTACAGTATACTAAATAACTGTAAAGAAATTCCAAGTGTGGTGAAATAATGAACATATGCAATTACGCCATTAATTTGGGTATTTTCTTTTAACGGCATTCATTGTATGGTAAAATATGCATGCCAGCATGATTCACTAAGTCAGTAGAATTATGGCAATATCAAACTTGATTATATATTTTTTCTTTAATTTAAGCAGTGAAAAAAAATTCAGAAGTTTGTAAAAAATCTTTTTGTTTTGCGTGATCTTTTTCTGAGACCTGTAACGTTTTTACTCTTCCATCAATGGAGCTGTGTGAGGGTTTTGTGTTTTTTTTTGCGTGGTGAGCTGACGTTTTCATTGATAACATTTTGGGGTCCATAAAACATCTTGATCACTTTTTATTGTGTTTTTTTAAGGAGGTGTAGTGAGTGAAAAAAATGCATTTATGGCATTTTCATTTTTTTGTTATGTCACTTACCAATTGGGTTAATTAATTTTATTATTTTACAGATTAGACTTTTACGGGAGTGGAGATAAAGTTTTATTTTTTTTATTTTTAATGGGGCAAGGAAAACCTCACGCATCAAGAATTGCAGTCCAGCTGCATGATCGCAGCCATGTATATGAGAAAATATACTTTGAAGATCCAGCTGGGCACCACAGCCACAGGCGAGACTAATCCAGCTTTGCCCACCCCTGGCCTGCTGTTCCCAGATGATTGACAGATTTCTCTTTCTCGTTGTCATAGGGAGAGACCTGTCAATCACTTGTAGCAGTGCTGGGAAGAGTCGGCCCAGAGGCAGAGCAGGAGCATTTTAGAGAAAAATATATCTGGCTGCATGTATGCGGCCATTCATGCTGCCTGTAGTTTGGATAGCATAAATCATCTGACAGGTTTACTTTAAGAACTCAGATTAAAGCAATTCTTTGTAATGTGATGGGCATTCTTGCTTTATCAGGTAATCATAAAGTATATTCTGGTGTAATAGAAAGTATGATACATTTTATTACTATGTTTTTTTTTTACAATTTGTTAGCACATTAAACCTCCATATTCTTTTTTTGCACGGCTATACACAGTATTAATATCATCCTTCACAAGTTAATTAACTGTAAACTATATGTAGAGTGCATCACTGGTGGGAGGCATACCGAGGGAGTCTCCGAATATTCTGTCCCCCACCCGAGCTGGATGACAGCTGACAAATGAGGTTTGGAATGTCCGACATGGCGGCGATGATATTTCTCTACTCTCCAGCTCATCACATCCTCCCCGGTATCATTCTTTCATGCAGTCAGCTAAGACCTGTTCTAAATAATTACGATCCAAATCACCATAGTGGCTCAATTAACTTATTTGGTAGAATTTAAGCAATATACAAAATTCACACGAATTTCCTTCCAGTCTGATGCTAACAATTTTGCACAGATCTTGCTGCCAAACAACAACTTCAAAAGGCTGCAAAGGTGTCGCAAGTCGCAAGTTAGATGAGTGTATCGTCATCTGTGACATGTCAGAAGATTACTCAATAGTAAAAATAAAGAGTATTTCAGGAATTGCATAAATAATAACTTATTTTATTATACTATATTATAGTAGTGTTGGAATCTGTTTGTAGGTTCAGTTCTTGCTTGTATATAAACTATACACCTAAAGACCCCCAGACACATTAGTGTAAAGTTGGCTAAGCCTATGGGTTCCAGCAGCCATCTAATGTGTATGGGCCACGTCACACTTCTGAGAGCTGACGTCCGGTGACAGATTAGGCACTAGACAGTATCTGACAGCGGCTTTCTTCCCTCTTCTCATACAGCACATCTATACTTGGTCAGCCGGGTATGAGTATGGAGAAGTCAAGGGAGATGTCTTTTGAGCATTTGACCAGGGAACTGAGAGGTTCTGCTTGCTGAGCTGCACAATTCGGAGCAGTCTTTTGAGCAATTGTGTCTGTCCTCCCAGCCGCGATTAATATAGGTAGATTTTAACGCACCACTCCAGCGCTGAAACAAAAATGCTGGAGTGGTGCGTTAAAGATGCTACTAATCTAAGGTCCTTGACCATAATCTTAGACTTGCCCACCACCATCTTCATCTTTTATCTGCGCTGCTCAGGTCCTGCGGCGCCGTCTTGTGACAACCACTTCTGACTGCAAGTCTATGAGAGCCAGAATGAGGTTCTCTTAGACTTACATTGAGTTGTGACTTCCGGATCACCAGCAAACACTGGATCAATCCGGCAGGTCACAACCTGCTGAAGACCGACTGGAGCGGCGCTGATAGAAAGTCAAGACGAGATGGTGGGTAAGTATAAGACTACAGTCAGGGACCTTCGATTAGAAGAACCACTCCAAAGTGCTGCAATGGTGCTATAAAGGTAATGCATGCACAAGAAAATGCGCATCCAGCTTTGTCACATTTGAAGTAAGTCCGCCATTACCCAGTCTGTGAGGGTGCGTGTATCTATAATAATAATCATCTTTTTATTTATATAACACCAACATATTCCGCAGCGCTTTACAATTCAGACAATTTACAGACATTAAGGGCACTGTCCCCATTGGGGTTCACATTCCACATGTTGGGGTTCTACATTCCCTATCAGTATGTCTTTGGAGTGTGGGAGGGAACCGGAGAACCCAGAGGAAACCCACCCAAACACAGGGAGAACATACAAACTCCTTGCAGATGTTGTCCTTGGTGAGATTTGAACCCAGGACCCCAGCGCTGCAAGGTTGCAGTGCTAACCACTGAGCCACCGTGCTACATACTACTGAATCTTTTACACACACCCAATAACACACAGTAGTTTTCAGGATGTTCTTTCATGTCCTCTCCAGGCAAAGGCATTAAGCCTGGAGGTACATTCTTTTATAGAATGCTGTCTCTTTAAGGGTTTGGTGGCATTCCTGGGTCAACAGATAAGGAATGGGTCTCTGTATAGTGTCCCTGTTTGTCCTCCAATGGAGGTGACAGGAAAACAGAGCAGACCTTGTCTACTTTCCAGGCCTCCTAAGTACTGGCAAAAACCAGCAGGAGAGATTAAACCCTTCATCTTTGTGTTACTCACGCAGTGTAGGATGTGGTTTACCATCTAATTAATTTCTCTGCACAGTAGCCAAACGCACAACTGCAGCAATGGGACTCTATATGACAAAGGGCAGTCTGTGCTCAGGCTCTCCTGGGTGGAAGCCATCTTAATAGATAGATGTAAGAGGAAAACATTAATGACCCTAGGACAGAAATCCATTGCCCAGATAATCTTTAGCACCTACAAACATACATGTCTCGCTATGAGCTCATGTCTTTCTCTGTGTAATTAGATTAGGTTGAATGACATCTTGGCATGAGGATTACGCCCAAAGCCCAAAGCAGTCTGAATGAAAGTCCATGCCGTAGATTTACTCTGTACCGCACACAGTACATATAGATTCTGTAATCAAACATTTATGCTTCAAAGTGACTCTACAGGCTCCTCATTTGTAAGGTTCATTTCCCTCAATATATGTGCCTTAGCCAGGGGCGGACATATCATTGGTGCAACCTGTGCAGCCGAACAGGGACCCAAGAGATCAGGGGGCCCATTTCCACCGCCAAAGCAGGTAGAATGATGCATTATGATGAGCTATTGGGCTGCAAAGGGCCCAAGATACTGTTCTTGCATGGGGGCCTCTTCTGTTTGTGTCCGCCAGTGGCCTTAGCTTAAGGGCAGACATATCATTGGTGCAACTTGTGCAGCTGCACAGGGGCCCAAGAGGTAAGGGGTCCCATTTCCACCTCAAAAGCAGATGAAATTGTGCATTATGATGAGCAATAGGACTGCAAAGGGCCCATATACTGTTCTGGCACAGAGGTCCTCTTCTATGTCTAAATCCACCGATGCCTTAGCTGCCTATACTATAAGATTATTCAGCCTTTGCTGTAATAGAAATCAGCCAATCAGAAAAGAGAGAGCTGCAGGGTGACAGAGAGCAGCAGTCTGAACCAATCATGAGACAGGAGGCGTGTCTCAGACTACCTCAAAGTCCCTGCAGGCACTGTAGCTAAGACTTAGTCATAGCCATAGTAAGAGACACCTACATATACTACTAGATAAGACCGTGGGAGGGGAAGACGGTTGAGGTATTTAAATATTCCACATTATAGTAAAAAGTTCAAAGTATTGGTGATATTGAACTATTACTATAAACTGTGATCAAGAAAACAGGGAAGAGAGCTAAAGAGCTAATGAATGACACTCTTCCTTCCAGTCCAGGTTTTTAGTGAATAGCAGCTCAGTGGCCAGTACTGGCTCAAAACATTTAAAGGGGGATTGTTTTGGTGGGTCTTATAAATACGCTCAAACTTCACATGTCCTTATGTACCAAAGAACTTGCAAACCATGACTTGCAGCACATCCATGGATGAAAAATATGTATATAAATCTCCAAGTATGCAATCTATGGACAACATATATGAAAACCATCAGCCACCTCACTAAGACACTGGCCTGCTTTACTCCTACTGGCATGACTGGTCGCGTGATCATGCTTGAAATGAGTCATGTAACTCGTACACAAGAACTTCTTTGGTTCACAGATCAAACTCTAAAACAACACGTCTTTTTTAAGTTCAATAATGGGTTGTCACATTGTTGCTACAAAGGAAAATATGAAAATAACAACAAAAAGCTTTACAACTGTAAAATACGGACAATAGCCATGGTCTGACAAGCAAGAGCTGAAGACGCCTTTCCAGACTCCCAGCTGCACCTGCAGTTTCGCCTTGTTTTTTTCTCTTCACTAAAAAAAAATCTATCTGGTTATGTCTGTTCTGTTTATAAGTGTTCTGCGCCCTTTATACTCCCCCAGTGCAAATGCCAATGACACGGTCATTAATCATTCACATGCCTGTATTGATTAAGAGCTCTTCGTAACAATGGGAGCTATTGAAAATGCACTGAAAGTTGGACTGTTTCACTGTGCCGAGCTCCGCAAGTTCATAGTCAACCACAGATTCATATTGGAAACAGACAAGTATTAAAGTCCATTCTGATAACTATTGTATTAACAACTAAGACAGTAATAACACTACACTGAGGACATACATTCCCACCTACTCAGCTACTTAGTCTATGCCTGCAGCTTGGGCAGATTCTTGCCACATACCATCCATACCCAGATGCCAACAGCCTTATTAGAGAAACACATGTCTCCAAGCATACGTAGATGTGACCCAGGGAGAAAGTAATTCTATAGCGATGCTGGCAATTGGTGTGGGAATTCCCCTATAATACCGTGGTCATTTTTCAGATACAATTATCATAAGTATACATTTCACGTTCCATAATGGTTATTTTTGGATTAGTGCTGTTATACAGTACTCAGGGGAGGGGAATTTATTTTCCTTCTTTTATTTAATGTGCAATGCTCTACATTCGCTTAGATCCCTGCTCAGTTTACAATCCAATTTCCCTTCTCAAGGACATTCACACTGATACACACACAGTAGGGCTTAGTGAACAGACAGCCCAATGACCTTCTCATCTATGTCAGATCAATGATGTGGATCTTGCAGTACCTGGGGAAAAAATCCAAACTCCATGCGCATTGTATTCATTATCAAAGCTACAGAACCTTTCCAAAATGCAGCAGTGCAGCATGCCCCCTAATGCATCGGACTGCTAAGCTGTTTTAAAATGTTTTATTTTTAATGGCCTTCGGCTCGATCTTGAGCCATGGCGACTTGATGGATGAATAATTTGTAGGAAGTTTGATCTTGTGCAGGCCTAGATAGGTCCACCAGGATCTCCTCCGCCGTTATCTTCATAGTATCAAGCCATCGGGTTGCTGGCCTTCCTCTTCACCTTGTTCCTTCTATTCTTCCGATCATGGTGTCCTTCTCCAGTGTTTGCTCTCTTCGTATAAGGTGTCCAAAGTAGGCAAGTCGTAGCTTGGTGATCATTGCTTAGTGTGACATGCCTGGCTTAATTTGATAGCAAAATTGATTAGTTTGTTCTTCTTACCATCCATGGTATTGATAACACCCTTCTCCAGCACCACATTTTGAAGGTGTCATTTTTACACACATATATCTATTTTTATACTTCTTTCAGGTTTGTCTTTTTCTGGCCTTGTTGCATGTATTGTCTTTATGTTTAGGTACAAAATGAATGATCATTGTATAATTTATACTTCCAACCTATGCAAAGTGCCTCCATTCTTTATAATACATGAGTATTGTGATATTATTATTATTATTATTATTTCATAGCTTTTATTTCATTTTCATTATTACATTCTCTAAAAACTCATATTTTCTATTTCCTTTTTTTATAAAATAACACTGAAATTTAAATCCATTTGATTCTTTTATGTAAAATGTACCTACAATTAATTTATGGTGCAAATAAACAGTATGACTTTTGCATCACCACATCTACCTACAGTTGAAACCAGAAGTTTACATACACTATATAAAAAGACACATATACATGTTTTTCTCAATATGTGACATGAAATCAGAATAAACCTTTCCCGTTTTAGGTCAATTAGGATTACCATCATTTTTAATATTTGCCAAATGACAGAATAATGAGAGAGAGAGAATGTTTTAAGGCACTTTTATTACTTACTGCAAAGTCAAAAGTTTACATACACACATGCATATGTGTCTTTTTATATAGTGTATGTAAACTTCTGGTTTCAACTGTATATGGTTTTAAAAAAGTTGTCCAGTACTTGTTTCAATTGCCCCAATGTATTTGGCATGTGGCCATAAGTGTTTTTGTAATTACCTTTAGTTGTATATATTGCCTGTGAGCGGCACCATAGCTGGCCGATCACAGGCATCGCATGACCCCCTGCTGATGTCACATCAAGTGAGGCGTGACATCAGTGACGCGGTCCCCGCGGTGGATGCTGGGTTGTGGGCAGTGTTTCCCGGCACGTCACATCCAGCATCCACCGTGCGCTTTTGTGACGCTCCAGCCCTCCCTGGGAAATGGGGTACTCGGAGCTGGGTCAGATGTTGGGGAGGCAGTCGTGGCCTGGACCCGTTCCGTGCCCAGGGCCGTTACATGAAAGTAATGGGCTATCAGGGTTGAGTGGTATTATCGACTACGCCACCTGTGGTGTCTGGTGATGCGCCACCAGCGCTGCTAGCAGTCTTCTGAGGCTGGATGTAGTGGCAGCAGGCGATGTTATAACTCCCCACAGGCGGAGCAGGGCATCAGGGCAGATTTGACAGGAGGATGGGGAGAGTAGTCCTGGGTCACTCAGGTGCTGTGTGGTGCAGTGCAGAAATGAAGGAATCAGAGGCCATAGGGATAGTCTTCCAGGTCTTTTACTCACAGTTTTAAGCAGCGGCAAGGCTTCTCCCTGCTCCTCACGGATCACTGCGGCCACCAGGGATGAGGGCTCAGCGCACCCAAGGTATTCAGGTACCTCGATCAGGACCCTCCGAGTGTTCCTAACTGTCCCCTTTGAACCTCTCCTGTCCGTGTGCGTGCAAAGGCTGGGTGTCCCTCTGGACTATGCACAGATATAGGGTAAGGCGGCAATTCTGTTCCGCCCGTCACCCGACGGGATCCACTGTAGCCTACCGGGCTTCTCTGACAGAGACGTGAAGTGGCAAAGTCAGATGTCGGGGGCCGGTACCCCTCTTGCAGCAGGAGTACCTCTGGCAGGGCCAGAATGGAGAGTACAGGTGGCGTACGCCGCTCCGTCCGTGCTCCCTGGGATCCTTTTGCTTGTGGAGCTGTCACTATAGCTCCCGACCTTCTTAAGCAAGGGAACTTGACCGGGATAGAGACGCTGTTAACTCATACCCGCGCCTCGTGTCAAGGTCAGAGCACGAGGACCGTGCATCTTCAGCACACTGCAGGCTCCTACACAAGGCCACTGTCAGCTGCAAAGGCCACTGTCAGCTGCAAAGACCACAATCAAAGAACCTTGTGCTTAAGATGGCTGGCTATTATATATGAAACTATGTGTGCAAACTAAAACTGTGTTCTACCCTTCACCCACTACATGGTTCCCCTAACTTTTGGTTCCCCTCACTTGTGATCCTGCTGAGGCAGCACTATGGTGCATACTTGCCTCCCATAGGTCAGGAGTGTGTAGTGTTGAATGTAGATTCAGGGTCCTGACCAGTGCACCTTCCTTACCTGGGTGAGGAGACACTACACCTGCTGACAGGCTGTATATCCCCCCTTGTGGCGACCGAACCCTCAGGGGTGCCACACTTTCCCAATGAATGAGGAGAGGGAGAGCGCACGGGGGATCCTTGGTGTGACGTGCGGGGTAACCCTTCCCACAGCCCATCACTCACCGTGGAATGCGGCACTGAGTCATGCCCGGCTGCAGCCGGAACTTGACGTGATATCAGTGGATGTCAGTGCCGGCTGTAACAGGGGGTCACGTGATGCCTGTGAGCGGCCAGCGATAGCGCCGCTCACAGGCAATACATACAACTAAAGATAATTACAAAAACACTTATGGGCACATGCTAAATACATTGGGGCAATTGAAAAAAGTACTGGACAACTCCTTTAAGCTGTGTGACTTCATTGACAGATAAGTGATTAGATGAGATGTACTTTTTGCACACAGCACAACTGGAGCTGGGGAACCTAGTATGGTGGTAAGGTCATAGCAGTGACTCACGAATCCATGCTAAATGACATGGCCAGCATTGGGTGGCCTACACGATCCAAGATTAGCCAAAAATTTTCCAATATAGACAATATAATATATTTGTTTTATATTTTACTACAGTTCCAATTTTTTGAAGTTACACAACTTTGGTGAATGCAGAAAGAACATACAAGGCTTGATGTTTATGCCTTAAACATCATTAGGGTATGATGTAGCCAAATTTTAACAAATGGTATCATATCAAATTATATGTTAAGTAGTGTAAAAACTAAATGTGAACAGAGCCTAGGGGGTTGTGCACAGAGCCTGTACACCTATGAAATCTAACAGCAAAAACAACTTTTATTTGCCTCTATATTAAATCGGAGGCGTAGGGTACAGTGGAGGCCATAAATCGGAGGCGTAGGTTCAGTGGAGGCCATATGTACCTTCAGGGTGTTTTATCACAGCTCCCTACGCACCAAACACAGGAAAACATCAATGCTGACCCTATGACAAACCGATCAATCTCAGAAGAGATTTGGCTACATGACGAGGTTGAACAGCTTGTTACTCATTAATTTGGCCACAACATGCTCTGTTCCTGAGATTACTGCAAGAGTTTGTGTACAAAGTACAACTGAAGTCACCAAAATGAAAAGACATTGTGTTGTGTTTCAACGTTCTGAAACCTATGTTTGTTGCTATGTAGTAGCAGAAATCATTGTTGCAATTCTCACGAGCAGCTTCAATATGTAGTCGCAAACACTTTCCGAAGGCCGGAAATTCCAAAAAGTAAATCTTGACGAGGCATACCTGTTCATTTTAAGCCATTCTAAGAGATACTTGATGAAACTGCTTGAGAGAATTTCAAGGATGTATAAAACTGTCATCAGAGTAAAATTGGGGGTACTTTGAGGAATCTAAAGTTTAAAGGGTTATGACAAAAAAAAAAACAACAACAAAAAAATAAGTTATCTTAGCCATAGGATCAGGAATAAGTTGCTGGTCACTGGGAGTTAAGCTCTGGGACACCCAATGATCCCGAGATTAGGGCTTTAGAGCTCTGGGAACGGAGCTCTGCAGGCTTGTCCTGAATAAAGCGTAGGTGCACATACGCGGCCTAGACACCACTTACTGTCAATGAGGCTGCTGAGTGCAGCTCTCAACTAATCCCATAGACAATGAATGAAGGTCTAAAGCCTCTATCTCAGGATCACTGGGAGTCCAGCGGTCGGAGCCCCATTGATCAGCAAATTATCCCCTATCCCAAAATACCTTGATTTTTGGGAATAACCCTTTACCACATTTTTTTTTTTTTCAGGTGTCTTTAATTCTTGTTTTCCTTCATTTCCTTTGCTGCCTTCAGTGTAAATCTACCATGTGCATATTCCAATTAGAACAAGTAAAACCCTTGCGTGAACAGGTGTGTCCGAACTTTTTACCAGTACTGTACACAGGGAAAATGTATATTGGAAGCGCTTGCACTTTTTCAACAATTTGGGCCCACTAATCATCTTGGCTTACAAATACTGATGCAAAATACTGACCAAATATGCTGCCAAAGTTGCCAAAGGGTCATTTTCAGATATACAACAGATATGGACCATGTGCACTTATAGACCGGGAAATCTCTGCAGTATCTCGATGACATTTGGCAAAATGCTATCTATTTTGCTGGTGCTGTATTGCGCTGCAGATATCTGGACGTGCAGCTATTCCAACTCATGTGCAGGCAGCTTCATGGTGCAATTGTTCATCAGGTTCATTACTAACTTTGGAAAATTAATAATCTTATTCTAAACCAATGGTCTCCAACCTGTTATTCTAAAACTGTAGCAGAACTACAACTCTCAACATTGTATCACTCTCAAATCACTCTCTTAACTTAAAATGGTTGCCTCACGTTGTCAAATTGCAAGAGTGCTTGTAAAAAAAACAACTTGGTAATTTACCTATTATTAAAAATCATCTCTGTTCTCAAAAATGGAGGGATTTTTATTGCTATAGTGCACTACTCATTGCCTGGGTTACAGGCCACCTCTGCAGTGTATCATAGGTGGCTGGTGTCCTAGGCAAGGATTGCACACTTGCAAGCTCTTTGCTTTTGAGTTTGCAACTGCTGCTCTGAAGCTGGCTGGATCCGGCATCTTCAGTGCCCCTTCACATCTCCAATGCTGCAAATGCCTCTTCTGGCTGCATTGCAGAACATATAGTTCAGACTAATGGTGGTCCAAACTGTCAATCTTCATGAGCTCACACACTTACAAGACAGGCAGGAAGCCGGGAGGCAGAGGAGTGGTGTGATCGTCAAGAAAGAAAATGGAACAACCCCTTTTGATAGAAAAAAATTAATATCTTAAGGGGATCCTGTCACATTCAGAAATTATATTTACGTGCAGACATAGGGTCAAACTGCAGGTAAATATCATTTAAAGCCTGCTTACTGGAGCAGCAAGTACTGGGTGAAAATGGAACAGCAATTCACTTCTAGTCATGGGGGTGGCAGGGAGATTCCCTTGCACATTGATTGACAGCCTGGTATACACATACACGCTGCAGAGCAGTGCAGTGTAGCAGTAACCATTCCCTGCACTGCCCCGATGACTAGAAGCAAGAGGCTGCAGGGAGACTAAGGGTACTGTATGTGCACACTGTGTCTTTTTCAGGTAGGTGTGCTCTGGAACCCGCTTGAAAAAGCACTTAAACAATGGTAAAAAGAATGAACATATGCATAGAAATGTCATAACAACTTGGCTGTGCATAACTTCAGTCTTTTGGAGCTTCATTTAACCGCTTCAGGCTTCGAAAGTCATCAAGTAGCTACAAGAAGTGACCTGACCATTCTTCAGGTGGCTTTCGCTTGGACACCGCCGGTGTTTTCCTGCAGCTTCTTCCTTCAGCAAAACATGCGTTTATAAGGCGTCGGGTATACATTTAAACTTAATTTTCTACCTGTGGCCGCAGCTCTAGTAATCCAGGCTACACAGGATTTAAACACTATTCACCTGATTAACCCTAAATCTACAGGTAAATAATTTCTGAATGTGAGAGGTTCCCTTTAAAGGGGTTTTCCCACGAACAAAAGTTCATTTTGATCAATAGATCTTAGAATAATAATAACTTCCACAATTGGATGTGTTTAAATAAAATGTTCCTGTGCTGGGATAATCTTATACATGTCCCCCTGCTGTGTACTGTGTAATGGCTGTGACTGACCGTGTACAGAACATGGTCTGATCATACCACAGCTCCTGGGCAGGGGAGGAAGGAAAAGAGTATACAGACAGGATAGTATGGGATCACAGCTGATTCTTTTTGTGAGGTAAAACATTTCCCTGCCTGTTTATAAACAATGTTTTACTTCAAAGAAAGAATGAGCTACAATCCCCTGCTGTCCTGTCTGTATACTCGTTTGCTTCCTCCGCTGCCCAGGAGATGTGGTATGATCAGACCATGTTCCTGTATGGTCAGACACGGCCATTACACAGTACACAGCAGGGGCACGTCTATAAGATTGTCTCAGCACAGGAACATTTTATTTAAATAATTGTGGAAATTATTATTATTCCAAGATCTATTGATTAAAATGAACTCTTGTTCGTGGGAAAACCCCTTTAACTTATTGAATTTTTACAGTATATACCACAATATATTGGGCTTTCATGCCTTTTAATCATTGCTGATGCCTTTCAGCTCATAAATAATGTTTGTACTATTAGATATGAATGTATAACTGGAGTTAGAGTGATGTTATCATGTTATTAGTTATTATTATTAGTTATTATTGTAACGTTAACAGTTCTACTTTATACAATTTTGACACCATCACTTGATTATTCAGCATTAGACCCAGAGTTACAGTTACAACTCAGTTATTTTAGGCAGTAACACTACCCACACTGCAGATTTTGTGGATAGTTGGCATCTTGTATATGTGTTCATGCTTTCTTTCTACATAGTGAATAGGATGATCTCACTCAATAAATGTGCTGTCTGGGTATTTCTACCACAGAGCAGGGTGGGGGTGAGGTGTGTTCATATCACAAGTTGTGATGAATGACAGCTGGAATTTTGCACTATCGCTTTGTGTTATAAGTAAAACATTCTCCCCTGACTCTGTGTGTAGAAAAGCTACTATGGCCTCCCAACAGGATTATAGCTACAGAATTAGTATATAAGGCCTCATTCAGATGTCAGTGATATTTCATGTATGCAAGAACAGTCCGCGTTTCATTAGTGGTTTACATCCGAGTTTCATCAGTGTTTGGTCAGTGTATCAGTGTTTACCATCATTGTTAGGGCTCTTTCACGCGTCAGTGTGTCCGGTACGTGTGGTGACAGTTTCAACACGTACTCAAGACACTGACACACGTAGGCCCATTCAAATGAATGGGTCTGTGCACATGTCACCGTTTGTCCGTGGGCAAAACACGTTGACTTGTCCATTTTTTACCCGCTGCACGGGCCGCAAAACGTCCCACACTGATGACACACGGATGACATCCGTGTGACACGTACCGGCGCTTGGGAATCAGCGGTACAGTTAGCGATGTTGAGGACAATGTTGAGAGTAGTAGTCTGCTCCTGTAGAGCCCAACTGTAAAAATAAGAATGAAATAAAAAAGTCCTTATACTCACCTGTCTTAAGTGTCCCCAGCTGTAATCCATGCGACCGCCCACGCTGAGGAGCCGGGGAGAATGACTCCTGCAGCAAGAGGGCCCCGGACCTCTGCTGAGCTTAGTGAGAGGTGTCCTGTCACTCACTGAGCTCAGCACAGAGCAGGGGCTCACTCGCTGCAGCGAATCATTCTCCCCGGCTCCTTGCTGTGAGCGGTTGCATGGATTACAGCGGGGAACACTTAGGATAGGTGAGTATAAGGATTTTTTTATTTTATTCTTATTTTTACAGTTGAACACTGCAGGAGCAGACTACTACTCTCAACATTGTCCCCTGCTGGTGCTGATCGCAGCAACAGCAGGGAACAATGATGAGGGCAGTGTTCAGCACCCGGCGCTTGGGAACAGTGCTAACTGTAGCGCTGATTCCCAAGCACCAGTATGTGTGCTCCTGATGCGGCACATGGTTGTCACACGTTTGCCACACAGGTGCACACGGACACGGATATCTCCAGTACTAGTTTTTCCATATCAGGACGTGTGAAAGAGCCCTTAGATCAGTGTATCAGTGTTTACCATCAGTGTATCAGTGTCTACCATCAGTGTTTGGTCAGTGTATCAGTGTTTACCATCAGTGTTCGGTCAGTGTATCATTGTTTATCATCAGTGTATCAGTATTTACCATCAGTGTTTCACCCGTGATTTTCACGTTTAAAAAAATATATAAATTACAAGGCTATGTTCACACATCATGTTTTTTTTTGGCGTCAATTTTCTGCAGCAAAACCTGATCTCTCAAGAAAGGTTTGTTCAGGATTTTTCTTGCAGTTTTGTCGCTTTTTTGGTGCGTTTTTTCAGCGTTTTTTTCATAATATAGCTGGCTCTAGTTATATAGCTATTTCTGTCATCTAGATGTGTGTTTTTGAGTTTCATCAGTTTTGAGTTTCATCAATGCTTTTTTTAATCAGATTTTCATTAATGTTTGGTCAGTGTGTCAGTTTGGACTATCAGTGATTTTCTTGTTTGCCCCCAAAAATTGCAAGCTTCCTCTACCCATGACAATGTTAAAAAGGACAGCACCTGAAATGCCTGCAGATGTCATCCATAAGATGTCTGTGATTTTCATGGACCAATAGACTTTTACGGAAAATTCGATCTGTGATTCAGATCAAAGACGGACATGTCTCTGTGTTTTTTTTTAATTGCGGCCTTATATGGGTTGCTATAGCTCGGGTATACAGTGGGTACGGAAAGTATTCAGACCCCTTTACATTTTTCACTCTTTGTTTCATTGCAGCCATTGGGTAAATTCTAAAAAGTTCATTTTTTTTCTCATTAAAGTACACTCTGCACCCCATCTTGACTGAAAAAAAACAGAAATGTAGAATTTTTTGCAAATTTATTAAAAAAGATATACTGAAATATCACATGGTGATAAGTATTCAGACCCTTTGCTCAGTATTGAGTAGAAGCACCCTTTTGAGCTAGTACAGCCATGAGTCTTCTTGGGAATGATGCAACAAGTTTTTCACACCTGGATTTGGGGATCCTCTGCCATTCTTCCTTGCAGATCCTCTCCAGTTCCGTCAGGCTGGATGGTGAGCGTTGGTGGACAGCCATTTTCAGGTCTCTCCAGAGATGCTCAATTGGGTTTAGGTCAGGCCTCTGGCTGGGCCAGTCAAGAAAGGTCACAGAGTTGTTCTGAAGCCACTCCTTTGTTATTTTAGCTGTGTGCTTAGGGTCATTGTCTTGTTGGAAGGTGAACCTTTGGCCAAGTCTGTTTTTTTTTTCAGTAAATCAAAAAAATCACTGCACACCCTAGAGTGGTGCTCAAGAAGGGACCGTGCCCTGTCACATGTGAAAATAACCTTGGCACTCGAAAAAATTCTGCTTAAGAAAATTTATTACAGTCCATATAAATATACAGTAAACATACGTTAACGTTTCGGTCTACACGACCTTCTTCAGTTGACTGAAAAATGGACAAATAAAGAAAACATCAACTAAAGAATACAGAAAATCACTGTTCAAAATAACCGTATATAAATATATGCAAAAACCATACAATGTTACAAAACAACGGAGGACAGGGCAATGGGGTATAGGGGAATAGGGAGACAGATAAAGGGCAACACAAGAGGAGGGAGGAAGAGGGAAAGGCCATGTAAAGTGTAGGACCTACCCGTACGCTCGTGTCAATGGTAAAAAGGAAAATAAGCTGAAGGAGTCAACTAGGACAGCCTAGGGGGAGAAAAGCGTGTAATATTAGGGTAAACACCATGTAGGAAGCAGCGCAACCAACACATGTGTGGACAAAGAAAATAAATAAATAAATCCAATGGCCAGTTTAGGGAGAAAAGACCGGTTTACACACCGTCACTAGCCTTGCGCCGCTCATCTCCATTGTGGAACGCAAGCTTTAGCCTAATGGAACGCACACGTGACCTATTTCCCGGCCCTCCCGGTCACGTGTCTCTGTTCACTTCCGGACATGCGCAATCGCAGAACGAAACGCTCCCACAGATGATTGGCTTTCCAATCATCCTCCTTCTTATTTAAATGCCCTCTTTCCCGCTCTAAGCCACAGCATCTAGCGGTGGATGCCGCGCTGCCGGTCCTGAGTCCCCTACGAGCTCCCTAGCAGGTACATGCCCGGGTCTTTTCTCCCTAAACTGGCCATTGGATTTATTTATTTATTTTCTTTGTCCACACATGTGTTGGTTGCGCTGCTTCCTACATGGTGTTTACCCTAATATTACACGCTTTTCTCCCCCTAGGCTGTCCTAGTTGACTCCTTCAGCTTATTTTCCTTTTTACCATTGACACGAGCGTACGGGTAGGTCCTACACTTTACATGGCCTTTCCCTCTTCCTCCCTCCTCCTGTGTTGCCCTTTATCTGTCTCCCTATTCCCCTATACCCCATTGCCCTGTCCTCCGTTGTTTTGTAACATTGTATGGTTTTTGCATATATTTATATACGGTTATTTTGAACAGTGATTTTCTGTATTCTTTAGTTGATGTTTTCTTTATTTGTCCATTTTTCAGTCAACTGAAGAAGGTCGTGTAGACCGAAACGTTAACGTATGTTTACTGTATATTTATATGGACTGTAATAAATTTTCTTAAGCAGAATTTTTTCGAGTGCCAAGGTTATTTTCACATGTGACAGGGCACGGTCCCTTCTTGAGCACCACTCTAGGGTGTGCAGTGATTTTTTTGATTTACTGCTATACCGGTCCGCTGGCACCCCTAAGGGGATATGTCCTCTTCCACATTCTCCTATAATGCAGAGGAAACCAATTCTATTTTGGCCCGTACCTGCTTCTCTAGCGACTTTCTCAAGGTTCCTCCAGGCGAGGTGAGAGGACGGAATTTGGAGAAGGACCATCGACAATTGGTAAATCTGGAACTGCACTGCACAACGCTTACTGAATACCTGCGAGTACAAAGAATCCCTAGGGGTCTTAGGGTCCCCCTTAGACCCACACTTTTTTCTGATCTGCCTGACTACAATAACAAATTTGAACAAATTCTTAATAAGTGCTCCTTTGACCTTATGGTCCTTACCATAGACTTTCTACATAAGTCCATAGCATCCACCAAGGAGCTGATCAGCAATACGGAAACACAACTTGCCTCCTCCCTGAGTCCAGACGCATGGTCTAACCTCAAGACGAAAATCCAATCCAATATTGACCTACACAGAAGGGATACTGAATCCAGGAAGCGTAACAAATTTCAAAGAGACATTGAGGATTACGAGTCTAATAAAGTATACCGCTGGCAAGAGAGATATCAGCCAAGTGGGAATCCTCCTAGATTCACTCGTTCCTCTGCAGACGCTTCATCCTCAGGTTCTGAACCAGATAGAGGAGACTACTTTTCTAACACATCTCGTTTTTTAGGCCAACCACGACGTTATCAACCAAGAAGAAGACGAGGAGGGGCGGCCAACGCCGGAGGCAACACAGACTACCAGAGAGTAACCCGGTCCCAGACTCGCCCCGCTTGGTGGTAAATATCTCTTCTAAGACTCTCAATATGGCCCAACTATCGGTCCTACAGAAGGGACTTTCTTTCAGTCCCACCACTAGATATAATACCTTCAGGCTCGAAATGGAGTTACAGCGTTTCTATCGCTCATTGAGGTTGAAAGTCCACTTCGACCAGACTCATGTCACACCACCGCTCCCCAACTCTTTGGATAGGGCGGCTATTACTTCCAAAGATTTTGGCTTATACACGAAGAGTACTTATAGACCCCCTCGGGGCTCTCATGCCCTTGAAACATTTATCGGCTTCGTTAACTCGGCCTTTAGGGATTTACGCTCTAAGGCTGACGAGGGTAAACTTCATTATGAACCTAACCTGACTGCCCTCGACTTCCAAGCCCTTAATAGTCTTCGAGAGGACCATGATCTAGTTATAAAACCAGCAGATAAAGGGGGTGCTATAGTCGTTATGGACAAGGCCCTATACACTAATGAGGTTGAGCGTCAACTTAGTGACAAGACCACATACCGACAACTTCCCCAGGACCCCACCTCCCAGTTTCAAACCCTTATTAAAGACACTATTGACCGACACATTAGAGCAGGGACGATTGATATTAAAACAGGTGAATATCTCACCAAGACACATCCCATCACCCCTGTTCTATATGTCTTACCCAAGATACATAAAAATCTGGCCGAACCCCCTGGACGTCCTATCGTGGCCTCTACTGATTCGCTCCTTTCCCCCCTCTCGATTTTCGTAGAAAGAATCATCACACCCCTAGTACAGAAGAACACTTCCTTTCTGTTAGACACAGGCTCATTCCTCAATATCCTTGCAGATCTTAAACATGTTCCATCTTCCGCATGGTTAGTCTCCTTTGACGTCAAGGATCTCTACACCTCCATCCCGCATGATCAAGGTATACATGCAGTCAGAACACTTTTGTTAGAGGCCCAGACCAATCATCAAATTGTTGACCTAGTTGTGGATTTACTATCTTTAATACTGAAAAAGAATTACTTTATGTTCCAAGATAGATATTTCCTACAAACTAAGGGCACGGCTATGGGTTCTAATGTTGCGCCACCTTACGCTAACTGCTATATGGCGTCATTTGAAACACAGATCGTCTACACCCATCCCCTCTTCCAATCACATTCTATGATTTGGAAAAGATATCTTCTGTATCTGGGATGGCCCCCTGTCTTCTCTTGAGACATTCTTTGCTGATCTCAATATTGCATGGCCTGACTTGAAATTTACCATGACCCATGATCTATACCAGATCAGTTACCTAGATACAGTAGTCATCAAGAACAATACTGGCTCTCTCTCCACAGATCTGTATACCAAACCCACGGATCGGAATAGTCTCCTTCACTATTCCAGTAATCATCCTGTACACATTAAAAAATCCGTTCCCCGGTCCCAATTCAAGAGGGTCGAGCGGATTGTATCCAACCCCGACACCCGTAAACTAAGGCTACAAGAAATGCATCGGAAATTCACTGAAAGGGGCTACCCTTCCCCCTCCCTTCAGCCCTCGAAGGCTGCCTCTCATGATACACGTCCCGACAATTCAAATCGTATCCCCTTTGTACACACCTTCCACCCGTTTGCTTATATACTGCACAAGACTATCCGTAAACACTGGAACATCTTACGGACAGGCTACCCATCCATCACTAGCTTCCATTATCCATTCATACCCTGCTTCAAACGAGCCCCCAACCTTAGAGATTCACTCATCCGAGCTGATATTGGCACAAATCGACCCACATCCACACAACGTTTTCTTCAGAACCCCAAAATGGGTACTTTCCCGTGTCTACAGTGTAGACAGTGTAACAATGTATTGAAAGGTAACCTTATACACCATCCCCATTCTGGACGAAAATACCACATCAAAGGTTTCTTCACCTGTGAGAGCTCGTATGTGGTATATTTAATTAAATGCCCATGTGGACTCCTTTATGTGGGCGAAACTACTCAACCTATACGTGACAGAATTTCCAAACATAAGTCCACAATCCGTTGTAAGAACCTTCTCTTGCCAATACCCCACCACTTCATATCAACAGGCCACAACATCTCCCAACTTAGGTTTCAGGTGCTTGAACAGATTCCACCACCCCGACGGGGTGGCGATCGGATCCGCCTCCTCAAGCAACGTGAGGCGTTTTGGATCCATAGGTTGGATTCCCTTTCCCCAAGGGGCTTAAATAGGGATTATGACTTAATGTCCTTTATCTAATGTCTCACCCCATAGTACCCTACCATGATCTATATGTGGTGTTTCTTTTCCAACACTTTGTCATCTATACCTATTCTGTTACTCATTCAGGAGATGTTGTTGCATTGTATTTTATCTATAATTCAACTCATTTTATTGTTGTGCTATCATGCTTATGCCTGTCCACCTTATTGACATATATCGTTTCCTTTTTTACAGATTTGCCTATTTGCCTGGTTCTCCCCCGTCTTCCCCTCCTGCTCCTGCACCCCTCCAGCATCGATCCGAGCGGTTTACACACCGTCACTAGCCTTGCGCCGCTCATCTCCATTGTGGAACGCAAGCTTTAGCCTAATGGAACGCACACGTGACCTATTTCCCGGCCCTCCCGGTCACGTGTCTCTGTTCACTTCCGGACATGCGCAATCGCAGAACGAAACGCTCCCACAGATGATTGGCTTTCCAATCATCCTCCTTCTTATTTAAATGCCCTCTTTCCCGCTCTAAGCCACAGCATCTAGCGGTGGATGCCGCGCTGCCGGTCCTGAGTCCCCTACGAGCTCCCTAGCAGGTACATGCCCGGGTCTTTTCTCCCTAAACTGGCCATTGGATTTATTTATTTATTTTCTTTGTCCACAAATGTGTTGGTTGCGCTGCTTCCTACATGGTGTTTACCCTAATATTACACGCTTTTCTCCCCCTAGGCTGTCCTAGTTGACTCCTTCAGCTTATTTTCCTTTTTACCATTGACACGAGCGTACGGGTAGGTCCTACACTTTACATGGCCTTTCCCTCTTCCTCCCTCCTCTTGTGTTGCCCTTTATCTGTCTCCCTATTCCCCTATACCCCATTGCCCTGTCCTCCGTTGTTTTGTAACATTGTATGGTTTTTGCATATATTTATATACGGTTATTTTGAACAGTGATTTTCTGTATTCTTTAGTTGATGTTTTCTTTATTTGTCCATTTTTCAGTCAACTGAAGAAGGTCGTGTAGACCGAAACGTTAACGTATGTTTACTGTATATTTATATGGACTGTAATAAATTTTCTTAAGCAGAATTTTTTCGAGTGCCAAGGTTATTTTCACATGTTTTTTTTTTCAGTCAAGATGTGGTGCAGAGTGTACTTTAATGAGAGAAAAAATGAACTTTTTAGAATTTACCAAATGGCTGCAATGAAACAAAGAGTGAAAAATTTAAAGGGGTCTGAATACTTTCCGTACCCACTGTATATCAGCATGTGCATGAAGTGAGAAAACAAAAGGAAATGGCACTTGGAGGAGCACTGCGACTCCTTCATTAGGGTTAAGACTTAGAGATGGCACAATCCCACTAATGACCTCTTCTGACATGTATCTGGAACCCAGGACTTGATCTAGGAACCTTCCTTTAAATAAAGGTAAAGCATCCAACTATGTATCCTCAAATGTATGGCCAAAGTGTTTTATATTTTTCCAAATTATTAGAGTCTTGAAGTTGTAATAAAGCACAAAGTGAGAATGAATCTGTATTATGACCCTCCTAAAACACATTCAGTACCTGTTACGCTACAGACTAACAGGTGACTGGACCAGCAGAAGAGCCTAATATTACCCGCTCACCAGAAGTGAATGTGATTAAAGCCCTCGTTGAACGAATCTAAATCCTTTACCCGATTATATTTGTGAAGAGTTAGGAAAACTTTTAGGACACCAAAAAAAGTAAGTAATAATTTAATAGATAATAGAAGATATTGTAGTTATAAGGTCAGTTTCACTTGTCTGTCATTCCCGGTTTAAAGGGGTTGTCCGGTACTTTTAAAAAAATGCCAGTGTGTTTAATGATACTGTACATACAACCTTCTTTCTAATTACCTTGCGCTGCTGTTTCTGCCTGTGAGCGGTGCTATCAGTGGCCGCTCACAATCACAGGCATCACGTGACCCCCGGCTGCAGCCGGTGCTGACATCCACTGATGTCACGACAAGTTGCGGCTGCAGCCGAGGTCCCTCTTCCGCGTTCCACCGGTGGCTACCGGGTTGTGGGCAGGGTTATTCCCCTGCGTCACACCCGGCATCCACCGCGCTCTCTTCCTGTCGTCATTCACTGGGAAGCGTGCGGTGGATGCCGGGTGCGACGCAGGGGAATAACCCCGCCCACAACCCAGCAGCCACCGCGGGGAGCCCAGCGCTGAGTCACGCCTCAATTGTTGTGACGTCAGCTCGGGGTCACGTGATGCCTGTGAGCGGCCACCAATAGCGCCGCTCAAAGGCAGTATCAGCAGCGCAGGGTAATTAGAAAGAAGGTTGTATTTCTCATTAAAACACATTGGCATTTTTTTTAAAAGTACCGGACAACCCCTTTAAGTATAGAATACAATGTCTGGACCGGCTTTGGGACTTCTGACCTCAACTCTACAACCTCATATGCATGTGTGAGAGGGTGTTGAATTTGGATCAGGAGACCCGTGGCCAGTCAGGACATCGTGGCCCGTACTTGGACTGTGTGTGACCGGTCTAAAAGTGGTTATAATTTTTGAAAAGGAGCAATGCCAATAAGTGTACATCAATAACTTTGACATATTTAATTCTTTTGACAGCACGCCTTTTATCAGCCCTCGTCATTGGTTAAAAGCATGACTTTCAGAAATTGAAAATTGTTCATACATGCATCAAAATTCCAAAGTTGATGGACAAATTAATATAAACCACTGTTGAACACAAGCTAAAAAATCTGCACTAGTGGAATACACAGCTCTATAGACGTTATGTGGTTAGAAGGATAAGCTTGTTTGTATCAACCATGAAAGAAAAGTCACGCTACCATAGAAGTCATCAGAAGTTGAAACAAAAGAATTAGGTGGCTGGTTAAGGGTTAAGGATCTCCAGTGAATGGAGCACCTTCTGTTTCAATAGTCTTCCAGGAGGTCTATGTTTTGCCTCCAAAGTCATTTTAAATCATTTGCTTCCTTGTAGGAAAGCCAGGCCCTAATAAACAAGCTTTTTTACATTGTAATCCTTGTGGGGCGTAAGAAACTTCTTAAACCAAGCCTGCGTTGTGACTTCATAAAAGACCAATGATTCAGATACAGACAGGGGGAGGGTGACCAGGCTCAGCCAGGGATCCATTGTGGCTGGGAGGGTAAAAATAGACAAGTGGATGCAGAATGTGTCACTACTACAAAGTGCCTTTTGAGTAAAGGGGCCCCCCTTGGGGTGACTTTGAAAGTCTACAGACAGGGGAAAGCCAGCTCAGCTGATTGAATACCTTATCATCTCCTCCTGTCTGGTCATTCATCGGATCTCCTAATTCTCACAATAAACCTTCATCCTTCCAAGATAACGCAGTCTGTGGATGCATTGTCACTTTACTCACAGACATACATCCAACTCACAACAATTCTTCAAGTTCAAAGTCATAGACCACAGGCATGATGCACAAATTATTAGAAAAGAATGAAGTCCTTCAGAGGAAATGATTGAAGTCCAGTTTACAGCCTGCCACAAAGAGATTCTACTTGTAGGGCAAACAATATTGATATTTACATGACATTTTGGACATTATGCATATAATTAAATTAATTTACAATAAAAATTGGAGTAAACACATTCCATTACTTATGCTGCCTTGGTCGCAAGTTACAGGCACCTAATGATCCAGCTCCATATTCAGGGCTACGGAGTAGAGAAGGAGACGGATCTAGTTTTGAATGGAGATGTAGATGGTAGAAATGTACCGAATTCAGCTTTGAAAAATATATTTTCTGGTATTAATATTGTATTATTATTGGATTATTAACAGATTGCATAGTTAATTATTGGTCATTTCTGAAGGTATCTCAGGCTGGAAAAAGAGATGACCTAGAGTCAGAACCTTGGTTTACCGACTCCACAGCCTTACTTATATTAACATTGACTAGAAAAGGGGAGGTGTAGTTCTGATTGCTTACGGCTCTTCCCATGCCACTATGGTAGCCAGATTGGAGAAGAAGAGACCCAGCCAAAGAGCAGGGAAAAGGAGGATGCAACAAAAAAGAAGCTATTAGGTATGGTGGTTTTACATAGAAAATTTATGGTAAAATTTAATGGATAAACCATCTCACCATCTGTGAGGACTCTCTGGATGCCAACTGAGGGATGCTTGAGCTATCGCAAAATTTTCACATAATAATTAATATGGAAGCCGTAATTGTGGAGTAATAGTTGGGGCTACTCCGATAACTTTGTAAAGCCTTGGAGCAACTTGGTATACATTTGAGCACCAGGTCCTGTTCATGAACAAATGAGAAGATGCTATCACATGTGGGTGAATTATAAGTTGAACACTTTGTGCTCTTGGAGAGGTGCCTACTTTACACTGCTTGTATCGGTGAGAAACTAGCAGGTGCCCGGAGGCCTGATCCCAATGGCTAAACGTACAATGCTGCTTTTTTTCTTTTTCCTTCATTCAATAATAGAAATATTAGATTGGCTGTGTAACACCAAGTACATAAATAACACGCCGTCATGAAGCATCCTACTAATCTGTGTGAATCATAATGTCTCATTATGTATTTGGACAAGGTGATATAAACTCATAACAGCCTAAATGACTTATGGTTTTCCAGTAAAATGTACAAATTACCAAAAAATGTTGTTGATGGTAGTTCACACGTGCTGGAGTTTTCTTTCCACAAATGCATGGCCATTTTGCAGCAAGATCCATGTGTTAAATGCACATTTTACTGTGAATTTTGCTATACAATTACCAAAGATTTCATCCAAATACTGTAAACCAATGAAATCTTCAAAGGAAATCTGCCATATAATTGACATAGTGTGGATTTAATTCCCACTACAAATCTGCAGAAAATCCAGCCTGTGTGAATTCACCTTAGGCTAGGGTTCCAAGGTGACTTTAAGCCATGTGATAATGTCGGACTGCCAGCCGCAAGTAATGAAAGTAATATTAGCTCTAAAATAAGACAAACTATATATAAAGTAAAACCTTGTTAGTTATTGTAATGCGAATATTGCTTGAATTGAATATTTCCATTTTCAATAACTAAGAATCGACTATGTAGACAGGAATCACCATCACAGCGTTGCAGCTATACTGTTTTTGTCATCGGTATCAGAAGAAATGTATTACCTAGGAGGTAATGAATACAAGCTGGATTTTATGGGAATAACGAAAAGCTACACGTTTTGGCACTGAGCCAGAGCCTTCCTCAGCCATTTATTTCAATAAAATACAGCTTGTCTTTATTACATCCTCGGTAATACATTTTTTCCGGTATCAACAACAAATCCAGAGTATACTTGCTTCTCCAAAGGAGTTTGCTGTCTCCACGGTCGATTCTCTACTTATCCTAGCTTCCATTTGGAAGGACACCGTAGGATGACAACACCGGCTTGAAGCAGAGTCCTATACTTTATACATACTTTGAGCTCATGATTCTCATTTGGTCTGACATGCACTGTGAGCTGTGAGGTCTTATATAGACAGGTGTGTGCCTTTCCAAATCAAGTCCTATCAGTTTAATTAAACAGAGCTGGACTCCAATGAAGGAGTAGAACCATCTCAAGGAGGATCACAAGGAAATGGACAGCATGTGACTTAAATATGAGTGTCTGAGCAAAGGGTCTGAATACTTATGACCATGTGATATTTCAGTTTTTCTTTTTTAATAAATTTGTAAAAAAAATTTACATTTCTGTTTTTTTTTTCAGTCAAGATGGCGTGCAGAGTGTACTTTAATGAGAAAAAAAAATACTTTTTAGAATTTACCAAATGACTGCAATGAAACAAAGAGTGAAAAATTTAAAGGGGTCTGAATACTTTCCGTACCCACTGTATGTGCAAAAAATACACCAAAAATGCTGAAAGGGTACTTGAACTTTGCGTTCTCAAGACACCAGCATAACCGCCGAGTTGACCACATCGTCTTTTTAGCCATTTTCGCAGCAGCTCCGCCTCCAACGTCTTTGCTTAGTACTTTCAAGTCTAAAAAGTTAGCGGTTTCCAAGCGAAGTCACACAAAGAGTGAACATGTTACTTCTTTTAACCGCTTCAAGGCTTCAGAAACCTGAAGAGTTAAAAGACGTGGCATAAGATGGAACATGTGCATAGCAATGTCGTTTTAACACTGCTCATGTTCAATTTTTGCGCCACTTTTTCAGTTTTTTTTTTATATTCTATATACAGTATAACATAGTGGCAGCTTTAAAAGGAAGCTGCCGGAAGAATGGACAGGTCAGTTCTTTTAGTACCTTCACAGCTTTCAAAGCCGGAAGCGGTTAAAAGAAGATACAAAAGACAGAACATGTGCACAGCAGGTTGTTTTAACATTGTTGTGCATATGTTCATTCCTTTTGACCTTTTCTTAGCACTTTTTCAGGTGGGTTCCAGAAAAAGAGATCGTGTGCACATACGTTATGGAATGACTTTTCATTACTGTGCATTATATGTTGATTATTTTTTCTCTGATTGCACCAGTTATCTTAATAAGTACAAAGCAATGTGATCAATGTAGGTGGATCAATCCAAATGAATTGTAGGCTGTCCTAGCACTTAACTAGCTGATGAAAAGATCTGAAACTTGATAAATGTCACACATATGTCCTATAAAGTAAAAAAAAAAAGTTTCATGGCAAAACTGGTTTCTAGCTAAGTGCTGACCTTTCTGTTTATAGACATTTCAGATTTTGATCTAGAGCCTGGAGAGTGAGTTCTTACATAGGAGTGTTTTGTATTTAAAACGATTGTTGCTGATTAGTTATGAATTTATCCCATCATGCATTAGATACTTTGAGCATTCTCAGGCAAGGAATCAAATATTTGTGTGCATTTATTCTTATAATGCAGCTCTCCTTTGTCCGTCCAATGGGCAACCAAGCACAGCGTATATGCTACAAAATCCTAATAATTGATAAGCTCTCTACAACCAGGCTCCAATAGAACTTTCTAGATACTATCCCAAGCATAACCTCAGTCCTTCTTTCTTCTACACGACTCACATTCTTATATCCAGGAGTTTACCACTACTAATGGGTACGAGTTTGTTTTTTTAGAGCTTTTTTTTAACAGGTTTTTCTAATCTGATTTTGTAGTCAAAATATCAAACCCAACCCAATCTCGGCTACTATTTTCACATCCAAACCTCAGTTGCCAACGTGATTATTTTCCCAATTTTGACATAATCGTTACTATCTGAAGTTGTACATCCAACAGTGATATACTGGTAGACCAACTGGCATGGTGTCCATACTGAAGCTGAACATGTCTTTCTCTAGTGTTAGGACTACACTGCGACTTTTGGAGTTTACAAATCCTGTGCTGCCAGCAATTGATAAGAAATCTGTTCACATAGAAATCCAGCAGATTTTTTTGACTCTTGGATCTCAATCACAGGAATTTGTGGGTCACCACATGGTCACAATCACTTTTTATATCAAGCCACTGTGTAGCCCTAGCCTTAGTATGAACTTACTTGGAGCTTTTAGTTTCAAATGTATTATATAGAATTTATATTGGAATATATTTAATAAATCACGGTATGCCTGTTAGAAGACGTTATCCTCTATCCAGAGGGTAGGTGATAACTTCTAGATCGGTCAATATCTGATCACAGAATCATACGGATCGCAAAAAAAGCGCAACATTTTCCCCCTTATGACTAGAACAGTAGCGCACAATTTTGACTGCTGCTCCAATCCCTATGGGACAGTAGATGAGCACTGTACTCTGCTTTCTCCGGCAGTCCCATAAAGAATGAATGGAGCAGCAGTTGAGCCTGCGCACTTCACATGGGGTAAAAAAATTGCCTTTTCTGTCAATCGGTGGAGGTCTGGGCAGTAAGACACCTACAAACCACCTGCTATCAATGTTGCCACCTCAAATATCATAATATCAGTAAATTGTTGTCTAGAAACTCCATTAATCCTATAATATATCTTAAAATTTTCACTGATTTTTCTCCGGATTAGAGTTTATACAAATCCCATTGATTTGCATTTAGAGTATTTTTGGAGCAGATATTCCCATAATTTCCTTCACCTCTCCTACAATGAATGCTGACCTATGAGACATCATTTACCATCTGTTATTGGATGAAGCAAACAAATGATAAAAGTTATAAAAGCTACAATAAATGAGTTGTTGCAAAACGAAGTCCACGTCTGACTGATATCTATGAGAGTGAATTCCACCCATATCCTGACTGATATGCTATAATCAGGGCTCTGATATGTGCAGACAACTGTTGCAGAAGACCGGAGCGTACACTATTCTTAGAAGCACAATTCTGGGTGGTGCTGTGTATAAAGCTATACGGTTGCAATTTATTTCACACAGTAGATTTACATTCATGCCTTAAATAGCATCTATGGAACTAATACGAGTCATCTGTTAATTGTAATACTTTGATTCCTGTGCTGTCCGACTCCTACAATGTATTGCTGGGGGTTATATGAGGTCTTACAGGGGTTTTGTTACTTACTCTTTTAAAGTGTGCCAGCTCAGTTGCTGTTTAAGGTGCCAGCGATGCCATAATTCACAGCCTCTAATACACATTACAGCCCCCACTTCCTCTCGGGGTCAGGATCCCCTATATCAGAATCAGATTTCCAAATTTACAGTTCACTGCACCTGTTATGGAAAGAGTATTCAACCGATTGTAACTTTAAGAGGTGACGTGTGGCGGGTTCATTCACGGCCCACAAAATGTGTTTAATCCTGACATGAGAGAAGATATTCTCCACCTCTTCGCTGCTCACACTGTATCAAAGGATCCTCTTATCATGGAACTCCATAAAAGCCACATAAGGCATAAATACAATCCATAACAAATAATATAAAATAATGATGATAATAATAATAATAATAATAATAAAGATAGCTGACTGCAGATCTAAATGTAAAGTGTATTTCTGCCAAAAATAAAGAATATCATTTGCAAAAAGAATTTCCAAGTATCCAGTTTTCTAGTTGTATGACCAAGGACAACATCTGCAAGGAGTTTGTATGTTCTCCCCGTGTTTGGGTGGGTTTTCTCCGGGTTCTCCAGTTTCCTCCCACATTCCAAAGACATACTGATAGGGAATCTAGATTGTGAGCCCCAATGGGGACAGTGCCCATAATGTCTGTAAAGCGCAGTGGAATTAATGGCGCTATATAAGTGAGTAAAATAAATTAATTAATTAACTTATAGATACTTAACTATATCTTCCCCATAAAAGTTAAAAATAAGGGACAAGAATGTGACTAGACCCGAGGAGCAAGTCAGGATGTCACCAGCACATAGAAGAAATTAGAAATAGTAAAAGTCATCAAACATCTCTAGCACCTTGGAGTCTGGTGGAAAGGAGTTGAGTCCTTGTTCACTTTAGGTACATTTTATAAATGGGCATAATGGCTGGAAGGATTAGTGATGTTTACGCTTTAATGGGTTGTCTGGGACTTTAACATTGATGGCCTCTCATTAGGATATGTCATCAATGTCTGATCGGTGGGGGGTGGGACACCTGACATCCCTGCTGATCAGCTGTTCCCAGCGCTAGCGGCAGCTGGAACTGGTCAATTACAGGGCTGCATAGCTCCATCTACAGACTAGTGGCCGCAGCTGGGTACTGCACATTCATCACCTAAAGATTTGAATAGGGGGCAGGTGTGCAGTACCCGGACGTAGCCACTATACAGGCGACGGAGCTGTGCAGCTTCATAATTGAGAAGTTCAGGCCACCGCTGACACTGGCAACAGCTGATCAGCAGGGATGTCAGGTATCACACCCCCACTGATCAGACATTATCGACCTATCCTAATGAGAGGCCATCAATATTAAAGTCCCGGACAACACCTTTAAAAGGGGGAGGTAGGCATGGCACGTGGGCATTACTGTCTTGCTATAAGGCTGTGAGTTTGCTCACAGCTCAAGGAGAGTGCTAGCTGTAGTCAGACAGGTGGTCCCCAGCGGTTTCACCCTGCCCACTACTCTGGATTGACAGGTCTCTGCCTGTACACACACGTATCGGGTGACAGGTTCATTTTAAGTCCTTACTAAGGAGTTAGCATATGGACACTTTATACAATGAGGGTGATACAATGTAAGATAGCGGAGCACTCCCCTTCTATGGGATTACTGCTGTCATGCAGCTAGTTTGACAGCCTCAAAGTAGCCACCAAGAAAATGTGTGATTCAATACATGCCTATTGGTATGACTATGATATGACTGGTATGGGGATCTCTCTTCAGTTTGGACCCCAAAACTGTTAACATTGGTACATTGGTGACAAAGAAAACAGGTTTACGCATCCTCATGTTAATGACCATACCGCTAGTATAAGAAAGGAACTCAAGTTTTAGTGAGTTACATGCTATATGCTAATATGAAGGCAAGTGTCCGCTGGGCATTCATTAACCCTGGACGTGTCCTGGTCAATGGGCTGTAAGCCCTCCACAATCCTCCAAACTGAACTTGATTGATATTTCTAGTGATCTACGCAGTGGTACAATGTCCTATCCACCGCCCATCCACAACACGGCAGGTGCTCTGGATTTACACAAACCAGAAGTTTACATACATTATATAAAAAGACACACATGCATGTTTTTTTCAATATCTGACATGAACTCAGAATAAACCTTTCCTGTTTTAGGTCAATTAGGATTACCATCACTTTTAATATTTGCCAAATGCCAGAATAATGAGAGGGAGAGAATGTTTTAAGGCATTTTTATTACTTACTGCAAATTCAAAAGTTTACATACCTTTCATTAGTATTTGGTACTATTGCCCTTAAACTGAATGACTTGGGTCAAACGTTTTGGATATGTGTCTTTATATAGTGTATGTAAACTTTTGCTTTCAACTGTACATAGGATAACGTATGCTAGCAGTATGATCTGGAACATGGAGATGCTTACTTCTGTTTCCACGTTACCTATGTAGAGATGTTAGCAGTCGGAGGTGGTCAAAACAAAGTGAAATGGAAGCCAGCTAAAGCCAGCATCTCTCCTGCTATTTCTAGAATTCAGGTAGATATTTTCCTACAATTATTTATTCTATCACGTGTAACAAAAAATAATGCTTAATTTAGTGATCTAGAAAATCATTAAAAAAAAAGTTGTCTTTGCTTTTGTGCACGATCCAGTCGGATCACATAGGTTCTGTTATGTTCCTACACACTTGATACAGAAATGTGTGGGATATTGCTTTAGAGGCTACTGTTTCCAAAGAGCCCTTTATTCCAATGCTTCAGTGCAAATGTGATTTAGCACTTTTCTAAGGGATCAAAGCCTTTTTTTATTGGGTATATCAAGTTTCCCACCATTGGTTTGCCATGCACATCAGAACAAAGCAGAAGCATGCAGTGATCGCAGTGCCCCACTTATCATGAGGTCAGACATAGCAGGGTATACGCTAGCTATAATGTCATCAGAAAGATTTGCATAGTTTCCTGTTGGCTGCACAACTTGTCCTTATAATTTCCTTCAAAGACTCGCACTGTTTGCTTTATATCCATTGATGTAATCAAATACTTGTCATATTTTAGAATTGTGAATATTCTGCCACCCAAAATCTATGCCACCCCGGCTCAGTAATGCACCCTCAGATTGACTTTTTCTGTATCATTTAGATTATAATGGTGAGAACCTGCTACATGTACTTACATATAATAATAATAATCTTTATTTATATAGCGCCAACATATTCTGCAGCGCTTTACAATTCAGAGGTTCACATGCAACAGTCATAAGTAACATAGCTAAAGATAATACAATAATTACAGCAAAAATATGACGACCATGCCCGTAAGAGCTTACAATCTATAATGAGGTGGGGGTGACACAAAGTACAATGGCTTATTTACAATGATGGTCCAGCCATCTTGAGGGGATGAGGGATAGATAAAGGCTGCATAAGCTCATCACCAGACAGTATCTGTAGTGCTTTTTGGTTCAGTGGAGACTTATGTTTGGAGAAATAACGGATGGGCTATAAGAATATAAAAGGACTTTGATTAGGGAACGTGATAGGCCGCCCTAAACAGATGTGTTTTTAGGGTGCGCCTAAAACTGTGTAAGTTGTGGTTCATCCTAATTTCATGGGGTAGAGCATTCCAAAGAATAGGTGCAGCTCGGGAGAAGTCTTGAAGCCGGGAGTGGGAGGTACGGATTAGTGTGTATATACCAGTGTTTCTATATCATCCTATTATCCCTTATGTTTCTTTAGTTCCAAACCAAATCCCAGTATCTTTATATACATTACTACATGGATTTTTCATATTATTTACTGTGCATCATAATGTTTTGTTACACAGTATAAGCTTCTGTATGCTGTAGCATCATGGCTACCATTAATTCCAGAGCTTTGACATATCAGTTGTGTAACGACTCCTAAAAGATGCCATTGACTTATAATGGTCAGATTTTTATACAAGAAATATAGCAACAGAAAATCAAAGAAAATACTGACAGTCTAAACAAGAAAAAAAAACACACATCAGTCTAAGCTTAAAGTGATCATATACACTGGCATTTAAAAATGACTATATATCTGTCATTTATAGTCAATTGACCTGGTGTCCCCCGTTTGCATTTCGCTGCCTCCTCTGATGAAGCCGACATTCTGGTGTTCCTGATCCAAGATGGCCACTGTAATGGCATGGGCAGTGCAGTGGTTGGTTTAAACTGTGCCTTTCCTGAATCCTGTGGACTTGCCATTGCTCTTTATGCCACTTAACTGGCCATCCTGGATAATTGCAAATTTGAACACTGGTTGCAGCGGAAGGCAAATGCCTCCCCCTGTGACCAGTGTTCTAATTTGCCTTCATCCAGGTAGGTTGACAATGCATGACATATATATGATCACTTTCCAATGCCATGGTGGAGATTCACTTTAAACTGGCTATAGATATTAGATAGCTTTTGGTTGACGGCTATTCCTCCTAAAACACAAGCAAGCAGAACATTTATATGTTATAGATATATTATATACAGTATGGAGAGAGGAGAACCAACTCGGATCGATGATAACTCAAGATGCAGTGACAACCCCGGAAGTCAATAGGAGAATAGTTATGGGCAAATCAATAATGAAGTTAACTGGACAAGGTCTTCAAATCGAGGAACATTTCACTGGTGATGAAGACACGGCTCGTACGTTGTTTGTTTAGTCTTTTCTGTGGTATTATACAGATTCGAAAACTGGATGATAAAGAAACAAGACAGAGAAAGAATTGACGCCTTCGAAATGTGGTGCTAGAGAAGGATGTTATCGATACCATGGATGGCAAGAAGAGCAAACAAATCAAATTTGGAACAAATCAAGCCAAACACCAGAGAAGGACATCATGGTCAGAGGAATAGAGGTAACAAAGTGAAGAGGAAGACAAGTAACCTGATGGTTTGATACTATCAAGATAATGGCGTAGAAGACTGTGATGGACCTATCTAGACTTGCACTAGATCGATCTTCCTAAAGAGCGCTCATCCATCAAGTTGCCATGGATCGAGAACGAGCCAAAGGCGGTTAAAAAAAGTCAGTTATCTCACCTCTGCACACAGGCTGCTGTAAAAGTTATGCAAATGTCATGCAAAAGTTAGTGAGTTCATGATGCCCCTTCAGAAATGGAGCATTTTTCAATTTCTTTGAGATATGGTATAAGCATGTATTTTCATATCTAGATTCATAGAGACTTAGCAACAGATGCCTAAAACCACAAAGTCTTCAGATATAGCAGTCTACATTTAATGCCAGAATACACCTCAAATCCAAGCCCTTAAGTCTCTGGCGATCCATCAACCAAAAGAGAGTGCATGGCCCAAGGTCACAGAAAACATCCAGTCAGTCTCAAACCTGTTCCACCTGCTGCATAAAGCCGTCTATGGCTGCAGCTCAGACCAGTCACTGAATTGCAATAGAAATGCAATCTAGTTCTAGGGCAATGACACCTGTCATCCAGATTCCAATAATGCCCAAGGTAAGTGCTGCAAATGGAGTAATAAAACAGTAAATACCTACAAGTAAAATGTCTACACCTGAATAGGCTGCCTCCACAATCAGCTCATAAGGTGCATAACAGGTTTTAACACCATGCCAATTTTTCAATATTGGAGTCTACATCATATAAAGGTCCAGGTTATTATGAGATGAGAGCTGCGATAGCCTCTGTCCTTCTCTCATATGATAGACAAGGAGCTGTTATTAAATTGGGACAAGGTTCACAGTATTGTAGTATGTTCAAACAACAATGGACTATTCTGCGGTGTCCTGTCTGCCCTTGACTGGAAGAACGGTTATTTTTGGAATTTTGGAATATTCACTCTTGTATCCTGGATGTTGATCCAACACAGTTAATAACAGTATAGACTAACAGCTCATTAATTTCGCTCAGCCTTATTTTGTATATACAGGCTATGATAACATAGCATTGACTATTCATCCACATACAAAATTAATATAGTAACAAACTCTATGTATGTAAGCAAATCAGTACAAAATATGTCATTGACTTAACGCATAATATATTATATGCTTTCTTCAATAAACTTTATATATACAATTCCATGTAACACTTTTAACTCTTATTACCATTCAAAAGATAGCGAGATTCTTTAATGGGTAACAATTGTAAATGCTAATGTGTGAGTCCTGAAAACTGAAAACTTATTACACTGATGACACTTAGGATACATGCACATGATGCCGGAAAAAGTGCCGCAAAAAAATGAACATGATGCGCAGTAATGACATTGCTGTACAAATGTTCAGTTGTTTGTCACTTCCTCTAAACCAGGGATGTCAAACTCAAACACACAGAGGGCCAAAATGAAAAACTTGGACAAAGTCACGGGTAAACCAATATACAGAATAATGGGCCCCACATAGTCCTCCATACAGTATAATGGGCCCCACATAGTCCTCCATATAGAATAATGGCTCCACATAGGGGTGTCGGTTCTGGTGTCGCGGGTCAAATATAACAACCCTGCGGGCCAGATTTGGCCCACGGGCACGAGTTTGTCGTATGTGCTCTCAACCCATTAGAGTTTGGAAACCATGAAGCGGTTAAAAAAAAGTAGCATGTTCATTCTGCAGGCCGCTGTGTTTCGAAACCATCAGCTCTTTTTAGTTGCGAGTACAGGGCTAAGTAGCTGCAAAAAACAATGGCTAATCTGCCAGCGAAGGCTCTTCAGAAAATAAAATGCTGACTTTTTCATGAAGTGGCTTAGCTTAGGAAATAAGGCTGCACTGCCATCTGAATAAAGACGTTTGCACAGCACACTGATTTTATTGTGGAGATTTTGGATTGGAAACTGTACAGAAACCCTCCAAATCCTCCTCAAAAATACAAAACTCCTCAAAAACTTGGGAGTTTCTGCTCCAAAAACAAGCCAAATGACACAGGGCCCAATTCACCATAGCTTTCACACCAATATTCTGCCGTAAAGCTTGAAAAAGTCGCAAGATTTAGGCGAAACTCGGTTGTGCCTTCATTTTGTGACGTTTGGCATCTTCACCCAGTTTCTCCCAGCTTCACTGAAATGGAGTGGGACGAAGACGTGACAGGGGCGTAACGCCACACCCCGTCTAATTCACGACGAGATGTGCAATTTTCTACCTGGAAAACCCAATCAAGGACCTGACTGGAGTGAGATTTCTGGCGTAGCGCATGGAGGCGTGCACCCCTTCATGAATCAGGAGCGTCTGACTCCAGCACACCCCCTCATCAAGACCGGTGAGAACATCATCAAGGGCCACTGACTACTGTCAATGAGCCTAGACTTTGGCGGTAAATGTATCATATTTTAATGCATTTTAATCCCAATTCTAGAACCTAGTTTACGACATGTTGGTTACACACTGCTCAAAAAAATAAAGGGAACACTCAAATAACACATCCTAGATCTGAATGAATGAAATATTCTCATTGAATACTTTGTTCTGTACAAACTTGAATGTGCTGACAACAAAATCACACAAAAATCACCAATGTAAATCAAATTTATTAACCAATGGAGGCCTGGATTTGGAGTCACCCCGAAAATTATTGTGGAAAAACACACTACAGGCTGATCCAACTTTGATGTAATGTCCTTAAAACAAGTCAAAATGAGGCTCAGTATTGTGTGTGGCCTCCACGTGCCTGTATGACCTCCCTGCAATGCCTGGGCATGCTCCTGATGAGGTTGCGGATGGTCTCCTGTGGGATCTCCTCCCAGACCTGGACTAAAGCATCCGCCAACTCCTGGATAGTCTGTGGTGCAACGTGACGTTGGTGGATGGAGCGAGACATACCACCCTCATGGAGTCGGTTTCTAACCGTTTGTGCAGACACATGCACATTTGTGGCCTGCTGGAGGTCATTTTGCAGGGTTCTGCCAGTGCTCTTCCTGTTCCTCCTTGCACAAAGGCGGAGGTAGCGGTTCTGCTGCTGGGTTGTTGCCCTCCTACGGCCCCCTCCACGTCTCCTGGTGTACTGGCCCGTCTCCTGGTAGCGCCTCCAGCCTCTGGACACTACGCTGACAGACACAGCAAACCTTCTTGCCACATCTTGCATTGATGTGCCATCCTGGATGAGCTGCACTACCTGAGCAACTTCTGTGGGTTGTAGAGTCCGTCTCATGCTACCACGAGTGTAAAAGCACAACTAACATTCAAAAGTGACCAAAATATCAGCCAGAAAGCATTGGTACTGAGATGTGGTCTGTGGTCCCCACCTGCAGAACCACTCCTTTATTGTGTCTTGATAATTGCTAATAATTTCCATCTATTGTTTATTCCATTTGCACAACAGCATGTGAAATTGATTGTCAATCAGTGTTGCTTCCTAAGTGGACAGTTTGATTTCACAGAAGTTTGATTTACTTGGAGTTATATTCTGTTGTTTAAGTGTTCCCTTTATCTTTTTGAGCAGTGTATATTTAGACGCTTTATGTGGCTCCTTTGCCAAGGTGGTGTCTTAGAAGACAAAAAGGGAAACGTGGGTCAAATTGTGCAAAAAATTTTAAGCAAAAAAGATGGGACAAAGAAAGCTAACCGAAAGATGGTGTGAAGTGATACAAAGGTGTCTGAAAATGCACTATATATGATTCCAACTGAGCATGATAAATTGGGGCATTTTTGGACTAAGTATTTGCCAGGATTAGTAAATTGCCCCATTATTTTCTATCAGCACTACAGCCGCCTTATGCCGGTGATTGATGGCGGTCCCAGCAGTCAGACCACTCTGTCAACCAGTAATGGCAAAGCTTAGAACTATACTATAATGTAAAAAAAGATTTCCCCGCCAGAAGAAGTGATGGCATATCACTAGGCATCTGGACATCCACTGAGAATGAAGGGACCGCATCTTTAGTTAAAGGGGTTGTCCACAATTGGGCACAATTTATTATTTTTTACTCTCGTGCATGTAATCGGGTCTAAAGATTATTTTTGCAATTGGATTTCAATAATTTTTTTTGCAACATTTGCCTTCTATAGTCTCTATGTTGCATTGTCTATTGTTGGCTGCATAATGAGTTAACTGAGAACCCATCAGTCAGCCAGCTGTAATGGCCTGAGAGAGTGTTTGTAGCCTTTTTATCTATCTTTTTATGAGCTCATCTCAGATTTTTATGACCACAGACCACATCAAACTTAAATATGCAAGACAAAAAAAGCTCTAGAAAAGCAAAACGGTGCAGAATTATACCCAATTGCAAAAATAATTTGTAGCCCCAAAAACAGGCATTTAAGTAAAAAAAAAATATCTCCAAATGTGAACAATCCCTTTAAGCGGTGCACCTCCTTCACAAATTCTCCCTGCAGTGCACTGGTCATGTTCCAACCACTGTGCAAGGAACTACACTTTACTTTTGCCCCCTCATTCTGGGGTCCGTTGGTGTTCTAGGTTTCAGAACCCCCTGAATAAAAGATCACTTTGGGAAAGCTGACTGCCATAAAACCAGAAGTCATTTGCATCATAAATGCTTTGCATAAGAAATACACAGGTAAACAGATGATGTTTCAGGAAATCTCAGACCAGGCACTTTGCTGACACCTTATATGTTCAGATACACAAGCGATACCGTTCAGCATACGCACGGACATGATCCTGATAGAAGTGCCTCCCTACTTTCAGCTCTTGGCAAAGATGCCCAACATCAATGGTAGTAAACTTTTAATCTTAAGGTGGCCAAACACTTATAAGGAAGGTCATCCAAATCTGCTGATTTTGACAGGAGCAGACAATTATTCTATGGGTTTTCTGGGTATCCTGACTCTCCCTTATCATCATCTATGGATTAAGCATATTCGATTTCAACATGCCCAATCTTTTGTTGCCATTAGAGATAAGCTGCTGCCAATGTGAATTACCATGAAAAACACGTGCATGCTTCGCCAAACTGATCATGCATGTGTATTAAGTCAAAACAACCAACAAAAGGTGCATGGCTAGCGTCACCCCCTTCCCCCGATACGGACCACCACCAGCACTTGGCTAGAACAAGTGACCCTGTGGTTAAACAAATCAGCCCTCACTGAAATGCTGCATATGACTTAACTAAATGATGTACTTGTTGTACGCCATTGTTCAAGGCCACATCGTAAAAGGCCTGGACTTGCGTAGTCAGAGCCTGGCAGGAAGCGGTTTATCAATATGTTATAATTGTCCGCCTCTCTCTAAGCAATAAGGAATGAAGGAAATGAATGTGTTGTAGTACTGGGTTTTCTGGAATATCTGCTCTACTCTTCAAGGCATCAAAGAGCTTTTCTAACAAATATTTCAGTCTACAACTGGAGGCCCCAAACATATTGCTGACCGTGATAGAATAGAACCATAAAAAATGAATAATAATTAAAAAATATATACATTTAATTCATAAAATGTGCGTCGTCAAATTCTCCAGATATATTTACAATTCTCACGATACTAGGTCTCACAAATAGCACAGAATATGTTGAATAATACACTGACTTATTCCAATTATTCAACAGGTTCAACTGTTTCTGCAGGAAAATTCTGAAAATGACATTTGCACCGATCCATATCTATACAAAAATGTATCTGAACTGTTTTAGATCCCAAAATGCACAAGTACTGTATGTCAGATCTGATGTGTCTGTTACATCTGGAAAATGTGCAGCACCTGTGATAGATAGATAGATAGATAGATAGATAGATAGATAGATAGATAGATAGATAGATATGGGATAGATAGATAGATAGATAGATAGATAGATATGGGATAGATAGATAGATAGACAGATAGATATATAGATAGATAATTAGACAGATAGATATTAGATAGATAATGTGATAGATAGTGTGATAAATAGATATATAATAGATAATGTGATAGATAGATAGATGACAGATAGATAGATTGACAGATAAATAGATAGATGACAGATAGATGATAGATAAATGATTGATAGATAGATAAATAGATGACAGATAGATAGATGATAGATAGATAGATGACAGCTAGATAGATGACAGCTAGATAGATGATAGATTAGATAGATATTAGATAGATAATGTGATAGTATGATAAATAGATATATAATAGATAATGTGACAGATAGATAGATGACAGATAGATAGATAGATAGATGACAGCTAGATAGATGATAGATAGACGATAGATAGATGATAGATCTAAGTAGCATTCTCACATATATTTGGAGTGCTGCCATCTCACAGTGCTGCTTCAATTTTGGATTTTTTAGACAGAAGAGATTGTCACTTTGCCACATCATGTAATCATTTCCCTACAAATACTGAATAGTTTGTATTGTAGGTGGGTACTACAGATCCCAGCACGCATTCAACTGTCCAGAATTCAGCCACATGCAAAATTTAGAGAAAAGGTAATGTAATAATTGCCTGTCCTCAGCACAAACCTAACAATGGGATAGTGGTTCTGCTTACAGCCCCTTGGTCCAACAAATCAGAACAAAACAGCATTTACCAAACAACAATATATTATAACCTGCTTTGGAGTTTAATTTTCTTTTTAGCAAATGTGCATAGATCTATATATGTCAGTTTCATCAGAAGAAGTGACAGCTGCAGTATATATATATACTCGTCTACTGCACGCGATCTTCTGATGCCCCATACACGGGCGGGTCACCTGTCACCCACCATGTACCTAGCACAGATCGCAGCCTGCACCTTTAAGACACACCTTCCGAAACTGCCTCACACAATGCTGCTGGGTCAGAAGGAGCAAATTGCGAAAACAATCGCACGAAAGCCTCAGAGGAGAGAACAGGTTCCACTGCCCACAGCGCGATCCCAGGTGTGCCCATCCGGTGCCCACTGCATGACCTCAGCCTGGCAGCGCCCGGCTCCTCAGCACAACACGCGGGTCACGGGAAGGTCCCTGCTCACCACTCACACACAAGGAGAGGAGTTTTCCACTTGCCACAACTCCTAGTGACCGCTGGTGACTGCTGGGGGAATGTCGCTATAATGTCGCTGTAATGTCGCTTACCGTTCTGCCCGGTGACAAATTCCATGACAAGATACAGGAGAAATAAGAGAGTCCATCTCCTCGCCAGATGCTCCATCCCTGATACAGACAGCGGCGCTGTGAGGGTTAAAAGTGAGCTGTGGACATGACACGCGTGGAGCAGAAGATCCGCGTGTACAGCAGTGTAGTGTCCTGTAGTCAGCCTGGTACAGAGCGCAGCGGCGGCGGCGGCGGCCGGGACACAGCGCAGAATGTGACAGCACTTGTCTCCTCCACATTCCTCATCCCGGAGAAAGTCGCTCAGGCCACGCCCACCGCTCTTCTGATTGGCTGGGAGCAGTCAATGGCTCTAAACTGCTGCTCGCACTACCTGCGTGACGTCACCAGGTGCACGCTGGGTGTTGCTCCAGAGCAGGTACCGGCTCCGCACTGTGCGCACGGTGACGTCACACTGCCCGGGCAACGTGCAGCTCCGGCCCCATAACGGGGACCAGCATCAGCATCGCAGCCCTACATATCAGCTCTATGGCCCCAGTCATTTGTGGGGTTTTTATTATTAAGTAACTGTATTTCGGCTTGTGATATTCGTTGCCTTTTTTTTGCACCAAATTCTTTAATGTGGTGTACGTGATTCATGAATTTTGCACAAAATCAGAACTCATGTTTAAAGCACCACTTCAGCGTTATTTTTTGATTTTCGTGCTGGAGTGGTGCAAATGAGGTAAGGTCCCTGCACCTAATGTTATACTCACAACGTGCCGTCTTCAGTTGTTCCCGGTGACGCTCCGGTCTCGTGCCGCCATCTTGTGACCGCAACTTCTGACTGACCTGAAATCTGAGGTAACGGTCACAAGCTCTCAGTGTACATCTATGAGAGCCGGAACGAGGCCAAAACGAGGCTCTCATAGATTTACATTGAAAAGTGACCTCGTCCAGCAAACACTGCAACGATCCGGCAGGTCACAGACTGCTGGAGACCGACCGGAGCGGGGCAAAGAACATCTGAAGACGGCAGCTGGTAAGTATAAGACTGGGGCAGGGAACTTAGATTAGTAACACCACTCCAGCACTGCAATAAAAAAACAAAAAATGTCAAAAAATGTATAGCAAATTAACTGGCGTACATAGGGCCCAATAGGTGCAAATTAAAGAAAAAAAGAATTAGACACACAAAAAAATTAAAAACAAGTGAAAAATACTAGAAACTAGACAGAAAAACAAGAACAAATGAAATAATGAATCAAACACTATGGGCTCAATTGACTTATTAAAGTCTCCTTTGTTTTTTTTTGTGATGTGGTATTTGCTGACGTTTTTTGCACCAAATTCTTCACAAGCCCGCAGATGGTCCAAAATTTTTTAGAAAAATAAGAAATACTCTTTATTTGTGTCCTTAATAATCGTTTTCTTTGCAGCCTTTTAGCAACAAAAGTTGCAAATCTTTAAAAAGAAACACAAAAATGTGCCAAATTGAAAACTCTGGGACTGGAGTGAGAGGCAACAAAAAAATGCAACATTTGGTAACAGTCGCATTTCATGAATTTTTGAAAAACATCTTTATAAGCAAAGTTGTTGAGGAAAAAAAGCTAAAAAAGAAAGACACCTTAAAACGTGGCCCAAAACATATACAGAAGAAGGAATGCTTTTATTTAGTAGCAGCATGGTCATCCGCTGAGGTACCCACTATGCCCACTACACCCACTATGATTAGGATGCGCCTCCAAAGTTGTAAACACAGTTAAGTTAGCGGGCTCACTCCGATTGACCGACAGCCGGTCCCAATACTGAGCTGCTGTCAATCAGTGCCAAGCTGCTGCTCTCTATTCTCAGAGTGGTGACAGAACCCGCGCCGGTGCCGTCCCTGTGAGTGAAATCCCAAAGGGGAATAAAGTTAATTTTCTCCCCGCAGAGGTCGGCAAAGTGCAGGTGCCGGGCAGATTCAGAACGCTATTAACCTGCAGTTTAACCCCATATCTGCAGGTTAATGGTGACAGGTTCCCTTTAAGGTGCACGTACACTGCATGATTATCGTGATCGAACATTTTTTACGATAGTCATGCAATCTAAACAGCTTGCCAATCATCAGATAAAAGAGCAACACACTCGTTCGCCGGGTGAAAAGATCTTTTAGTTTACCCAAAAGATCAGCGTTCTCGACAGCGCTTTGTCTATGTAAACATTCCTGTGCTACCAAAAACAATTGCAGCTTATGCGCACTAAACAACCTATTACTGATCATTCAGTGTGCATCCGAAGCGTGGACAGCCTGTGTAAACAGGGTATAAAACGCCTCCTGATCGGCAAATATTTACCATCCACAAACGCCTCAAAATCGGTAAATGTAAATGCACCTTTATCCTGTGGATAGGTCATCAATATTCTCTGCCCAGACAACCCGTTTAAGCCTAGCGCTAGTCCTGCCCCCACACCTTCCCGACGAATGCCCAGTAAAATCTATTTTGGGAGACATATATCTTCAGACCAACCCCATGGTGTTGATGGCTAGAACGTGTTCCAAACATATAGACGCCATATAGTGCCATATAGTGCTTGTTTTCCTTAGGCCTCATTCAGACATCCGTGTTGCACGTATTTGTTCTATCCATTTTTTTCATGGATACAACATACAGTATATATTATAATCTATGATGCTATTCACATGAATGTGTTTTTTCACAGATTGTGTGTCCGTTCAAAACTCACCGAGACATGTCCATTTTTTTAACGGTATCACAGATGAAAAGGGTCAATACAAGTCTATGGGTCCGTGAAAAATACGTAGCGCACATGGATGGTATTGATGTGCCATTCATGTGCTGTCCATAGTTAACATTGCAAAGTATAGGAGAAGCTTTGTAATTTATTTATTTATCCATACATGAAAAACACTGATGGTAAAAACAGACACACTGATGACACTGATCCAAAGCACTGATGACACCGGTACCGTTTTTTCACCTATGTGTTTAAACACAGATGTGTCAATCAGGCCTTAAAGTGTTTAGTTTTCCACTTTGGTCTGTAACGTTTTGGATATTTGTGAATATCAGTGTTAGTATTGGAGGCGCTATTTGGCTACTTACTGTCAAAGGCAGCGAATTTTCAGGACAGGAACCACTAAGTGTCCATAGTAGATGTACTAAATAAAATAACCTATGGTTAAAATTCGCGCTAATGGTAGTAAAAGAAGGATTCGGGAGAAGGAATGACTAAAAAGTATTTTTATTTATACAGGTATTTAAAAACAAAGAAGGGGCTAAAATAGATGATATAAGAGATTGATAAAAATAAATAAATAAATAAATATGGTTCTGAGTTAAAGGATAAGACGGCTTTTCATGGAGTCTTGAGGTGGTCGATGCTTGAGTAGCAAAAAGGGTGGACCTGGTAAAAGAGAAACCGTGTTACGGTATGGTAATATGGTGTGGTATCGCTGTACTTAAAGTATCGGTTCTTGATGGGTTTGGTATTTGTGTTTGTGTGGGTTACCTGTTATGATTGGTCTGTGTATCCTT